>NW_028262347.1:82582500-83320000 GCF_047370975.1 Nipponia nippon | reverse complement strand
AATGCCAATTATGTGCAGCATGCTGGGACTGTGAGAGTATAAACACAACACTGTGTAGGTGGGCAGGTGGTGCTACGATAAATGGGTTTTTCTAAAAGCAGCCCCGCGGAGTCCTTCTACAATACTGGAAAAGGTACCAATACTGTAAACTCGGTGAAGCCTCATTCTGCGTAAGAGCTGGGTCTCTCCCAAAGACTTCAGGCAGTAGAGAAATGCAGGTTTTGGTAGCAGGAGTTTTATAGCAGAGTATTTTAACCAGAGCCCTGGCAGCATCTGGCAAAAGTGGTGAGACCTGGTTATCACCATTCCCACTTTCAGGCAGGAGAGCTGAAGAACAGAGCTGGGCACTGACCTCCATGGGGTCCCACGGGTGCTTGTGTCAGCCCGGGAACCGAGTACGGGACGTGACTGCAACACTGGGGAGCTGGGCTCTGACCAACAGCACCCACTTTCTCCACACGATACCAGGTTATTCAGGAGAGTTTGAAATATTCATGTATGGAGGTTTAATTTGTCATCCTAGCCAGACTGGGAAAACACGTCAAATGCAGAGTATCTGTTCCACTGACAGCATTTACGTTCGTGATGGGCGCAACTAGCTCTGGTGGGTCACAAACACCCATTTTTCTTGGCTACTAGCCAGCAGCTGCTAGCTGCAAAATCTTGTCCTCTCCTTGTCGTGAAACTGTCCTGCTTAATATAATGAAGCACCACAGCCTTTCTCTGAAGGTGCATCTGCCAAAGAGATGCTGTGGGGGACAGCTTTTCAAACTGACCCAGGAAAAAGGGGTTGGACGAGATGCTGGCTGTAGTAGAGACAAAAATATTCACAGTGATGTGGATCACATCAGCTAAAGCCAGAGTGAGATATCATCGAAATCTCCTGAGTATCTGGGCTACCTGTGTGCAGTCTGACTCAGGAGTTTGTTCCCTCAGGATGGTGAGTAACACCACGGTGAAACAGAGCATGGGGCACGGCGACAGGAAAACCTCTGCTACAATGCTGTGTGCATGCAGTGCGCAGATCGAGCCTTCCCCGTGTTCACCTTTTGTCCCAAGAGCCATGGGACTGTGGGACTGCCCCTGAAAAAGGATCTGTGGTCAAGTCAACTGGCTTGCAGCCATACCATACCTACCCTGACGAAGCTCCAGTATAAGCAATGCTTCTCACTGCTAGCAACTTTCCCAAGTCTCAGTCACTGGAGCTAAACTTTACCCTCTGCCTCAGGCTGACTTGTTTATGGAAGGGGAAAAACCACAACAAAAAAAGTGCTGCTATGTCCAAGGAAAACGTTAGGGAAAGCAGGTAATTTTACCAACATTAGTCAGCTCTTAACCAAAGTTTCCAATTGTTGTGTTTTTTTAATAAGATTAAGTATAATTAGGATTCAGCATGGCACATGGGGGGGGGGGGGGTCAGATGCCTTTTGATATCCTCAAGAAATGCAGCCCAAGGTTAGTCAAGATACATGGCTCAGGAAACTGCATACTGCATTCATTCAGAGCCCTTATGATCAAGAAGGTCTGTGCTTTGGAGGAAGGCAACTGCCATCCCTGTTTGCATCTAAGCCAGACTGAGCATGGGAGGGTCCCTGCAGGGGTGCACGAGAGTTCCCTGCCAGCCCAGGCACCCATGTTTCCCTCCTCTGGAAAGCAGGTTATAGGAAAAATGGTATGTATGTGCCGTATCACTGGTGCAGAGTCAGAATACAAATGAAGCGTAATGCCAAAGGAAGCTGGGACACGGCTGTTTACGATGGCCTGGGCAGCACTGAACACTGAATTCAGGTGACTGGCTGCAGGCTCCTCATCTCATGGAGCACAGCGCTCTGCTCCTGAGCTCCAGCAGGCACCAGTGTAGCCCACAGGAGAGCAAGGGAAAGCTGCAACCTGCTCTTGGTCGCACCAGTCCTTGCCTGTATACTGGAACGACTCCTGCAACAGAGGTATTGCAGAGATTACCCCAAGCTCTTTATAGCCACCTCTGGGATACGCCCCGATTTCCATCACTCCTGTAATTCATCCTGACGCTCTTGTGAGCAGGAATGATGCTCTTGGAAGATCAGAGGTACCGCGTGGGCACCACCACTGCACTGCCAAAGCCAGTGCATAATCAGAATCATTTGCAACAAGTGAATAACCATGGGGCTCAGAACCACGGAGCACCTGAAATGTCAAGTCAACTCAGCGGGATGCAGGGAGTATCAGTATATTAGTCTCTGTGTGCCTGGCCACTGCTTCCCCTGCCCTGAGACAGCACACCAGTTCTCCCCACTGCTGCACCCCCACCTCCATCCCACACCAGTGCCCACTGCCTTTCCCAGCACCCCACACTGCAAAGCTCCTCATGTGGCAAAAAACCTGCAGTTACCAAACACATGGTTCACGCATCGGCTTACAGCCGGGGTTTGATGGAGGAGAGTACACCTAAACAAGACACAAGTGGTGCTCTCCAGGGCTCAGTATTGGGGCCAGTTCTGTTTAATATCTTTATCAATGATCTGGACGAGGGGATCGAGTGCATCCTCAGTAAGTTTGAAGACGACACCAAGTTGGGGGGGAGTGTTGATCTGCTGGAGGGCAGGAAGGCCCTACAGAGGGACCTGGACAGGCTGGATCGATGGGCTAAGGCCAACTGTACGAGGTTCAACAAGGCTCAGTGCCAGGTTCTGCACTTGGGTCACAACAACCCCATGCAACGCTACAGGCTTGGGGAGGAGTGGCTGGAGAGCTGCCCAGTGGAAAAGGACCTGGGGGTGTTGGTTAACAGCCACCTGAACATGAGCCAGCAGTGTGCCCAGGTGGCCAAGAGGGCCAATGGCATCCTGGCTTGTATCAGGAATAGTGTGGCCAGCAGGACCAGGGAGGCGATAGTGCCCCTGTACTCGGCAATGGTGAGGCCGCACCTTGAGTACTGTGTTCAGTTTTGGGCCCCTCACTACAAGAAGGACATTGAGGTGCTGGAGTGTGTCCAGAGAAGGGCAACGAAGTTGGTGAAGAGTCTAGAGCACAAGTCCTATGAGAAGTGGCTGAGGGAACGGGGGTTGCTTAGTCTGGAGAAAAGGAGGGTGAGGGGAGACCTTATTGCTCTCTGCAACTACCTGAAAGGAGGTTGTAGCCAGGTGGGGGTCGGTCTCTTCTCCCAAGTAACAAGTGATAGGACAAGAGGAAATGGCCTCAAGCTGCGCCAGGGGAAGTTTAGGTTGGGTATTAGGAAAAACTTCTTCACCGAAAGGGTGGTCAAGCATTGGAACAGGCTGCCCAGGGAAGTGGTTGAGTCTCCATCCCTGGAGGTATTTAAAGAACAGATAGATGTGGTGCTCGAGGACATGGTTTAGTGGTGGACTTGGCAGTGTTGGGTTAACGGTTGGACTTGATGATCTTGAAGGTCTTTTCCAGCCTAAAAGATTCTACGATTCTAAACCCAGGCCTCCTAGAGCTGCCTGGCAGGCAGAGCACTGGGCAGCTGCCCATCCCTGCTTGCACTCCCATCAGCTGGGGATTGCCGCCTGCTGGCCTCCTGCTCCTGGAGAGAAGGGAAGCCTTAGTGTCTGAGCTTGCTTGGAGCGGAGCAGGAAGGCTCAGAAGTGAGACTGGGACAAATGCCTTTGAAGATGCAATACAATGTGAGCACAGTGGATTTTCTGATGATGAGATCCAGGACAGATAAACAAAATTTTGAGCATGCCTCACCTCATGGGGTTTTTCCTTTCCTTTTAGCAAAAGGTACGGAGAAGGGCTTCTCTGTCTGCCGCTGCTTTCCTGCTGCTACTGGCAAAGCCAATTTTTTTAAAATGAGAATATGTACTTTTGTTTAACCAGGTAAACACCTTTTTTATAGCTGGGGCTTGTTCTTGTGCTATTGGGGGCTTAGTAATTTCCTAATACTGGAATTGCTTGTTTAACGATGGGACCTGGACAAATTCCTAAGCTTTTCTTCTGAAGTACTCATCTGCCAAAAACTATCAGAAGATAAAGAAAACCCCCCGTTACTAGCTTGGGTAGGTTTTAGGTCCGTTGTAAGCATTCAACTGTTTGTAAGAGGGCAATGGCAACACGTCACTTCAAGCATCAAGGCATTTTCAAATGGAAGAAGGAGCAGGGGCACCAGTTTGGAGACTCTTCTAACAGACTACACTTGTAATGTACTTTTTTTTTGGTATAAGAATCTCTTCTTTTACAGCACAGTGGTGCACAATTTCAAAATAGTATGTCCTTCTGAAAATAAGCCAGATTTTTTATAAGCGACTTCAGACTGAAGAGCTTAATGAGGCAATTTCCTTGCAGCCAGGCTTGGGGAAGGAAGGGTGGTGACACTTGGAACATAAGGCTTCAGCATTTGGAGCCAACTTTGTCTGTTTCTAAACACCCTTATATATTATCATTTACACTATTATTATGCAAACTTCTGATGGTCAATATGATGCTTCATTTAGCGTATGAAGAGGCTAAAATCTCTAGGTAATCCTATAGAGAAATAGGTAATTTCTGATGTCTTAATTTTGTACATAAAACCAACGAAGGGGCCCAGACTGGAATTGTCAGAGTTTGCATAGATTTTATTTCATACGGGGATCCACAGGCCACTGATGTATTTTTTCTGTCATGTGTTAGCTCTGGTCTACACTTACGTTTTGAACTTAAAATAATGTACCACTGAATTCTTTAAAACAAAGAACTCTATGGTAAAATGACCAGCATGTTGCATTGGGCATGAAATAGCTTTCCAAAAAACTGTTGCTATTTGCATGCTAAAACTCAGTTTTTTATTAGTCTGAGTAATAGCTGAGACTGAGACTGAGAAACGGTTTTGAGTCTGTTTAACTAGTCTATGAAGCATCCATCCAGGACCTGATATTGCCTGGCCAGCACAAACGGAAAATGGTGAAACCTTTATTTTGCAGGTGGTCAAGTTCTACAATCAAAATCTAGCAAGGAAAAAATCCCCAACACCAGATTCATGAGTGAACCTCAGTCATGCCGCAAAACGAGCTGGAACACACCAGCAGATGCAGCCCAAACTCTCCAGTACTGATGATGGAGATACAATAAACTTGTCCACCTGAGGCTGTGGCTGCGCAATCGTTAATCCTGGCTCTGCGCGCTACCCGATCAGCCAGCCAGCCTGGTTGGCTGAAGATCATGCACAGGCCCACACCACCGCTTCTGCCAAGGTACTCAGGTGACACGATGGGTTTTTACTCACCGTGGTAGCTACGGGACAACAGATGATACCTGGCACAGGCACAATGTCAAGAGTGCTGTGGACGGACTTGAGCAATGCATTTTATGCCAAGTAAACCCGTCAATGGCTTCTTCAGTAAACTGGAAATGGCAGAAGTTTACTCCTGGCCAATGCGACGTGAGCAAAGTGCTTGTATTCTTATATGAAAAATCCTAAAACCACATTTGCTGTGCACTTGAACCACTGTCTTGGTCTGCAACGAGCTTTAAGAGGTATGAAGTACACCAGCTGGATGGTAAACTCATGGGTGAAAGGAATAAAAAATAATTTATTATCAGTATCTTATCAGCCCAATTGTCATAGTGTGATACAGCAAGTGGCTTATTTTATAGATGGGGCTACCACTTCTGTTTGCTTCACTGGAACTTTCTGTCAATCCAAAGTTAAGTGACACAATACAAAAAATACAAAAATCCCATCAGGACAAACAGCCTGGCCTTCCCATGATGCAATGCTTTTAACCCCTCCAAGTTTCATGTGGATTTGCTGCACATGTACATATTTTACTGGTGGACTTTCATTTTGCAAGCTCTAGGTAGCACTGACAAGAGAAAATTAAAGCTTTAAAAAACAATCAAAGAAAAAAAAAGAATTGCACTATTTTCAGCAAATCTTCCTTGAAAGAACACTATAATGCACTGAAGTAACGGCCCTAGATTTTGAAATACAGGGACTGGGCCATTCCTTCAGAATATTGTAGGGTTGCCTTTGTTGTTTTTATAAAAAAGTTTAAGTGTGTGTCACATGGGTCAACTTCCCCATTCTTCTATATGGTCTAGTAGTTTTAATGATTAAAATAGTTCAGGTACTTTCCATTCCATAGTTTTATTTTTACTTCAGCATGTACAGAACTAAAAAGGCAATTAACTTTTGGGTTTCTTTTTTTTTTTCTGAAACTTTTTTATCCCTGGGTGATTTTACTAGCACACTTGAAATGCATTTGAAGGAAAAAAAATGCTTTTCTGTGTCTGATGAGGAGTACCCTCGTGGCTGTGATGGAAATGCTGGCAGTGAAAACGACTGGAAGGAGGAACCAGCAGCGCTATGGCAGGATCTACTTATTCGAGTCAATAATACTTGAGGATTTCAGTTTCCATTCATGACAGTCTTGAAAGAAAGCACAAGCAGTAGGAAAGATCCTGCAGAATATTATAGATAATTCATTTTCTTGAACTTTTCACCACCTTTACAATATATATGCCCTATACTGCCCCCCAGCTTCCAGTTTTAAACTGATGTTTATAGTGCATTGGCAAGCTATTAGGGGAGGCATCCCACTCAACTCAACGAACAGCTTTGCACTGGTAATTACTGGGATTTTCAGTCCTGACTGAAGCTCCAGGACTATGTCATCGTGACTCACACAGCCTGTTGCCCTAGTTTTATTGAGTTAAACAGGTGCAAGACATCTTCTCCATCTTGCAAGATCATGACCGGACTGATAAATTAAAAAAAAAAAAAAAACAAAAAAAAGAAAGAAAAAAAAGGGAGGGTATTGAAAAGACATTTTATAGCTGTTTTAGTAACTTGGCTTGGGTTTCTGCCATAGATTTGATCTAGCCATTTTCAAGTCTTCCTTGGCACCCCATCCAATCCGAAGCTGATAGATGGTACCTTTGGGATGGCAATGGTCTCTGAATCAGATCCCGCAGCAACTGAGTAGCAGTACACCACCTTCTCCACAAAGAAAAAGATCACTCCTCTCAAATGCCAATAGTGGAGGGCTAGCACAAGAAGGTAAACTATTTCAGCCACGCATCTTTTCTCTCCTTCTCCATTTTGAATCAATCCAGAGCTTCTGTGACCATAAGGGGACTGTGGCTGTGCATTTATTGCACCTACTCCCACGATGACAACTACTCTAAAACAGATTTAAACCACCAAATTCATTTCATAGCCAGGCAGGGCCGAGAAATGATGGCGCACCCACGGATCCACGCTGGTCACGTAACACCCAGGTCTGCCAAACTGTGCGCTCCTTGTGCCAGCGACCGCCGCAGCTTTGCCGCTCATTGACTCCGGCAGACAGGGAGGCATGCCGTGCAGAAGTGATGAACTTAGCTCTGGTCTCTTCCACAGTGCCTCAGGACACAGCGCTTTTTGTATCATGATTTTTAGATTCCCCTTTTGCATCTCAGTTTTGGTCTTGCCTGGGAGAAGAAATAAAAAAGCTTACCCCAGGAAGCCTCCTAATGTTTGTTTGTTTATCAAAAACTAAATTTAGGGAAACATCTGGGTACATGGAAACTGGTCTGAGCCTTGCCGCCACCCAGCTTCTGCCCATCCAAGATGGTACTCATTTGGGAATACCAGTGTCCAGAGAAAATGTGTTATGGCAGCATTTAAGGAAGAAACCAAAGACTGCAAAACTACTGTTTAACAAGGTCCCATTTTAATTCTGTTAAATTTAAATATTCGCTTAACTCTTGACAAGATCTTAGCTTTATGGTGAGGTGTTGTGCACCAACAACCACACAATAAATAAGGCAAATAAAAAAATAAATAAGCCAAAGCCTGAGTCAGTTAAACAGCTTTGATGAGACCAGTGAAAAGTGACTGAAGAGAAGCGACACCGTATCTCAGAACCCTACTTGTGACATATGGACATCCAGCTGCCAAGAGCACACCTCGGTAACCCCAGGGAAGTCGCCAGGGATCGGCATGCCCGCCGTCACTACCACAGCCCAAGCTGCACCGAGCTCAGGCCAACGGCAAGGTAGGGTCATGAAATCCTTTGCAACGCCAAGGCTGTGGACAATCCCGCTCAGTGATTGAGCAGGTCATTGCTCAAGGGCTTTCAAAAGCCAAATCGCAACCCTACTCTCTTTACAAGCAGCAGCAGAAGAGTAACACTAGGGCTGTTGTTATATATAACATATGCATACAAACGATGCAACATACTGAGCTATAACTCTACCGGATACTTCTTGATGCTCCTGCGTTTCCTGACCAGATTTAGGAGCCTGGATCCAAACCCCGGGTGTTTTGCCGAGTACTCAAAGTCCCAAAGCTGGGAACGCTGCAAAAGCCTTCTGGCATTTTTGTGTTAAAGGGCAGTTGGTTTTCCACATATACATTAATTACTTCACAAATAACTGTTAACGCCCTCAATTTCTTCCTCTTTCTTAAAACTAATTGCAAAAGGGAAACCAGAAAAGGACTTTTTTTAGGTGCGGAACCTGGTATGATAAATGGAAAGGATGCTGGAGATATTTGAAGTGACAGTACTGTTCACTGGTCATGTATGCATTGCTTGGATAATCTAAGAAAGCAGCAATCAGACATGCATTAAAGAGCTGAGATATACATAAATTCCAGTGAGGAAAGTGTCATCTGTACTACCAAATACAAAAGACGGCTGCATTCCTCCGCTGGTTCACATTTAGGCCCCAATTCAAACCTCTCCAAAGCACATGCTTCATTGTTGACATAAACAGGGATTCCTTCCCAAAGTGGGGCCTTCGTGTGCTGAGCACTGGCCTTTAGCTCGCCGACGTTCTCCAAAACAAGAGCCTGAAAAGCTGCTGTGGGAATATCATGCCCATTTACCACACTTACTGTATCTCAGTGATCTCACATCTAATGGACGCAGTTTAAAAACAGAAATATTTTCCCTCCTAAATGTGTCTATTTTTGCTACTGTAACAAAGAGCATCAATTACAGATAAGTGTCTATGTCTCTGTTTTTCCATCTGCAAGTACAGAAAATAGTAATTTGCTGTTCCAAAGGGCATTTCATGCAGACTAACGAGGACATCTCACTTAAAAAGAATAAAAAATCTCATCTATGCCAGAATTTCTCCACTTACTATTGCTACATTATCATAATAATGCAACATACAAGATGACTAACATGAAGCATCTGAAAGATGGCACATTTTTCTCTGCAATTTTTCGGTCTTTTCAGCACTTTCAACAGTGTACTTTCTAGATTCAGTTCCACTGTTTGCTTCAACAGTCAGTTTGCTGGTTTCCTGTTGCTTGTGTGGGTATTTCTCATAGCAACAGGAGCGAACAATGTTTTCAGAACTGGAAAAAGTGAGAGTAAAGCCAAAACACTGGCAGGGTGATCCAGGGGCAGATGCCATGCCTGAAATTATATTCCCTGCTTAATGTGACTTGGGATTTCAAGTTGATAATCTCTGTCTAACAGGTATACTTTGCAACTGTGAAAAGCTGCGAATTTACCCTGCTGTAATAAATGCCACGAGCGTATATTGAAAAGGGGGATTTTAAAAAAGCTGTGACAACCCACCTGCGTTATACAAAGCTGTATGAGCCAAGAAAGGATTCCCTGCCAGAGGCCAGGGGCAAGTCTCCGACCAGACTATCTATAGCCGGCCCGTGAGCTCCTCCGGCGGCGATGCTTGGGCTGCGGAGCCGGTTCCTCGGGGGGCCTGGCTTCCTCGGCACGCCGGCTGAGGCTGTATTTATGAATGGATCTGACGGAACTCCGCCATGAGCCCGCGGTGTAACTGCATCACCCCATTGTTGCTACACACGCACAGCACTCACTGGGGAACAAAAAGCTGAATGAAGCAGAGCAGCTGCCAACTCAGGCAAAGACAACTTAGGAAACTATCTCATTCTTCCTTTCTTTTGGAGGCTATTTTGTCTGTTGTTTCCTTGCATACAAAATGTGGTCTGCAACAAATAAGGCAGGATAAGATACAGCGAGTCCTGTTACTTGGTTCCAAAACCACAGGCCCTGAACACTACAAAGGAGGGGATAAATGGTGTATGTGCTATAGGGACAATGTTCAAATGCTATCCATTCAAGACAGATTTCCATTATTCTATACTGCGGCTCAACAGAAACTGAATTCTTGAGCATGGTGGTTCTCAGTGTCGTTTCTGTGCAGAAATTTGCAGGGATCTTTATGAAGGGACTCTTCAGACCTTGGGGAAAAAAAATCCCAGCACTGGCATATGCAGCACATTTAAGTGGAGATATTTTAAATGCCATTTATTATGGATCCAGTCTTCAGAACAGCCCGACTCCACATTTTCAAGGGCTCACAGCCAGCTATTTCGACAAGACTAAGAAAAGCTTGGTTCCTTTTTTCTTTCTACCTCGGGCCCTTAAATATGCTTTGGATTTTCAAAACCACTCAGTACACACCAATTCCCATCTGGGAACAGACTTTTAGAAGGGCCTTGTGCCCATGTGCAAACCCACATGTTGGCTCTGCCTGAAAACCCTTCCCTTGCTGCTGATGCTGAGGAGGGCAACTCCTTTTGTCATCCAGATGCAACCTTGAGAGCTGAGCTCTAGGAAGAAGATGCTCCTAATGTGCGCATGTAACCCTCATTATGGCACAGAGCGAAGCTGGCCAGCCCTTCTGGCAGCTATGGTGCTACAGAGTTTCTTACACAAACAGCTACTAACCAGCTTAATTTGGGATCTAACCTTGCCAGCTTTTGTCTATGATGTATGCCTGAAGGCATTTTTAATATGAGATAATCGTTTCTACGTTTCAGTGCACTCAGCCTCATAGAAAGAGGCTGGAAGGGTCCTCTGGAGGTCACTTAATGCAACCTTCTGTTCAAAGTAGAGTTATCTTTAGAACTTAGTTGTGTGCCTAATTCTCACTGACTTTAGCCTACAAAATTCTCGTCCAAGGTGCTCTGTAACAGGTGAAGACCTCATCTACCTACCCCTGCAGTAGTTTCTTGAGCTCCTCAGAAACCTTAATGCATTTCTTCTCCACAAGGAGATCTGGGGTACCAGAGAATGGAAGGGCTCAGGACAGCCTCAAGGGAGATGCAAGCAGTAACCAGGCCAGGGCATGAACACCCTTGCACATGATTTGTGAGAACGCTGCCAGGAATGGCCAGAGAGGTGGCTTCCAGACCCATGGCTAGCGAGCTGATACACTGAACTGATGGCTGCTCTTCCATGAGGTGAGGAGAGAGATTTGCCCAAGGCAGGTCTGTGGCAAAGCAGAATATTGATTGCAAGGTCTTAAAACGTGCCTTACCCATTCAGCTATCCTTCCTCACATCCCGTAATTGTACACAGCAGGGATGCTCGTATCCTCCTCTGAAGCATCTGGCTCCACCAGAGACAGGATACTGCGTGCACTGGAGTGCTGGTCTGGGATGCTATGGAAATTCTTGACTTCCCGAGTTGTTTATTTTTCCATTGCAATGACCCACCAAGAGATGCACAGGGAGCTCAGTGCGCTTCCTGTGAGTAGGTCTGTTAACTCTTTGCCCACCGGCCTCTCCTCGCCTCTTCAAGAAACAGCAAAGGAAATGTTCCCACTTTCTGGCAGCAAAACAGATCAGAACATGTAATCCCCATCCTGCAGAGCTGCGTGAAGCTGTGTGCGACTAGCTCTTACTGACGCTTTGGGACAATAATGATCAGAAAAGGCAATTCAGATACACCATGCAGAGCTACTTTCGCTACCCATAAGGCTGCTGAGCTTCTCAGCTTCTCCAGGAGTAGCTCCCTGGTGTTTATTTTGGTAGGTGGAAGGAGTAATGAAACCAAGGTTTGCATGGCCTCATAGTCACCGTCTCTTCAAACTGCGATTCAACCTTCACCAAATGGTGTGGGGCAGCTATTTATAAGAAATAACTGTTATCCCTAGAATGACACTGACATGATGCCTTGTACTATCTATCTCATCTAAGTCTGGAGCACTGCTTTGGATTTAAACAAGGAGAGCCGACACCAATGTGTTTTTGAAAGAAACACTCATGTGTTCATTGTTTGCTTACCCAACAGCTGGATTCTAAATTAAATGGTGTTTATTAATAACATATTTTTGGTCTAATTCTTAATGAAACATCCATTAAAAACATTATAGCTCTAAATGCCAAACTCCCGTCTCGGTTACACCAGTGTAAATCTAAAGTAACTCCATTGACTTCAGCCTCTTGGTTTATGCTGCTATTTGCTAGCAAACAGATATCACCCTCAAATTATCATTATAAAGCAGTAAAAGTTCAGAAAAGCTCTTTGCAGTTAAGTTGCATCAGGATTTCATTATCATTCTCTATTTTCATACGCTTGCAACTTTGAAGGCGAAATTTTTCACGCTTCACCTCAGACAGTGACACTTTTTGGAAAGCTAATGAGGAAGTCCCATCATCTGTTTCCATGCTAAGCAATCACACACACCAAAATAAAGAGAAGCAGGAAGGTCCTGGGACCCTCTGGTCAGGAAGACCTCTCCCCCCAGCTCTCTGACATTTCCTATGGGCTACCAGGAGGCGCGGAGGGGAGGCAAAAAGTTTTTCCTCTGCAGAACTGTAACTTCTGTGAGTTCCCTCGCTTTTCTACCGCGTGATGCTCCTGAAGCCTAGGAGCTCTCGTTTCTTCCTCTTCCCTAACCTCCCCTTTGAAAACAAAATCATTCACACAGTGATGATGAATTAATTGTGTTGCTGCAGGAAGAGCTCTCAGGCATCAGAAATTAGGAAGTGAGAGAACTGAAGCTGTTCATTCAACTTCAATTAAGTCCCAGAGCATAATACATTACAATTGTCTTTACTCTTCATTAACACAGCCTTGGGCTAACTCTTACACAATCTAGCCAGTACATTTTTTCAACAATACATTTTACAGATGAGGCTGGTATTACTACCTATCACTAAGATTGCCCAATACTTCTCTGAGACCCTGTTTTCAGCTGCTTATCTCTCTCTCAAGCTTTAAGATGTGGGATGAAGTTTTCCAGCCCTGGGCCCTTATGCATTTTTCCAATGCAAAAGTCATGGAGAAAGTTTCTACCGAAATATTTCTCCCATTTCTAAATATCTGGCTAATGAAAAATACACTATCTTGCCCAAGTTAAAAATTCTGGTCACCTTTGGCTGGGCTGAGACTTCAAAGCTTGCAGGAGGCAGACTTTAAGATAAGGCCACCTCTGCCACAACAGAAACAGCTTGAAAAACGACAGCACCTCTAACTTCTGCAAAGACTTAAATCTTTTAGTGATTAAGTTATCCAGAAGCTCCTTTTGTCCCAAGTGTGCCCTGACTCGGGGGGCGAGTGAGACTCTCCTTAGCAGTCTGTGCTGCTGTGGGCTGAGACCAGGAGCAAAGGGAAGAAAGCTCGTCTCTACCCAGTGCCGACAGACTCTTGGAAAGGATGTGACCAGTAAAATGTTAAGAGTTCTTTGTTATTTGGGAAGAGTGATTTCCACCCCCACCCCCCCCAAAGGCATATATACTCAGCCAAATTTGAGAATATTTTCACCAGGATGGGAAAAAGCACATTTCTGACAAAAACCGATCTGCTGAATTTCAAAGAGAAGGTGTAAAGAAATTTTCAATGCAAAAAACAACATCTTTTTTTCTTCTGACTACTTAAGAACTACTAAGCTGTTTTGGCAGGTATTTTCTTTCAGACTGAAACAATCAGGATAGAAAAATTCAGCACAAGAGATACAAGTTTGTCCAATCCACAAGATGCTGCAAAAGGGCCTTACATTAAGAATCATTGGGATGCCTGAGAAAGCTTCAAATATCTCCTATAATAAAGAACAGGAGCTTTAAGTGTGTATCAGTAAACATCAAATTAAGAGAATCCAAAAAAACTCCCAAGAGAGCAAAAAAAGCCACATATTCCCCCTTAAATGTGGTTGTGCACAATATGCTCGCGACATGCTCAGAGTTAATTAACGTGGGCTCTACCAGACCAAGAAGAAAGAAAATTCCACCAGAAAGACACCCAACTGTGACTTTTCTTCTGTCCCTACAAGCCTTCACAAACATCCCCAGCATGCAGACTGAGCATGGGAAGAGTCAGCTGGGATCCCGATTCAAACAGAGTTTCACAGGTGAAGCAGCAAGGCACCAGCCAGCAACCAGAAAGAAACACACAGAGAGGTGCAGCAGGAAAACCCATGGGTGTAATTCCCCCTGTGAGGAGCAGCTTTGCAAGCATCTAGCCTTGCGGGACCCTCTGAACATGACCCTCTGAACATGACCCTCTGAACATGAAGGCGTCTAAGGAACAGACTACTGAGGCAAGGCCTGCATCAGAAAGGGATACTCAAAATCTCTTTGCTGGCAAAAATGAAGGGTGAGGAAGGGAAATCCTCTTCCCTGTGACCAGGGAATCAAGGCACAGCTAGGTATCTTGCAAGGTCCCAATGACGTAGTCCTTGTGGCCCATGTGTTGAGCTCGCTTGCCCTCACCTAAGAGCTGAGTATTGTCAGCAGCATGCTATCACTGCAACCCAGACCATGCTGAAAAAGAGCAAGAAAGGAAAAGATCCTTGTGACTGCACAGAGAAACTCTTAGAGGAAATGAAGAACTGCCCTGAGCAACTCCCTGGCATCTCCAGAAAGACAGAACCCAGCTACTCAACAGTTGATCAAAACCCAGCGAACACCTCAAATACAAATACACCACCAAGGGCTACCTTGGCATCTCCCTTCTGACAAGTGCCAAAATACTGTGGAAACAACATCAGAAGTTTATCTGGAGCTTACCAAAATGGGGAACATGGTCTAGTGATGGAAGACTGCATCGTTAATCAGATGGCACAGGAACAAAGCAATGAGCTCTGCTGAGGCTATCTGTTCTAGGTCTGGATTTTGGTGGTACCTGAGCACCACTTGCTTCTGCCTTCAAAGAAGACTTCCAAAGGACTACGCAGGGATTTCTGCAGGCTGCGATGTGCTCTGTTCTGCTTCACAGCAGCAGAAGCAGGTGCCAAGCTTGTGAGACTCCCCCTAAACTTTACATTTACTCTCTTCTCCTTCATTCTACATGCCTCCCTGGCCCTCCCCTGCCACCGTAAGGGCTATTTGTGTTTCCATTCCTCACCTCACACTGCCATTCCCTCACTCTCATCATTATCCTTGTCCTGCCAATCACCAAGCCAGTCCGTCAGGCTGTAATTTCTATAGCTGTAGCACAAGAAGTTCACAGACAATGATGGTTACAGAAATTCCTCTCATCCCCATCTCTTCCTATGGTCCTGCCCTGTGCCACTGTGCTCAGCTCTCCCAGCTGTTTGTGAGGCTGATCTTGGAAATCTATCAGTTAACTGATCCGGTTTACAAACCAAGCAAGCCCCCTGACCCCCCAGCTCCGAAACAACAACAAGTGGTCCTTCCCCCCATTTCTTTAAGCTGGATTAGTTCCAGGGTGGGGTTTGAAACACAAGGATATGAGCAGCTGTGTGGGCATACATCAGCAAAAAACAAGCATGAAAACAAGCAGGAGCCAAGCAGTAACAACTTCACCCAGCATTGTCATACAACAAGGAAAATCACAGCAGAGGGGCATCAGCCTTTCAGACACTCCATGGAGTTGTACAAGAAGCTCTTAGGGGCTAGCACCAACCACTTTCCTTATTCTGTGGATACTCACAGTCTTGGCTGAAGACAGCACCTTTGCTAACAACATGTCAGTCTCTCCCTAAATCCTTGTCTTTCTCTGCCTGGTTTTCTAATGTCCCTCTCACATCTGCTCACTTGTCTTAAGAGTCCTCCCAGACATTTGCTGGATGCAGCATCCAAAAGTTATTGTGTTACATCCCATCAGACAAACATCCAGGGAGAAAATTTCATTCTGCCAGTAACTACCAATATCAGTACCGATAACGGATAATTCTTCTTATCCACATAAATGAAGTAAACTTAATGGATTTGCCCAGTCTAAATGTACAAATGAGCTTTGTGCATTACTTGCACCAGACCATGCAGTCTGAATTGTTACATAGGATTCTTCTTGCACGCTCCTGCTGCTTACTGTAACGTATCACCACTTTGTTTCTCCATACTTGTAAAGCAGACACGAAAGAGCAATTACCTGTGTTAAAATTTTCATTTACGCTGAAATCAGTCTATATTAAATTTCTGCAGCTACTTGATTTAAATTATAAGCATTCAGAATTGGAAATGTTCCTTTCTCTGTGCAAAACCCAGTTCCAATCAAAAGAAATGGGAAGCCCCAGAACTGCACTTGAAAATTAGGCTCAATCTGATTGAAAGAAAAAAAGAAATAGTGAAATTCTTCCCTTTTTGTTAAACTGGACTATTCCTTTTTAACGAAAATGCAGAATATTTGTTGGAAAAAACAAACCTTCTCTTGACAATGTTATCACAGATCTAATTATTGCACAGTGTATTTACTCTGCAAAGTAAAAGCAATAAAAAGTTTTATAGTTAGCACATGTTAAGGACGATGCATTGGAAACTGATACTTTTATGGTAAAAAAAAGCATTACCTTATTAGTGGCCTGCATTTCAGAAAGCCTCACTCATTTTCTTTCCTTTTGAGTGAATTTCATCACAGCAAAACATGCCAGCTTCGGAAGCTATGAAACTCCTGTTTATCCACAGACCAAGCAGTTTGGATGTGCAGGAGCCTAAGCTCTCCCCACAGTGTCCCACCAACACGGGGGGGGCACGGCAGGAGAGGCACCACCCCTCGGGGAAGGCACTCTTGAGTGCTCCCTTCAGGCCTCCCAGCTTTCTGCTGAGACTGCCAAGCAGAGCTGTCAGGTTTGGGTTTTTCTGATGTCATCACTAGAAGCCAACCCCAGACCAGCAAACTCACTTTTGAGTGAGTTTGAGCACCACTGAACTGCCACCAGATTCACCTCTCCTGCTGATGACAGGACCTTCTGACAAGCCAAGAAATGCCCTTCATGGGGCGAGCTTAGTGAAGTTGCAGACAAAAACTCAGACAGCCTGGGTCCCACCTGCCTCACATTGTGCCAGTGCCGGAGGATTAGCTCATTATTCACTTCCCTTAAGGATTTTTAAATGATACCTCGATGAGGGCAAGAAGAACAGTTTCAAGGTTGCGAACACAGGACCGGCGCACGTACCGGTTTACCCTATGCCCCAGGGGATGCTGTCTGCCTGCTCGCCCCATTGCCCGGGGTGGTACCCAAGGTGGCTCCCCCCTATAACAAGTCTGACCATCAGCCAGGGCAGGCAGAGGAGGCTCCACCCACCAAGCTGCTGAACAAAGCACGAATGAAAAATGATCCCGGGAGGCCAAGGAGCTTTGGACATCCGAAGCACTGCAACCAAGGTGCCAGGTCCACGCCTGCAAACTGCTTGCTCCAGGAGCACCCCCATCCTTTGCTCCACTGAGCTTTCAGGATCAGGCCAGGTTTGATGGCCTGGTTCTCCACCGCATCCTCAGAAGTGAAAGGAGAAGAGGAATGTGGGACACTCACCACATCTGTGTTTGTGATCTTGGCCAGGAGGTCCGTGAGGCTGTCCCCGTCATCAAGCTGAAGGCCACAGATGGCTGCTCCCACACTTCCAGTTGCTATCATTGACGGTGGGTACATGGCAAAGTTAAAATCTGCAAGAACAGATCTGGGAATTAGTCCAAGCGCAGACCAGAAAAGCTGCAAAACATCAGAGGCAAGCAACACAAAAAAACCACACCCAAGAATAAAAAACGGGGAAGCAGAAGAAAGGGAAAAGTGCCACCCTTTTTGGTCCAGCAGAGCTCATTAGTCACACTGCTCATCACAAGCAGTCAAAGGAGGGGTAACAGATCTGCAAATTAAAATGGAAATGCGGTTCGGTCTTTTATTCTCACTGATGCATAAAGTAAACCTGGACAATTTTTAATAGTCTTTCCTTAGTTTTAAAGAAAAGGAAAAAGAAGAAGGAGGCTTTCTGTAATTTATGTCAGAAATTTGGGTCTCGGTCACATTAGAGCTCTCTCTATAACCGGAAAACTAACTGGAACACGGTATCACAAAGGACCAAACTGAGATTTTTAGTCACGTCAATTTTTAAAGACTTAATTAACTCAAGCGTTTAAAGACCTGTCCAGGAAAGAGATTTTAATTAACAATTCATCTTTACCACCTTTGCAATTAGGAAGTAAGAACACTTACAGCCCACAGCTATGTAATCAAAGAAAAAACAAAGATCACATTTGTCATTACTACTATTTCTTAATAAACAAGTTGAAAATACATTTCAAAATTTCCTCTCACACATCTGTGGAGATCAGGAGAGAAATGAAAATTAAACTAAATGTTCTCGTTACCTTTATAAGGCCATTTTATGGTTTATGATACTGTCACAGGCACTGGCTTATCAGCAGGTCTTACTAAATACCATTTCCAGGAGCTTTTTTTGGTTACTGCTATCTTCCTAAAATGAAACTTGGTTTGCAAGTTGTTTGGTACAACAATAACTCATTAACAAACCCTTCTCTACCAGTTTTCAGTTGGGGTGACTGGAGAAGAAGAAAAAGGAATCCCAAGTAATACTTAATATGAAATAAACCACAATCAATATATTCGGTCTATTTATAGAAACAGATTGTTACAGAAAACTGCCCTTCTGTTAAGGGCAGATCCCAAGTCCTCTCTGTTTGGCTAGCATAAATTCTGTAACCCTGTTATGTCTGCGTAACCACTCAAATTTTAGACACATGGAGAGTTGTTCTCAGCCTCCCAGACTCTGAGCTGGTGCATACTGCAATAGCTGTGGAGACAGCATGTTCTTCTCCAGGCTGGAATACGTCCCTGGGACCCATGAGGAACGAAGCAGTCAGTTAAGGCTGGGACTTGGGTCATAGCATTCATCCAGACGGACTGGAGGGGGGATGTTAGAAGTGGGGATAGAAAAGGAGGAACTGAAACCCTGACATGGATTTACCTGTCTCACAAAGCCACCAGGAGATGACCGCCTGCAAGCCCACCATTGCACACTGCTGAAGTTCACTCTCCTTCCTACCAGGAGAGCTCAGCCGACATCACACTCTGACAAACACTGCTGAAGGAGCAAATTCCCACCAACAGAAGCAATGAATATGGACTGCCATTACTATAAAAATAATAACTATGCACTACTGTAATAGTAAGAACCCACTGTACATAGAAAAGCTGATCATCGTGGAAATTAAGTTGTATTGCCCCCACTATGGGTGAGTCAACAGGAGAGCCTTGACTCCTACTTATCAGTGTGGGATACAGCCCTGAGGATGCTGATCTCAGCACATGTCGAGGCAACGGGAATTGCACTTTCATGATCAAAATCGCCTTCCCATTTACCACACACATGCAAGGGCTAGCCCCATCCAGCCTGTGAATGGATGACCAGGGAAAATCGATAAAGCTACCTGACACACAGCACATGCACCCCCCACAGAGCCTGCCCTCTCCCCAGTGCCTGTGGTTGCACATATCATCAGGCCAGACCTTCAGAGCAGGCCATAAATACAGTGGGATTTTAAGCCCTCATTTTATGCCATTTTGCCTCTCTTCTTACTCACTGCTACTGATGGGGGGCCCAGGACTTGGGTCTGGGTGACTGTTGCAGTAGCTCATTCCTGTGGGTTGATCTGGTAGCTAGCAGCTCCACGGAAGAAGTATGATCAGTGGGCCACCAGTTTAAAAAGTCCAATGGGCAACCAGTTTACAAAGTCCAATATGAAAAACAGGAATGGTTAAATGACTCCAATAACAAGAGGTTTTTATAAAGGTCATAAATGTTTATGTGCTTGCGTGACTGTCCAGAGTGTCCTCCTGGTCCATGGAGCAAATAACCAATGTCTATAAAATTTAAAAATGTTCAAACATTTATGGAAGAGACCTAGCGTCCCCCCAAATCTGCTGTCATCTACACAGAGCGATTCATCAGCAAACCCACTAATTTCTTTAGAAAAGGGATAAATTAAAGCAGACTACATCTCCACAGGTCTGTTTCTCCTCTTGTACATGCCGCATTTGCTTGGGTTTGCGAATCCTGTGTGCTTGCATTGGTGTGAATGAGGTTGCACTTAGTCAACGTGGCCCTAAGTTGGGATGCGACTCCTGCATTTAGATCTTTGGACTTACCGAACCGTCTCCCAGTTATGCATGGGAACCATGGGAACTACGGGTGGCAATGGACTTTCCACAATTTACCCCTCCTTGTCTCAAGTTTCAGGGAAGATGTAGTAAAAAGATGACGCAAAACCTCTCAAACTCTACCGGTGTTTGGACAGTCCCTATGGAAGCTACGAGGCAGTGGGTAAGAATGAAAACCCACCCCCTCCCACCCATCATTTGAGCCAGCAGCAGGGAGAAACAGACCCACTCGGAGGTCCCGGATGGACCCACACCCTCAAGCGTGGTCACTGAACCCCCACAGAACAGTTTCACCCAGCCCCAGGCAGCTGGTGGGGAGACCCAAGCAACAGGGAGCTCCCATGTCTTGCACTCAACGCTCAGCACCGGCCAGGCACAGCAGGCTGAGTGAAGGACACAGCTCCAGCCTGCCCTCTGAACTTCCTTGCCTCCTAGGGGCTTGCATCAGGACCTCCACATTATCCAAATGCCGGTTTTCTCGTGGTTGATTTTATATCTACTCCCAGAAACCGTCTTCCTAGGAAGCTGAATAAAGAGCCACAGTGCCCCTGCCAACTAGCACTGCTGTAGGTCTGCTTCCACGTGGGGTCACATGAGAACATTTCTATGCCCAATAACCTTGTTAGTTCCCTTAATGTCATTCATAATGCAAATGAGACAGCGAGCGAATGGCCAGAGGCCCAGAGTGACTAAAGCTCAGCATCCAGAAAGTCTTACATTGCCTCTAGCTCTAAACTAACTTCCCTCCATAACAAGCACCATAAACTTGGCTATCAAAGCTACACATGCCCAGTCTTTGTTGTACAACAGGCAGCGATTTGTATCACTGGCTTCTATTTTTAGCATATTAATTAACTACTGCAACTGGTGAGGCAAGTGTCTCCAACTGGAGAGTGTGGCGCCATTGTCTGAAGTCATCACCTCATCTCGCGCTATTGAAAATCATGGCAGTGACCCTCCTGCTGATATGAATTTAACCTGACATACCCACAAAGGGATGGGGGGTGGTGCACCAATTTTGTGCACATGGTTCTCCACATCACCCTGGACCCTATTAGTGTGGAAAGAGCTCATTGAAAGAAAAGAAGCCACATTGTGCTGGGCCACCTAGAGGGTTGAATAGAAAGGCTGAGGAAAAGAGCAGGCAGCGGAATAAAGGCCGTCATTAACATATTTCCATATTCAAGCAAAGCAATAACTACGTGAAATGTTTGTCAAGGTGCAATGAAAGCATAAATATTAAGTACCGTATCTGAGGAGATGCAGAACCCCCCTTGAGTCCCTTACATTCCATCAAGAAATTCAAAACAAGCTTTCTACATGTTATTTTCAACTATAAACCTCTATCCCTGCTTCCCCCGTGATAACAAGCCAAGTCCTGCCATCCTTGCTCAGTTTTCACCCAGGTAAAACTGCCCCCAGCATGAAGTCAAAAGCTTGCCCTGGGATTTAAAAAAAAAATAAATAAATAAATAAAAGGGGGAGAGAGAGGACTTAAACATTTAAACCTGAAACATATACTTTTACTTTAAACTCTTGTTGGAGATGATGAGCCCCGAATTACAGAGGAAATCTTACAAAAATCACTTCTTACTGGACACCTGAAGCAAGGCTATGGGCTAAATCCTTCTTTCGGACCTATGTGCAGCCTTGGTTAATGGGCACCCAGAGCCTGCACTGAAGACACAGCTCTGCCTCTAACTTTGTTGTGATTTACGCAATTCCACTGTAAAGTACAAAAGAGTCTCGCAGAAAGTCAGAGGAGTAGTGCAACAACGTGTAGTCTAGGAGAATCTGAGCACAAGAGCACTTTGGACTTGATGATCTCAGAGGTCTTTTCCAACCTTAACCATTCTATGGTTCTATGATTCAAGGGAAGAACTGGGTAGTCAGAAAGCAGGACTTGTTTCACCTTCTATTCCCAGGCAATGAACACCAGAAATTGTCCTACCCCCATTTTTGTATCAACTTTTCCCTAAAGGACCTTAAAAACAAGGGACGAACCTTGCACAACCCCAGTGACTTCAGTGCTGGAAATAAAAAAAGCCGATAAAAGAAATAGTGCCCTTTGAAACACAGCCACCTCTGGACCAGCCAGCCAGAGTCATCAAGCAAATTCAGGGTACCCTGAATCCGCGCCCTGCTTTCAGACTGGAGCTCACGCTGACAGCCAGGGCATGAACGTATGCACATGCCCAGGACGTTTTTCTGCCCGCACGGCACACGTAACCTATGGTCAGGTTCTAGGACCCTGCGCACTGCGGCCGAGCTTTTTTGCTGGCTCTCTCCTGATCCAGTGGACTTCACTACCTCTGAGCCAGGAAAATGCGAGGTTGACAGTCAGTCTAAAGCAGGAGGGAACTGGAGGCAGGAACCCAGAGAGGTCCTGCAAGGGGAAGCCCTAACTTGCGGCCAATAAATGAAAACTGCCGGAAGGAAAAGAGGACTGACAAATATCCAGGCTGAACGTGCTCAGTGTGCCAAAGCCAGGTGGGAAATCTACCTTCTTACAATGACCCTTGTTACTGCTCTGGCTGCAGGTTGGTTTTTTTAACAGCCAGTTTTCATCTCTATAATTTGATAGAGGTTTATTTTGAGAGTTGCAAATGGAGAATTGGAAACTGCTGTCTTGAAGAAGACAAGGCTCTCACGGAGGGGGGGGGGGAAGGGGGGAGAGAAGGAAAAAAAAAGAAAAAAAAAAGGAATATTACCTCCATCAGGAGAACACAATCATGACAGTCATCAATATTGGTTTATAAAATGATATAACGGTCAAATTTCACCCAGCCTCAAACTTCACCCAGCCAATGACTTCACTATGAGGACAAGCATGTATCTATATTTACTAGGTAAGTTTAAAAGAAAGGTTTAAGGGAAACAATATAAGTAGTGAATTTAAGTCTTGCCTGTTTTGATCCAAATGCAATTCCAGCATCAGCGTGCTACTTTTTTTTCAAATGCAGTTGGTTTTAACTGCATTGGCCATTTTTTCTCTTGCTCTCATATTTCTACAAGACATAGCAATTCTTCCCGATGTTAACTATTTCTGCTTTCAAAGGCAAAACCAGATGACTCTTCAGTCCTTCAAAGAAGGGCATGGCAGTGCCAAGTACAACCAAACAAAAAACTGTCAAGTAAAATAGTATGCAGACCCGCTTCTATTCTTTGAGTAGGCAGGAGGGCAGACACCTAATTCTGTTCCTGGGCTACAGTAAGGCAAAAAGTATTTGGCCTTTATACAAATGGGTCTAAAGTATCCTAAACGCCAATGCTACATCACAAGGATTCAAGTGAGGCAGAGATAGGGAAACATGTCGAGCAGTCTATGTGAAGTATATGAGCACTCAGTACAACATGCTTATTAGCTGATCATAAACTCTATTTCTGAACAACTGTTCGCACTGTTTATTATTTTCACTTGTTCTACACCTTCAGTAAGGAAGCCTAACCAAGGATGAGGATTATGTTAGTGCTTGAACCATTAAAAGGTCAGATCTGCAGCTGGTAGGAAGAAGGGCAACTTATCCAGCAGCACAGGAATTACTCCAGCTTGTATCAGCAAAGTCTCTCTTCCTCTGTTTCCTCCCACCTCATCTTCCCAGATTTGATGGGTCCTACAGCTTAAGGAATGAGTCTGCTCATATGAAACACTCCCCAGGCCCTGCTTACTTGTTGATGGAGCTTCCGTGGTTCTTGTGGCTTCATGTAGCTGGAGAGCTCAATATACTGATATGAGCTGCCTCTCCCAGGAACAAGCGAGAGCCTTCTTTTGTATGGCAATAAATTCATGTGGATTACTCTTTCTTCTGTCATGCAAGAAGTACTCATGCAATCACTGCCACTTTGCAACATGTATTTCCTTTCTAAGAGATTCATTCACACAATGAGGCTCTGTGGACTTCTTTCTTTCCCTCTGCAAAGAACAAGTCCCAGCTAAAACTCGCATCACACTTTTACCCTCTGTAGGGACAGAGTCCAATAACTCTCACATTGGCTGAGAGGAGAAGGATGCATAGTAGCCTTGCCCAGCAGGAGTCCTGAGGACCAAACTTGCCTCTTGGTGTTCCAAAGCATTCTGTGTGGTTACCCTCCAGATCACTAGGGTTTATGGGCCTCATCTTGCAGTCTTTGCTCAGACAACACCCCCATTGACTTCCACAGAACTTCTGTCTGAGTAAGGACCCAGGATTTGGCCCAGAAGTTAAAAAAAAAAGCCTTCTCAGCTTTCAAATGTAGATGATTAATGTCCCAGAGACAGTGGGCAGAGGTTTGGCACACTGTACAAAACTGACTTAAAGCTGAAATTTTCCTCCTCTTTCTTAGCCTCTTTGCAGACACAGCCTTTGAAAGCCACCAGTCTATGAGATGCTGCATTGTATCCATCATGGGAACATCTCACCTGCCATAGGACTCGGCTAAGGCACAGAAGAGACCATGCAAAGGGCTGAGTCCAGGGATCGACACAAGTTGCCTCCTGTCTCTGCAAGTCTGCAAAGCTTTTTGCTTCCAAGTTTTGCATGCCACTTAAACCAAACACCGAAAACCTCCTCCTGAGATTAGTCTCTCCATTACAGTTTGTGTTGAGAGACGCACAGCTCCTCTTTCTGAAAGCCTGACTTGCACAGCCTGTCCTCCCCCAAAACCCATTCCCTTATATGCTCTGACATAAAAAGGCGTATCCTGCACGAAAACAGTGGCATGTATGACTTCCAACAAGAGAGCGTAATGCAAGGAAGCAGCTGGGCACCTGTGACTCTGAACAGCCTGGAAGAAGAAGAAATGAAGGGCATGCTGAAGCCCAGGAAATAACGCACGGTCCTCTTCTGCTCTGCACACAGCTCTGTAACCGGTGCCCTTTCCCACTCCTCCAGGAGCAATTCCCTGGCTTGGAGCACAGCACATACAAGCAAACAGGCAACCCCAGAGAAAACATTTCCAAACTGTGAAGCGCTGTGTGAAGAGACAGAGGAGGGACGAAGGGTGCAAAGCAATGAATGGACGGAGGGGGGGTCAGAGTGGCAAAGCGACGGGGCCCCAGAGAGCAGAAGGGTGATCTCCATTGGGCTCACAGACAAAGAGGATCCTCCCATGCTGAAAAAGCAGTAAGCATCAATTTTGCCAAGCTATATTGTAAGGACAAGGGGTCCAGGTGCAGCCTTTTAGTGCCTTTAAAATTCAGAAGACTCCTGAAGGAGATTTTCACTTACACGGGGAGCCACCAGCGGGATGAGAAAACACATGACATCATGACAGACTAGACTATGCCAATGCGCATCAATCTACACTCTTACTGCACAGCAAGCAAGGCAGCTTGAAGAAAGCTGACCTACGTATGAGCAATTCCCAGCCAACAGATCAAGCTCTCACTTAATGACAGTACCCTGTCCGCACGGCCACCACTTTCAGCCCCTTCCGGTGGAGAATGAGGCTCCTGAAAGCATTGCAAGTACAGGGCACAGTAAAGAGAAAACTTTTTATTCAGGGAATAAGGTTCTGTCTTGCTCAGCAGCTGTATATTCAGAGGGGACCAAGGGCAAAGAGGGATACGTTCCAGTTTCAGTCATGCTCTTGTGAATCATTAATCACCACAAGGACTGGGGAGAGGCTGTGGATTTACGTCCATGTAGCTTGTTTCAGAAACTGGGCTTAAAATAAAGACAGAGTGCCAAAATGATAAAACATGACTGAGAGAAATATACAGAAGAACAAAGTATCATCTCCTTCTGCATAATGTTCAAATAGAAAGGAGAATAGAGATGAGTATCAAAGTTATCCTACACATCCAGCACAACATCCAGAACTGTTAATGGCTGCTTCCCTCTCTGTTTGCTGACACAAAGTACTGCAGGACCGAGATCATACCCAGCTCTAAAGGCAGACAACATGGGAATTTCTGGTATAATGCTTTTGCTGGGAAACTAAAATGGTGCGGTCGGTGAAGAAGAACTTGGGCTAGAGGAAAAAAGTTCAAAATATGCCAGATTTTGCATGATACACTAAAGAAGAAGTACTTGAAAGCACAGAAAACTGCACTGAGATGGAAACAGAAAGAGATTCATTGCTGTGCTCCAGACCAGAGCCGTTAGCCAGCCAGCGAGGTCAGGTCTGGTAAAAGAGTCAAACCCAGGCTAAAAACATGTGTGGAGGGAGCAAGGGAAGAGGCAGCCACGTGTCAAAGGAGGTCATCCTGCTGAAAGAAGGCAAATGGGGAAATGAAACACCAGGCTTAACCCGAGCTGGTAGAGAGCAGAAGCTTTGAGGGAGAAAGGGAAAGAAGAAACACAGCGGCCGATGAGAGCTCTGCAACAAATAGGACAAGAAAAGGAAATGACAACTGGATCTGGAAGGAAGTCTGATGAGAAGGGGCTTTTCTTCACCGAGGAGGGTAAGAATGACTTTGAGAAGAGTGGCAGTGAATAGAAAAAACAGTAGTAATGACACGACATTTCTATAATGCAAATGGGGGTAGCAGCTTGCTAGTAAACTGGGAATGAGGTAGAAAACTGGGAATGAGGGCTTGGGTAAGATCTCTGCTTTCAAAACTGCAAGGGGTTGTGGGTCCTCCTCAAAATTAAATGCCAACACAGTGGTTTGTGGAAAACGGGATGAGAAGAAAAGAAAATCTACAGCCAGCACCATGGTGCCCTGTCTTTCAGGAAGCTCCGTATGCAGTCAATTATGTCTTTCATTTGCAAGAAAAGAAACTCTGACTTGTTGCCTCTTTAAACTCCACGTAAAGGACTTCGGTTCATGCATTGGAGACATATAACGTGAGAAGCAGATCACGCAGGGGAAACACATGAGAGAAATGCATGACTGGGCTAAGGGCTGGAAAGGGGATTCTATTTTGGATCTCAGTAAATGGACTAGTAAAGCATGGAGCTAGCCATCAAAGAATACATGGAGAAAGGGTGGAAAGAAGCCATGGACTGTGGAAACTCCTTCATAGCCCACAGTCCTGCAATGTTTTGGTTACATGGAAAACTTCAAGGGCAAAGGATTACAGACCAGAATCTGAGAAGTTAAATCATAATGAAATCTACATCACTCAAGAAAATGTTCTTTTGGATAAAACAAAACAACCCAAAACACTATTGCAGGAGGTGAAAGCAACAAAAGGGAGGGAAGATTGGGTTGGGTTGGGTTGGGTTGGGTTGGGTTGGGTTGGGTTGGGTTGGGTTGGGCTGGAAGACAACATCCAAGTATGTTGCAGGTTGATGGCTGATGGTGTTGTGAGAGATGTCCGTGGGAAAGACCATCTTTTTCAGAAGAAAAGGGTAGTGTGAATGAATTCTGGGTAAGGGAAGAAGGCAGAGAAAGAAGGCAAAACTGACGGAACAAATTAATCCTGAAGTAAAAAGCTAATTAGTCCAGAAATGTCTGATGAACTACCAAGAGTGATCCTACAGACTGAGCAATTTTTCTATTGAGCCCTGTGGTCTTTTGCCTGAAAAGGATCATGCAGCAGTGGGAAAAGAAGGAAAAGCTTGAGCATCTTGGTAACCAAACAGTCAATTACCCTAACACAGGCCATATAAGATTCTCTAAAACAGACAGACTGAGGTAGCAAAAACTGGCCTACCTTGTAAAAGCAGTCACTACATCTCCAATATCAAGAAGCAGGCATAGCAGCAGACATTCATACCAAAAAAGTTGCACCCCGTCTTCCCTTCCCCTCTGCAAACACGCAGGCAGAACAGTTCCTATCACAAAGGACTAGGTATGTCAAACTGTAGTGAATTCAGACATTGATCCATATACTACTTAATAATAACCCTGGAAAACACTGCATGCTGTTTATCTGTTCCAGGTCTAGCTTATAAGAAGTGGTCTAACCATTAATCCTTTGGATGAAAATTAGAGTACACTTGTTTTCTAAAAGTCACTGGGGCAAAAAAACACCACCAAACAAAAAACAGTGTTTTGCAGACAGGTATAAATTAAAAGCCTCTCTTCCACAGAAGTAATTATTCCCATCTAAATCCTCAGAAACTGTATTCAGCCGAACACACGACAAAAGGGGAGTGTAATGGTTCCCTATGAAACAGACTAGTTTCGCTGCTTTCTTGGAGTGAAGTTAGAGGAAGAATCCAAATGTTTTAAAAAAAAGCTTTACTTTCTAAATTGTCACTCCCTATGCTTCAGTAGTGTGGTAGTACCACATACACGTTAAAATACAATTTTTACCTTTTATCTGGACAGCACCCAGTTATGAAAACTTTACGAACACATTAATTTAATGCATTAGCCCAATGCATTTTGGGCTAATGTGCCATAACAGCTTCTAGTATTTTGGCTGTCCCACATCTGTCCTTACAAACGATCTGTGGCCCTTTAAAAAAATTAGTGAACGGGCAAAGCAGAAAATCGTATGGCCTGACCCAGTCTTACTGGCTTCACTGCAAAAGCACCGCACGCGTTCATAGGAAGGGGACTGCAACTGCACTACAGCTCCTGATCGCAAGACTTCTGTTTATAGGCTGTTTGAGGGCCTGATTCACGGTGCCCTTTGCAAACAGTCCCACCGGCTTCAGCCACTCTTCCCACATCACGTAAGGATGGAGGGGATGAAAAGCCTTTGTACCACCAGCGACTGATCTGCCCTGCCAACCACACAGCAAGCAGCAGGCTCACCCAGAGCACCTTGGCCTACCTGTGGCACAAAGGGCAATGAATGTTTGTGCATGCTTCCGGATCAAAAGCAACTTGTCTTTCGGTAGAGGCAGCTTCCTTAGGATGTGTTCAATGAAATCGTGCGGGGTGACAGCTGCGAGGTTCCACTTCAACTTCCCCAGCACCACCAGCTCCCATTCCTGCAGGAGGGGACAGGGAGAGGAGCAGAAGAGAAGAAAAGCCATAAGCAAGCCTGGAAAAAAAACCCACTTTGCTTATTTCTCTGATTGTAATTATATCACTGCTAAATTGGTTTTGCTCAAACATTTTTTTGTGTATGCTCCTACTGCTTTGAAGTTGTTGACTTTATTCTTTTTATTCTTTTTTTTTTTTTTTTAAACACTGGAAATGTCAAGCTCTACTGAAAATAATGAGACCTGGCAGCTCCTGCCAAGATTTTACTTTTTTTGTATCCAGTGCTGAATGCCCACCCAGAAAGTTTAGCCTGCAATTAGATATTGCCAAGGTCACTGTGGTCCTTTCCTAGTAACTTCTTTTAAATGGCTATAGTCCTTACTTCATAGCCATTTAAAGCCCTAGGGATAACCATGCACAAAAATAACCCAGATATACATTCTTTTTGTCAAAACCGGGGAACTTATCTTGACGGCATTCTCCCCCAAAACTGTGTTTAAAAGCTCCTGCAGATAAATCTGATGGTGCTTAAACTACTCCAGGACAGGCTGTGCAGAAAGGAAATGCACGTAACGCAGCCAAGAAGTAGCCTGTGTAAATTATCTGCCAATAAATCATGTAGGATCCATTCCCACATTCTTTGCACGCCCAAAACTCCCAGTGAAATCAAACGAAAGCTTGGGTGCGTATGTAACTACTGGCCATTCCCTGCGATGTCATCACACGTAGAAATGGTACCTAATCAACAGATTCAGCCATGGGGTTCAAGTAGGGCTAGACGTGCATGCTTCAACATTTAAAATAAGTTTCGAGCACCTTACAGTGCCCCGCAGAGTGAACAAAGCTCAGGCCTTGGACTCGTTTCTGTCTCATGCATCAACTATTAGCTATTAACTAAATTCCATGCACTGATTCTTGAGTCCTGATGATGCGTGAGCCTGATGGAGCCCAGCGTGGCGGGGAGCCCCAGCTAAGCTTGTAGAGCTGGCAAGTCGAAAAAAAAACGTCCTTTAATTTTGCAGCCGAGGAGACGTCAACCAGCGTTGCTGAGAAACCATAAACATGGACCCCACAATGCCATTTCTGCAGTCGTTTCTCTGAATAGATGCCCGCTTTAACAGCAAGTTACTTTCCTACAGACATTCCTACTGGATTATGACAGAGCCCTCCATAGCTTGAAAATATCTCATGTTCACATATGTAACCGGCCCCAGAAACTAGATGGGTTTTTTTATTTTCTCAAGAAAACCTATAAAATATTTGAACAAAATGGCAATTATGTCAACTAAGGACTGATCTTCCCAACATTACTAACGTGACAGACTTTGATACAGAAGAGCACTTAATCTAGAGGACTCAATACAGAGAAGCACTTAAAGCACATGCTTAAATCCACGTGGCACAAAAATGCAGGCACAAAAAGGTAGGCACGCCGTTCCACGTCTCCTCGCGCGGGGACCGCGGCACTTCCCCCAGCAGCCCGTGCCACCAGCGGGGCACCTCACGCCCGCGACGGCCATGGCAGCGTTTGCACTGCAAAGCTCTCTACTCCGCAGCAGCGTGAGCTCCCAACCCCTCCCCGGGGGGGATTCCCACTGCCTTCACCCAGTGATTCATAGGAGAAATTCTCCTGGGATTCGGCGGGCCACGCGCGTTCACCAGGACCTGCGAGAACAAAGCTATCTGGCTGAATATGCCTCTCACCGAGAGGCTCAAATGCTCGCCGAGCACTCTATACCACGAAGCGCTTTGCAAGTATTAACTATTCCATTAAATAATTTTGATTCTTTTAGTTTCTGCTTTCACTATGCCCGAATCGGTCTCCAGCCCTCCCGGGAGAAGTACCAGACATGGCCTTTTACTCAGGGGGGTGTTTAAGCGAGCTGAATTTTCATCCCACCACCTGCCTTGGCGATAACCTATGGGCAACCACGTTGGCAAAAGCCACGGGAAAAAGCCCACTGCTTTCCAAGATACAAAACCAGCCATTTCCCCGCTGGCACCTGAGCCTTCCTAGACGCCACCGACAGCAAAATCCCACCCCCCGAGCTTCAGCAAGGAGGGGAACCCACCCTTGTCCGGCCACACCACCGGGCACCGACAGCAGCTCAACCGGCGGGAGGCCACCCGCTGTTTTGCGAGGCGCTGGGCAGCCAGCGGCTCCCCTCGAGGCGGCTGCCCCTGAGGCGGCTCTCCCCAGGAGGCTCCCCCCAAGGTGGCCCCCCCTGAGGCGGCTCCCCCCTGAGGCGGCTCCCCCCGAGGCGCCTCCCCCTCAGGCGGCTCTCCCCGAGGCGGCTCCCCCTCAGGCGGCTCTCCCCGAGGAGGCTCCCCCCGAGGCGGCTCCCCCTCAGGCGGCTCTCCCCGAGGAGGCTCCCCCCGCGAGGCAGCTCCCCCCGAAGCGGCTGCCCCTGAGGCGGCTCCCGCCGCCGCCGCCGGGGGCGCGGGGCCGCCCGCCCGCCCTTCAAGGGGTGACGTCCCGCCCGGCGCCGCGTGTCTGCCGCCAGGTGGCGCCGCCGCCCCGCGCCGCCCGCCCCGCGCACGTGCGCCCGGCGCCTCCCTGCCGGCGAGGTCCCCCGCGGGGAGACCCGCACCCACGGGGGGGGACGCGGGGCATGGGGCCGGCGGGGGACGGCACGGTCCCCGCCGCAACCCCGGCCCCCCCGCGGGCCGCCGCCGACAGCGCTGCGCCCGTCACCGCGGCAGGGAGCGGGTGCGAATGCCGCAGGCGGCGGGGCGGCTTCGGAGGAGCCAGAAGCGACGGGGAGGTCCCCCGCCTCCCCCCTGCCCCGGCACCCTGCGCCCGCGGTCTGGCGTCCACCCCTCTCGGAGTCTTCAGCACTTTCTGACGGAGTGCATAAAAACCCGTGAAAAGCGTGAATTTTTAACAGGCTGGGGGGCGGGTGGCGAACGCGATGGCTCGCCGTGCGAGGAAGGGCGAGGGAAGAAGGCCGCCGGCGCAAGAGCCGGCGGGGAGAAGGTGGAAGGGGGCTGCTTACCAGCAGCTCTTGGGGTTTGATGGAATTGTCCGTATATATGCACAGCTTCTCGGCTGTGAGGGGGATTGTCTCTTTCAGCTTGGAGGCCAGGAACATGCAGACTGCCCCCAGCAGTTGCAGATGGCACTTTCGAGTGGGCACCACAGCTAAGAATCTGTCCAAGTAATTCATGGCCAGAGGGAAAACTTCTTCTTCGCACTTCTGCTCTTCACAGACCTGCAAGCGAGGAGCGTGGGGAGGGGAAGACGGGGCGGCGGGGTTGGGGGGGGGGGGGGAGGAAGAGAGAAAGAGACAAGAAGGAAAAAATAAATAAATGAGTGATCCCATGAAATAGACCACTGCCTCCCTGCTATGGCTCCTGCTATTTTTGTTTCCAGGGGAGCTAAATTTTGGGGGAGGGGGAGATCTCTGGAGAGGCTGGGAAGGCTGTCAATCGGCTTTCACATTCCTTTAGTTCATTCAGTAAGAAATGAATTCAAGACACTGTGTGGGAGAGCCGAAAAGCCCCATCCAGCAGCAAGCGAGCAGCCTCCGACTTTTTTTTTTTTTTTTGCGACCCAATTTTTCCCTTTTTTTTTTTTTATTTCGTCATATTTTCAAAAAATCGATAAAAATATCAAAACTTCCCCGGGAGTCCCGGTTTTGGTGCCGGTGGCATCCCGGGACGGTCCCCTATCGTTTCCGACAATTGCAAAAATTCCCCCGGGGGGTGTCCCCCAGCCCTGCGCCCCCGATCCGGCGGGGGGGGGGGGGAGGACGGGAGACACAGCGAGGGCGAGGTGGGGTGGGGAGAGCCCGAGCAGCCTGGATCCTTTTAGCAGGAGCGAGCGAAAAAAATTATTTCAAAAATTTACCAAAAATCGGAGCCGGGGAGAAAAAGCACAAATCGCACATGAAAACCAAGCGGGGAGTCTGCTCTTTCTAACCCGGGGGGTTTGGTCCGGGAAAGGTCCCCCCAAAAGGAGATCCGAAGGGGCAAAGGATGGGTGGTGGGGCCACGGCAAGGCAAGCGAGTCTGCGGGGATCTGGGCCCGCTGCCGCCCCGCCTGAAGTATCGGGGCGAAGAGGGGGGCCGCGGCCCGCTCGGGCTTCCCGACAGCCCCCCGCCGGGCCGGGGGGGACCGGGGCGCGGTGGCGGGGTGCATTTCCGAGCCCCTTCTTGGAAAGGAGGGGGGAAGACGGGCTCGGCGCCTCCGAGCAGAGTTGCATGCAACGCAACATGGCGAAAAAAAGGCACGTCCTCGCCACTGCATACGTGGGCATGAAATCCTCGCTGGGCAAAACGCGGGGGGCACCGGGCACCCCCCGTCTCTCGCCCTACCCCGGGCGCAGCTCCTTTTCCCAGAAAAGCCTCAACCTCAAGCGCTCTCGGCCGCCCGCAGCCGGAGGCGGCTTTTCTTTGCTTTTTAATTGCAAATGACTTTTCCAACACCCCCTCCCCCGCTTCCTCCCCTCCTGCACCCCGCTTTTGCAGCAGCCCCCCGGGCAGGGGCGATTTCCACCGCGGGCTGACGATGCTCCCCGCGCCCCTTCCCCCACCGCACCGCACCGGGTGAGCTCGGGGGGGGGGGACGACGGGGGGGGACGGGACAAGCTGAACCCCCACCGCCACCGGAGGGGCGAGAGGCTGCAGGGGGAGAGGGGACGAGGCGAGGCGGAGGTGCTGCCCGCGGCGAGGAGCCCGCAGCCGGCCGCCCTGCCTCCCCGGCCGGCACCGCTCCGAGGGGCAGGGGCCGGGGGAAAGGCGCCGGGATACAAACCTCCAGCATCCAAGTGGCCACCATCCTCCTCATGAAGGGCTGGATGTCCTTCTGGACGCACTTGAAGTAGGAGCATTGGGGCAGATACCTCTCCTCTATGGTTAGTAAGTTGTGCAAAACGCGGTCATCGTAGAGCAAGTTTGGGTCAGGCAGAGCTCTCCTCATGGGATCCACCTCGCAGCACAGCAGCTCCATGTTTCCAAAGAGATCTCCCTCTTTCTCTGATGGAAAAGTTTTTTTTTTTTTTGGAGGGGGGAAAGGGGGTGGGGAAAGGAGAGGGGTAAAGGAGGAGGGGTAGGTGGGTGGGAGGAAGACGGCAGGGCTTTCCAGCTCGCTCCTGCCTCCCTTGAAACTCGTCTCTCCCTCTCTCTTGATTTCTAGCCTAAAGTTGAAGCACAGTGACGCAACTCGCCAGGGCAGGCAGTTCTCTCTTGTTATTATGGAGAACAGCAGCTGGTCAGACGTAACATCAAACGCGCTTTTTTTTTTTTTTCCTCTCTATAAGCTAACAAGGAACCAGGAGGCCCTCGTATAGGGACACGCACAAACACAAATGACAGCTTCTCTTTTTCTTCCTTCCAGCGACCAAATGAAATCCGCTCCACGCTTTCCTTCTGCGGGAGCCCGGCCGAATCTATTGCCCCCCCCCCCCGCCCTTTTTTTTCTTATTGCAAGAAACTAAGGGCTCCCCCTCGGTACCCACCGAGGCGATGGGGGCGAAGGATGCAGTGTCCTGGCTCGGCGGGGTGCCAAATCCGCGTCCCGTCCCCCTCCTCAAGCCCTTCACCCACTCCCCCCTCCGCTACCCCCTTAATCTGCAGCCGGGAGGGGGGACACAGAGCTCCCTGCTAACTCCAGCCTAACAACCAACCCGAAAAAGACCCCAAAGCTCCTTGAGGGGTGGGGGTTCGGCGGCGGTTTCGGGGTGAAATCTAACAATAATCACCATGCTACTTCCTCCGGCACACATACGCGTTTCTCGCAGGCGAACCGTTTTAGCACTGCATGGCCACACTGATACAACTTTCTAGGAAACGCAGCGGGGGGGGGGGGGGGGAAGAGGGGCCGTGTCCCGCACCGGGTGCCTTCCACCCTCCTCGCACTTCCCCGGCGTCGCAGTCGCTCCCCGCCTTGCAAAATGTGTCAACTTTGCGAAGTCTCTGCCGCTGCTCGCTACGGTGGAGCTGAGGCTCCCGAGGGGGAAGGAGCTGCCCCGGGGCCGGCCGGGGATGAGCTGCCCGGGCGGCCGCGCAGCGGCAGCGGCCCATGCGAGGAGGAGGCTGCACGGAGCCGCCGTCCTCCCCCCCGGGCGCCGCGGAGATGGGCTTGCAGGGGGTGGGGGGGAAGAAATACCGCCTTAAAAGTGTGAGTGGGGAGTTTGGGGCGCCGCTTCCCCTCCCTCTATTTGCATAGCCAATAGCTCTGGGGCTCTCGCCGCTGCGCGCTGATTGTTACCGGGCAGATTATATTTTAAGGACGCATGCTGCCCGGCACCGAAAGCGGCCCGGGAGGGAAGGGGGCGAGGTGGAGCCCCCTCACCTGACTGCACCGCCGGTCCCGGGAGCCGCACCGGCCCTGCTGGCATCGGGGAAGGCGGGCGACCGGCCGTCGCTGCCCGCCAGTGGGCAAACGCGCCCCCTCCCACGCCGGCCCTCGCCCCTCTGCATCAAAACGGATGGGAGGGATGGGACCGGCTTTGCCGCGGGTTGCATCTCTTCTCCCTTGCAAAAAGCGGCTGGGACGGCCCGGCACCTAACCCGCCCGTCGGAGTAAATGGCTACTTCGCCAGCAAAAAGTCAGCAGGACTCCCTTCCCCCCGTCCCCCATCCCTGAGTAACGCGGAGCCGGGCCGGGACAGCCGACCCCTCCACGCGTTGCTAGCAGCATTTCCCCGCAAAATCAGCTCCGCGCCCCTCTCGTCCCGTCCCGTCCCGTCCCCGTCCCCCAAGCGAGCAGCTCCTGGCCACAGCCGAAACGAAGTCGGGGTGGCGGCGGCCGGGCGCTGCTGGGCACCGTGTGTGGCCCCTCGCCCCCCCGCACCCACCACCCACCCGAGGCGGGAGCTTACCGGGGCCGAGCCCGCCGTAGGCGGAACTGGGCAGAGCTTTGCCCGGTAAGGCTGGCGTTTTAGGAGGGCGAAGGAAGGGAGCGCGGAGGGGGCACCCCCCGCCGTACGTCGAGGGCGGCGAGCGGGGACCCGCTGCGGCGCGGCGTGCTCCGCAATGAAAGGCTCTTTAACTTCCACCATTCATTTCCCCTTCCTGGCTACTCCTGTGAACAGGGAGCGTGTTGTGTCAGCGCACGTTTTCCTTCTCCAAACTTAAATTCATAAGCGCTCCCGTCTGGCTTTGTAGCCCGACAATGCAGCGATTGTGATTTATGTGGGTTTCGGGGGGGAGGACAACGGGTGTCCTAATTGTCCGGCACCGACTTTCCGAAGTGGGGTGATGTCTGGGGCACGGCGCGGCTGCCGGCGGCGGGGAGCCGCGGGGACCGGGGGAGGGATGCGGGGGGCCCCCCGCGCCCCGCGATGGGGCGACCGCCGGGGGAGCAGCCGCGGGCCCCGCCGGCGGGCCGCTGCCTCCCCGCCACCTTGCTGGGCTGGGGGGTGGTCCCGTTCGGGAAAACAAACAAACAAACAAACAAACAAACAACTAAATCAATGGAAGCATGCCAGCTCTGCACGCGGAGGTGCCGTTGATCTGCAGCGACGTCGTGGAAAAAAAAAAAAAAAAAAAACAAAAAACAAACCACACAACCCAACGCTTTTCCCAGGTGCGACGGCTTTTATATACGCCGTACCCGTTTCCAACGGGCAAACGCCGGCCCGGTGAAACGCGGCCAGCGGGCGGGCAGCCGGGGCGGCCGTCGGGGGCCCCGCGGCCGCGGAAGCCGGCGTGCCCGAGCTGCCCCTTCGCCTTGTCCCCGTGCCCACGGGCGCTGCCGCATGTGTTTGGAAGCAGCAGATGTTTTAACAGCCTCCGTGTAGAGATTACCGAGTGCCATATGTTAAATACCACCCTCCCTCCGGAAAAAAAAAAAAAAAAAAGAAAAGAAAAGAAAAAAAAATAAATACGTCTCGCACTCGCTCCCCTTCTTTTGATGAGCTACTTCGCCCGTTTAAAAGCATAAATGATTAAACCAAACGCCGTTGGTATATATTTTCCCCCCCAGGCGGCTCCGGGAGCGGCGGTGGGCGCAGCCCCAGGCGGGCGCTCCCGCGGAGCAGCGCTGCGCCCTGCGCGGAGCCTGCGCGGCCGCGGGGGAACCGCGCTCCCGGGGCGGCCCCGCCGCCTTCCCCCCCGCCCCCCAGCCCGGCGGGAGGGGGCTGCCCGGCTCCCAGCCTCTCGGCAGCCGCCGTCACTGCTCGTGCCTGGGGAGCCCCTCGTCTTCGGGTCGTCAAGCCTGGTGTCACTGCTCCCCATCATGCATCCGACACGCAGGTATCATGAAATCGGTAATATCTAATGGTATTTTATTGGTGTTCGTCCGAGAGCGCCGCAAAACGCGGTGACTTGTTGGTTTGTTTTTTTTTTTTTTTAAATAGATCCTTAATTCGTCATCACTCCTATTTATTTCATTTATTTTCTTTGCAAATCCTGGAGAGCCACCTTGAAGATGCTTCAGGGGACAGCATGGGATCAAGCTTTGCATTTGAACCGCAGACCGATAGACATGTTGCGTGCGCACCCGGCGGCCGCAGGTTTTTTGTTTGTTTAAATGAAATAAGTATTCCCTTGCACGGCTTGAAACCTGAAGGCTGGAGTGTGAAACATGAGAATCTGAAAGTGAAACCGACTGGAAGCCAAAAAAGAAACAGATGAATGTGTTTCCACTGTCCAAGCTGAGGAAAGCCCTGAAAGCAAACAAACACCATGAATAATAGTGTGCAATAGATTTGAAATAAAATTATTCCATCTTCAGTCAGTCGAAGCTGTCTATCTTGGTGGTTTCTTTTTTTTTTTTTTTTAATATCTGATTTTTTAGCTGTTCAAAGGCAAATTCCATAATTCCACGCTGTGCGTTCAACAGGAACAACATGATAAAAATTATCTTTTCTTTCCTCTGGTTTCTGATTAAAGACTTGAAAAGGATTTCGATACCGCAGGAACTGCTGCGCATTGCCCGTGTATTTTCAAGGAGTTATTTTTAATTGTACAGGCAATTTCCGACTCTAAATACCTGTGTAGTGGCAGCTTTATCATTAACAGCCACCTTAAACAACATAATTACTGAGCAGGTGAAATATATCCTGTAATAAAACTATACTTGCCTTTACAGGGTGATTTTATGCAGGCACAACAGTTACAGCATTAACTAATGCATTCTGTGTGATTGCTTAACACATTTTTAATTATTTACTCCTTTCTGTTTTACGCAAAGTTTCTTCTTTACCCTTTCTCATTCCTTTGCTTACACTTCTTCAAAGCAATAATTAGAAACTGTGTTGGTGCAATGCCCAGTGCAAGGAGTGCACAACGCCACTCATAGATTTCTTTATTTGGCGAGATGGGAAGGGACTCAAAAAAGAGCTACAAGAGTGATCGTGTACCTGGGACTCATGCTTTAGGCTGGAAGACTTTGTAAGTTCATTGCGGTTAGCCCAAAGACACTCCCAGGTTTGACATGAACATAGGCTAGAGAAATCTCGAGAAATTCAGGGAGATTTAGGATGGTAGAGGTGGCAGCGGTACATTTAGGCTAACAACAAAGTGAACTTTTCAACTGCAAATTTAATTAAGCCCTTGATATTTCATGTAGGGCTGTGTCTTTAAGGTTAGGTGGGGTTAAAGCCTAAAAAGTATATTCTACCGCAAATTACAGTCGCAGAGTTGAAGGAGGAGTTACTCCGTGGGGTTCTGTGACCAGTGTTACACCCAAAAAAATCAGATACATAATCCCTGTGATGCGTTCTGGCCTTAAAATTGTTGGATCTGTGAGTCTATATAGAAACTGTAACCTGTGGGAACACAGGCACGTGCAGAATTAAGGTGAGACCTTGCAGTTTTTCCTGCAGCAAAGGAGTTGAAACTGATGAGAAATTTCTGCTGGAGCTGAAAGTCTAGGACTGGGATTTTTTTCTTGCTATACGGCAGACAGAGAAATTTTTGTGTTGCTTAACTCTCCTGCTGCCACAGCCTTATCTTGCAGGGGTGCCACGTAGTTTGCAGCAAGGGCTGCCGACTTGATCCTCTCCTGGGTGAGCAGGGCGATAAGGCTGCTGTTGGTTTACAGGGAGCAGGAACACACAACAGGTGCCTCCCACACGCCAGGGAGTCAACTGAAAGGGAGAGCTCTTGACATTTTTTACAGGATCGGGCCCCTGGTATGCAGAGCTGCACGTAAACACCGTCATTCTTTTTTTTGCTAAGCGGTGTGGGGAAAAAAGTTGGCTTTTGGAGCAGATATTTGAAAGAGCAAGAACAGTTCTGACAAGTTACAGGTATGAACCATTGATATCTCTTTCATCATTAATAGTATGATAGGATCTGAGGGTGACAATCCTTTTTTTTCCTCTACTTATGAATCAGCTTGCTTTTCTGCTTAAAATTGATTATGCTGTTAACCTTTTGCATTCCGCTGTATGATTTCCCTGCTCTCTGGGGTGTTTGTATCAGTCCTTAGTTCAAAGATGGCTTTCACATTAAATGTACAATCTTTTTTCTTTCCAGACTGTTAGGAGAGATTAACAAAAGACCCTCTGTCCCCAAACCTTCAGCCGATTTCCAATTTTTGAAGCATCTTGCTGTCACACACCTTCCTTCAAAAGTAATGTTCTGACTTTTCTCTGTGGTCTCTCAGTTGTGATCCAATACATGTGGTTTTGCTCTTACCAAAGCAAATGTGGAGCTTCAATTCCATTTTGTTTTCTTTCTGTCTACACTGAGGCAAAGATTTTACATTTAATATATGTGTGTAGCATGCCCAGGTCTACACAAACAGGGAAGGTGAGAGGAAGACCTTCAGAGCAAATTGCTCCTTTTATGGGGCGTTGGGAAGGGATACTGCATGCCTTGATCGTCTTAACACTGCTGTGAGCTGCTAAATAATCACAATATTTATTCCCAGAAGCAGCTGTATTTTAAAGGCAAGCGTGATGATTTTTTTAATCTGCAGTAAAAGAATGATCCTGACACAGGTTCCCACGCTGAATAGTTTGCTGAAATATACGAGGCATATATTGTCTGGCAAACAGCGACGTATTTTATATGGAGCTGCATCGGTATGAGATTTTGTTTTGAAGCCATGTGAATGTGTTAAGTGACAGCTTGTTATGGGGATAAGTTGGACTTCTCGTTTTGTACAGATGTATAGAACACATCCGAGTTCTGAAAATAGGTGGATTTTCAAAGGGAAGAAAAGCTAGGTTTCCCCTCAGCACTTCACTTGTTTCCTCTGTAAAAGCATCAGCAACTATCCATAAAGAAATATTAGTTTCATGAGTATTCTGGCTTAAATAACCATTGATACAGTACTTTGGATGTCCCCTTTGCATTCCAGGGACTATGAAATACTCTTTAGATCTGTTGACTTTGGTCTTCTTAACATGGTCAAACAAACAAAAGGAATGAAGAAAGTTTAATTGTCCGACAAACAAGAAAGCACATAAAATCCAAAACAAGAGTAAACCAAAATAAAACAGTGTAAATAAATGCCCTCTGCTGAAGCAAACAATTTTACTTGTTAATGTCCTCTTCAAAAACTGCTGAATTAAAAGCTGTTCCCGTGGATAAATAGTTCAGATATTTTACTACTCTGCTCTGTGTCAATTACATCCACACCTGGGAAAATTAATTACTTTAAAAATATTAATAGCCTAAAATGTTACATTGCATATATATTAATTAACACCTGAATGCAGTGCTATCACTTGCTGCTTTTTTCTCTCCTTCCCTTTTGGGAATGCAGTATTTTATTCCTGTAATGGGATGTCTGCGCACCAGTGTGCTCCAAATGAAGAAGTACGCGTTTTAAAGTTAGTCATGAAATGAAAGCACTTCAGAAGTCTGTGCCCCTTTTCACCGTGGCAATTACAGCCAGAGTCTTCAGTAGCTTGCCAGGTGCCACATGACTTTTGAAGACATGGTTTTCTTGAGAAGTAAGAAACTGTGGGTCGTGTGAAACCCCTCTCACCCATGAGCATCCTTAAGGGATAAGGACAAGGGATCCTTAGCATCCTTTGCTACCCCAAGTCCTCGTGCTCAGCACTCCTGCCCTTGTTGAAGCTTTGCTGGGCATTTGTGTGAGTAACGGGGAGCAAAGACCTCAGGGACTAGCCCTCTGCCTTTGCTCAATGGGGTGACAAACATCTTTGTTTCAAGCTCTAGCCCCAGCCGTTTCAGATCTAAGTTCCCAGCACTTTCATGCAGGTAGCTTTTGGCTGGCTGGGGTGTCTTGCTAGGCGTGGTAAAAGTCATCTCTGCTTTGTCTGAGTTACCTCCAAAGTCTAAAGAGGTTCCTGTTTGGTCTGGGCAAAACTCCTGATGGGGGTAAGAAGGTTGCTTGGGCAGGGACTGAGACAGGAAGGCAGCTGAAATGATAGCTGCCCTCCTGCTGAAGTGGAAAGAAATTCTCACAGGTCTCTGCGAAATCCACTGCTGCTGCCCCTGGAGAGCTCCCAAAGCTCCTCCATCACCCCACAGGGGCAAAACACTTCGGCAGCAGCTGGGTGATGGTGAGCGATTTCTCAAGGGCCACCTCTCCCCAGGGCTATCAGAAGAAATGTCCCTCTCTCTTCTCTGCAGCTCTGCTACCTTACTTCTACAGCATTTTGTTTTGCTCTCTACTAGAAAACCCTTTTGCTTGATTACTGTTTTCCCTAATTCTGAAGTTGGTGTTCACAGGCATACACTACTCCCTATGCATGACTCGGTGCTCCCTAAAGGGTGCTGCTGCCCTTCAGCTGTCTTACTGGATGTAAATATACACAAGTCTGAGAGAAACATTGCTTATAGATGGAGTTAGGTGGGAAATCATCTAGTCCAATCCACTGCTCACAGCAGGGCCACCTTGCAAGCTAGATTGGGTTCCTCAGGGCCTTGTCCAGCCAAAATATCCAAGGATGGAGATCCCGCAGCCTCTCTGGGTAATCTGTTTCAGTGCTGCACCACTCCCAGGGAAGAAGAACCTTTCCCTTGTGCCTGGTCAGTTTGCCTGGCTGCAACGTTTGTCCATCACCTTGAAGTTTCCTGAGTATTTGAAAAACAGCAAGAAGCAGTGATAGGTGCTTGCTGTCCATTGACATAACTCCATGTACATAGCTCAGGCTGTAGTGTGCAGGATCTGTAGATGTGGGTTTTGTTGGTAAATGGAACTAAACTGCCTTATTAACTAAGAAAATCACTAGCACATGTTCAACACTGCTCGCCTTCATTGAAACCTCCATATCTCCTCCACTGTTTCCTCCCTTGGCTCCGTTCTTGGTTGTGAGCTGTGCTCTTTCCTCATCCCTGATATTGCAAATCTGTACCCCCAGCAAAACTCTGTTGTGCTGCTGTCTCATTTCCCTGCATGCTGAAACTCTCACCTGGGCTTTCACCTCTTCTTGACATGGCAATAGCCACTTTGAAGAGGGAGTTCCTGGGGCAATGTTGCTAGCTGATCATCTTCCCTAGGTACAGTCCAATGGCAGAGTCAGGGCATTGGGCTGGGGGACCTTTTGCCTGAGTGGCTGTTCTGATGCCCAGACATGAACTGTTTCTTGGGTTTCAAATTTTTATTTATAAGGCTCTTTGGTAGCAATCACCATCCTCATAACAGATGCTTCACAATGACCTGCGGGTTAGAAAAGCATCATTTCTCTTTTACAAATGGGAAGCTGAGGCTCTGTGATGTAAAGCAACATCGTACAGGAGCTTCACAGCACATCTTGGAGTAGTACTGCCTTTCTGATGTTACAGCAGTACCTGAAGAGAAACATCTCCCTCATCAGAGTGAATGGGATAGGTAGTATTTTTAAAGAATCCATGCACCGTGTAGAAACCCAGTTTAATTTTATAGACGGTTGCCACCCTTATGTTCTGGGACTGTCTTTTGTTGTGCCCTTATCTCACAAACATTGCACTAGGAAAGAAGGGAGTGGAGCTCGTTTCTCTGTCTATGAATGGATGGATCATTAGAGACTGTTGGCACCTGAATGGGCTCCTTAGCTTCAGATAACAAAGGAATTGCTCCATCCTGGAAAAGATCAGGCTACCCAGCTTCTCTGGAGCAGGCTGGGATTGAGGGAAAAGCATTCCCTTAGAAGCAGGGCTAAGAAGGCTTATGCAAAGAAAGCTTGGAAAGATAAAAAAGGAAGAGAGAAACATAGTTCTGCAAAAGAAGGGTCCTTTAAAATGAGAGAGTACCTGAGAATGGGAGCTGCAGAGGAAAGGCTTCAATTTCATTTAGAGAGACCTTGTACAGGAGTGAAAGAAGGTGCTCCTGAGAGGATCTGGAAAGGAGCTGACAAAGGACGGTGAAGAACCAGAGGCAGAGAAGTGCAGATGGGCTCTTCTGTGGCATTATTTAACTCTATATATTTTCTTGCACATCTCATTTTTACGAATGTTACACAGTTGATCTGCTATGTATTTTAATAGTTGTTTATCTCCAAGGTGGTAAATTATAAAGTAGAGGGCCTACAAGGGTGGAATGCATGCAGAAATATAAGCTGAAACTCCTGGAGAGCTGGGAAAGCCAGCGTTAGTCTCCAGTTCTGGCTGTGGGGTCTCAGGGAGAAGTACTCAAGGGAGGACCTTGAGAACACGCTTATAAATCGAGAAGTACTCAAGGGAGGACCTGTGCCCTGAGAACACACTTAGAAATCTGCTGTGCCTGGGATCTGTTTGGTTTAAGGAAGCATGAAAAGCACATGGGTCCAACATGCTGTGACCCAAACACAGCCCTATTATGAATAATCAGAATATTATGTGTAGGGTTTTGAAAAGATTTAGCAGGTCTGGGGGACTGTGGTTTTTTTTTTTTTACTTGTTTTGTTCTTTTTCCTGTGAAAGTCAGGGACAGATTGAAATCTGCTGACTCTAGCGCTTAGAAGATGGTTCAAAGGACCCGGCTCCCGGCTCAGAGTTTCTAAACCCTGCTGGGAATCAGAACATATGTCCAGAAGAGCATCAGATACCTAGAGAAAGTTAGAAGGAGAAGTAGTTTTGCTTCTTTTCTGAACTGAATCACGATTATAATGTTTGCTGACAACTTTCTGATGCTTACTGTAACTGTAGCTTTTTTTTTTTTTTCTCACACTACAGAAACAGCATATTCTTGTCATGCAGCTGTTGCTTACTGTGTCTTCCTTCTGCTTTGGGTGGATTTTCCCATGTTCATATCCGTAGCTTTTGAGTCCTTCTGTCACTGAACAGCTGCAGGCTGATACTAGATAGAGCTGAATTTTTTTCTGTGTTCACACACAAGCAGGCTTGTGAACAAAAGATTTTTAAGAAAGCTGATAAATGAACAAGGTCTTTTGGACGATGCAATGTTGCTAACATTGCAGACAATAAAAATCCTTGTACTTGTACTCACTTAAAGCGAAGGAAGACATAACTCAATCTGTTTTATCTGTGAGACTCCAAGCTTTTCCCTACAGGCTTGAGAGAGGATGTTCTATAATGAACTCATCTTTCATGTGACAGAAAGGGAAATGCTATCTCACAGGCTAATGCTTACATTTCTATCTGTCGTTTAACTTGGATGTTGCCTTCTAAGGGGAGCCCCAGTTTTACTGGTCAGAACTTAAGAGAGGATCAGGGCTTCCCGGGTAGTTCCAGCTCTGACACGTGCAAATCACATAGCTTCTCTCTGTCTACAAGGAAAGCAGATACAGTTATCTCAATGTACATCCATCTCAGGCGTGCTCTGAGGTTTGATTCAGTAAATTTTGCCAGCTGTTTGGCAGGCAGAGGACGGTGGGCCCAGCCAGGCACACTGACTGCCATTGTCTCCTGAGTGGGATGGAAATAGGAGCGTATGTGGGGAAGTATCATGTACACTTGTCCCATTCTTGCACCTCTCTCACATTTCCTTAGAGCTTTGGTTTTTGCCTGCGGACCCTGGGGACATGAGCTTTATTTGTTTGTTTTTCCTGCTTCCTTAACATTTTTCCGTTCTCAAAGTAATTCTTCCCCATGTACGAAAAAAACCTGAAACATCAGCAACTGACCCATTTAGCTGGCACCATCCACTGTCCACTCTTGCACAAGTGGGCACAAGGACAGAGACAGATCCTGGTGCCGTGGGCAGGGGCACCACGGGGCGTTCTCTGGCCAGCTCACCCCAAGCAAAGTGCAGGAGGCTTTTTTGAGGGGGGAAGGGGAAGGCCAGGGTGTCCAACGAGGGGTTTGGCACAGAGCTGGCCACTCTTTGCCCCCTCTGCCAAGGGGCTTTGCCAGCATGGACATTTGCGTGTGCTGTGGAGAGCAGTGTGGGCTCAGGATGGGGGGAGGGATATGCAGACAGATGGACAAGGGAGGGTAGCAGGGTTATGCCCAGCTCTGCTCAGCCTCCCTGAGACAGCCCTGTGTCACAGCTGCTTGGGACACTGCCAGTGGTGGGCTCTGGTGTGAGCATGGTGGAAGGCAGGGGGAAGCACCAAACCCAGGCCTGATACTGGAAGAGAAAAAAGAAAGCAATAAAAGAAATCTGGGCATAGCTGGAGACAAGATACTGGGCAAGGCAGGTCCTTGGTCTGAACTGGCTCAGCTGTGTCCCGTTGTTTTCCTGCTTTGCTTCATGTGTCTCTTGTCTTACGTGTGGTATTGCAAGGTTGCTGGGGAAAAGATCATGCCATGGATTTGTGTTTGTGCAGAATCAGACACCCGGGGACACATGTCCATGTGCCAGCAAGGAGACCTAGGTTCATTTTCACCTTCTCTTAGGGCAGCCCAGTCGTTTTAGACCTGTGGTCCACTTACCCAGCAACAAGAGAGCTGCGAGGAGAAATACGTGAAGGCTTCCATAGCATTCACCTGTTATACAAAGTGCTTACAGCAGATAGAAGGGCAGAGTGAAAATATTACATGATTTTTCACAGCTTAAGACAGTGAAGCCAGCCTTGGGCAGATGTCAGCCTGCCAAGGCACATTGCTCTGTTGGTGTAGGTCTATGTGCATTACAGCCTTGTGGAGAAGAGTCAGACTTGAGAGACGTTTATCTTGCGGTCAACTGAAAAAGAATGCAATACTCTGCCTGAATGAGCTCTCACATAGACTCTTACAAAGCCAGAGTGGCAGCTTTTGCTCCGGAAAAGTTATTCCCTGTTTTCATCCTATCAGTGAGATCGGGACATGTAACTGACAGGGATGAGGAAAAGAAGTATAAAAGGGTAAGTGGTATATGGGACACAGCTAGTCTGCTGTTGGCACTTTCCAATAAATGTGCACTTTCTCCTCTACTGGTCTTTACATAGGGAAAGTGTTCCTTATAAAACACAGCAGAGCCTCTTCACCGTCCTGCCAACCTTTTCATGCTGCTCTTCTCTTCCTCAACCCCTACAGACACTTGGCAGTGGCAAGGCATCTGGTGTCCTGTGATTGCCGCTCAGCATGCTGAATGGTACCATCTAATTTCTTCCTGGGCTCCCTGCCCTTCAGTTCAGACCCACCTGCTGCCTCTCATTGTACTGCTGCATGTGTGGCCAGTCCCATAATGGGAGCCTGGGTTGCGGTTATCAGCCCCGCTTGGGACAGTGCTCCCCAGCCAGTGTAGGTGAAGTGTCATCCTAAGAGTGGGGTCTCATGCTGGGGAGATGTTGCTGCTAGTCCTACCCTACTGCAAATACTCCTCATCTGACACTGAGAACCTAGGAAGAGGTTCCTTTGAATCCTTTTATTCTCTACTCCCTCTAACGATGGCTTAATACTGTGGTGAAAGCATGGATGTGGCAATGCGAGTGAGGGGAGAGAACTGTGTGGGACCTAAGGCGCAGAGGGAACAGGGCCAGAGAAGAAAAGTCAGAGGAGCAAGAGAAAGCTTTTTCAGGGGAAGAGAGGGAGAGTTAAAAGTGTCGGTTGTGTGAAAAGTGGAGACCTGCAGCGAGAAGCACTGCTTAAACTCTGCATAGGGTGCTGTGCCAGCAGGAGCTAAGCTACGACAGTGGGCACTGATGGAAAATGACAGCTGCAGTTTAAGTCAAGGAAGGATTCGGGGCCATCTTCCATCACATTTTGACAGGCTGCAGCATGGTACTGGCCCAGAGATACTGCATCATCTCAGTTGACATGAGGGGGAATTAAGAAATCTGGCAGTAATCTGAGCAAACCAAGGAGCTGAGGTGAAGGAACACAGTCTCGGCGACAACCCAAATGTTATAAAATGCTTTTAGCTAAAGACTTAAAGAAAACAAAAAGTGTTGGGGGGATTGCTTATACACTGATGTGACTTAATATTTTGCACCAAGGAATTATTACAATTTATAAAGCCTTATTAATGGGGGCAGTACTTTGTAAACAAGGAAGAAATAAAAATTTTTCTCTAAAAAGTAGCATGGGATTGGAAGGGATCACCTTCGTCACCAAGGCAAGTCCTCTGCAAATCACAGGCCACTGAACAGAGGTGCTGAGCTCAAAGGGGTTCATCACCCATTTATTCCCATCGACCCCATCACAGTTTAGAAGGTTTTTCAGCACTCCATAGGAAAATCCTGCAGGAAAAGCACAAAGCAAAGCCATGGGAAGACTGTATCATGGAAGAGTGGGATAGATCAAGGACTTTGCTGGGATGGTCAGCTCCTGCACTAACAGGGGGTTTTAATTCTCTGTTGATCCTAAGAATTGGTTCTTCATCGAACAGCTTCCAAGGGCTCTGTCAGTCAGCAGACTGCTTATGTTCAGAGGATGTCACCATGACCACTAGCCAGGGATGCTGGAGGTTTCAGTGCTTTGAGGAGCCCTGCATGGTGACCTGGGTCTTCCTTCAAACTGTGGTTGACCAGGAAAAGGCAAAACCCACAGTTTTCATGGAGGCATGGTATTCATCAGCTGGTACAAACAACGAGCGGTTCAGTCTTCTTTCCAACTCCCATGCAGACGATGCTAACACCTATGGACTCCAATCACAGGCATAATTCTCTCTCTCTGGGAGTTTTCCCATGTAGTTACAATCTCCTTTTCGTAAGTTTCTAAAACTTCATCTTCACTGGGGAAAAGCAAAGGAAATAAGATTGGAAGGGCAGATTGAATTCAACCTTGCTAAGTGCATGGAATTGCGCAAGAAAAGATGTGTCCCTTAAAGTCTCTGGGAGCCTAAGCACCTTCTCTTGGTAAGTACCATCCTGCTCAGTTTTAACCATTTCTGAGGTGTTTAATTGTGTAGCATTTTTGATAAAGCTTTTTCCTCGCTTGCCACAGCAGTGACTTCTCAGTTACAGATTACAACTGTGAATGGGGTATGGATGAGGTCATGAGCCTGACGGTAGCTGATTTTCACCTGCCAGTGTTAGGGGAGATGGAAGAGATCTCTCTGCAAGGAGGGCAGGAGCTAGGGGAGGTTGGGAGGCTCGGTTGGAGTGGCAGGGGCTTTGACGAGGGAGCTCTCTGCTCCCACCTGTTGGTGATTAGGGGGAGGGATAGGCAGTGATAGAGCTTCATTTGCGTCAGCTTGCTACCCAGAAATCCTGTGGTGACAGTTTGAGTCACTATCAAGTCAAAACCACCTGGGTGTGGAGGAAAAAGAGTTTCTAAGAAGTTGTCAGAGACTTTCCTGTGCGCTTTCTCTTCTGAGTGATGGAGTTTTCTTTGAGCAGTGGTGCAGTCCAAGCTGCAGTTTGGGGCAGAGCTATGATGGGGACTTCAGGATGGCAGGTGATGAGACAAAGCCTTCTGATAAGATGGTAAAAGAGTAAAGTAGCAAGTTGTTGGATGGCATCCTGGTGTGATAATTGCCATGTTGCCAGCATAAACTTTCATATACCATGAGCAAGGATCCCCTAAAATGCATTAGTGGTACATTTCATTCCTTTTGAGTTTGAACACTGAAGCCTGACTTTCAAGCTTTTTTTTTTTTTTTTTTTTTTCTGTGAAGGTGAAAATTCTTCCATAATCTATGGCTCCAGAACTTGGGGCTATAAGCAAAAGCCACGAGACCTAATAAAACACTCTAGATACTGTGGCTGTATGGAGGAAGATCTATGCTGTTTTCTGGTCTGTATTGTTGTTTGGTTTTGTTTTGGTTTTTTTTTTTCCACATACACAGTTGGCCTAGAAGAAATGTTTTGAAAAAAGTGACAAAGTCTATAGAGTTTCCAAGGCCAAGGATGGTGACATTTCTGATGAGGTGGAAAGGTAAAGGCCATTTGCCAGTTCTGGGGACTGTAGAGCAGTAGGAACAGTGTGCACTGGGTGGCATGTGAATAGCTGTTTAGAATAAAAAAATTAGAATTTCTTCTACAAGGCATGCAGAGAATCAGTAATGTAATTTCAGTATTTGTTATGACAAAGATAAAAAGGTACTAGGTGAGTGCAAGGAGAGAAGGACAGATCAAACTGTTTTCATTAGAAAATGCCAATCCTGTAAAATGTGAGTTATGTTGTAAACTGCTTTCAGTGTCTCTGAAATTGTGTAAAGGAAAACCTAGGAAAACACCCAGTTTATCCTTTTTTTGGTTTTGTTTTTAAATAAAATATTGTCATTTTTCACTTTGAAACAACCCTTTCAATGAGACTTTATATTGAGTTTGTGTGACCTCGTTGTCAAAGAAAAGCTGAACACAAACCAAAATCCTCTGGACTGTTCTGAAGCAATTTATCATTGCTGATGAAATTTTTGTCCGTGGAGAAGTGTGGAATTTTCGGTCTTCTTCCTGCTTGAAGCTGAGCTGAATTTGGACTTCCAAAATTCTTTTGTGTGAACAGAATCTACAGCTGCTGGGTATGGCTCCTTAAAAGACAGTCCCCCTGAGACCATGGAGCCCATAGCCTAAATGTCTAAGGAGCAGATGAAAGATGCGTTGGGGGGAAAAAAAGAAGGGCTCAATCTGCAAGGTGCTCAGGTCTGCAAGGTGCTGAATTCAGCAAAGTTTTTTTGCGGGCTTAGTTTCGTTCTCAGTGACTCAATAATGGTTTACATGCCTGAAGTTAAGCACCTGCTTAGGGATTTTGCTGGATTGGAGCCTGAATGCTTGGCAGCCCTGGGATCAGGTCTGTTTTTAACTCACCACTTCCAGACTCTTATCCTCCTCAGTATCACTGCCCTAGTCCAGATCCCCACCTGATTCTTCTCTCACCCCCTCATTTTCCAGACTCCAGCAGAAGCTCCTTAATATCTCTGCCTTTTGTTTGTTTTTTTTTTTTTTTTAAATTCCTTGCTTGTATTTATATTTCTTCCCAATTTATTGTCACCTGCAACTTTCATTCATGCACAGATCATTCCTTCATCCTTGATCATGTGATGAACGCAGTTTAATAACACTGGTACTAACACTGATCACTTTAACACCTTGGGAAAGAAAAAACAAACAAAGTCCTTCCAGTTTGATTCATTGCTGTTTATCATTACCCTTGTTTCCGGTCTTCTAGCCAGTTTGCAGCCCATATGTTAATACTTTTTTTCCAAGCCAATTTGGACTAATTTCTCTGCTGATGGTTTAATGGGACACGGGATCAAATATTTTACTAAAATCCAAACACATTGGATCTCTTGTATTCCCTTCACCCACTAATTGTGTAACCCGTCCAAAAATTAATCAAATTTATCTGGCAAAACCCGATCTTCTCAACCTCTTGCTGCCTGTTTCTCATGATTCTCTTACCCTGGAGATGTCTAAAGAGGTACCACCCCCTCCCACCCTCCCTAGTTGTTTCTGTACTGTATTTTGGATAGAAACTGGACTTATGAGATGAGGGAGTCTCATGGCCACCCTGCATTGCACTGGGCTGTAAGTCCCGGGAAGAAGGAGTGCTGCCAGGAAGGGTGTACTACTGGATGTGCCACCAGATGAAACGCTTCCCTGTCAAATATCCAGTGATTCGGAGTGCTTTCACACAGTGTCGTCCTTGGTCTGTGTTCCAAAGGGTACTATCAAAAGAGTAGGCATCAACTCTTAAGCAGTTAAAAGGAAAGCAAACAAAATCGCTCATCGCGTTGGACATTTAGGTCTCTCACTCATGGTCTGAAATGACCCAGCCATCAGTGGTGGATAGACTAACAGTACATTATTTAAATTCTTGCACCTAAAAATACCTTGAAAAAGCCCTTGATGTCTCAGCTGGGACTGGAAGTAGTTATGTTTGAGTGACTGGGCTGTGAATTACCCTTTATTTAAAAGGGCTTCTTAGGAAAAGAGCCACTGAAAGGGGAGGAAGGACATTCTTGTGAGCTGATAATGGAGATATAAATGTTTGAAACAAAAGGATCCACTGTAACTATAAAATATACAGTGCTGCAAGTGTTGAGGAAGAGGCAAGACTGTATGGAAGGAGAGAATGAACTTTAACAAGTATCTACCACAATAAAGTACAATCTAAGGCAGTAAAATGAGAGTTTGAAAATAATAATATATTTTTTCTAAAAGCCAAATTTTCAGTGCTTTGCAAATCATGGTCGGGGTGTGATATAAAACCATCTGGTAGAGACAACAATGGAAAACAAAACTAAATCATCATACATCTGGCATTTTGTACTACGAGTTTTCTCCATGTGTGTTGGTCCTCCAACAGAGCTGCTTGCTTTGCATACTTGATAGCAATTCAGCGACCACAAAATATTTCTTTTATTCCAAGGAGATTTTCAAAATTATCTGAATCTTCCCAACAGGCTTCCCAACAGTACTTTGTTTCAGGTGAGTCTGAATTTGAATAATTTGGTTTGTTGAAATAGCCCCAGATGCTTTGACTGGCAGAGGCTCCACATTAAGCTGTGTTGCATTGTTTCCTGGGAAGGGAAGTTGCAGTCTTGTGGCTGTGCTCTCTGATCAGACCATGTCCCCCCATGATGCAGTGCAATCTTCCCTTTAAGCGAGCAACCCCAGGAGGCAAGAGAACATGGATGGGGAGCCTGTAGCAATGAAGAAGGTTGTGAGCTCCTTCACTGCTCCTTCCCTGGAGACAGCACTCTGGCACCACTGAATTTTGAGCTAGCTCAAAATGAAACGTGTAGGATGAGTTCAACAGATCAGATCAAAACATATCAGTCCAGGGATGCTGAAATTTTTTTGATAGAGAGTGACAAAATTAAGAGTTTTGCAATTTCTAGATAGTATTTTTACTATTGCATTTCATGACTATCTCCTGAGGTAGGTGGAAAATAAACATTGCGATATTTTCCTGGTGTTGGAAATCACTGGATCTGCTCAACTCAAGTTCTAAATTACTTCTTTTTCCAGCACACAGATGTTTGCATCCTTGCATACCTGCTCTCTCCTAATGCCAAACCTTAGTTCCTTTTTCCTCCGAAGTTGTGCAAAGACATCTTGAAACCTCAGAAGAAAGATGGAATATTTATTCTAGGTGTAGCTGGGGTTGTTTAAAACTCTAAACTGTGGGTTAAATCTCAAAGTCATTACTTAGTTTTATTTAGGTTTTTATCAGGTAAGGTTATGTTTGATTAAATTGGTGCCCATGTAAATACAACACCACCCTGCCAAAGACCTGACCTCTGGAAAATGAGTTAGAGCCAAACGTGGTGCTTTTGTCCTGCCTTTCTGCCAGTGGACTATCATGCCAGTCGAGACTTAACTGGTAAACGGCAGAGAAATGTGATTTTATCCTACCTGAGAATATGGCCAGTTGCTTTGTATTTTTTGTTTACTAGCTCCTTCTAAAAAAACATCTGGTCTGATACACTGTTTTGCCAGTCAGTAAGCTCTGTTACAAAATGCATACCTTGTAGCTTAAGTTTGACCTTCATGTAGGGTTTCACCAATGGATCTTCAGTGAAATAATAGGTACATGGCCTTTTCCATGAAAAGTCATTGTAGCAAGGCTATAAATAGAGCTACATTATTCTCCCTCTCATTTTGGGGATATGTATTTTATAATTTTAAAAACTCATGGATGCTCACAAGTTTCTGTCAAAAATGCAGTTGTAAAATTTTTACTAGACTTCCTCTACATTTTTGCTGGCTTTTAGTAAATTGAAGTATCTATGCAGCACAATCGGATTAGATACAGACCTAATGTACCTAAAATGTTTCCCCCGTGACCTAATTCCACCTGGCTTAATCCATTTCAAACACTCATTCAGAGAGTTTAGCGTTTTCTTGTCTTCCCAAGGCTGCCTGCTTGTTTCTCCAATAGCAAATGCGAATAGGCTGGGCTTAGACTTTGTGCTTGCTCTCTGCCCACTGGGGACCTTTGAGTGCTGAAAAAGACCCAAGGTAATGGTGCCAGTAATCGTTTCTTCTTCCTCTCTATCATCAGTTTGAGGAATTAGTAAAGCACAGTTGCGAAGGATAAACCACTGGATTTTCCGTGTGACTTTTCCCTGTTCTTTGCCAGCAGTAAGGTAAATATATTTTAACCTTTGGGGTTTTTTTCTTCTCATTGATCAGCCAGAGCTTGCAGTAATTTCAAAGGAAGAAAGGCAACCATTAATCTGAAAGTATATGATGTTGCTTGCCATTATGCTTTACCTACAGACACCTGGGGTGCTGGTGGACTAGTTCCAATGAGTGCAGACTGTGTTCAGTTTTGGGTCCCTCACTACAAGAAGGACATTGAGGTGCTGGAGCGTGTCCAAAGAAGGGCAACGAGGCTGGTGAAGGGTCTAGAGAACAACTCTTACGAGGAGCAGCTGAGGGAACTGGAGTTGTTTAGTCTGGAGAAGAGGAGGCTGAGGGGAGACCTTATTGCTCTCTGCAACTACCTGAAAGGAGGTTGTATCCAGGTGGGGGTCGGTCTTTTCTCCCAAGTAACAAGTGATAGGACAAGAGGAAATGGACTCAAGTTGCCCCAGGGGAGGTTTAGGTTGGGTATTAGGAAAAACTTCTTCACCGAAAGGGTAGTCAGGCCCTGGAACAGGCTGCCCAGGGAAGTGGCTGAGTCCCCATCCCTGGAGGTATTTAAAAGATGGGTAGATGTGGTGCATAGGGACATGGTTTAGTGGTGGACTTGGCAGTGCTAGGTTAATGGTTGGACTTGATGATCTTAAAGGTCTTTTCCAACCTAAACAATTCTATGATTCTATGATATAGGCTAACATATGCTACACATTGATCTGTGTCTGTGGATGAGGTCCACCACTCCTCTGGGAAATCCACAGCTGAAAAATGATTTAAAAGTCACTATCCCTACTATGAAAAGGCTAAGCTAGTGTACCTGAGGATGTGGTATGCTTTGAGCCGATCAAACAGCTAGCTGCCACTTAACAGGGCAGTCCTGACCTCCCTCTCATCACCCCCCTCACCTCTCTTGTGCCAGTGGTGGAGTTTCCCAGGTCAGGCAGGGAGCCAGCACTGGGGCCTGACCCAGCAGGAAGCTGCTCAGTTGTTGCAGCTGCGCTAGTTTACCACCAGTTTAGGTTGTGTGCTCCCCCCGTCCCCCAAATTAGTTCAGCGGGAGGTCAGCTGAGCTCCAGAGCTCGTGGCACACAGATCTGGAGGAGGTCAGGAGGACCGCCTCCGTGCTGTGACAACTGGTCATCAAATTGGTTCAGGCATAACAGAAAAAATATGATCCCTACAAAATAATACAGAACACCTATATGGCTTCTCTGAATCTTGCAGGAGCAAATCCCTTACTAATAGAAGAGAAAAATCTTTGTGAAATTGCAGCTCAGTTAAAAAGCAGGAGATCTCTTTGAGTTTGAGAAATAGCATGTAATTGTGTAATTAAAGGCTGGACCCCTGATACATAGCAAAAGGAGAAAATTATGTTGGCCATTCAGTCATCACTCCAGTGTTTTGATAGGCTTCCCCATACAGAAATGCAGGTTTCTGTGTGGAATAACCAGCTGAGTTTAAAAGTGTGGTCTTTGCTACAGGAGAATATATCTATTGTTGATCTCCCATTGATCTTCCATTCGGAAGAGATGTTATGAGTAAAAGCCAAAGTCTGCAAGAGGACTGCCGTGGTTCAGCTTGTGCTTTAATCTGAAGAAGTACAACCATAAACCTTGCCCTCTCCTCTCCCCTCTTCTCCCCTCCTCTTCTCTTCTCTCTCTGAAACCTGTGCTTGCCCTCTGGAGAATTCTGAACTTACATTCTTAACTTTCACATTGACATAGATCTAGGACATCTTCGCCGAAATGAGATTGGTGTACCAAGCCTATAAATTGCTGACTTGTAAAACAGGTAAACTTTGACCCTTGCTGCACATTTGGGGATTTGGTATAGGTTCTGATCTCATTCGCAATCATAAACTGCTTTTGTTAATGAAGTAACATACTAATTGCTGCAGCATAGCCAAGGGGGTAGTTGTTTGTTGTATTAGTAAATTGTGTTCCACAAATATGATATAGTTACTTTTTAATAAAAATAAAATTCTCAATGATATTTTGTACTAATGCAGAAACGAATTCACTCTCAGCAGAAAGACTTACATAAAAAAAGAAATTAAAACATTGCTTCACAGTGTTTGTAGGGTTTCCAGGACAATGTGGCTCCAATCTCATTGAAGCACTCCTGTTATAGACAGTAATAATCAAAGGAAAGAGGACTACTTTTTTTTTTTTTTATCCTCTTGCCTAGTGTTTCTGTACTTAACAATATCTTGCTCTCACAAACACGTCTTGTGTACTTAAAGTCCTTGCTGTGCAACACAATTCTTGCACGGCCTTAGACAAATTCTTCACTTTCTCTGGGTACGATTCTTATTTATGCTCTTCTAACTTCAGCAAACCGTCCTGAAAGTAGAGGCAACTCTTATTTACTGCAGTGCTATCATTGACGCAGAGTGGCCTTGGCCCAAATGGGAATTGGTTTCCCACATATGAAATGGATTCACCAATATTACCTTCTGCCTGCTTTTGTCTGCTGTGTCCGTTTAGGTGACGATGTGTTGGAGAAGGGGCAGTCTGGAACAGCACGCATGTGTTGTGTCTAGTGCTATGAGACTGATGCCTTCAGCTGAGGTCTCTAAGCACCACTACAATGCAAATAATAACACTGCTGTAACAGTGCAATGGGGGAGAAAAGCTCAGATTCTCAAATATGAAAGTTTTTGAGGTGCAGAAGCCCATGGCAGACAGGTCCCAGTGTGGCTGAGGGCTTTCCCTGCTTCCAGCGTGGGGTGGTCTTGATGGTTTTCCTGAGGCAGGGTAACCTAGCATCCTTTTTTTTAAAAAAAAAGGTGTCTGCATGTGGGCTGTGAAATTACTGCCTTTAATAATGCTGGCCTGGTCTCAGTCAAGCAAATTACATTTAATGGCCCCCAATCTTCCCCATGCCACTTGTGAGAAGGGCAGAGTGGCTGGGCCCGCAGGGCAGCTCATCCCCCAACCCCCTGGGCACAACGAGACGTCCATCCTCCCTCCATGCAGCCGGCAGGCTGACATCAGTTAAGCAGCTGGGGGGGCAGGGGAGGCGGTGGGGCAGAGGACTCCTCATGCTGCCGCGTCTCTGGCTTCTGCTGGCGGGGTCACTGCCAGGCCCCGTGCTTGCAGGAGCTTTTCCTGCTGCTGCCTGAACACAACGGCAGTGTGTGCTTCATTGCAATGCACCAGGAAAACAGCCCTGCCCTCTGCGGAAAATCCCAAAATGTTTGGCCGATTGATGTTTGCCTTATGCTTGTCGTTAAAAGGACAGGAAGGACAGATGGCTGCCTGTGCATCCCACGGTATTGGGGTTAGTGCAGGTAATGCAAAACCCAGTGAGAAGGGAGCACAGAGCAGGCCCCCAACTTTTGGATCTGTTGTTTACAGCCGTTCACTGCATTCCTCTTTGCTGCTTAAGACTGGATTAATTTTCTGTCACACTGTGGTTCCTGAAGGCAACATACTGCTACCAAAATAGCATTAAAAATAAAAATAAATCCAAGCTTGCTGGTGTTTCATGTCCAGGAAAATGCCTCTGGGGCCAGGTTGAGTGCCACTGAAATTGCATTGCAGCTGAGAGAGGAGATGTAGCCCACTGCCCTTTCCAGGGGCTGAGGGATAACACACACTCACTGTCACAGTTTGTGTGGTGGATAGGTCAGGGGAGTTTCCATGGCTCTTTGTGTGCAGTAGGTGTCATTAAAAACTCAACATTTGCCTTAGCTGTAGCACTTGGGTGGTTACAGCTCCCAGGCGCAACGTGGTCAGGCAGTGATGTGATGTGGCAGTTCGTGACAAGTTCTTCACTGAGAGAGTGGTTAAGCACTGGAACAAGCTCCTCAGAGAAGTGGCCATGGTGCCAAGGGTGATGGTGTTCAAGAAGCATTTGGACAACACTCTTAGACATATGGTTTAATCTTTATGTTGTCCTGTGTGGAGTCAGGAGTTGGACTTGACAATTGTTGTAGGTCCCTTCAAGCTCAGGGTGTACTGTGATTCTGTGCTTCTATGAAATACTGCAGCTGAGTCCACTTCTAACGATAAGATTCATAACCAAAAGTCTCATCCAGAAAGAACTAAGGTGTAAAATGGAGTTCGTTGTGGCTGACTTAGCACTCAAAAATTACATATCTTCACATAAACTCCAGCTGTTTGAATATCTGTCAAACAGTTAATGGATCCAGACAGTTTATGACAGCTTTGCCATCCTTCCGTGAACTAATAACCCTTTCCATGGTGCATGTGAGCCATTTGGTCTCTATATTGTCCTCTAAAATTTTCAGATGTCAGCATGACATGCTACCAAGGGGTGACTGGAAGTACATTCTTTCAGTAGAAACTCAGACTTTTTTAATTCCTCATGAATGTGTTGCACTGACCTTGATCTTTGCAATCAGCAGTCAATAGAGTAATGACTTTTGGTCACCATTAACCTTGGTTAGATTAGACCACCAAGCTACTGTCATCACTCCGGGGAATGGGTTCACTAACATGGAGCTCTGATCTATTGTGACTTCTGGTAGTCTCTCGTGTTGGAGATTACAGAGCTTCCTGGGCGGTCTCTCTTAATGCTTCTCAGGTCTGTCAGATGTGTGATGGTCAATTGATTTGAGCTTGATGAGGTGAGACTTGCAACACTGAGCGTGATGAGGTGAGACTGGAAGAAGTGAGAACCCAAGCAGTGTGTGGAAATCCTATCTTCTGTCTTCACAGCCTTCTTGTTTCTAGCTTGAGTTGATTTCTTTCTCACCTATTTTTCTATTGAGGGCATGGAGAATTCATCTACCTGCTAATCAGGTGAGTTCTCTAGGTACTGCACTCTCCTTGGCTTGGTTCAGTCATTAGGTCTTTATCTGTCTACCTCATGTCCTGCACGTTTGAGTGGAAAGTTGAGAAAAGACTAGCAGCTGGCTTGCAAGTTTGTCACCGTTACTTCATTTTATTAGCCTGAAATAAATTCTGGGACCTCATGAAACATTTTAGTTTGAAACACTTTCTCTGTAAAGTGCTGTGTACATTTTTATGAACATTTCTGTTTTTTTTACCAAGGAAAAGCAATCCCCTTCTCCCATATTTGTTATTTTTCAGCAATTGAAACATTTAGGACAGAAATATTTGTTTCTTTGGGAGATAACATAAACAAAAATGTAGAATAGAATAAAAATGCTATTAATATTTTTTGCAGGATTACAGAACCATATTCTCACCATTAGTAATTCCTGCTAGTTTCATAACTCTACTGAACAGGGAGAAAAATCCTCATTTTGAGTAACATACAGGTTAAGAGGACTAAAAAGACCAAATATGAGAGAGAGACTAAGATTATAATTCTTATTTTGCATGGATGAGTCACAAGGCACCTAAATTAGTTGACCCCTTCTCTTCCCAAAATCATATGGATAGTACTGATCTGTTTGTAAATGGCTTTGGATGCCTAACCAGACTTCTGAAAGGTTGGCAGAGCTCAGGCTTTCTTAAGGCTCTTAGTCCTCTGCCTGAAAACTGTGTTTTGAAGAATTCATGAGCTGATTTTAAAAATTATCTGTAGGTTTTTTTCTGGGGAATGAGAAACCCTTCACAATGTTTTCCCTTTCCAGGGCTTCCTACTCTAAGAATTAGGAGATAAATAATTTCTAGATAAATCTATTTTTAATCCAGTACATCATGACTGAAATGCAGATCCTTTGCAACACGATGTTCTTGAGAAAGCAGAACTGTGTGAGGCAAGACGAGGAATCTCCAATGGGAACATTTGCCAGACCTGTGACGGAAGAGAATTCGGACAGTCAGTGCAAGTCAGAAAAACAGAAAGATACCTGAAAAAGAGTGAAACAAGCAAAAAGCTGAGCAAAGCAGAAAACTTACACAATGGTGTCCACCAGGAAACTTCCACAAAAAGAGAGACCATAGAGAGGGAAAAGAAAAAAACCACAAATATTGCCTTTTACATGTTAACGATGTGCTAAGTCCTATAGCAAACTTTTTCTAAAAGGTATCATTGAACCCAGAGGAACTTGTACAACCCCATGCTGCAGCGCAGCACTGCATGTGGATATTATCATGGTCCAAAAGCTCTGCTGTCCTGTTGACTCAAGGACAGTGCCATGTAGACATGCTGTCCTTGTGCTGCTCTGGGGGCTCATACTTTGCTACTTTTCTTTGCAAGAACCATTTTTTTATTGGGGGAAAATATTACTAAAAACAGCACAGAGAAGATCTCAAAGAAGCTGCAACGCAATGCCTTCTGTAAGAGTTACCTCATATAGAAAGACTCATTTAAGACTTTGTACTTCATTAGCCACCATGAAATGCTCAGGTGGGACAATAACAGTAAATGAACCAAAAAGCATCAGCTTTTATTAAACATCAGAGCTTTCAAATATAGAAAGAGTCCTAACAGTCTACTGAAAGTTGGGACACCTTTAGATACCAGACACAATATCTGAGATGCCACCTGGAAAAGCAATTAGGAGTGTGCCTTTCTGTGGCCAAATGCAACTCCTTCTGTTCAAGTACATGAAAGCGGTACCTTGAAATGACTCCAGAGCTATAATGGTGTCATGAAAATGGAGCATAAATTCCTTCGTTAATCTAGCTGGCCAATTGGTGTGAAATTTCATGTAAGCTTAGTTTTAACGCCCTTTGACATTTGTTTTGCAGTTTGGATTTTTTTGATTTTTTTTTTCTTCTCTTAATACTCTTAAGACTCTTACAGAAAGTCTTTGAAATTAGATGCTGTGTGAAATTCAACACCTTCTGTTTTTAAATTCATATATACACACATATATATATGGGCTTTTTTTTAATGGACTACATATATATAAATATGTAGTTAATAAAAAAAAGGCTAGTGTCCTGGATGCTAAGTTTTTCTGATTTAACAGCTGATTTAAGACAGAAATTAGATTTCCTTGCATTTCCAGCCATTATCCATGGTGTAACTAAGCAACACCACTTTCATGTTATTGATGGGGCTGAGTGCACACAGATCTTGCTGACTGGGATAGGCATAACTACAGTCCTCTTTAACCAGCAAACCCTGGATTTCAACAGCAATGATTTTCTGCTAGTGCTCGTGGAGCTGCTGATGCAGAAGCGTTGATGTGGAGCTGCTTGGAGGTGTGTTCTTCAGTGCAAGGCTCTTCTATCCCCATCCATCTGCATGCAATTCTTAGTGGTTAAAAAGTTATGTAAATTGTTATGCAGAGCCTCACTGGAGGTAATTAGGCTTTTATAAGTATGAAATATACCTCGTTTAGACTTGTGAAGTCAGGAAAATAATAAAACAGTTGGTATTCTCCTCTCTTGTGCCACCCACAAGGAGCATATTTAATTTCTCCTGCCATTGTTTCATCTCACTGGCCATGCTCTCCATTCTTACCTCTGGCCCTTCTGACAAAATGTCTGTTTTTCTCCCTTTAATGTCTCTTCCTCAAGCATCTGTTTCTGAATCAGCATTTCTGAGTACAACATACTCCTGCACCAGGTGTAGCAGACCTGAAGGAAAAAAAAGCGACCTAATAAAGGTTTGCACATCGAATGGGGCAGAGTTAAGGATGGTGCAATACAGCATCCATGGTCCCCAAACAGCCGTAAATGTTTTTCAGATGAGGCACTGCACAGGGCTGACGTGGGTGAGTCCCCCTGGTGAGTCTCTGCTCGTGGTCTTTGCCCAACTCTCCCGGAAACAGAAATTCTAGAGTTTTGGATAGAGTCAGGCAGGTCCAATCAAGTTTATTATTTTGGCCTCAGTGTTGACTTGGCTGAAGCTGGCATAAATGTGGAGACAGCAGTAGCAGCTCCAGGGAGGGTACGTGGGGCTGTCTTGGAAGAGCTAGGAAGGTGGGAAGGGAATTAATTGATGGTGCCAAGCAAGGCATGGAGCACTACTGGATTTCTGAGTATGGCCCAGCTACCCGCTACAGACTATGGGAGGTGTGTCATGTTAGTAGTTGTGGGAGGGGAAAAGAGAGTGTCATATGTGAGTTGATGGCCTGAAGATGCATTTCCTTGATTTTGTGGATTTTTGCTGGGGATGTTATGCTCCACCTCCAGTTGCTTCAACAGAGTGCTTGGCAGATAGATTAAAATAATAATTTTGAAGACTGTAAAGGGATGTCAGTCAAAGGTGATAAAGAAAAGCAAGGGAGCTTCTTTCTGAGAGTGAGGAATGATGATCCGAGGATGACAAACTGAGGCATGAAGGCTTGAAATTGCAAGGGTTTGCGTGCTGTGCCTTTCATCCAGTAAAGAGCACTTAGTTAACTTTAAGTGTGTACCTGCTTGCACTGGAGTCAATGGTAGCATTCATAGGCTTAAAGTTCAGCAGCTGCTTATGTACTGTGGAATGGTATCCAGAATTCATCCTCTAGGACCTGCCTTAAAAGTGAGGGCTACAGACTCTCTACTAAGTATCAATGGGATCCACAGAAGAGGTCAAGCTAAGACAAGACACATTCCCAGGATAAGGTCTATCTGTCTGAAATTTCTGACCCGAGTTTTCTAAGCCCAGTAAATGTATACTCACTAATGCAAAATTCTGTGCTGGCTAAATGGATTTCAGTTAATTTTCTGCTATGAAAGCATTTCAATTTTAACAATAGCTGTCATTTCCAATATAATACAGAAATAGTTTAGTAATATAGGCCTTAAAACACTAGTCTGATAAATATTTATATTACTTATTTTAAGTTAAAAGCTTGGTTATGAATTGTTTTCATTCCAGCAGTGTAAACATCCTTCTAGAGTATGCACTGTAATGTTGAGATTGAAGTCACCAACCCTATTTGCCTGGTCTTATTTTATCAGTGCAAAAATATTCTTTAGTGGATGCTGATAAAAGTATTTTCACCATTTTCACTGCACAAATGCTCTTCTTTTCTGTACAATACAGAAAGGAAAAATAATGTTATGTACCTATGGCAAAGGAGTGTTCAGTCAGCAAAAAAGCTTCAGTTCTTTATTTGTTGTATGTTATTTTAGTTTAAATAGAAATTTCAATACATGAACGAAAAACACAGGCCTTCTTTACAAGGGGCATTTTCCTGGTGATAAATGGATTTTGCTTATTGTTTAGTTAATGTTTTATGCTTATTTGATAAAGAAAACTCAGCTTTATAAAATAAGAAACAAAAGCTATTTAAGGTGTGTGAAATGAAGTACCAGGATAAATAGCCTCAGCTCTGAATTGATGAGCAGTAATAGATAAATAACTGTATATGGGTTTTGAACTGGAATCCCAGCCATATTCATGTGGTGAAAGGAAAGGATTTGAATGATGGCAGCAGAATGCAAGCCTCCCCAGTATCATCGGAGTCTGAAGTGGCTGTAGAAATTCAGGCAGTCATTTAATAAAAACACCTCTTTTACTATGGGGGCTGTAAATTATACAAGCCTGTCAAGTTACAGCTCTGCCTTTGTGCTCAGCACGATTGTAATGTTCTCAGTCCATAATTTAGAAAAGGATTAAAGTTCTCCAATGCTCTGCTGTTTTTACAATGTTTTGGTGATAATAAGATTACCTCAGCCTCCCTCTCTTATGTGAAAATGTCTCTAGAAAGACATACCATATATGAAGGTGGGGTTTTCTCACACATGCATATATATGAGAGGGAGAAAATACATGACAGTGGTGTCTGGCATCAAAATCTTATTGTAGGGCTGGAGATGCCTCATTACTCATGGATGTTGAAGACATGCAGCTAATTTATGGATTTGCTCTGCACAAGTGCTGATAAGTCTTTAAGATCATGTCAGTAAGGTTTCTGTTTATTAAAAACAAAGTTTAAAAAAAATTTTTTTAAAAAGCTTGCAAAGACTACAGAGCTTTTAGAGGACCTATTGCTTGGAAAGCCAGGTTTCCTTACTTACCAGGGCTCCAACTGCATAAGCCTCAGAAGGAGAAAAACATTACAACTGGTGCATGTCAGAAAGTTAGAGCAAAATAGATTTTCTATCAGAATAAAGTTGTGTTTTTAAAAGCCTAGTGTCAGTGGATATTCTGGGGATGGATAAAATGATACATGCTCTGTTGGTGATCTGGGAATTCCCTATTTTTTAGGAAGCTCCGAATTCTCTCATTATTTGCCTCAGCACATCAGGTCTTCAGTCTGCCATGGGGCTTGGACTCCCTGTTGCTGATTCTGCAGTTCTGGCTGCTGTTGCTTTTAGGGTGTGTGGGTATCTTATTTTTGAAGAAAATGGAAAAATATTCCCCTGACAAGTTGTTTTTGGTTTTGTTTTTGTTTTTTTTCAAAGATGACACTATGAAGCTACACAGAGATTTGGCAGAGGTCTTGTGGAGGACAGACTAGACAGCAAAAGTGCTGGAGAGTTAGACAAAGATGCATGAAAGACAAAATTTGTCCTGTGCTGCTTCAGTGTTGCTCTGATTATCTCTATCACATACCAGACGAACTTAGGTTTCAATTTCCAAGCAAAAACTCATGTTAATACTGTTTACTTGAATTATTTAAGAAAAGGAGAGGATTCTAGGAGATATCAAAGCCCTAGTCCTCACCTCCAGCCAGAGCCTACAGCCTGTATTATACAGGAAAAATAGGGCCACAAAAAGACATTAAATTCTTTTTGTTCTTAAGATTCAGGAGCAGGCAGCTCCCCTGGAGTTAGCTATTATTTAAGCTATCCCCTGTATGAATGACCCCAGAAAGCAATTCCATCAGGAAGGCTCAACCGTCATCCATGAACATCTTGATCATGCCTCTTTTCCCTTCCACCCTGCTACTGGGAGGAGGAACTGAGCAACTCAGCCACCTTTAGTCCCCAGGACTCGTCCCAGGCTGGATGAAAGGCAGTTTCATGCAGTGCATTGTAGATAACTGTGGTCTCACAGAGCTGTTGTCAGGCGTAACTTTGCCTTCAAAAACCACAGTCCATTCCTCTGGTTTGGAACAGCCACTTCTCAGAGCCGTGCAGCTGCCTGCTTCAGTTGTGCTGCTCTGGTTGTCCCTTACATGCTCTTTCCGAGCAGATGCAGAGGAAAATCTGTCTGCAGTGACACTGAAGTCCGCAGTGGACCATGATGGAGTTGAGCAAGCTGGAAATCTGTGCCCACCACCTGGAAAACTCCTTGGCTGAGCACTTCAGATACCACACATGCTCAAAACAGTAGTGTATATCTCTGCAGCTGGGAAACTGGAGGTGGCTGTAGAAAGACAGACCTGGGAAGGAAATAGGGATGGACCACACTAGGCATGAAGCAGAAGAGCATGCTTTCTGTACAGCCTCCGGGAAGAACTGTCCCTGTAGATCCCCATCTGTTTACTTCTGTACCTTTAGGCCAAGGCATTGAGCTGGCATCAGCCTTTCTGCTCTCCCTCTTTTCTCTCTCTGCATGCACTGCATCTGAAGTCATAGTTGCAGCCAATGTGGCCAGATCAGGCTAGCTTGAGGTAGGTTAAGTCAATCAATGCATCAGGTGCCTCTGTTGCATGTGTTCCTCCTGGAAGAAGAGCAAGGTGAAGTTTGATAAACTGATGCAAGTCCTGCAAAGGGCCTCTAGGATGGTCAGGGGCTGGAGCATGTGGTGTATGAGGGGAGGCTGAGGGCGCTGGGTTTGTTCAGCCTGAAGAAGACTCAGATGGATCTAGGTGCAGACTTCCACTGGCTAAAGGAGAGTTATAGAAAAGGCAGAACCAGATTCTTCTCAGAAGTGTGCAGAGAAAGGACCAGAGGCAAGGGACACATGTTGCAACAAGAAAAATTCTGATTTTTCTATTAGGAAAAATTCTTCCCTGTGAGAATGGTGCAGCATAGGAGCAGGAGCCCAGGGAAGCTGAGGGATACCCATCCTTGGACCTTGTCCAGGCTTGACTGGACAAGGCCCTGTGAGACCTCATCGAGCTTTGGAATTAGCCCTGCTGTGAGCAAGGGGTTGGACTAGGGACCTCCAGAGGTCCCTCCACACCTGAATTATTCAATGAGTCGAAGTTTGCGCACATCGTTCTAGCTCCTCCAGAACTGCTTTCCACCTTGTGTTGTCACTCCTGATGCAGGCTGCTCTGGGGTTGCTTGGTCAGTTAGAGCTTACAGATATTGCTGCAGTGTGTGCAACTCATGATATCATGTAGAAAAGAAAACCTGCCTTATTCCCCCTGGAATCCCTAAAAGGTTTTTCCTAAACAATAAGCTAGGAAAATATAAAATCAGCTCATTTTTGTATCCTTCCTTGCCATCCCCCCTGCTTCCCTCACCCAAAATCTCTTGAAAACTTTGTTCAGTCAGCCTCAAGTTTCCTAAAAGGACATTCTACCCTGGGATAATATCATGCCTGTGAAAGTTCAGGCTGATTATTTTTCATCTAGAGGGAGAGTCAAAATTGGGCTTATAATGGAGGTCTTGTTTCAAACAACGATGAAAGAATTTAGCATTTATGACATCAGTGGGGTGGCATGGGCGTGGAGTTGCATGCGAGCAGTGGGAAGCTGGACTCTTCTCTGCACCAGTGGTTTTGTGAAGGAGTCTTTCACTGATGGATTTTATTCAAGCCCACCTAAACACATGTACATATTTATTTACTAAAGCAAACCAGACTACAAATGGGACCAAAATCTGCATTTAAACATCCCTACAAGCAACCCTTCTATGACAAATTCTTTCTCCAGCCCTGCTTAAGAAAAAGCCTGGGAGAGTTTATTTTCCTCAGGCTTTACAACTCATTGTTTTCCACAAAAGCACCCCTCTGCTTTTCCAAGAGTAAGGATAATTCTGTGGCTAAAGCACATGACTAGGACTTGGGGTTTTCTTCCCAGCTGTTGCACAGACTTCTTGTGTGTCCTTGAGTAAATCTGATTAATCTCGCTGCACATCTGTAAAATGGATGCAGTGCTCTTTTTCCCTATTCACAGGAGCTGATGTGAGCCTTTTAGACCTTTACAAGACAACCGGATAGAAATGGAAAGAAATATGCATGCAGTTTTGTGTACAAGTGTGTGTGCTAATTGAGGAAACAGCGGAAAGTTTTCTGCCAGAATATATTTGACAGAGCAGCTTATTAATTCTGTAGAAGTTTGGATGCAAAATCTGTTTCCAGAAAGCTTTTGTGTTTTTCCTCCCAAACTGAAGAGGATGTTTGTTTGAGTCTTCTTTTTTTTTAAAAAAAAAAAAAAGAAAATGAGAAAACTCGAAGTTACTTTTTTTAGTGAAAATGAGAAAACCTTGTTTTGTCATTATTTCTTTTTTTTTTTAAAGGGGGAAGTACATCTTCCCAGCTAGCTATACCCCACATGTGTTATGGGAAAAGCAATGTCATGCTGCCTAAATGCAGGCACTCTCAGGGCTGGGAAGCAACCAAACAAATGAACATCCAGCTCCACCCCATCATGCTTGCTCAGTAGGCAGATATTCAGGATTTGTTTTATCATCAGGGTCAGCGTACAGCCCTGTACCTCATCATCCACTTCTGAACCCTGCAGTGAGGAGACAGCAATTACTACCTTCCTGTGATTGTCTGTCGTGCTTGCCGTCCTTGTCCCTTGAGTACTTCACAAATATTGACAGAGATACTTTCAGAAAAAGATATTTACTACCAAAAGCATTCTCTGGCTGACAGTTGACGTTACAACATTGTCAAAGGTGTCCCCAGACTCGTGGTGTCCTGCTAGAGGCAAATCTGGCTTGAATTTGAAGGAGTTACGTATGTTGAAAAAGCAATATAGCATGAATATATTCAGCTTTCTGCACTTTAAAGAGTACAACTACAGCAATTCATTATGGGCAAGAGTTTTTAAACTGACTGGTGAAATTCTGTGTCTTGCTTCATAATGTGATACCGCGGAGGGACTAGATTTTCTGTGTGCTGCATGTTCACAGCTGAAACTGAATTCTTCTGACAATGGGGCTCCTTTAGATTAAGTCAAGATTAGGTTCTGAAAATAGTACCCAAAGTTACTAGCTGAAACGAAAAATTAGTAAATATGATAAAAATTTTGAAATAATCTTAATTTTCAATTTGTATTTTCCCTTCAAATTCTTTTATAATAATTTTTATCAGTTGTCATGTGGTAGAAAACATTAGTAAAAATTGGGGCCAGCTCAGTCACATCATGAGATTTAAAAGAAAGTGCTTTAAAAATAATTTTTGAAAATTATAAACCACTTACAAAATTGCAAGTCTTAAAAAAGGTGTTTGCATTTTTGTGATAGAAAATTCCCATTAATTTTGAAAGAATATAATCTGTACCCCACACTTTAAAGCAGAAGCATAGGAAATATTGCCAGTGCCAAAAGTTCAGGCTGCAAGTATTTACGGGAGTGGCTGAAAAATGAGATTTAGAAAGTAGTTCAAGTTCTGTTCACATTTTTCAGTTTTCATTCACCTCCTGTTATATTTTCAGGCTTTCTCATCAACAACAAGCACTGAAGATTCACTTACAGAATACCAGTGGGTCGCTTATGTCACCACATATCTTCATGAGCTGGAAATTTAAACAAAAGAGTATCATGAAGCCATGATAAATCCCATGCATTGGCAAAATTGCTTTCACTGTAATGCGTAGCTGTCTCTATTTCTAACATTTTAACTCAATACTGTACACAGATGATCCTGTTCCTGCAGACAATGATTACAGACTCCCCGTTGACTTGTGCAAGAGCAAAATGGGAACATTTCAGGCATGGTTTTATGAAAAAAATCCCAATGGAAAAATGTGCCTTATAGGTTAGATACTAGCTCAAGACTCAGAAGGTTATTTCTGCACTTTGCATTCACACAGCCTTCTTGTGTGATCTTGAGCAAGTCTTTGAAGGTGACAGTGTAACCCTGTGCCCGTGTTCCTGCATGGCGCCTTTGCAAGGAGTGCAGGAGATGTAGCTCAGCCTGACTGGTGGTTAGGGGGTGGTGGTGGGACTAGTGGTGGAGTGGGGCAGAGATTGGGAAGAGAGTTGTTTCTAACCCCCTTGCAGAGTGGGCTGACAAGCATTGGATTCAGGGTGTACATGGTCCTGGGTGCAGGTTCATTCAGGACCTGCTCCATCCCTGTACCAGCACTGCAGAACTAAGTGGTGCTAGTATCCCCCCTGAGATAATATCTCCCTTCAGCTCTGAGTGTACTGGTCTACCCCTCAGCTGCAGATTACACCACCTCCTTTCTTCCACCCTCTGCAGCTTCTGTTTCTTTGGGTTCCCAGGGACTTTGAGATTGTATCCTGACTTCACTGGGGCTGCTCTGAGCCTCACTGGCACTATAGGTGGGAGAGACTGTTGAAATTATCTTGTCTGAGCTCCTTGATTACACTGAAAAAGACACCTTGTCCCACAGTTCCTGTGTCAAGTCCCCATATCCAGAGGCTGAACTTGACTATGCCTGGAGGGAAAATTAGTCACCATGATCAAAGATGTCTCATTATGTTGCACTCCCCTCATGCCTGGGTGAGATGTTCCAGTGGATAACTCTCCTTAGAGTGGGAATTTTACCACTAGCCTAAACGTGTCTCTTTTCAGATGTCACCTTGTTATCTGAGGTCTTTTTAGGCTTTTCACTTGCTAGGTGAGAGCTCTGTGGTCTTTCCATGCAAGCACTTAGAAACCTTTTCCTGGGCACATCTTCTTGGATAAAACAGACTGAAGTTGCTCAAGTGTTTTGTAAGGGCTGGCTCAAGGCACCTTGGTACTGCAGGCAGAGCTGAGCTTTCTCATCTTGCAGGGGGCGGTGGACATTTTTGTCCAGGGAAGGGGAAGACTAGGGAAAAGGGCTGAAGCTGGGGCTGAAGCACAGGAGAGAGGGACCTCCTGGCACACTCACGGCTGTGCCACATGCCCTGCCTTCTCCCTCAGTGGCAACAGCCAGCCTGGCACAGGCAGAGCAGACCTGGTGCTGCCTGCAGTTGTCTGCTCTCTTAGGTGGTAACTGCCTGCTTTGCTTATGGTGAGAGCCAGCTCTGGTCTCATTGCAGGTATTCAGGACCATTGCAACTCCTTTCTGAACCATTCCCAGCTTCTTAATGTTCTCTGTTTTAATGAGCCCCAAACAGCAACACCACATTCAGTGGCAGCAGGCCTTTCCCTGTTCTTCCTTGCTCTTCTCCCACCTAAATCCCATTTACAAATTACTTCTCCACTTGGGGGTTATGTGTTCAACCAAAGCCCTGGGCAGAAAACCTTTCTGACGCACCACTGTGTCCCAGTTACAATCCTATTTGTGTGTATGCGGAGTCACATGCTTACAACATGAGTGAGTTGCTCATTGCTCCCATTTTAAGCCCAGACCTGCAAAGCGTACCACACAAGCTGATCCCTCAGCCCAGGTGGAGCCCCAGTGAGCCGATTTGGGTGCTGTACCAGTCCTGGGGCATTTTTCCAGGATCAAAGGCTTAGTACAACATTTAGAGCTCTGCTTATTTTGACAGTCAGCAATTGCCAAGCCAATAATCTGTTTGTTTCTTTATCAAGCAGACTAATAAATGGTGCTGCGTAGCTAAATCTGTCTAAAGGGAAGAGATCGCCTTTAGTTTTATTCAGCATCTTATATCAGCCTGTCTTAACCCAGCCAAGTATATTTACATGAAATAATGGAATGAGTTTTGCAAATTTCTTCCCCCCCTTTTTTATTATAAGTGACTGTCTAGCCAAGTTCATTTCCTCTCCTGTCTGAGCTCCTCTCTGAAATATATTATCCCATTTATTAAAAGCCAATAGCACTGTGCTTGCTTTTCTTCCACCCTCTCAGAAGAAGGGGCATGCAGGGGATGCTTGGATTAAGTGAGTGGGGCACCCCAGAGCTGGGATTCTTTATGAATGAGCTCATATCCTCTCTCCGTATGATAAGAGGAATGCCGTTTGCATCCCAGAGTTGACTATATAAACATACACACACTTGGACGGGTGAGCATTTAGCCTGAGCATAAACTGCAATTGCCAAACAAAGATCTGACTGACAAGGGATCATCTGCCAGCCCTCTGCACGGGCAGACCGCAGCCACTGCTCAGTGGTGATGGTCCCTTCATTCCCAGTGAAATCCATCCCTGCCGGGAGGGGGAAGGGGAGGAAGGGAGAGGAGATGACAGATCCCTGTTTGCATTCTTCAGAGAGAGCAGCTGCAATTGTCTTACTACAGTATGTCAACATGAAATTATGACAAATCAGGCAGGGATGTACTAGCAGATGAAAACAATAAGGAGGAAGCAGAGTAGAGGGAAGTTGGGAAGAATGAACTATACCTAAAACTCTGGAGGGTGATACTGTCCTGGTGGAAAATGCCTCTCAAAATGTAATAGGACTGAAGACTGTTGGTATGCCTAGACATCACTCAAGGATCATATGCTGAGTTTTCAGGTTTGTTTAAATCTGCCTCTAAAATACCACTTTTTTTTTTTTTTTTACATTCCATAGGAACCTTTCAAAAATTAACCTGAGAGCAGCAGGAAAAAGGCTAGTCTGTCACCTTTTCCTGTGAATGGGACACAGTCAGGACACCACAGAGACAGCTGAGCATCCAGCACTCTCGCACTGTATGTGATGCCAGGCTCTGACCTTGGCAAAGGTAAGGAAATCTCCCCGGCCTCCACGGTTACACGTACACAGCCACTAAGAATGAAGAAGAAAGAAAAGGGATTTCCTACTCCCCCTCTCCTTTTTTTTTCTTTTCTTTTTCATTAAAATTGTTATTGTTTGATAGCAAAGGGAGAACTAGCAGGAGAAAGGCTTCAGCTTCCTGCTTGCCTCCTCCTTTCTATCTAACAGAAGTCCTTGAAATGGGATGCAATGAATGTTTCCTTTATTAAAAACTGAGCCTTCTCCAACCCACACAGTTTCACAACACTTGATAGAATGCACATTTTTCCAGTGTCTTTTTTTTTTTTAACAATGTCCAACAATAAAAAAAAGTCAGTAATGGGGCCATATTCAGCATTAGTGTAATTGGGAGCAGCTCCCTCTCGTCTCAACAGGAGGTGTGCTCACTTTCACCAGAGCAGGATTTGCTAGCTCATGGACACCTCATATTTAGGATTGTCACTGGTCTCTACTAAAAGTGGCCTATAAACTTGCTCGGATTTGTGAGTTTCTTGATTTAGCGCTGTGCAGCTTGGCTGCAAAAGAAAGGAGGAAAAAGGCAGTGAGCACAGGGTTTTTACCTAAAAGCTGGCTTTATTTCCCTCCACCCAGGTTCTGCTGCCTCTCTGCTTGCTGCAGCTGGCTGGCACCTCTGAGGAAGCTGCCGTGTCGCACCTCGCTGGAGTCGGGGAGAACGTGGTGGGTTTGCTCTGGAGGGTGGAGGGTGCATGAAAATATTTTCTGTGGTTTCAGTTTGCATGTCTGCATGGAAAAGTCTAGTGAAATGTAATAGGTATGAATCCAGGAGGGTCCACAGAAATGTGTGAGGACAGATTTCAAGGAAACCAGTGCAAAAACCCCAAAACCTTTTCAGGGGAAGGAATATTCGCAATAAGCTTTCAAAATCTGTAATATTTTTTTCTATTAAATTCCACAGGAGTTTTCCATAGGGCTGATTCCAACTTCCCCTCTTCCAGGCTCTAAGCCTTACGTTTTAATGAACTGAAAGAGCTTTGCTCTGTGCTCACTTACATTGCGTCTGTCATCACTGGCACTTCTTCAGCTGCACTGAAACCCTTCTGTGCTTGCACTGCTCTTCTGAGACAGCGTGAAGTCCCCCCAGTCTTGGAGGGATATCTGAGTGAAAGAGCTGCCTTTCACCTAATTTAGTCTTTAAAACTTCAAGTAATATGACAAACGTATCCTGCAAGAGCATATCCTTCCTGTTGGGTTTACTTCCGGATGCACAGTGCCCTGATGTAACCGTTCTGCAGATCTGCCCCTGGCACCCACAGCCATCTCCTCCTGGAGATCATAAAGCCAGTGATGCTCATGTGATGGATGGAGAGGGAACCCCATCCTGACCAACAGCCTGGTGCCTGGGCTCCTCTGGCCCAAGGAGCCTAGTACAGCTGCTCTGTCTAATTGGGTTGTGATAGTGCCCCTGGAATCAAAGCAATGCCACGTTTATTATTAGGTGCCGCTTTCTGAAAGCCTGACTTCCTTCTTTGAATGCCTGAATTAGGTTAGTAGTATGGTTCCCATATTACTCACTCATGGAGAAAGATGCTGTGTTGCCAGGCATTACAAAGCACGCAGGGCTAGAGGTAAACATGAGTTCCCCTGGCTGGAGCTGGGCCAAGTCTGCAGGGCTATGAGTATGAAGCAGGATCTTGGCAGCCCACAGGCAGTTGTATGGTTGGAAGCCTCCAGAGTTGTGTAGCTGTTCCTGCCAGTTGCATGAGACCTCATGATGCTAAAGCATTGCATGGCACGAGGCATTCCTCCAAGAGGGGGATTTAAGGTGTGGTGAGGTGGGGTGAGGTGGTGCTGAACATCAGAACTTGTTTCTCACGTATCCTCTCCTTGTGAAATTTTGCTGCAGTTTTCCCATTTGTGGGGAAATTCCCCTACTGCTGATATTAGCTGCTCTCAAAAAGCCTCCCTCTTGCCTTTTTGACAAGTAATAGCAAAAAGCCATTGCCCATGCTCTGTGCTTTCCTGTATTCAACTTTTATTTCTTCTGCAACCAGATAGTTTTATTGCATTTCTTGTTATTCCTCCTTTTCTCATAGCTTCAAACAACCCAGACTTGCCAGGCTTTTTTCTTGTGAGTCTAATGTGAATGTAGATATATTCTTGCTAATGTGGTCTTAAACTTGAAGGCTACAGTTGCATGCTGTGTTATGGTTCCTTTGTTTTGCTCTCACTGTATAAAAGGAAGGGAATCTGAGAGGGAATTTTTAGCAAGATATATCTCCCTGGCCTGGATGAGACACAAGCACAAATGTATACCGGGAAGCTCAGCAGAAGGATTGGAAGAAGTGCAAGCTCAGGAAGGCAGGCAGTGTGAAGTGATCATATACAGCCCATCTAAAAAGCATCTTAGAAAGCAGGATCAGGGTCAGCATTTTCTTTAAAAGGTCAGGTCTCTTTAGTTTGACCTAAAGTTCTGCCCGCTAGGCTGTCACAAGCTACTTCAGTCCAAAGATTGTTCTGCAGATCTCACTTCACAAGACCATTCCTGTATTCCTTCGATGATTAATCTGATGAGTTAATGTAAAAATACACAAGACTAAAGACAAAGGCTGCCCCCTAACCCTGCTGTGTGCCCTAATTCTTGAACTTTCTTCCTTCATGTGCTCTTGTTCCAGCCTTGGGAATCTCCAGTCTTTGCTCTCTGGGGCCCACTATCACAAGGGAAAGTCACAGTACTTTCTCCATGAATTCATTCTGCACACATGCTGTCAATCTGGTGCTCCAGGGGGCGTGCAGGTAGAGAACAACTGTATTCCATATGTGGAGCAGCCTGTCAAGAGGCAGAGGGTTCCCTGTGCCCAGCTGAGCCTCCCTTGGCACTGAATGAGACTAATGGGCAGCTTGGTGACAAAGATCAGAGACCAAGCAGAAGCAAAGTCTCAAACGCAACCTCCAAAGTCTATACTTGACACAGTCCTGTCACGCTGAGTGTGGGAACGCTGTGGTATTACCCCTCTTGACGTTTGGGAATTGAAGCACAGATGCACTGAATGACTTGATCAGACACACAGGAAACCTACAGAGGACCTAGGAACTGCACCCATTTCAGAAGTCTCTGTCCAGTGCTTTACTGTAAGACCAATGCTCTTCTCAGAACAGTTTTCCCAGGGTCTCGCACTCTGTGCTGCTAACTTTTACCGTAATGAAATTGGTTTAGAAATAATGATGTTTATTCTGAAAGCTTGATGGCAGCAGAGGGGAAGCCCTGCACATGTGTAGGTGAAGTGAAGAAATGAGAATGTCTGACCAGAGGATTAGCAGAATAGGTGTTTTATCTGCAACACTTTCAGTTTTGCTTAATAATACTAACTCCTCTTCAATGTGCACTTTAATTGCAAGCAATGAGTGCATCAGTGCCTTTTACTTTCAATTTGAATCACAAGTAATTTTAATCTGATTGCAGTCTCATGAGGCACCTACCCACTTTATTCCACATCTTTGTGAGCAAATTCCTAGTATCTAATGATACCTCCATATTCTTTTCCTTCTTAAATGGGGACATGGAATATTATTGTCAAAATGCACGCATATCTTGATTCGTTTCTGAAGTTTGTAGAATAGCAGAAGTCACAAATTTTGAAGTTTGAAATTGTGAGGGTGCATGGCAGATTGTAATGCATTTAGCATGTGATAACGAAAGCAGAGAAAAATGTCTGAGGGTTTCTTTGAGGCCGTATTGCACTTTCAGCAGCAGTTGATAATTTACAAAGAGGAATTACCCTTCCTTCTCTATTGGTAAATCTGGTGGAATAATAATGTGATGATGATAATGATTATGATGATAATAATAATGATAATAATTATAACGATGGCATTATGATTATGATTATGATTAGTCTGCTTGCTGCTAAGCTATTGTCCGCTTGTTAGTATGTTTTTAGAAACCCGCAATGAACAGGGCAAGTCACTGGAAAGCTGTTGAAAGATTCCAAAGACGCTTTACACAGGAATTTGGGTTTCTCCCAGAGTTTACAAATCCTTTCCTGTACTGTCCTTTTCACTAAATAAGTCCCACTGGAGCTGTCTGAACAAGCCGCATGAGCCAGACCCACTTGTATAAATAAAGTTGTGCAAGGTAGGAAAGTACACTTGCAGGTAGGTAGTTCCTTTTCTTGCTTTCTTCTTCAGGATCCTTAATATTGGAGACTACCAGACTCTCTTCCTTACTTTTTTTTTTTTTTAATTTTTTGCCTTGGTGAATTTTGGCTTTGCAGCAAAACCTGAAACCTCTGTAAGCAAACAGTATTGAATAAGAAAAACCTCATGCCCTACTTCCCTCTCATAGGGCATGCTCTGGGTCTCGACTGGGTCTCCCACAATGCAGTGCTTTAGTGAGTTGCTTGGTGCATCACACATTGTCCTGAAAGCCACAGGCAATAGGACTCCAGAGAGGTGGAGTGAGCGATCCATGCTGCTTGCTGGTCAGCAGGAGAGCTCTGAGAAAAACTGAAGTTTCCTACATCTCATTGTGAAGGTATGAAAGGCAATCGGTCCAGTCTCAAAAAGAAGGGTGGTCACATGGCAAGCCATGGCTTCCTGTGTCTGAGTAGAAATGTGAAAGATGATTGATATTTAACTTCATAATTACCTGTGTATCTTTAGAGAAGTCGCTTAATGTCCTTGTGATCTAGTTTACTCATCTGTAAAATGGGATAAGAACAAATCCTTTGTGAGACACACTGTTGGTCCTCTGTGAGACACACTGTACTCTGTTGGTAAATCACAGTTCCAATTTCCCTTCTCAGACCTCTCTCTTCTTGCCCATCCACTCCTAGAGTCTCTCTCAAGACTTGATGTCCCAAATCAATACCAACTCTCAGCTCTCCTTTTCCCACAACAAATCATGTCTGCTTGTCCCAGTCCAGTTTCTCCTTCACGGTGAGCTCCAATCTCCTTTCCTTATTCCTCACTCTGTCCCCATATCCAACTCTGTCTCCTTGTCCCAGTCCTTTTTTTTTGTCTCGTTCAGTCATGCTGCTTCTACTTCCCCTACTCCCTTCTTGGTCTCCTGATCACTGGTTTCTTTTCCTTCCTTCTGCTGGAGTGGCAGCCAGACCACCCCAGCTGCCCCCAAGAAAGTCTTCAGTTCCCTTCGGTGTGGATCAGGCTGGTCAGCAGAGGCAGCCACAGGGAAAGTTGGACTTCATTCCTGTTTTCCTGGTGAGACCTGAGGGGGACCTTCTGCTCCCTTGGGTCTGTGCATGCACAGACAGGTCCCAGGTGAGTGCTCTGAGGAGTTGGGACTTAGTGAGGATGGACTCTTTGAAAATGTCAACTCAAAAATCACCCTATAGATACTTTTTTTAGGCATGGCCAGGACAACCTGGCTTTTTGCCTCTTTGTTCTTACAAACAGCTAAACTATTTTTGCTAACATCTAGGAAAAAACCAAACCAACAGTTAAACCCCAGAATATCCCTCTCCACTATGGCCAAGGGTCTTGCACAGGTAATACTTGAACTTAGTAACGTGGCAAACTGATAAGCCACTGACAGCAAGTTCTTGTCTGCTAACAGCACTTACAACAACGGACATTTCTGCCTGCAGAGCAGGTAGGTATCTTAATTCTCGCTGCCCCTAGATGAGCACAGGACTTTTATGCCATGTTTCCACAGGGTGAGATTTCTTCTGGTCACCTGTGGAACCCTCCCGCTCCCTTGAGTCATCACAGCAGCATGAGGGGACGGTGCCAGCATGCACGGGATAGGGCTGAAAGGAAAAGTTAACTGTAATCTTACAGATTTGAGAAGATCAGTTCCTTATCTGGGCTAGTTTTTGTATTCTTCCCAAGCTCCAAAAACCTTGATCAGCACTGATGACATAATTTGTGCTCAGCTTTCAGTTTCTGTTGTCTCCGTGACCACCCGATTATTTGCTCTTTCTTGCTTGCAGCTGCATCTCTACACCTTCTCTGGAGGAAACAGCTGCCACTTGTCTTTTCCTGGGACAGGACGCTAGTACTTTGTGTCTCCATTTGGTCCATACTGAAGGCAATTTGCTTGACACACTGAGGTGGGTCCATCACCTTTGACAAGAGCAGAGCTGGGGCCTCCTGATCATCTTCTTTCTTTCTTTCTTCCCAGCAGGCTGTGGCATTGCTACAAAAAAGAGTAATAACAGTGAAAAAAAGGATGTGGAAGGAATGTGCTTTAGTAAAAGAAAAGCAGAATAGCTTCTAATTTTCCTGAATGAGTGGCAAAAATACCTTGTTTCTTCAAAATGATCCCATTCCTGCCACAGAGACTCACAATCACTATGTACACTGCAGTGCACACCAAAACCTTTGGGAGAAAGTATTTCTTTTCTTTTCTCTTTTTTTTTCCTAGTTCAACAGAGCTACATGATAGATGGAGTTAACTCCTTTGAGTTTTGCATGGCCTTCTTTCTAATCATCAGCCCTTTGAGAAATGTGGAGGAGGGGCCAGTTCCTTCTCAGCAGTTATGGGAAATGGAGACCGATTAAATCATAGGCTTTGCCCTGTCAGTAAAAATGTAAAAATGTCAAACATGAAAAAAAAGTATTTCCATATTGGGTGATGTGTTTTTTTTTCTCAGCTATAATTGCTCTAGCAGTATAAGAAAGCAACACAAGGTTTAGATTAGTCAAGCACATTTTTGCTCTATGTGTATAATAACAAAAAGCCCAGACCTGCCAACCCACCCCCAGGCCTTGAATTTTTGGTAGATTTTCTAGTACAGTTCCCTCTACAGTCCTTAGGGGAGTCTTCAAGGGTGGACTGATGAAGACATGCCTCTTGTACCATTTGCATTTGTACATCCTGAGCTCCACTGCAATATCCTCTGTCTGAAATTTGTTCCATTAATGTTCCATTCAGTGGGAGCAAGGACAGCCCCAATTACCCCTACCCTGGAGCAGCTCGGCTCCCCTTCATCACGGCAGTTTTTCTTGTTGGTGAAATGCTATGTTAGCAAGCTAGCCCACCGTCCTCCCTGCCACACAGCCCAAGGAGTTGCACCTCTAGTTGCAGAGGGGACGGATCCCAATCCCTTTAGTGCATTACTCACTGACTTCTTTGGTCTTGAATGTCAGAGGAAGACCCTGAACAGGGCATGACAATGTCTCTCCTCTATCCTCCAAAAAGTTCAGAGTCAGCTCTAAAGTAGTTGTTGAGGCCAGTGTGATAGGTGGATGGTGCACCATCCTAAAGGAGGCATTTGAGGTAGGCAGTAAGAATTCACCTTTGGGGGGAGAGTTTTCTTTGCAGTGGCTGTAGAAGATGACTAAAACCCCAATTTGGATGAGATGTTTAGCTTTTAGATGGCTAAAGATAGGAGAGAAATCACGTTAAGTTTGAGTTGGAAGGTGTCAGACCTTGCCAGTGGTAAGGAGCTACTTCATAAGCACAAGGATGGCAGATTCTGGAGTGGGAGGAGGGGTGAGGGTGGACTAGGTTGAAGAGACTTCAACCAGCTAGAAGAGCATTTTCCATATGTCAGACCAGAGGCTGCCAGCTTTGCTCATGCCAAACGATACCTTTCCCCGTGATTAGTCCCATTGATTTCATCGGCTCTGCTCACAGTGAGCTAGATCAGACCATCGTGCTTCAGCCCCAGGAAAGGAACCACCCACTGCTGAGCTACTGCTGGGACAGACCTGTCTCATTGCTGCTCTGGGAAGGGAGCAAACCGTGACGGGTCTGTAGCTGGCACAGCACATGCTTCCTGCTGCCAGATGCCTTGGGAAAGGAAATGAAGGATCCATCAAGTTCTCCCTTCTTCCCACTTAGGCTAAGGAAAGGGCATAGTCCGCAGAGGCTATTATTCCCCTGTGTATGAGAAGCAAGACACAGGACACGTTACGGCCCCTTACTTCTTGCATTGGCATGCTGGCCATGATCTGGCCCAAAGTGAGGTGCTACTCTGCATGAAAAAGGGGCAGAGCCTGGCTCTCAGTGGCCAGAAGGCTTTACATGGCCCAGAGCATGAGGTCAGTACAAGCCCCTTGAAGAAAGGTGTAGCCACAATGCATCCAGTGCATTTACTGGTGAACACAAAAGCCATTTACAAGAAGGAGGCGGGGGGAAAAAGAAGGAAAAGAAAAAGGCATGCGTTTATTCTCAGGGCAGAAAGAGTGTATGTGCCATCGAGCACCCACTGAAAGGCAAAGAATTGGTTTGTCACAATGCACCATTCGCTGGAGGTTTCAGATCCACTATGATATTATGGCTGACAGCTCAGAGACCTTGCCTTGACTACCAATGCAATTGGCATGGCTGGATGCTTTTGATTGAGTTTTAGCTGCTCCCCGGTAAATCTGCTGAATGATTCTGCAGGACCTGTGGGCGTGCAAAGCCCCCATATTACTCACTGACCTGCCCCTCTGGCTTGCTTGTCATGCGATTTACAATAACTAGCACTGTCCTTGTAACTCTAAGGTAAGAAGTGAAAACCCTTTCTTTTCTCCCTAATTGTTCTACTGGTTTTACAGTTACCAAGCTGTAAAGCACCTCATCACTCTTGTTAATTCTTTCTTCCTTTTGAGCTGCCAGTTAGTAATCAATTATTACCCTTGTCATTCATGCTGCAGCACAGCAGCTGGTCACAAGAAGCCTCTGTTTCATTGGGCTGGAGCCAATCAAGTCTCTCCAGCTGTCCCTTGCTGCTCTGAATCATAATGTACAGTACTTGTTGCTTTACAAGTTCCTTTACCAGACTGCTTTAAAAAAAAAAAAAAGAAAAAAAAAAGAAAATGAAATAAAGTTTTTGCTCCCAGTTCTACTCTCACAGCACCTCTGGCTGCTGAAGGTTAAAGTAAACTCCCTAATGCTGCATTTTTATGAGGGGTGGGGGGAAATACTCTACGTTAGCACAACAGATATTTTTGTCATATTCTCCATTTTATGAGATGACTGCGTTGATATAAAGACTGCTGACAGATCAAAGGTTTCACTGGTAAAATGATATGAAAAGCAGAGACATTAGCATCCATCAAGGTCCTGTTAGGATTTGCAGAACAGGGGTTCTGGGCCTCCCAAGTGAAACCTAGCAGGAAGGTCTGCGAGCCTGCATAGCAAATGAAAAGAAAACAAGAGAGGGCACACAGAATATTGGAGGAGGTAGTGACCCACAAAATAGTAGCAATTCGAGCTGCAAGGCACCCTGATTGAATTGCAGCGGAGGCAAACGCTTTCAGGCTTGCTGTTCTTGTTATGGAGTGATGCGCCGTTCAACATCGTGCTCTGAGCTATCAGCTAGGCTTTCAGATGACTTTAATTCAGAGAGGGAAACAACAGTACCATTGCTTTCCTGATTGTCTTTGTTCCCAGCTCCCACTGCTTGACTACAGGCTGCTGAGATAAGAAATCCTGCAAAAACACCCAGCCAAGATGCAACTTATTGGGGGGAAGTGGCTGGCCTAGGGGAATCGATATTATAATCCTGTAACTTACGTTCCTCTCTGTATAATTTAATCAAAAGGAAGAAACTGATTTCACAACTCTGCTACTGATGTGGGTATTTTCATTGGCTTCAGTGGAGCAAGTCACAGGAATAAAAGTTTGGAAAATATCTTTTCAATTTACTTCTTCTCCTCTCTGATGTGCCCCAAGGAACCAATTTCATGGGAGCACTAAGCAACAAATTAAAGCACGGTCTAACTCCCACTAATTACATCCTGTTACAAGAATTTGTCCCCCTAGTATTTAGGAACCCAATTAGTATTAACTATATGATGGCCACCAGTGACATTATCTGAAACTGTCTAGGTTTTATCACTGCTGCAGCTCATACCAATAAACTCACCTCTGCTAAACTGAGCACAAAAACCAGTTCTACAAGAGCACTACACATATCATACAGTGCATGTTTGCCATGGAGTTGGTAATAGCTTTCCCAAAAAGGGCATAATTATTAGGTGTAGCTGTAGAGAAGTCAAAAGAAGTGCCATGCAGTCACCCATATTTCATGGGACACGATCTACTGCTTTTGCTTCTCAGATGTTTGTGCCAAAGCGCATGGGTGGTGATGGTGCCCCAGTACTCTTCACACTGACATACAAGACCTGAAAAGGCTAACATCATGGGATACAGTGCTGTGCAGATGTAGGCTGCTTAACTTAAATAAGTTAGCATAGGTGTCAGGCCTGGTATAGACCCTAAGGCTCCATACAGGGTAGCTTTACCCTCCTCTTCAGTTTTAGCAGCTCTGTTCAGAGGACTGAATTTCTTTGATATGAAGGTTGTGTTAGACAAGGCTGAGCACTATGGTAGGTGGACAGTCTTGCAGGCTGGTTTGATTATCTCCATATGGTCTGGTATAGTGCTTTGTGGATGGCCCTTTTGAAAGGCAGTGCATTTTGTCATTGTGCACTTCAGGGGTGGAATTAATTTTTGGTAAAGGGCCAGCACCTGGGTGTGCTCTGCTGATGTCTTCCTTGTTCATGATCAGCGCTCTGCTTGGGCACAGGAGTCTGCTGATGTGTGGTGCTGTTTAACGGACTTGCAGCTGTGGAGACTCCTGACTTTCAAGGAAAAGAGGAGCTCAGGTGGAGTAAGTAAGTAGTCCCCTTCAAACAGCAAGGGTTTTCAAAGAAAGGGCCATTTCTGAAGTATGAAATGACCTCATGAAGAGGTTGCAAAAGGCCTGGTAGAAAAGAGATTTGCACAGCTGTCACATGGACCCTTTGCAAAGGGCCCAATTCTGCCCCAGTGAGTGGCCTTTTCCATGGGAATATTTGGAAGTCTGGTGCCATGAAATCCTGTAGGCACAGAGCTCACACAGATTTGCACTGACTATTGATTCTGAGGGTTTTCCAAGATTCCTGGCTTCCCAACATCCCAACAGCCTCTCCTAATAGAGCTAGTTCTCAAAATCTGTGAGGAAGAGCACATGATAAGAAAAGAGGAAGAGCTGTGTGGTTCTGGCTTTCCATATTATCTTAGAAGTACTGCTGATAAGACTCCACAACCTTGTCATTGGAGACATGCCAAGTTTGCACCAGATATTTGATTTATCTCCCCGCTATTGAACAAAAATATAATCTTCTGAAACAGACTAATCGTAAAAATATATTTTGGAGTTATTTGAACTTTGAGGGATCAAATGTAAGCATTTAGTTCTGGTTTTGATTTCTTTAAATTACAAAAATAAAACTCCTTTTAAAAGGAAAATATTAGCATTTGTTCCAATACAGAAGGTGTTTGATCTTATTAAAACACTATTTTTTAATTTTGTGTGGGTTTTGGCATGGCAACATTGTCAAAACTAGCAAGTTCCAGTGGAAAGGCTAAATTTTGATGAAATGACACCTTATGAGATAAAAATATTTTGTTGGAAAGTTTTTGCTAGCTCTGCTCAGAAGCTATAGGCCTTTGTTTCTGGCTTTTGTATAGATATCTTGCAGGTCTGTGGGAAGACACTCGTGGGAGAACTGAGAAAAAACTTTGGTGCTGCAGCACTCACCAATACAAAGCACAAGACTTAAGGAGTCTGAACAGCAGAGTGGGATCTGCAAAACTCAAGGTAGCCATTTGTATGTGCTGATATGCCAGTGGTCTCAGCACAGCAATTCTGCAGCTACTTTTTCTTTTCCCAAGGCTGAGCTGGCAATTTGCTGTCTCTAGAGCCAGGGACACTGGTACAGAGATGACACCACTCTCTCTCTTCCCCTTTCCTGCATTGTGTGGAGTGGGGCTTCTACCACCAGGTAGAAGAATTTGGTTTACCCTCTTCCACTTATGGACACTAATACTTGGTCACCATGTTCACTGTACTACTTTCCCCACTGGTACATCTGATGAGTGCACCTGTCCTTATAATGTCACTATAATCTCTTCCTGCTTTGTCTCAGACACCCCAAATGAAGTTCAAGCCTCTCAGATCATAGTACACATACTGAAATGGCCCATGATAATTCACTCCGTATCGCTCAAGCAACTCAAATCCTGCTGCAGCAATGAGAAGCTGTAAAAAACCCTCCAGGAGGATGCATAGTAAGTAAGAAGTGTTGCAGGAGTTTGGAACTTGCCTTTAGCTTCAAGATGCGAGGATCTAAAAGAAAATCTTCTCAAAAAAGCTGATACTGCTATTGTTGCCACTGAGGTCAGCACCTGAGCAAGCTGAATAGGAGGTGACTCATTGCTGGAACATCCATTTCAGCCTTCTGCCTATGAGAAAGAAAAAAATATCATCATAGGAGGTCCATCACCTTGCATTGTGTTTAGTATTCTCCCACTGCTGCGTGCTTGTGCACATACACATTTGTTTAATGGCCACTTTAACTGAACAGTATCAGCCGTGGTGACCTTCATCTTCCTGTGCAGCAGAAACTTCCATAGTGAAATGTAAAAAGTATTTTGTAAATATTATAGAATATGGATCTAAATATATCACATGTTCATTTAGTATTATATGAATGAGCATTAGCATGTCTACTGGAAAAAAAAAACATTGCATGGTTCTTGGGTTGCAGAGAAGAGGAGAAGAAAACTGTGAGGCACCCTTTACAGACCACCTCCTGTGCAGATCAGTGGAGAAGACTAAAAATTTTCTTTGCTTTTGCTGTCCCATAAGATGAGCTTCAGATGTAGGTCACACTCTTATTATTTCGGGATCTGCAGCACACTAGGGTCATTGTATCAGACGTTTTGTGCCTCCCTGGAATACCTCTATCCCAAGCTACCTGGTACCAGCAGAGTCACAGCATGTAATGGAAAAACCTTCCAGGAGCCAATGAAAGAGAAGTGTATATGATTTGCAGAATAAGTCTTACACAATTCTATATTTCTCTGGAAATCCAAGTCAGGATTCAGCTCACCTACCGTTAAGTGTCCAGGTGAGACTAGACACCTGAGGTATAGCTGGCTAAAGGCAACAGTAGGAATGGCAGTTGTCTTGCCTGTCTCTAGGCATCTCCATCTGAGCTAGCTGTGTAGGCTCCATGTTTCCCTCAATGGAGGGAAACATGGGCTCCTAGAAGGTTTTAGTGTTCTGATCTCTCTTAGATGCCCTTGTTCTGAAAGAAAAAAATTATATCTTCATCATTCAGCTCATCTGAAACTATATGTCTCTGGATGCAGTTTGACATTATGATGAACCTAGCTTTAGGACTTGTAACATCAGATCACAAACACCACCTCCACGGGACACAAAGATAAACATTGTGTCATCTCACCTTGTTGGTCCAAGTGCCTTAGAAGTTGTGGAGAGGTTAATCCTGTACCAGCAGGGCTTATGCCATATCAGGTATTGTGTGTTGTTGCTGTCTAGCTTTGTGCTAGATCATGTGTATGTGATGAATCCAGATCAAGACTAAAGGCAAGAAGCTTCTTAAAGCAGTGATCACACCAGGAATAGCAATACTAAACCTGATGTTAGATTTTTATTATTTTTCGAAGTAACTCCACAGTTTTAATGTTACAGTTCAAATTCTGCTCTTTGTTTGGCACTTACTTTGCTGGTACCCGGTGCACATCACAGGTATGACTGCTGAGAGAGAGAGAAAATTTTGTGAGACGCTCCTGAAAATATACTTTCATATCCAGAATTTTCTTCTATTTAGTGTAATTCATTTAGCAATACCTTCTGCTTTCTTCAACTAATATCCACACCATTTTTTTTTTAAATCTCAATTTCCCGTAATTTTGCCCTCCCCTCTCTTCCCCCGGAATCAGAGGTTTGTGGTTAATAGCTTCCTGAATACACAAGCTGCCTCATACACTTTGCAATTTAAAGAGAACATCCCACTGAAATAAAATTTCGGTCTAACAAAAACACAAAACAAACTACAGAATAGGGCAATATCCAGATGTGGGATACTGGACTAAATTCTTCTCTTCTTTGGACTTTGTACTGTGGAAATCAGGGTGCTGAAGGGTGATCATGGGAAAAGTGCTACTGGCTTTTCTCGTCATAATAAGCTAGTCTTTTCAATATAGTCTGGTCGCTCATTCACTTTATAGCTACAGTTTTCTATTCAGTTTGATCAGCCACTTGGAATTCCCAAGTGTCAGCTGCACAGTTTAAAAACTGCTTTCCAAAGGATAATTATGCAGATCTATTTTTAGATTCTTAAGTACCTGCTTTTAGAAGCAGAAGTGTGGATTTAGGCACCCATCTTAAAAATGCAGCCCACAGCAGTGCATTATCATCCTGACTCCAAACTTGGGCACTGAACTAGAAGCATGACACTGTGCACTTGCCCTGTGTCAGTGTCTCTCCATGGCTTACTTACTGCCAAAGAGACAAGAGCTTACACACTTCCATAAGAAAATGTCTCCACAACAGCTAGCAGGAGGTAATACCAACCTTCAAAGTGATGGTGGTGGTTTGGTGAGAAATCTACCCCGCTGCCTTCAATTTTCCATCTCGCCTTGGGCTGTAGTCCATGTTTACTAGACAAACCCTTGGGAAATTAGGTTGGTACTAATTAGAAGTACTTTGGGTTTACCAGATCCTCCTGCATTAACTGCAAGCACCAGGCAAACCTACAAGGAACAGAGTGAAGCCCCTTGTAAGAAATGCCCGTGTCTGGGATTTGATTAGAGCTTTGGAGCATTTTGTAACTCTTAGAAGAAAACAAGATGCCAATTTGAGGGCATCCCTGGCCTCTGTTCATAGCCTTAGTTGTTTTCTAGGATTTTCCCCAGATAGGAGTGACTCATTTTCATTAGGGTCTTCAGAGTGAGTTCTCGTTGAGGCTTTCCTCAGCTGTAGAAATCTACAGGTCATGCATCTAGGGTCATCTCATATCTTAAAGGTTATCATTCACAGTTAAGCTTTAGGTCTGCTGGACACAAGTGAATCTCTCTGAAGCTAGCTACACCTTTTCTGTACCCTACTCAATTCACTTGTGAATCTTTTCTCCACCTTCACCCATTCACCTAAGACTGCTGTTCCCAACTCTTGTGGTCACTCAGCTCAAAAGCAGAATGGATCCTCCTGCCACCTCCTTCATGGCCTTCTATCATTCCATGATCCTTTTTGTGCACCTTTCTTTGCAAATTCTTTGGAGGTTGCATAGTTGTCTTGCTGTTCACATTTTCAAGACTATTATAATACTTCATAGCTCTTCTATGGTGAGTTGTGTTCAATGTCTATAACATTCTTTCAAAACTCATGACTCCTATCTTTCCGGAGAGATAAAGCATGTCCTATTGATTTTATACATGGCATACTTGGTTGGCATTTTGAGCTTTTTAAAGGGAATTTTGCTCCTTAATCTTCCCTCCTTTTCGGGGTATCATTTTGTGTGGCTCCTGCCAAGATGGAAGGCAAACTAATCACTAAACAGCAAGATAGTGCATGCTTCTTTCAGATACATTTACTGACATTTCTAGAGAAAGACCTTAATTTCATTAGTCCTGGAAGCATCCTTACCTATAATGTTCCCTTTAAAGGCATTCTCATCGTTTAACTGGTCTCACTATTGGACCAATAGTTGCCCAGGCAGTGTTTGGTTCAACAGACATTTAAAACCAGCTATCACTGCTGCCTAAAGAAACAGTCCCACTCTTACTCTATGTCTGCTGGCTACTCTTGTTCTGTGTCCTTGTTCTGAGTCTGAATGGGAAGCAGATCTGGCCAGAAACCAACCCATTAAAGAAAAAGAATGTTATTTTTCAGCCCTTTCAGTTCCCCAGGCCATTTCACCTGGCTGCAGAAAGACCCATGCTGTCAGAAGGGAGGAGTGGTACAGGAGATCAGATCTGTTACTTTCAGTGCTGTCTTCTGTCACCCTGAAGTATTTGTTGGACTGCAACTTAAGGGAAAATATTTGTAAAAATACTTCTCATCTCATTGCTTTTCTGTGCTCCCCTGTCTTTCTAGTTGCTGTGTCTAGTGCTTTAGCATGATAGCTCTCTGGGGCAGGGACCATCTTTTCGTTGTGTGACTGTACAGGGACTAGCACAACAGTATCATTGTCCTTGGGGCTCCTAGATACTAATGCAGCAGCAATAATCACAGTAATGCAAAGGCTGTACAGGTCAGTGGGCTGTTAGGTTAAAGCAGATTGACCTCCATGCTGTTTCCAACTTTGTCTCCAGCTGCCTGAGGGAAGTCACGTCACCTGTCTGTGTTGGTACTGTAGCTGTAAGCTCTTCGGGGCAGGGACTGGTTCATGCCATAGGTAGTATAACCTATTGTATGTTAAGTATAACCTAGTTCACAACCTTGCTTGTAAAGTATCTTTAGGTTGTTCCATTCTGGTATCCAACAGTTCAGACAAGTCAGTGAGTGCGCTTGGCCCAGCTGCTGCCTTGAGTGAGACACTTCCTTTGTTTTTCCCGACCATAACCACTTTCCAGATATTTGTACATGTTGACCACATTGCTCTCGGCTGCAAGATTTGGGGCTGCACAGATTTATCCTGTGGCTAAGATAATTTTACTTCATGTACAATAGTTTCTGGTCCAGATTTGAGGGGCTCCATTTAAGAGTTTTGCAGCTGGTGAATCATGTAAGAACAATCCTTTGCTTCTAGACTGGAAACCTCTCTTTCTCTCTCCAAATGTGTCTTGATATTTTAGCCTAATAGCTCCTATTATTAATAAAGACCCATCAGAGATTTTAATCTGAACCCCAAACATATATACTCATTAGACCTCCATAGCAATGTTCTCTGATAGAACCATTGCTTCCTTTGGAGGACATTTTTCTCAACTCAGAAAACGTGTGCAAGTCTTATCCTCCAAACCACAATTGACACTCAGGTGGCAGCTATAACTGGATGATTTTTAGTTTGTTTAATTATTTTGCATCCTGTATTTGTTGGATATCATAATGGTTGAAGATGTGGTCAAAACATCAATACAACAGTAGCGCTCTTTCTGCACTGGTGGAAGCCTGGTGAAATTCCCACCGCAGCGGTAGATTTCTGGTTCCCTGCTGGAAGAGTTTGCAAATTGCACAAATTCTCACGCTGCTTGGTTATTTCAAATCTGATGTTGCTTTGGTGTGTTTTTCCTATGGCATCCCCTAATTCGGACACTGCAGAACCAGATGTTTCCTTTTATGTCGCTACCGATCACAGGAAAGAAAAAACAAAACTAATGTGCAAAAAATTTGGCAAGTGACAGCTTGAGTGCAGAATTTTGTAATGCTGAGCCTGTGAGCCTCATATTAAACTAGTTCCAAAACAGGATGTTGCAGTGCATGTCTAATATCCCTTTTCTACCACACCCCAGAATAATTTCTGTTGCTATCTGAGCTATGAATTGCGTTAAAAAGCAGCAACCAAAACTTACAAAGAAAGACTGTATCTACTTCAACAAGCAGCAGGCACAGGTTTCATCCATTTTACTATAAGAGATGGACAGGAAGGTGTTCCACTTTGAGACACTGTGCAGCGAGAGCCCCCCCTCCCCATGCCCTGACAGTTGTGTTACTACAGCGACAGAAACAATCATCCTGTTTGTTAGTCATATCCAAAACTAGCAGACTTGTATAGTGGATCTAGCCTTTGCTAATTGCTGGTCCTGTAATCTAAATAGAGCCAGGATAAAAATCAGATCTTAATCTGGTCAGTCATATGCCAATTCATGCTATCCTTGATTATCAGTGTTTTCTCTCCATGAGTGAATATGCCACAGTTCATTCTGCAACAATCTCAGACAGTCTCAATTTTGGGATATAGTTATCAGCAAAGTTTTGAGGGGTTTATTAACATTGTCTCTTGATCTGTGGGATGCCTCAATTTGTGTAGCCTGGGGAAAAGCACTTAAAAAAACCTCCATAGTTTGCACTTTTTCTAACAACAGGCTGCTATTTATTATTGGCAAGAACAGAGCAAGGGCTTTAGAATTTAAGCAAAAAAGACCTCTGGCAATGAGGAAATGAGCCTAGACATTTTTCATGAATGGGGCAGAGCTGCTTAACTCTGACTGGCTTGTTTTCTTTTCTTCCTATTCACATCACTCAAGTCCCACCTTCCTGCCTTAAAAGGCATCTCGTTCCCTGGCAGCAAGACAAGTATCTGTTTGATGTCAGCACCCTTTTATTTGCTTAAAAGCATCTTTTTTTCAAGCCAGTAAATTGAAAATGACTACCGCGTCGAGAACTAGCCAATTTCCAGCACTCTCTGCAGAACTGGTCTGCTTTCACATTTGAGAGATATCATTAATTTTCTAATGAATAATGAGATCAGAGAGCTTGCATGCTGTATTATGTGTAGGAAAATGCTTATGTAAATCAGTATGGCTGTGGTAGCTTCCCAGGGGAACTTTAAAGCTTATCATATCATTAAATCTGATAACAATTCATTTTTTTAAAGTAATGCAAGGAAAAAAAAAAAAAGGTCTATTCACTGCCTGTTTGTAATAATATATTTATAATATGAAAGAGAAAGGAAGGCTGCTAGATCATATATGAGAAAATGCAACCAGAAATTCCTTAGGCTTTGCAAGCTGCATTCGGTATTGAGGGAAAAAGCAGCCCATATATTTACATAGCTGAACCTTGTGAAACACATTGAATGCAATGAAAACATTGTCATAGTCCAATGTTAGCGTTCAATGTGGATTTCACTTTTGCAGGCTCCCTGCAGCAGATTCCAAAGCTGTTCTAGCACATCCCTTCCAGTGACCTTAGAGGCACCTTCCTCATATTCCCCTTCTTCCTTCTCATGTTAAATGACGAGCTCAATGAAATTAAAGGAAAATGTCCACCTTCCTTTTGACTTGGTTTTAGCATCTTAATGACAGGGATGCTTTTGATTTGTACCAGGGCTAAAGACATCAGTATACCTTTTTTCCAGTGGGACCGAGAGCTGCTCCATGGATTCTAGTCATCATGTTTACCACCTAGACAACTTTTAATTAATCTTCCTATTTCCTTCCTCCCCTGCCTGTGCTGAACATAAACAACATTTAATTTGCCAGTACTGTTAACTCTGCAAGTTAGAGTGTATATTGTGCTAGCATCACCAGTTCCTCCACAAAGTTAAAAGTCTCAAACGTCACTTTTCTTTTCTTGGGTTGAACTCATACAGAAATATGTCTATTCTCATGCTCAGTGCTCAGGTGCCTCAGACAGCCCTGCCAGGGGCTCAGGTAGCCCTGCTTCTCTGGATCTGTGGGGAGAGGTGTCTCATGGGATGGTAGCCCCATGTGTTACCTAGCAGAGAAAGGTAGTGGTTGGGGTAATTGTGGCTGCCTGCAAATATGCTGCTGAAAAAAACCCACTCCTGGAGTTTTAAAGAGGGCCTGTGGAAGACAGATGTAGGAGCTTGGTGCTTAACAGCCCTTTACACCTTTTAGAGTATCCTTCGTTATACTTCTTTGTCAATGTATAGTCATAAAATTCCCCCCTAACATAGTGCAGTTGCTGCATCCCCTCCCATCCCCTATTCATAAGGTCATAGCTGACCCTTAGGAGATGAGACGTTCTTACCGCTGTATTGATGTTGGATAATCAGCCATGACTCATTGAATAATGACTAACAGTATTTTGCACTTGGTAGCTCTTTCTCCCCTGAATCTTACAGCATTTTGCAAAAAGGAGTTGCTACTTCCTGGGAATGCAAAGATGGATTTAGGAGGAGGCGCTCTCATTAACCCAACCTGATGTGACACAATCCTCTTGCTTCACATGGTGGAGGATTGCAGTGACCTCCACCATCCACCCATGAGAAGCCCCAAGTGAGTATCACTGAGCATTGAGGGAGCACAGGGTAGGTAGGTCTGTGCTGATAGGAAGACAGGAGATTCCTCTTTTTATCCTAGACTGTTCCCTTTTCCATGCTAAATATTAGCTACATGCTTTTCCACATTTGTTAGAAAGGAGGGAAGAATGCATCTGTTCCTCAGGGATGATGAACTGAAATTGGCCCTGATTCAGGGAAAAAAAAGTCTATTCAGCACAGCACTTAAACTGAGACATAAGTGCCAGCCTGAATAGGGACAGAGTTAAGCCTCTGTTTAAATGCTTTCCTGGACAGGGGTCATTAGCACTAGCTCTCTCACTGAACAATGGATTATTACTAATGGAAGCAGCTAGCATTCAGATAGGCATCCAAACTTTTTGGCGCTTTCTTTAACTTAACTATTTTCTGTTGCTACTTGCAGGCCAGTTGGCTGCTGCACACTTACAGATCCGAAGAAGAGAAGGCTTCCAGCAATCTGCCAAGAGAGCCATTCAACTCTGAAGTGCTGGTTTGGAGGGCAATGGCATGAGGTGGAGATTCGAAAGCGGTGTGAGGCAGGTGGAGACTCCCTTTGAACTCAAGGAGTAATGAACACCTTTTTCTATTGAAAACTTGCTCAAATGATTATCAAGAAGCAATACTGAGAAAAATTACAAAATGACACAAATAAACATTTTTGCTGATTTCAAAATAAATTTTCTCAATGCCTTATCAGAAAACCGAGCAGGTTTTGTTCTGTGATCAACATAAATATTTGAATGTTGCCTGTCAAACTGTGAATAAAATGGATTTATTCATAAAAATACACAGTTTTACAGAACATATGGATTCATTCAAAACTCTTTTTAAACACTTTTCCGCTCCCCAGTATAAAATTTTGGATGTATTCTTCATACATGGATCATCCACAGACATTTTAGTTAAGTAAACTTCAGCTGTATTTGCTATCTGACCTCTTCTGCTCTCCAGTTTATGATGTAATGCAGGAACAGAAGCAAAACGTTCACCAGTGAGAGACCAACTGCACATAAAGATTATGTGCACATTTAGCTCTGCATACAGCAGGGTTATTTCCTATGGAAGTTCTGGCATAGTTCATAAGCCTTCATGTATTACACACCAGTTTTGTTATTTCTGCTAAATCTAGCTGTCATTGGAGATTGTGGCCTTCAGGAAGGAGATGACAGTAGGGACAGTGCCAGGCAGGGCTTTAAAAGCCTCAAGTGGGGCTCAGTGCCTGATATGGACTGGTGGGACAAGGTAATGTGTCTGGAAATGTGCATAGGTCATTAGTTTGATTTTTGTGTCACCTGGAGCCTTCTCATTGCCTTTATTCAACATACAGAATCAAGTTGGATAGGCCACTTTGGAAAGCCCTGAGCCTCACTACTGAGCTGTGATAAGACTAGAAGTGAAGGGTAGTGAGGCAGAATCACCTCTGCCCCTAACACTGCTCCTCTGATCATCTTTTACCTGCACAAGAACAGGACAAATCATGTGCTCTGTCTTGTCTTTTCTTGAAGTAGCTTTTTGAAACACATTTCTGGGAACATGAAAGGGAAGAAATTATTTGCAACATGGATTTACCAAAGGTGAACTGGGCTCAACCAAGCCGACTACCTTCTATTATAAAATGACTAGGTTTGTGGGTGAGAGAAAAGCAGTGTATGTCATCTACCTCCACTTTAGCAAGGCTTTTGACACTGTCTCCTACAGTGTTCTTGTATTCAAGTTATGATGTTATGATCTGAATGGGTAAAAAGCTGGTTGGATGATAGAGCTCAAAGGGTACTGGCTAATGGGTGTTTTTCTACCTAGAAGCACAAAAAAGACTCTGTAGGTATCTATAATAGGTCCCATTTAACATCTTTATCAATGACATGGAGGAGGTGGTGGAGTGCTTAAAAGTTTGTGGATGTTATCAAATTGCCGGCAACAGTAAATATGTTGTAGGGCAGAGCTGCCATTCAGAGAGACCTAGGCAGGGTGGAGGAACAGGACAACAGGAATCTTATAAAATTCAACAAGGACAAATGCAAAATTTTGCACCTAGGAAAGAATAACTCCTGGTAACGGTACAGGCTGGGAACTGGCTGGCTGGGGAGCAGAACTGCTGAAAATTACCTGGGTGTCTTGACAGACAGCAAGCTGAACATGAGCCAACAGTGTGCTCTGGAAAGAAAATACACTGACAGTATCCTGGGCAGTATTAGCAGAAGAATAGCCAGCGTGTTGAGGGAGGTGATTATCTTCCTCTACTCAGCACTTTTTAGACCAAAACAAGCATACAGCATTCAGTACTTGGACCCCCAGTAGAAGTAAGACATTTTGACAAAAAGTGGAGAGAGTTCAGCAGAGGGACACCAAGAGGTGGCTGGTGCATATACCCCATGCAGAGATGCAGAGGGAATGGGCCTTGTTCAGCCTTGAGAACAGAAGGCTTTGTCTATCAAGAAGTTGAAACCAGGCTCTTCACAGTGGTGCATATCAGGAGAACAAGAGACAAGGAACATAAATTGACAGAAGGGAGGTTCTGACTAGATATAGGGAAAAGCTTTTTCATCATGAGATCTTTCAAGAGTTGAAACAAGTTGTCCAGAGAAAACTGCAATTTCCACCCATGAAGGTTTTCAAGACCTGATCAGATAAAGCCCTGAACAACAGGGTCTGATCTCATGCTCAAAGCAGCTGACCCTTCTTTGGGCAGGAGATTGTACTAGATGACCTTATAAGATCCCTTCCCAAACTCAGTTTCCCTATGACACTGTCCTACAACCTGGACTCATAACGCTATTCCTTCTCTATTCCTGTTTTCACAGTCCCGCATTCCTCTTTCAGACCTCAGAGCTGTCTTTCACTGAGGTTGAGTTCAGCAGCCAGCACTGCACATCTGGGCAGAGAGAGGAGGAGAAAGATGAGAGAGAGGCAATCACTGCAGAAACATGTTAGCAGCCACTCAGGGTAACAATCCAGAACTCCCTGAGATGCTCCAAGCAGACAGAGGATCCTGTCAGAGGGGGAGATTTGTGCTGATGAGTGCATAAAGCACTTTTGTTCACGTTGAAAGACCTGTGGATGGAGAATGACATCTGATGAACGCAGGCTAACCTTCCTTTGCAATGTAGTCTACATTCAGTGAGTGGCAGAGGGAATGGAAAAGGCACTGAGAAAAGAGGTTACGTTTGGGATATTCCTGAAGATTATGGACTTGTCTGAAGGTGTCCATGTTGTGGAGCTGACAAACAGAAACACAGTGTGGAGGCCAGTTCGTGTGGTCCCTGGAGCTCCTGTCATTACTGATGACCAGTTAAGGGAAAGAGCTGAGGTGCTTGCACCACTTTGCGTAAAGCCACTGAGTGCCCCCTCAGCTTCAAGGCTGCTGGTGTGAGTTTTGTTCATTTAACCAGAAGGAGAGCTCTGCATCACCCAATGCTGGGATGGAGACTAGAGTCCCCAGGCATTTCATGGTTATCGATCAAGAGACTGGCTTTCTTGGATGTCCTAGAGCATGGACAATGAAATGGCGAGTATGACAGAACCAAGGAGGGACGGGGTTGTCTGGCTACCTCAGCAGCAATGCAAGGAGGGCTGGCTTGAGGGTGACTGCTCTGACTCACAGGGTGGTAATCACATGTGCTTTCCTTTTCATTTTCTCCTCTGTGCATTGCCCCTCCTGCTGCCTTCCCAGGTTCATCTGTTTGAACACCTCCAGGCTCCTTGAGGGTGACTAGGGAAACGTGGCTGTAACTCACAGGTAGTTTTTTTCATTTCCCCATGTTCTTGGGAAGAGTTGTTATGAGTTTGAAAAGTATTTCATTTTTTTGTGCAGTTGCAGGTAAAATTTTCACTGAATTTTCATTTCATTTTAATTTTGAATTGAACACAAGAAATACACAATGCATGAAGAAAACCAGGTTAAATATTTTCTTGATATTTGGATTTTAGTTAGGTATCAATTACCGTGGAAAAGAATACTCTGTCTTCTTGGAATTCAGGTAATCTTTCCTTTAGGAGGGGATTTACCTCAGTGTTAGAAATGGTCGTTTGTCAGGATTAGGTTTTATTGATGGATCTGACAAAAATACTCAAAGTAGTGTCTGATGTGTGTAACCAGTTTACCTTTACATTGCAGATTTTAAAGTTTTCAAAGCAGCATGCACCTTGGAATAAGAGTTATTCTTAGAACAGTGAAAACAGAAAGAAAATCGAGCTCTGCATTGCAAATGTCTATAACATGGTATGATAGGACAACAATTCTTCAAACTCTTAACACACAGATTTCTGAATTTAACATGCCAATTGTAATTTTACCTGAAGGACCTCGTTCTGCTCTTGGGCTCATGTTGAGCAGCACCTTGATCTGTAAACAGTCCCACTACAGGTCTCCATGTGGAGAAAGGTATTACTCAGTGTGTTGGAGGAATACTGCTAGTGCCAAAGCCTCCATGTTGATTCATCAGTGCCATAAAATTGCATCCTCTATGGGTTTACAAGACTATTGAATTATGTAGTGTGTAAAGCTCTTTTGTAGAATTGTGTGAGTGATCTTGTTTCGATTGCTGAAATCCGTTAATGTTGTAGAATTATGGTAGTTTTCTTTCTGACACACTCTTAGTATTGCAAGGAATGTCTACTTCTGAATCACATTGCATGCCCAAGAAATATCCATGAGTTTCACCCAAGCGCTTGAATAGCTAAAAATGCTATCCTTAACATTCCACTTACATGGTGTTATAAACCAGTTGATGTTCATATGAAGGCTAGCTCTAATTGCCGGGAGATGACAAGAAAGGACTGGCATTTAATTTTGGCATGTATTTTTCACATTTAACAAATGACATCAACTTCAGCAGACTGCCCATGAATCAATCAAAGGCTGACATTATTCATTCATAAAGCTGGACAGTCATGCCCTCCCTTATGAGCAGGAACATGGCTGAGAAATACTGACAAGGACATGACACAAAAATAACCACCTAATCTTGTGCGGTGCCTCTTTCAAGGCACAGGGAATGTACCTGCTGTGTTGGTATAGGTTGATGGAAAGTACACAGAACAAGCCATGTGTTTTGTCTCTAATGAAGTCAGATATATGTTCCCCTCTCTTTTTTAAAAGTATTTAGGGGTACTGGATTATTATTTACATATTTGGGGTATGTTTTATAATTATTTGAAGCCTTTACTCTTTTGTAAGGTGCATTTCTGGCTTTAATGAAGGATAAGTACAAGGGAAGAGTCTGGTGGTCTGCAGAAGTCACCGGGATTCATCCAGTAGCTGTGCGGGAGGTCCAACCTGTAAAGAAAAGAGGTGATGACGGGTGGAAAATCAAAGACCTGCCATTGAATGTGGGGGTGGTGAAAGTGCCTAATTTGGGCTGTGGGGATTGGGTTTGAGTTGCCATTTGGCCAGATATATAGCAAGGATGTGAAACTGCTTCTCTCACGTCTGGTGGGAATACTCCCACAGACCAGAGTGGAATCTCTCTTGCAGTCTTCCTGCTCTGAGTTGCTCTGCTTCTCCAGGTAAGTAACTGAATATCTGTTGGGGCAGAAAATGAGAAAGAAATTTGCTAGCATGTGGCATAGGACACACCCTATTTCTAAGGTCAGGCTTTCTTGACTCGGATGCATTTCCCTGGAGATGTTTGGTTTGGATGAGGTGGCTGCTCCTACTGACCAATTCCCATCTACCTCCAGGCAGAAGGGGCCCCAGTCAATGGGAAACTGCAGGAGAGCGGGAGCAGCAGCGCGGAGGCAGCAGCTTGGGAGCTGGCTGTGCAGGAAGGCTGGAGAAGAGGGAGGGGAGGACCCTGAAAGGGAGATGGGCCCTCCCTGCAGCTGGCAGGGGACCAGCCGTAGCCGTAGCAGAAGAACACAGGGCCCTGGCCCGCAGGCAAGACACTGGGATGGAAGCATCCCAATAGGATGCCTGTTTTATTGCTCTTGTATGGTCTGCCCACAGGGGCCAGGCTAGGAAGGGCTGTTTTGTTCCTTCTCTGTAACCATTGCAGAAGTTGTGCCCAGGGTATTTGCAGCATTTTGTTCTGGCTTCTCTAGCAAAGCCACTCTTTGTTGATTCATTGAAAACTGTGAGTGTTGATGCAAACCCAGTGAGGGCTGCAGCCCGTAAAAAGCTTCTGAATCTCTCAGTGCTTGCACTCGAATTTCAGATATCTCCCCAAATTAGCACGGGGTGGCAAAGGACTGCTGTGCCACAGCACACATGGCAGCATCTTCTGTTGAGGGGAGTTGCGCTAGCAACATTCTGGGTACACATGAGAGATTGGCAGAGGTTACATGGGCACTGCTTCCAGTTTCTGAGGACCTCTCCCAAACCCCGCTCTGCTCTCATTTTGAGTTCTTATTTCCTTTTTTACTCTTTGTGCCAGTAGTCTTCACTTAGTATATGTTTTCATGCATTTCTTTGCAATTGAGGGACAGAATACTACTATTTTAATATGAGAGCTGAGATTCACACTGGTTTACAGCACCCCAGGAACTCAAGATGAAAATTCAGTAAACACTACTATGACATTTACAAGCATAGGATGGGAAGCAACAGTATTTTGTGGTTTTATTCTGGATGTAAATCAAGGACCTCTACATATAGGTATTATGTAGATGCTACCCAACAGACATGCCTTTCTCCTCCCGTAGAGAGAGATAGAAAGTGAAGGTAGCTGACTTTTCGTAGAAAGCTGTCAGTACATCTGAATAGCAAGCACCAAACTTTCTTTTACCGCAACCTGTTTTTTCCTTCTACTGCAAGCCTGTTTCCTCATGTATTTAGGTATTTATATCTTTAACTGCAGATGGTTAAATGATTGTTTAATGTTTTGATCATACAGAGACCTTAATTAGGCCAAATTCCTGTGTTGCTAGTTACAGTCCAGATTTGTAGCAACTGCCTTTAAGATGTTTCTGTCTGAAAAGACATCCCTCTGGAGGCTGCTTAGCCAAGAGTGACAAACTCCTCCTGCCCTGTAATCCTAGGGCTTTATAGTTAAAAGCGTACCATACTAAAGAGCATGATCATTGTCCATGCTGTCTCATTCTGGGATTTTCCAGACTCAATGGGCAGGATGTATCGCTGTTGTTTGCCCCTAACGCCACATTTGGAACAACAGTCAAGCAGCTGTCTCAAGCAGAGAGTTAAGAACATGCGGACGGTGGCTGGGAATAAAGCTTCAATTTGACCTGTGTGGGAAACATGGGAAATAGCTAATCCTAGCTCTGTCTGCCCCCACAGCAACTCCACTGACACAAATAAATGTGCGGTACTGCATTAAAGCATTACATCATCGGGACAAACCCTAATGGGCTTATTTATGGCCAAAGCAAAGCAAGACGGAACTAGATTCTGATCTCTGGTTACCTGGTGTAAATTGGGAGTAACAGCAGAGATAAACTGACATAACCAAGATTAGAGTCTGGCCTCTTTGTTTGTAGCTGTTTTTGGAAGTAGCTGGCTTTTAGAAATTAAGGATGTCACATAAATCACTGGTAACAAAGTGGTTCTGGACTTCAGCCTCTAGCAGCTTCTGACCATCTATCTCTGTAAAAGTGATGGTTCTCCATGCAGCTGTTTTGTGTCCAGAGGCTTTCAGTCGAATGGAGTGGACAATCCTACATCTCCTACAGCCTCAAGGAAGCAATGATATTTGTGTAGCACAGGAAATCAGAAAGAGGCAGCTTGTGAAATGCCATCCGATCAGAGATGGGACTCTAATAATGGAAGTCTGCTGAGCATGAAGCAGTCATATCTCATCTGCTTAGGTCTGGAGGGAGAATGGTGTTGGGCAATATGTAGTCCTGATAACAAAGTAGATCCTTCAGTGAGATAAGTCCTGTTCATGACTACAGGCACAATTCTCTGAATACAGCCAAGGCTGAGTAGAGTAAGTAGATAGGTGTGAGTAAATACATCTCACCCATTCTTAAGCACCTTGAGAGAAGGAATGTAGAGTCATTTGTTGCTCTCATATTAAATGTGGCTTTTATTTTAAAAGGCCATGATATTCTACATACAAAATAACCTGGGGCTGCATTGATTTTGGATGTGCGCATGCCAGGTTGATGATCATGGGGTCCTATCCTCAGTTTTTTGGTTCCAGGGCTGGGGGGCAGCATATTTGACTAAACAATTAGCTACCTGTCTGGGAAGAGTAGAAGGATATGAGGGTATTTAGACTGAAGCTACATTGGGCAGAAGGCCATTTTTATGCCTTGATACTGCTGTTACAGATCAGCCAGTCCAAGGTGAATATAGGCTTCATGTTTTAGTAGTATGTTTGAGGAACAGTTTAACTAATAAGTTTTTTTCTGTCAGAATTGCTAAAAGATGATGTCTACCTTGGGCCAGATCATCTTCAAATGATACAAATTGCTGTACTCCCACCAGCATCAGTTTGCACTGGCTGAAGATCTTGCTCACACCTTCATTGATCTTAAGTTGCAGACACTTCCAGGTTACTGTTACTGGACTGCAGCTTTTGTCTCCTTCAGTATATTTCTTACATGCAAAGTTTGTTTTCAGACAGGACTCTCATCAGTGCAAGCAATGTAGTTAATGTGTCTTAATGAATGTTTACAATTCCTGGTATCTGTTGTAATGTTTATACTTGAGAAGACCAAGTTTAGTTTATCCAAAGAAAAGCTAGGAGACAACTTGGTTATGGTTAGTGTTACCAACGTGGGCAAAAAGTCCTGCCAGTCAAAAAAACCCACCCCTAAAACATGTTATGAGCAGCTGAGCAGACACAATTCATTAAGAGAGATTAAGTTCATCACTTCAGTATTTAATGTTGTTCCAGTTTGAAAAGAGGCAGACAAGTTTTTTGTACGCATTGCGCAAAAATCTCCAGGTACGAATTCTGAATTGTTTATTTTGATGCTTCTTCATGTATTCCCAGTCTCCAGAGATGACTGCTACCTTCTTTGTTTTAGAGAGGTATCTTTCATATATATAAAGCATTCATCTGAATGCAAGTTGTGAAAATAAATGCAATTAGCACTGGCAATGAGTGCCTAACACAGCAGCTTGAGAGGCCATGTGGTGAAGGTGTCAGCGTTTGCAGAAATAAAAGCTAAAGTTCTGAGCATGTGAGGTCATCAGCAGCCTATTTTTGTAGGTTGCAGAAAGGTTCTCTGTTAGTTAGGATGGACTAAATACAGACTTGGAAAGAAACCTGTTCCACCTTCCTGGTTTGCAAGTACATTTCCCTGCACTTGCCTGTTTTTATTGGAAGTGTCTCTCACAAATATTGGGACATTCTGATATTGCTGTATCCATTAACCAACTAGAACCGGGGGGGGGGTGGGGGGGGGGAGGTAGCTGGTCTGCCTAAAGTATAGTTGGGGCTTTTTGTCATGAGGGAGTACCTGGCAGGCTTTGCAAAGGACAATAAATGATTCCTTCCTAATGTGAGAGCAGCAGGAGCCAGGCATGCTGGTGGAAGGCAGTGCTGCTGCAACAGAGGGAAGAAGTTGCTGACACCCAAAGAAACGAGAGAGGGTGTGATAGGAAAGAAAAATATTTTGAAAAATTTTCTTTGCAAGTGGGGGCTGAATGGCTGTTAGAAAACCAGGGCATTAAACATTTTTCCTCTTCTCTAAGAAAATAATTTCCAAAGGGTGGAGCTGTAAAATACCTCTGTATTATAGTTAGCATTTCAGTAAAATATTGTTGTAGGACAGAGGTCTCTGCACATGAAATCTCTCCTGACTGCCTATCTCTCATGGAAATTCTGGCACTTCTTCATTAAAGGGATCAAAATTCGGCCTACACTAGACGCCAGCTGTAGCTTGAGCTTTTAAATGCTTGCAGTTTCATGTGAGAGAGCTGCAATTTTTCTTAGGGGTAAAGGGACCATGAAATTTCCCATGGAGAGCAGGAAGAGCATGTGAAGGAGCCCTGTGTCTGTCATGATAAGGGTCGTTATGTGAAGGGTATGATGTCTGTCTGGGAATTGCTCAGGGGCTGGTGTTGTTTACCCCCTTTCTGTGGGGGTGAGGGACTGGGCACAGTGGGCAGGATGCTCCTACAGCAGAGAGCACATGCAGAAAGCTTCATGTAGGAAGTCATTAAGGGAGTCACCTTCTGGAAAAAGGGGCTCTTTTTTCAGAGAGGGATGTGCGTCATGGCTCTCAAAGCATGCTTCAGCCTTCGTCTCTGTGCTGAGCTGCTTCTGTGGTCTCAGCTTTCTGTGCTGCAAATCCCCATCTGCGAACAGCCTGGTGGGATGGGAAGCTCTGCAGGGCAGGGGCTGTGTCTTGTTATGCATCTGGCACCAGGAAACCCTTAGTTTGTCGGGCCTCTGGGCATTATTGTAAGGCGGATAGTAAATAAGAGTATTGACATGATTATTTTTTAAAGCAGCAGCTTGGCAGACTACAGAAGAAATATGTACAGATAAAGCGACCTTGTGATTTTGAAAGCGAGACCCATTATTTGTTTTGAAACACATTGCCTCAGTGACCCTGCTAGTTCTGCAGACATGTCCTGCCTGGAAATGCCAAAACAGGTTGTACGCTATACTTTTAACCAAGTTAAGGTTTTGTTGAAATAAAGAATATCAATCAAAGGCTGTTAGGCCAGAAGGCCACATTCCTTTGGCTGTTATTAATTTCACCAGTATCTTTTGTCTGAAAGCCTGTGCTGACAGGGCATCAGAGGAGAACTCCTGGGATGAGTGGGGATGAGTGAGGGGAGCCACATGTATCCGTGTCCCTGTCAAATGGGTGTCATCGGAGGTCAAGTTCTCAAGCTCCAGGGAGGACCCTCCAGTGCCCAGTGATTAGTCAAGGGGAGGGCCAGACACCCTTCACAGCACAGAAACAACATTATACGGAGCGTGACAAGGAGAAATGGAATATAATACACAGGGGTGCACAAGGGAGGTGCTGTTCACCGCTCCGGTAAAATGGGAGGGGACTCAACCCTCTCCCTGCCCCAGATTCTCCCCTTAGTTGCAGGAAATGTTCAAAATGAGATTGGTGTGTCGGGACTTTCTGACCATCATGCTGAGGTCCCTCAACTGTATGTGCTGATCTTGGTTAATTGCAGCTTGTTTTTGGGCCAAGGCTGGGTGAATTTCACACTAGGATTCCAGCCCACGTGAAATTGTAGCTCACGTGCATGTACTAAAACAGAGCTGGGGGATTTTTCTTTCCTTTTGGTAGCAAATGGGAATTTTGCTGAAAAAATGCTGGGTTTATTGTCTAGAAACTGTTCAAAAATTTGAATGATATTTGCTGAAAAGTTGCTTGGAGAAAAAATATATTGATACACTGACAAAACCAAAGGAAAAATATAGGTCCTCCTTTTTATCTATTAGCATCCAGGATATGGGAGAGACAAGTTCAAGCCTCTCCTTTTCCTGAGGTGACATGATCCTAAATCGCTTTCCATCATAATTTCATACTTGGGGTATTTTGGTTGGTGATGTTCATGGTTGCTCCTATGAGAGCCATTCTGCTCTGTCAGGAATACTTAAATATTTACCAAGCCGGGGGGCAGGGGCAGGGAGGGGGATTTGGGGGTGAGAAAGAACCTGTCCTGAGGACACTTACCAAAGAGAGGGAGCATATGAGTCACAGGCTCTGATCTTTTGCATGTTTGTTTAGGCAAAGGGGACTCAGGTCAGCCAAGGCGTTGAGAGTAGCTTTCACTCCTCCTCACCTGGTGAAAGCACTGAGGTGGTGAAGGCACTGCCCTGAGATGTGAGTCTCCTAAGGCAAAAGGAGGGGGTCTTGCCTGAGCAGCCCCACCACTTAGCACTGGAAAATAGGGGACACAACTACTTTCTCTCCCTGGTCAATCTTTTTCACCATTCATTTTATCTATTTTTCTTCTTTGTTTTGTTTTTTTTTAACTGGAAAGTGAGAACATCCTGTTTCAAGTTTAGAGTGCTGTATTCAAGGCAAGTTGAAGTGTTTTGTTTTGGAGTGGGAAAAAAAAGCAACTACCAAATCATTGTCTGAACTAAAATCAGTCCCGCTCCTTGCCTCCGCTGGGAGTGTTGGAAGGAATTTAAAGTCACCATTTGTCAAGAGCTCACCTGGTTTCCTCAGCCTGTAAATACCTGTGGAGGTGCTTCAGCTGAAGTTGAGAATGAAGTGGGTGGCTCAGGAAGAGAGGCTCTGCCAGGGAAAGGTGGGATTCTACAGCTCCCTGGGAGGGGAGTGGGGCAGCACAAGCGCTCTACCCACTGTTGCCCTTGGGTCTGTCTTGCTGCAATGGGCTCCATCCGGGACCGTGAAATCATTAACCATTCCCAAGGTTTTGTCAAAACTTTGGCATGTGCATAAAAAACTTTTGGTTTTGGGGTATTGGCAATTATGTGTTGGTTGTTTTTTTTAAAGTCCTTTATGTATTACCATTTTTCACACTTTTTATTCTAAAACATTAACTGAGGAAGAGAGAATTTTAAAAAGTTGTCCAGAGTTGCAGAGACATCAACGCCAGAGGCACGACCACAAGTCAGCGTCAGCTACATCTTGTTCTGATGTGCTGCACAATGGACTAACCTCAAGGCAACAATTTTGTTTTAGCAGCTGAGAAGCTCTTTATTTTGTGAATTTTTCTCTCTGCAGTTATCCATGGCTTTTCACATTTCATTGTTATTCATGGGGTTGTGCGGATGTGGCATGTTAGAGCACTTCTGTGAAGCACCTTTTCGTGCAAACTACGTGGAGCAATCGAGACTAGAGGAATTTCAGAAATATACTGATGTAGAAATTCAGAAATATAACACATCTCTGTTGCTGCAAGTAGCAAAAATAAAATCTTAAGGTATTTTCTAGAGGCATGAAAGCTCTTTTGTTCTCACTCAAATTAAAAATAAATAAATAAAATAAGATGTGGGAATCAACAGCACAGACTTTGTGGGCTCAGTTTTGTTTTATGGAGACAGTGTCCCAGTATATCTCCATTGATTTTGCAGAGGTTTCTGCTGGCTTACACCATAATAAAGATCAGCAACAGCACCTTGATGATTATGCTACAGCATGTCTCTTTCTTTTCCCCCTGTTACGCTTACTCACTGTTTGGTGCTACCAGACAATGTGCATTTCCTCAGTTTTCATGTTTTTGTCTTTTCCATGATGCGCTTTTCCCTGACTTTGACAAAATGATTGCCTCGGCTGTGATCACTTGTGGTTTATGAAGCATCATTAGAAGAGGGGGCACAGAGGAAGGAACCCTGCCATGTCCTCCCTCACTCTGGCCTCTGAGAGGAGGCAGCCAGGAGCTGGCTAGACACTGTCACCAGCTCAGCACTTAGAGAAAGCAGCTGAAGCAGAGATGGAGGGAAGCTGGTGATGTCCCCTGTCCCCTTCTTGAAGTTTTCCCCACTATGCTCTTTTTCATCCCTTGCTGCTCTCTCTTTTCCTTAGACTTTCCATCTCCTCGGTGGAACTGGAGAAAGATGAAAATGAACACCAAGAAGAAGCTGGGTAGCTTTTTGCCTTTTTGCTGCCATCTTTTTGTTTTCTTGGCTGTGCCACCTTCCCATCCTCACCTCTCCCATCCATGCCAGCTGGCCATTCTTCGTGGCAGGATCTGGCCCTTTCTGGGGTCTGTGGGGTCACTGATGCAGCGCAGCTCCATTTATCACAGTGCCTTGGGGCACCTGAAGAAAAGGAAAAAAGACAAGCCATTGCTATACAAAATAAAGGAAAAAGTCACCCGATTTGAGGAGCTGACAAAAGCATTTTTATTTTTTGTTACTGAAATGCATCCATGCCAATGTGTGATGTATTGGCTGAGCCTGGAAACAGAGGTCCCAGTAGATTGCTGGAGGTGGGTCCTGCAGGGCTAGAGGGACCCAGCCCGAGGACCAGACTGGAAGGGAAGAGCGTAGACACATGGCAGTTACTGCTGCTTAATGATTTAATGGTTGTCGCCTGCATGGTAGCGACTGCATGCATGCTCTTAGTCTGTGGCAAAAATGAGGTAAACCAGGTTATGTTAAACCTCAGAAGAAAGTGGCAGAAGTTAAGCACTTTTCATCTCATGCTGGCCAGGGAGTAAGAGCATATGCACATATCCAGCTACTTTGGCTCAGCTGGGGTGCTTTAATCTGGTGGTGTTTGAGGCCTCTCGTCCTGCCACTGAATTAGGTAAAAAAAGCAACAACCTGTAATGAGTGTTTCCAGTTACACTGTGTCTGCCACATGAAGGTTAGCATTTCCCATGCATGCAAGTGACTTATGAGACCAAATTCAATTTACAGTTAGACTTTGTGGCTCCAAACCACCTTAATTATTTTGGGAAATCAGATCTTGTGCCAAGTTTTAAAAAAAAAAAAATCAGAATTGCTTAGCATGAAAAACAATGGGATACAAGCTCCTGAGTTACTTGGGTAGCTTTGAAAGCATTACTCATTTATTTACTTCTTTGAAGGTGTTGAAAGACTGACAAATTTGTTTTGCAGAGAAAAAGAGTTTCAGTTATAGGACACAGCTTAAAGTACAGGTTGTAGAGTAATATGGGATAAGACAGAGGTAGCTTTTAAGAGGGTGATGCACTTCACTGAGGGGTGGTCTCCAGATCTGCCACCCCTCCTTCAGCTAGTGCTCTTAGGAAATCAAGAATGAACTTGCCTGAGAGGGGAGAGAAACCCTCTGCCAGAGACACCGAAACCCTTGAGCCGGGTTCCTGCTGGGCCCCTGCCCCCGCAGGTATTTTCTGCCACGGCAGTGCTGCTGCAAGGTTTAAAAGTGGTCAGCTCCTCAGAGATGGAAACAGCACAGGTAGGGTATGATAATCAAGAAGATAATCTGGAAGGCTATTTACAAGCACTATAATGGAAACAGGTTTCTGTGACCTGCTCCTTCTTTATTGCTGTGCCTTCAGCTTGACCCGATGCAGGGCTTCTGCCGCTGCATGGCTGGGAACATGGTACCCAGCCTGGTAGGGGGCCCCGGGCTTTTGGAGGAGGGGGAAGGTTTTGGCTGCTTCTTGTAGTGGCGAATCAGCTGCAGAAGAGGGAGCCAATGTCTTCTCCAGCCTGGCACCTCCACTTTGCTCTGTCTTCCCCAGTCATTGTCACACCCACAGAGGAGGAAAGTGAGAACGAAGAAGAAAACTGGAGTGGGTTAAGGAACACGGGTATGGAGATCGCTGCCTGCCAAACACCCCAAACACCTCTTTGAGCCTCCCCACTGGGCCAGGTCCCTTGCCTTCAAAGGCCAGAGGTTGCAAGAGGAGGAAAGCTCCCTTGGCCAACCACAAGAGGTACCAGCTGAAAGTCTTGTGACTACCTAACACACAGGTGCTTGTACTCCAGGCATCATCCTTGCAGGGTGTCAAAATTACAGGAATGTTTCCTCTGCAGCACACAGACATGAGCTGACTTGCATGGGACATGGTTCAGCAGGAGGCACCTCAAACAGCCTTAACATCAAAACAAGCAACACTCATGCAGAACCACTCTGATTATGCCCTTCACCCACACACTTCATAACCATCACCCCTTTTACTTCCCACTGTAGTTCATCATGACCAAAACAAAAGGCAAGGGAGATACTGTTAATGAGGTGCAGAGAGATGGACACTATCACATTTTGCACATATGTAGCTAGCAGGTTTAGCAGAGCTCCAAAACAAAACATACAGTATGGCATTAGCCAGCTTAAAAAAATGCCTGAACTTACAAAAAAATATGTTATCCCCATGAATACTATGGTGTGTATTGCCCCTCCACCCCTCACTAGGAAGAGAGCTGTGGCAGGGAGATACTTCAAGGAGATTGTGGTTTATATTACAGCTGCTAAGATAACCAGGAGCTTTCAAAAAGAATCTCAGCTAGCACGGCTTGTTTTACAATACCAAACTCCAAGGAGAGGGGGGGAAAAAGTAAGTTTGTTTTCCACGCTGCCCCTTTATCTTGATGTCAAATATATCCCCTGGGAAAGGAAAACATTTAACCAGCAGATCCCATGGACACACATACACGCGCACACATGCGCCTTTTTCCCAATTAAGCCACTGTAGTGGCCAGAGCGTGGCACTGTTCAGTCTGCTGCTGCCGGAGAGCTGGAGGTTTGGCTGGCAGGGAAAAGCCCAGGAAGAAGATGCTTCGGGTGTGATATTTACAGTCGTGTGATACTTACAGTCGCAGGTGTGGTGAAGTTCCAGCCTGTGATCTGGGGAGATGAAACCCATGAGCTGCCCGCTGCAGGTGAAGTGGTGATTTTCTTACGGTTGAGAGCACCTCCATGAGGGAGGATAATTGCGGCTGGAGAGGACCATTTAATTACGTAGACAAAGGCATAACAAAATCCAGTCATTGTAAAGCTCCCCGGATAGCTCACATCTGAAATAAGATGCACATTTTTAACAGGGAGGGCATGAACTGTTGGCACAGCTTCTCAGGGGAGCGCTGAGGGGGTCTTCATTGCCTCCCCGGATTACTGTAAATTATTTGATCTAACTCAGCCAGAAGCTCTGACCTTAATACCGACATTATTGCCTGGATTCTGCAGTCTTAGATGATAATAATGAAACCTCTTAGTCTGAAAATCTGTTACATGACACTGTTATCCGTGAGAAGCGTATGCAGATGTAAGCCCTTCCCTCATTATTCCCTCCCCAGCCTGACGGATGAGGAGCCGTGTCTCCAGAGACCCGGATCATAGCTCTGCTGGTGGCCATGGTGTTTAAGTGACCAGAACCATGGTACCAATGCAAAGGGAATGTCATGCTTTGGGTCAAATTGGTAAAAAGGCTATCACAAAGTAAGAACAAATTCTGCAGCTGCTAATGTGGGAGCCAAATTTGCTTGTTGGCAGATGAGGAAGGACAGAACTAGTGTGCCTAAAGAATATGAGTATGCTTGGGCAGACACCTTCTCACACACACACAAAAAAAATAAATAAAACAAAAACTTTTTCCTGAGGTAGGATCAGAGAAGTAGCCAAGTCATTTACATAAACATATACTCCTTTTCAGTGCTAGGTAACTAGAAAATGATACCAAAACGAAATACGGAGCTCACTGAACATACATATGCTTTGGAGAAACAGTAAGTTCAAATCTATATCTGGGTTTCACAGAGGTTATTGTCTTGGTATGAGGTTGACGCACATTTCCAACATAGAATTTCTTCAACTGTGGTTTGTTCTACATTGAAGCATGCACCTATAACCAGACTCTGTGGCTTGGGGCCGCCGCTGCACATACCACATCTTTATGTTGAGTCTCAGCTGCTGTCCTATTTTCTGAGTGGGGAAGACTGAATGTAAGAGGCCTGGTTTCTCTCTCACTTGCACATGCTTTACACCAGTGCTGCTCCATGTGTTTCTATGGAGCTGTGCTGAATAGCTCTAGTAATAGGACGAAAATCTTGTCCACAACTTGAGAGATGGAGAGGAGTGCTCTTTTGAGAAGCCTTATGACTTTCTGGAAAGACAGTCATAATTGCTCAAACTACAGTTATTTCAAATGGTAGAGCCCCAGTGCCACTGCAGGGAGCTGGAAGCTGTGCCAGCGACCAATTCATCATGGTCTCTTGCAGCCCTGGCCTCTGGGTACTCTGTACCCACCATGAAATATTCTTCTCAGATGAGGCCTTCTCTGGGAGACTTTCTGGGTTTCAGTTACTTCAAAAGAGCTTTCAGCAGCCAGTGAATGTGTCTGGGAGGCGTGACTGGCCACTGTGAGGGATCCACCTGAGGATGCTGTTTGCAGCAACAAGGCTAAAAGTCTCATGGTTGTACTATAAGGCCAGAAAAGAGCATTGTGATAATCTGTATGGTGCAGGCTTTAGAGCCTTCTTCTGTTTTGCAGAAAGCCCACACACTTCAGACAACTGAAAGCAAAGCTTTTAGAAAAACATTTAGTCTTGACTTAAATACTTACAATGTTGGAGTCTCTACCAGTTCCTTTGGTGGGTGATTGCCATTATTAGCCTTAATGTTATGCCTTATTTGTTAAGCTGGCCTTGCTTCCTGTCCAGCCATTGGATCTCATAACAGTTATGTTTGAGTAAAGAGAGGTTTACTGTCACAACTCTTGTCCACAATGTCTCTTTTTCTCGTGTCTCGTGTCTCTTTCCTTCTCCCAAAGTCTTTTTCTCCATGTTGGTTTCCCATCATCTCTTCTCTTCTAAGTACACCAAACTATTTTCCCCAGTGATGGAATCAGTCAAAATAAAACATGGAAAGTTTTTAATTACAGAAAATGTGTTTCCAAACCAAGTTATTTTTTTCCTATCTCTGTTTTTAATGGCACTGTCTCTTTTGACGATTTACCTCTCTTCTCAGTTATTCATCCCTTCTCCTAATGTGGAGAGACTCACAGTTCATACTACAGCATTTTTTTGCTCCCTTCCCCCCTTGGGCACTCTTGAAATGCAACCAAGCCCAAATCAACTCATTAGACCTCTCCCACGCTCAGTATTTTTCTATTTTTTTTAACTCTTTCTAGAAATGGGGCTTGGACTTCAGAAGATGTAAATCAGCATCAGGCTTTTACAGCCAAAAAGTTTACAATTATATCAAGGTTAATACAATCTCAGTGGTTTCAGTGGGTTTTCTGTCTAGGCAAGACTGCTCAATTTCCAGCAAACTTGATGAACTTCTCATTATTTTCTTTTATTTCAATAGACAAACACATGATGGACCAAAATCCAAATATATCTTCAACACCCTCTCATCCACTAAGTTTGTAATTTCGTCAGACTACTTGCCATCTGAAGTCCATGGTGTCACTATGCACTCTATGTCAGCTGAGGTTTGGTACGCCTATCGCCAGCACCAGATGTTTTATATATGTTCACAAGTGCCAGGAGCTCTCTTTCCTGCCATTTACCAACAGTTTATACTCACGGGATATTCATTCCTTTACAGAGAACTCTGGCATATTGTCCGTCTTCTGGAGCTGATGATACCTTTTGAAAAGGAGTTCATCGTTGCTAATTTTAACTCAACAATAACTTTCCTCCTCCTTGTCCTCATTTCTTAATGCATTTCATTCCTCCCTAGCAGTTCGTCATCTGTGAATGCCTGAATTAGCTGGAAGGTTTTTTTCTATAACTGGTGGTTGTTGGGAGTCTTTGACAATGAGCATTAATAAAGAGAAATGTAAACTTTCGTATTTTTATTGCTATTATTATTAATAATGTTTGTACTGCAGCAATGCCAAGGGATATCACCCAGGTCAGGGTCCACACTACACAGCCGGCACATACTGTTTCTCAGATCTTACAAACTTTGAGAAAAGATGCACTGAATGCACAAGAGGAATGAGTGTTTGGGTGAGAGGTAATGACAGGTCACAGAAATATCAAGATAGTTTAGTACACTGAGTATATTTCAATACCTTTTGTATTCCCCCAGCTCTTCATCAGAATTAACTTGTTGATGTATATGTGGGGTTTTTTTGCCTTTACATACCTGTGAGCCAGAACTGGTACAACACAAGAAATAAACATTCAGAAATACCTTTTGAAAATATGTATGATTTCTGGCTGGGGAAACATTTGCTAATTCAAAGGACCTTGCAAAGTCAGTGTGAAACACAGATTTTCTCATTTCTTAGCACAAACAACTATTTGTCTGGAAGCCTCTAAATGAATTTTGCCTTTTATACTCCCAGTTATCTAGTTAAAGCATGGAAGTTATCACAAATGCTATAGATGGCCAACTGTAGCCACTCCATGAGAATGTGACTATTGACTATGTGAATCAAGTTGTTCAGGAACAGCGTGTCGGCTGAAAATTGTAGAAGATGGGATTGGTTAAGTAAAACAATGACTTGCTAATCAAAGGAGGGACAATCTGTGTTTTAATGGATACCATTGCTACGATGTCCAGGGAACTGTTGTTGAAATTAGCCATCATTAGTTGATTTACTTCTTCTCTGCTACTGATTTTCTTCTGTTCTGGAGATCTTGGCACAAGCAATCACAAAGCCAGACTGGACTCTTCTTGCTCTTTGCTTCATCTGTTTTGCAGATGAACTTGCTTGTGCCTCCATTAGAGCATCTTTTAAGAATCCATAGGATATCAACATGCCTGTAGTATTCCAGTCCAGCACATGCGGTCCATGATGTGAGGTGTACTTTGGGAAGTATGGGCATTGCCATGGCGAATTCTTTGCATCATGCTGTCCTGCTTCTTTGCAAAGTTCTCCAGTTCATCACCTAACTTGAGCTATTAAGAAAGAGAAGTGTGTAGCCTAAACTAATCATATACTGAGAAGTGTACTCATGCCTTAGACATCCATCTTCAAAATGAGTCAGTCACGCTCAGGAGGTCCAGGTGCCTCCTTGCCCCTTTTGTGTTCATTTGCTCTACTACAGCTTCTTACTAAATGTGGGGGAAAGGCAAGCATAACCCCTCTCTTCCCTCCCAGATGGGCAGGAAAAGCATCATTGCCCTGATATAAAAAAGGAGTAAACGCTGTCCTGGATATGGAGCTGACCCAGAAAATGTACACTATATTTGCTTTCCCTTTGTGTGTTTGTTATAACTTCAAGTCCAAAACCATAATGACAATTTTTGAGAAGTGATTTTCCACTCCTTTGCATATTTCTGGCAGGAAATAATTACTATATTCTGATGTGGTTGTAATGATGATCGCTTAGTGAAGATGCATTTACCTTTTCCCCTCCGGCTTATGGACTGTCTGCTGTTCTTCTCATAACACCAAAAGGAACTCTAGGCTGTTCATTCAGCTGCAGGAAACTTGTAGCATGTGGAAAGGTCTCTGGATGTCAAAACCTAATTGCTTTGGAGAATTACAGCAGCTCAGTATGCAAAGAGAACACACAGATACTACTCAAGTACATGTGAAAAACATCTCTGTGGGGATTATCGCATTGTATGAGTCAGGTGTCTGTCTAGTTTGGTATCTTTGAAAGGAATTGGTAACATAGATTATAATGGAGAACGTTGCACCATTGTGCTTGTGAAGGAAGTTTCTTCCTTGCCCCAGCTAGTTAATGGATCTTGTGTCCTTTTTTTTCCTGTATTAACAGATTTTTACTATTTAAAATATCTAATTGTTCCTTCATTTCTGCAACTCAGTAAACCATTGTGGAAATCAGTGTTCAGGAAACCTTTTTAACACTCCTTAATTCTGACATTAGTACCTTAATTTTGGAAAACAGTTGCTAAGTAAGAACTATATTTAAAGTCCTTCTGTAACAGGATTTAAACACTTTATCTGTGCATTAACATAGTCAGGCAGCTTAAAAATTATATTCTTATGAGTTACTTTGGCAAAATGTCTATCTGGAGTCATTGGTCTTGTGGTGATTTATCTGCTCTAGCTATTTGTACTGGATTTAAAAGGGAGCGCCTCGTTCTTAAACTAATTGCCAGTCATTTATTCCAGGGGAAATACTTTTATAAGGATAAGGGGCTAAAGGCCAACTTTTCAAAGGCATGTAGGCACCTACAGATGCAGATAGGCACTAGGAACGTTTTCTGAAAGCTCTGAGGCAGCTGAGGTGTTCTTGAAAAATCCTGTGGGTGTTTGGCTATGCCTTTAAGTGCTCAGGTACCTTCAAGAGTCTGTTCCTAAAATTTTTTCTCTGGCCAAAGGAGAGGTCTCCAGAGCACCTGTAACCCAGAAGCTCACTAAGACAGGCATGAGGAGCACAGAAGCTGCCTCCCTTTGCCTTCTTGTGATCCCAGGATGTGTTTAAAAACTGAGCTGGGTGGAAAATCTGAGGGAGCCCCAGAAATGTCATTTGTAGGCAGCACAACTTGAATTCTGTAATTTCTCAATGGCTGCTTTAAATGGCATTACAGCACAGCTACCCTGCCAGGAGTTACTCTGTGAGGGGCTGTACGTTGTCACATCCCTGTGGTACACACAGCATTGCAATGAGCATTGCAATGAATACGCAATGAGCAAAGTCTTGCAGGCTGACCCCTGCCCCACTTGGATACACCTTTCCTTGGAGAGGTTCCTTACCTGAGCCATGAGGTTGCGTGCAGGCTGGCTCCTTGCACCCAGTTTTGCAATGTGAATGGCTGTGCCTGTCACCGGTGGGATGTGAAACTTGATGTTCCCCACCAAATGCAAAGCCATTGTTCACAGTGAAATTCAAATGCTCACTGGTGGGAACAATGAGAAAATGTAAATGTTTATACACGACATCCTGCAATCTACAATAGTGATAAGCAAAACAATTGTTACATTTTTTAAGGAAGGTTTAATAAATATTTATTCTTGATACCAGTGTGCAAATCATTTACATGGCTATGCTGTGATTCCAGCTATGTTCGAGATGTCCCCTTCAGAGCTACTGCTTCCATTCAACATGTGCTTTAGTTTAACAAACCTCAAACCAACAGAAGTAGCTCTTTCCCTAATACTGTTGTAAGGTAATGACTCATTTTCATTTGAGTGCTTCAGCATCCTCCAAGAAACATTAATCCCTGGAAATTCTGTGCTCCATGCATACCACATATTATACTCAGTAATTATTATCCTCCTACTGCAAAGGAACTTGGTGGTAAGTCAATGGGATCTTCAGATTGTTTAAACTGTCCTAATAGTTAGCAGATACATACTAATTTACAACGTGTGAAGGTCTAGATGATATCTGCAATCACAGGGCTGCTTATGCAGTACAAGTCTTTTAATACAAATCCTTAACTTTTATTACAATGGTAAAAAAGTATAAAGTCAGAGAAGAATTAAGAGAGGAAGAAAAGGGACAGTGAACTTAGGACACAGGTAAAAAAAAAAAAAAGATCTTTCAGATTTTCTGGTGCCACAGAAGTCAAATGGATCATATATCTATACTCCATATAGATACCAGAGCATAGGAAGATTGCAGAAAAAGGAGGACAGGAGCTTAGTATCATTTTTCAGCTAATCAGGCTGTATGCCTTCCTATCCCTCTGCTTTCCTGTCCGTGCACTGGAGAAGGGACTGACCTTACTGGTAGAAGTTAAGAGTTCTGGATGAGAAGTGCTAGATCAAAACAAGGTACTGCTTATAAAATCTTGTGGTATCTTGGAGATTCGTGTGTGGTGTTGGGGGGTTGTGTTCAAAGGCATTGGTGCTGCAAACAAACTTCATTCTTCTCTGACAAGTCAAGGTTAAGGGATGGGTGAGATTTTGAGGCTTGTAATAGGACCAGCTTAGATGGACTGGTGTTCTCATCCCTCCTCAAAATGTGTGACTATAATCAGATGATGATTGATTTTCTTTTACTGTTTTGCTGTCCTGTAAAGGGTATCTCTGAGCTCCTGTGAAATCCTTAGAAAGCACAGGAAATTGTATGAAGTATTTCAAAGTTTTCCTCAAAGAGGGAAATTTCCCAGATTGTATCAGCCACATGTGTGACTATGGGCCACCTCTCCTGGGAAATCTGAATTTATGGTTGCCAGGATAGGAAGAATAGTTGAAGTTCTTCTGCCACAAACAAACCAAATATTTGGCTGTGTGCACAAGTACATCTGCACACAGTTCTTCATGCATTTGGCTTTGGGTCCTTTTGAGGGGAAGGAATATAATTTTTTATGGTCCCTCCTTGATAGGGTTTTATAGATCCTACTAATGTCCATCCATGTTTTTAAGCACCTGCACATCTGAAAAATTTAGCTTAAACAATCACAACTAAAGGCTTAGTATCAAGTTCCTTTGTAATACCAGAGTAATGATTGAGTAAAATGTATGGTATACATGGAGAACAGAATTTCTAGGTGTCACATTCTTGAAAAGAAAGTGAGGGGAAAGGCCCAAATCTCTTTGACTTTTATTATAATTTAAAATCTTTAGTACATTAAAGAATTTTAAAAATCGGTCTTTGTATTCTAATTCAGCAGTTGTTGGAAATGTGTGTGTCAGTGGGGGACGGTTCCTGGGATATATCTATTCTCTTGCTTCTGATATTGTTCCTTAATCACTAGAAGATGAAGCAAAGCTCCATTCTTCCCTAGCTTTGAGCACAACTGTGAAGCTTGCCAACATCAGTAAGCTTCCAGTCTTATTTTTATCAGCCTTAACTTCCAAGACTTTCTTACAGAAGTAATAGCATATAGTTAGGAAAATCAGTATTTTTATGTGATCCATCATGTAATGCCTGAGGGTTAATCTGCAGTTCTGAAGGTTTTAATGGAAAGTGGCTGATTTGGTGGCAGGAAGTCTAAGTTCTGACTTGGCAAAGCCATCTGTATGTGCTTAACCTTATGGGCACAAGAAATCACATCATCTTTGATTAAACTATTTGTTAGCAAAGTTAAGCATCTAACTGTGTTGAATGATACCTGAGGCTTGTCCTAAGGAGAGAACAAGCTATGTTTCTTCATTGTACTAACTTAATAGGTTGTAGCAAATTATTTAGGATTTTCTGAAATAATATTAACATTGGTGTGTTCTTGGCATATGCCATAGTATTCACTCTAACATGATTATGATGAAGGATGAGTCTTCTGGTGTTCATTTCAGTAAAGTGCTCTTAATATTAGATTGCCTTTTCAGAAGCATGCCACCAAATCTAAGAAATGCATCTTAAATGACTCCTGATCACTTAAATTTGCAATGACGTATATAGGCCGAGCACATGCAGGGAACTGACTGCATTATTAACACAAATTGCATATCAGTTCTCACTTGTTCCCTGCCTCCCTGCTCAGTAAGACAGCACTGCTCTAAAAAAGGATTCTTGTCCTGGTCATGTTCCTCTTTGCTTTCGCTCTTGTTTCTGTGTGGATTCCCTTCTTTCCTTGCATGGACTTTTCTTTCCTTGTTTCATCATATGTCTTCTTCTAGTCCTCATTTCCGTCTTCTCCCTCAGTAATTGGGTTCAATGTGTGCACTGCTGCTGTACAGTGCCTTAACTTGCCTCACTTCATCCTTCATCCCATTTCTCATTTCTATGGTTCTCTTGTGCTCCTCCCCCTCTCCCCTCTCCAACTTTCTCCAGGTTCCTCCAGCTTTTTAGCTCTTTTTTTCTTCCCACCCTCTGTCTCTCTTTAAAAATTTAATTGGCATGCTTTCTTCTAGCTGTCTTAGAAAGCCTTATTTTTTTTTCTCTTTTCAACTTCTTTCCTGAATTGCAGTCACACCAGTTCTGCTTTCCTGACTGCAGAGTCATAGCAGCTGTGGTGCAGAAAAGCATCTGAAAAGAAAATGCTAATAGGGGTTTTTATAGTGTACAGTAAAAGGCTCTGATTAAAAAAATAATAATGATACACCTCAAATACTACCTCTAACCCAGACTATTGTTTCTTGAGAGCTTCTTTCTAGAGCATGTAGTAGCAAAGCAGACTCCATAACCTCACACACAATCTACCTGCCTGTCATAACCACAGGCAATTCTTGAATTAGTATTTTTCTTCACAGAGAAGCAAAGAACCTAATGTGTAATGGCATTTATCCTGTGCCTGATAACAAAATGATGATTAGTGTGCAAGGCAGTTTTACGGAGGTTCTGTCAATGTATCAAGCGCCGATTGTACATAGAAGCATCACACCAGATACTTTCAGATCAAACTGGTTCTGCAAACATTTCTCCATGAGCATTCATTAAAATCTATACATGAATTTGCTTCAGCTGTGCTAATATTCCGCTCATTTCAGCTTCCTGTGAGCATTCATACAGTTAAGTTTGTTTATCACAAGCAACCAGTCTATACAGATTTCAACCTTGGATACATCAGTATTTCCACATATGAACATTTATGTTTGTAGGGGAAACATGGTCATCCAGCTGGGGACAAGAAATATATGCCATAGACCCAGCTGACCAATTACACCAAAGCAACTTATTTCCTCTAGCAAAGAGAGAAATCTGTTTAAAATAGTGCAATAGTACATAAATTATTAAAAAAATCTCCTCAGTGCTGAATATTTTTGTACAGTATGGAGAATATGACCATTTGCTGGCAGATATTCTATAAGCAGAAAAATACATTAAAGTAAATGATTTCTCTCAAATTACTTATCCATAGAGCTACTTAAAAAAGATGTTTGCTCCTACAAAAAACATTGATAGAACAAAAATGAGAGTATTAGATGGACTTTTTTCTGTTAATTCTCCTTCTTGAAAGAAGATCTACAGATGATGAAACCAATTTTGGGTTTTTTTTTCTTTTTTTTCCTCAAAATATCAGGCAATTTTCCTGGAAAAAGAAAATTTTTCAGAAAAAATGTTCTTTATGGGAAAATGAACCATTTAGAAAATATTTTTGGTACTACAAAATATTTCTGATTATCACCTCAAAGCTTAGCCCATAATAATTTCCTCTGTTTTGATCCCAGTTAAAGAAAAGGAGTGCTAACGGGGCCTTCTAGGACACAACTAGGCTTTTGTCTGCTACCAGCCCTACCCCACCCCAATATGTTCCATGCCCACAGTGATTTTAAGCTGCTCTTCTCGCATGCTCGGAGCTCCTTGAGTTGAGAAGGATTTGGTGGGCTGCGACGAATGCAAAACTGAAGCCAAGCCACAGAAACAGAGGACAGCTGGGAGTTAGAAGGCTTGGTTCATGTCCCATCAGTGACTGAACTGATGGGACATGAACCCTGGGAAGGGATTTGGGGTGGTCTGATCCGTGAAACGGACCATAGGCTGGAACACCACCTTCCTTTGTGGAGTGCTCTGGGAGGCCAAGGTGGAAAAGGCTCTAATCGACTTCTTGCAGGAGCAGTTTTCACTGGCTCAGTGGGAGCTGTTTGCACACAGACGCCATGGAGTAAGTTGTTAGGTGTTTATTAACTCAGACTCAAAAAGGAGGGGAAGGGGAGAGAAAAAACACTGAAGGGAAAATGCTAGTTAAAAAGACAGAATACCACCCCCTGCTTTCCACCAAAGCTGGGGGAGCTGGGGCTGAGCAAGGTCCTTGTAACCTGCCTGGTAAGTTTTAAAGGATGTTTTCCTTCTCTGTAACTGGTTGGTGTGTATGTGTGTTAGGAAACAGTGATTAAAATATTCAGTCAAGGGCTTAACCCTTGACTGTTTCTCTGTTTCGACGCCCATTTAGTGAAAAGCCCCACGACAGGGGCTCAGGGGGCATTGTGGGGCACAGCCGAGTCCCTGCTGGACACCTTTCCCATCCTGAGGTTCAGCCTGGCCGTGCAGTCTTCCTTCTGTGGGATTCGGTGGCATGCAAGGCGAGAGATCATTTGGGATGAATAGAGCCCTTGGCCTGTCGTTTAGGCCATCCAGCCGCTCTCTGTGTTCTTTGTCAGGGCCAAACAAGCTCCATATCATTACGCTGGCATTCGCTTGCCCAGTCTCATTATTAGGTGCATTAGCTGTGGGAACTAAATCCATGACAAAAAAAAAAAAAAAAAAAGAGGGGGTGGAATTGGCACACACAAAAAAAGGCTTTCCCAGCTCAGGCTAACAACTTGTGCCTATTAACTAAAAACGATCATTAGAAAATTCCCCCGCAGACTTAAAGCTTCAGCAAAAGCTTGTTTCACGTATGCACTTGCCCTGTTACATGAACACATAACCAGCCTTAAAGAAACATACCCTCCAACACTTGGATGGGGACTGGGTGGGGGGCTTCCAGGCAGGCACTGCATTGCCTTTAAAAGAAAGCTATTTTCTCTCTCCTTCTTTCAGCTTAAAAAATACTGTGCCAATAAGAGATAGTAAGTGTATAGCCTTAAAAGGGGAAGGACATTAGAGGACAACCGTGTCAGGTTGGGTTGGTCACTGAAACAAGAAAACAAGTGGTTGCACGGGACTTTATTTTTTTGTTATAGTGACCTTTTATACAGGTAAAACCACAGAAAAATTTACTGAAGATCAGGCCTGCAGGAACTGCACGAAGATAGTTCTCCCTAGACAGCAAACTGTCTTTATGAACATTCATGAAATCTTGCCCGAAATGCACCTTTACCACAATTGCAACAAACCATGAGGCAACAGGTAGAGCTGCAGAGGTCCCCAAGCTGCTTAGGAGCCCATGTCAAGTCTTCAAAGGGATGGGAATGTACAGACATGTCAACTCAGGTATCCTAGTTCCTATGGCTTTTGATGGTCCTTGTGTGTTTGGCAATGGGAGAGCTGGGCTCTTCTGCTGGTCCCTGGAACCTGTTGGTTGGTTTCTCTGGGATTTTTGTGGGCCACATTTCCAGTGGTCCATGGGTCACAGTTAACAAACATTGTCCAGCTTAACACAGAAACTGTTACTGGGTCAGCAGCTCAATTCACAGGCTTCTGATTACATTTTTTTCCCCAGAAGATGCTTTCTTTCTTAGTATTTCCTAACATTAAGATTTTTTTTTGGCTGTGTGATAGTAGTCCTAGGAAATGATGAAATTTCCAGTCCCTCGGTCATGTGAAGATGAGCAGGACACATCTCTGGAGAATACACTGCAGGGAAGAATACTGATAGCGAAAACAAATGAGCAAGCCTTTCCCAGCCTTAACATACATACAGTGGTTCCCTTCTGGTTACCATGCATCAGAAACAGGTCCCTAAATCCAGTGGATTTAAACGAGTGAAAAATAAACCTGGCTTAGCTATTTTCTGCCCTGAGTCCCTGCCATCAGCTGGTGTGGTGAAGCAGGCGGCTACAGAAGAGAACTTAAGAGTGTCAGGGAGCAGCAGGAGAGGACTGCTCCCCACGGGAAGGCAATCTGGGGGCTGATGATGACCACAAGGCAGGCAGGGTGGTGTGTCACCGACTAGGGTGCTGTCCTGCAGCACCTGAACATGAAGAGTGACAGGACCTGAATGCAGGTGAACAGGAGCAGCAAGCAGATCAATGATGGCCAGACAAGTCTGGAGAAATGAGGCAGGACCCAGGTGTGGAGTCAAGGTCCAGATCAGTGAGGTACATGGCCAGGCACAGGCACAGCTGCTATGTAGCTCACGCAAGGACCAAGACCAAGGGCCTGAGCTTAAAGGCAGCTGCCAAGGGAAGAGGAGAGTCTTCCAGTGAGGCTTCTCCCAGCTCTTTCCCACACAGCTCTTTCCCAGCAGTCAGATCCAAGGTCACACAGCTGCACCACAGCTGAGCTGGCCTGGGGCGCAGGCAGCTGAACCCCGGGGGTGTGCACTGGGGCCTAGCAGGCAGCTGTAGGGGTGCAGAGGTAACACTGTTCTACTGCTTCCACAAACCTGCATTGGAAATGGTGGGACAGACACAAGGAACTTGCTCTGGCTCTCAACCAGCTTTGCTACAGCTCTAGTAATAGTTGTTCTTGCCCAAAACTTGTCCTTTCAGGCTGAGGCTGTATGATGGAAGCAGCCACCCCTGTAGATTCTCGGTTGAGCAAGCCTTTGGCTTCCTGCGCTGGCATCCTTTCCCAGTGCTCTGTTTGCTCACCCAGGCTGTGAAGATGAATCTACCTCATAGAGATGCCCTGTCCATATGGCAGCCTAAGGTCATGCTTGTGTGTGGCTGTGCAACCAAATCTGTGGATATCGAAAGCAAACTCTGTGATCTGCTTCCCTTTGTCTCACCCCTACCCCCTGTGGAGACCGATCACGGCATGCACCTGGAATAGATGGAATAGACGCAAATTTAGGCAATGCACTATTTGACCAACAGTCTTGTATACGTCTCATTCAAACACATGTCAGCAGTTTTACTCTAATCCCACTTTTCTTCAGCGCTCCAGAATGTTGTCCACAATGCCAGCGTGTGAGCAAGCACAGTCTTAGCAGAAGGCTTATCTCTTAGCATTTCCCCCCGAGGGCACGTTTCTCCCAGATAAAAGTGTCTTTCGATTTGGCAGGCTGAAACGAAGAACTCTTATGGTGCTGTGACTCCTCACCGAACAGATGGCAGGGGGAGAGCACAACTCGGCGCAGGATCAACACATTAGCAGGCCAGGATATTTAAGCAACTTTTCCACTGCCTCCTTGCAAGCGGTGCTTATGAGATATCAGATCACAAACAAGAAATTCTTCTCTCTCCTATTGCAAAGCAGCAGAGTTGAGCTCCTGCTCAGACAAACGCTAGACTTTGAGAGAAGTTAATGAGCAAGTTTTTGAGCATTTTTTTTTTTGACACAGTCCCAGTGATCAAACACAAGGGTATTTGGTCAGTTACAGACCACACAGTTAGGTTAGCTTTAATAAAATCAGTAAACTGAGATGTCTGACACTGACAAAACAAGACAATATCAAAAACTGACTAGAACTTCAGAGATCAAGTGGCATGGACAGAACCCAAGTGGATCTGCTCCTCTTCCTCCTCCTCACACCAGTAGCTCATGCTTCCTACAAAAGAAATCTAAGATTTTGGAAAAAAAAAGCAGGGGCCAGGATATGTATGCTATAACGCCTTTCTCAGGTTGCCAAAGCAAGCAACATGTGGAGATTTAAAAAAAGAAAAAAAGTCCGATATACTGAACTGAGATGGGGTTATTTTTTCGTCCTGAGTGTAGCAAGCATCTTTTGGGTCTGCTGTCATTAAGAACTGCAGTGATCTGTTAAAAAATATTGATTTCAGATGTTTACAGCTTTCCAAAGCTCTCTTTTTTGAGGAGGATATTCTCCTGTCTCAGTCTGGGAAAAGGTGATTTTTTATAGAAGTTTAGAGTCCCAAATATGGAATTTTGTTAGAAGTTTTTGAATAAAAAAATGTTTCTTGCATTAAAAAGAAAGCATGACCTGCTTTTGCTTCAGGAACAACAAAAACTAGCCAAGATTTAAAATTTTTTGTAATAAAGACATTCTCAGGTGTATTGCCTTCTTTTTGCTAACCTGCTAAAGTCCTGGGGGTGCAGTAATACCATCTCCTGCGCAGTGAGAATGCGCAGCCAGACCACATCTGTGAGGCTGAATTTTGCTTTCATACCAATGTAATTCTAAAGGTCCACTGGTGATTTTATTGGGCAGGGGGAGCAGAATGAACCCATTGCATTTAAGCTGCGTTACTAGCACAGATGTAATGCACACAAATACATGCGCTGTTTGCATGTCCAAAATCTTCCTTCAGAACTTGTTTTTGATTGAGGATGAGTTGCTTTTGAAGAGTCTTGCTGTCTCTCCTTTGGCTGAAAGTTTTCACTTCTAAGCATCACTGACTGAGGAAAATGAAAGGTGCTCTTATTTTTGTCAAGTTTCAGTAGTCCTAACATTTCCCAACTAGAAATATGGGCGTTCCTCAGAATTTTACTACATCAAGCTCTTTATATGGTGGTCCAATGTATCAACTTTAATGAAGTACTAGCCAGAAGCATGAGTTTACATGGGTTTACTGTAGGTGTTATAAAATAGCTTTGGGCATCCCTCCCTCTGAGCACTTGCTCATGCATCAGGTACTCCCACACCATGTGATGCCCTTGCTGCCATATCCCTTTTGATGCTGCGTTCACCCCAGGGTACAAAAAGTTTGTGGAGTTTCTAGATCAAGCTGCTTTTAACATTTCTCTTTTTCTTTTTATAAGCACAAACTAGAAAATTAAATAACTAATTGTTTTTTTCAAAGAGACATGCTGTAAAAATGCTTTCTTTAGCTACCCCATATTATTTCATGTCCTGAGATCAAAACAGACCTATCAGACAGCTATTTCAGGTTGAGAAAACTCCTTCCAGAATGTGATTTAAAAAACACAATTTGAGTGTTACATCCAGTAAGATTAACTGAGATAAAAGAAATAATTTAATTGATGAACCTTCATTCCTTTGGCTTGCAAATGGTGATCATATATTTTTGCTGAATTTCAGCTTCCGTTGGGAAATGCAGTTTCACTGATGTGTAAAGAGCCTGTCTCAATGGTGTCAATTTTGTCTTAGGTGTGGAATGGAATCCTTGTTTCCTGACTAGTTCTACAAATTGTTTCATTGACTTATTTAAAATTTATTTGTATCAGAATTGTGATGCATACACATACTCTAATGGTCAACAGATAAATTTTCCTGCAAATATTTGAACTTCAAGCTGGATTACTGGAAAAATGTCATCAGAGCTAATGTTCCTGTTCCCTGAGGAATGTAAATTCTGCAGTTAGGTTTCTAAAGCAAAACACAAATGTGTGTTCCAGCCAGGTCACGGAACTATTCTACAGCATTTTAGAATCTACCCTGCAACAGAAAAGCTTTTCCACAAAAAGTTCACTGTACTGATTACTATGAAGACCAAGCACGAGGGAGATGAAGAATTGAAACTGATGTGCTGGAAATAGTGAATGAGAATTCGCTGAAAAATTGCCATGTTTTTCCTGAAAACACAGAGATCTGTCTCTCAGGTAGATGTAAATCAGTCTTACCTCACGAATGCCAGTTGAGATAGGTATCAGTCAATAAATAACAGTGACAATAATTGCTGTTAATACTAGTTTACCTAATACAATTGCACAGGTTTTGCTTTTCTTTTTTCTTTTTTTTTTTCATGATGTGAGCCACCTTATTTTGCCTCCAGTGCATAACTTGATCTAATTCCAGGAATGTCTAAAAACATTCACTATATCTTTTGTGCTGGGAAAAAAAAATATCTCTCAACTTACTGTTAGCTCCCTGCTCCAAAAATAAAATGTACAGTACGTAACAAATTTGGTCTGACAGCATTTTCCCAGCTGGAAGGATGGAACTTTTTAATTGGTGTATAAATAAATAGAAGTTTGATCCTGCTCTTAAACATATATTAAAAAAAAAAAAAAGAACTTTGCTTTTGCCTCTAGTATGCATAGGAACAGATCTTCCTTTCTAACAAAAACATTAACAAAAAAGCCCTCTTCATTGAACACAATTTAAAAGTTAGGTCTAAACACACTGAAATAAATGGAAGTCCTGCTGTTGCTGTTGAGGAAGGTCCATGAAGTTCCCTATATCTCTTGACTTTTCCATAGCATTTTAGTTCATAACTCATCATTTCAAATTGTTTTGAAGTTTGACATGAGAACTTTAAGTGTTGGTGAATCATCAAATAAGTATCTATTTAGCAAGAAGAAGCTCTTATGACTTTAGGTTTATCTTGTGTTTTCAGATTAAAGAAAGTGATAATTTAGATTGGGAGTTCACCTAGAATAATTGTGTGGTATTCACTTTTGCTACCTGAAAATAAATTGGGACAAAATGCAGACACTGGTCTGCAAATCCAGAAACTAGAAAAGGGAAGCACATATTGGTCCAAAACCATAAAACGTGTTCATTTGGTCCTCAAGTCCAATGCTGGGCACCCGAGACTCTGAAATACTCATCCTTACTGCACCTTAGCTCTCCAGGTGCATTTCTTGGTTGAAGCTCCCTTGGCACTCAAGTTTTTGTAGTGGGGAGCTGGCACACAGGAGAAGCCCAATGAACTGACCTTTCTGGGATGTGTCTTCTTTGTTCCTCATAGCCCAATAATTAAATATTCATATAGAGAAAGGAAGAGGTCTGTTTAGGAAAAAGTGGGGGGAGAAATCAAAACCACGTGCCTTATCTCCTAGAAAAGGACCACCTCACCAAAAACAGTCAGGAAACATTTTGTTTTCTGGCCCCATCTATGTCTAGTACATAGCCAAGTGGCTTTGAAAGGCTCTTCCCACCAGAACATGAGATAACCTAGTTGTTAGGGAACTCCCTCACTTTTATTTCTTGGGTGCCGGCACACCTTTTATTAAAATATTTCAGTGTAAAGCAATACACTGGTCCAGGCATGTAATATTTGTATAGAGCTTAACATGGTCCTGCCATAACACTTGTATCTCCTCCTGTGTGCAAAGTTGGACCAGAAATCTCCTGAGAATGAGCTTACTCATGAGATATCTGCTAATTCTGGCTTCCGGTTATGCTGTAAATAGTATGAGAACTGCCTTTCTAGCAGTTTTAGGGAATTTGGCTCCCAGCCATTGCTAGAAAAGCCCAAGCTGTGATCTAAGTGGAAAGCAAAGGGGAAGAAAAATGCTCCAGACTTTCAGAAAGCTCTTTATTAGTGCCAGAAGCTTGCTGGGATAGTCTTCTGCTCTATATCCTTCTACTCAGGTGACTTGGCCACTGTTTTCAACTATTGGAGACATGCCTTTGTGAGGTTGGGCACCTTGCAGAAGGCACAGTGATCTCTATAGCAGGTACTTCAGTGACTTGATATAGCTGGTCTGTGGAGTTTTGAAGGAAGAGAAGGCTATGCCAAAAACTGAGTGGCAAGCTCAGGACCCTGGCTACAGCCTTTCAGCGGTGGGTCCCCACAACAGAGACTCCCGATCCCATTGCTTCTTTTCCCTCTGCCTCCTTCAGAGGTGCTGGGATAGTGCCTTTTTCCCTGCCCTCTGACTCCTTGCCCTGCCGGCTGCCTGCCCTGCCTCCCAGGTCTCATTTTCCCTAATGGGTCTGGGATCCCAAGGCTCTGCCTTTTAGCGAGGCCTTTGGACAGTACTGTAGTGCAAACAGTGTCTCAAAAAGAAGCTGGGCATTGGCAGACAGGTGGCTTTTTTACTTTCAAGAAACCCCTCAGCCTCTGTAAAAGTAATCGCAATACCCCAGAAAGCAATCCCTGCTTTCAAAACTAAAGGCAAAAGTCATATGCTCTACAGGCCCAAACTTGAGTACTGGATCCTATCTCATGCAAATTATTCTTAGCCCTGGTATCAGAAATACTAGTAAGCACATACCTGTAAACACCCTTTAGCTTTAATTACGCTTAATATGCTTGTGAGAGTGGTTTGGGTTACCTGACTTATTGACTGGGGAAAGTATGCTACTAATGGCTTGTAAGCCTGAAAAAATCACACAGAAATTATTACCTGTATCAAAGATGAAACAGATGAATAGTACATTTAATACAGCCTTGTTTGCAGTTTTAGTAGGCAAGCTATTATGTTTTCATCGTGACAGTAAGGTCACTTCCAAATAATTTTCAACAGTCATCAGAAGTGCAATAGGTGACATAAAATCATCAGAAAGAGATGGGTCCCTTCATTAAGGAATTAAGTAAGCAAATAATAATTATCACAGGAAACACCTTGTCTAAAGAGTGCCTCATACTCAAAAGATGGGAAACGTCAGAATGAAGGCTGCAGACGCAAGCCTAATTCTGTTCCTTTCTCACCCCAGCCCTGTTACGATACAGCTTACAGCTGTATGACTACACGTTATCTTTCCATAAAATAATTGACTTATTCAGAACACAAGACAGTTAGATGATTAGTTATTTAATCAGCTGTCCTCTAATCCTCTAATTCCTCTGTCTTTAGAGGAACTCTACATTCACTTCCAGAAGAGCCAAAGATGCCAAATAGTTGGGTGCTGGACTCCAGTGGTGGAGGGAGGAAAGTTTGGTGTAAGCTGCTCCTCTCAGCTACAGAATAGGGCTTGGGCGTTGCTGGATGAAATTCAGAGAGCTGGCCATATAACATGGCCAAAGATGACTGCCAGAGGAGGACATAAGCAGTGGAAGACCGAAAGTTCAAAGCTGTATAGATCAGCATTCGAGCCCAGAATACAGGGTCTTGAAATACATGGTGATCCCTGCAGAGATGGTTCGTGTCGGGGATGCTATCTCAGAAGAACTGAACTTAGTTTCTGAGATACAAGGCAAATGTTCTTTGGCTTAGCAGTTTCATTTTTCATTTTTTGATGAATGGTGGTAGGACTTCTTGAGAGCCCTCCTAGTCTAACAGCATCTCAGAAAAATGCTATGAAAAAGAAATTTGATTCTGATTCTCACATAAGACTGTCTCATGACGCTCATGCATAAGAATCTAATGCTGGTTCTACAGCTGTATCTGATTCAGCAATCATTTATTTGTTTGGGGGTTTTGCCCCTGCTGGTTCGCAAATTCATTTGTTGTGCAACTGATCACTTTGATCCCGATTCTAGGATAATACTAAAGTCAGCTGTCATTTTGTCATTTACATTTGTTTGTGTCTGTGAATGCGACTGTTGTGCCCTTCTACCTGTTACACTGTCCAAAAACCCAGTTCTTTAGTGTGGTTGTCTAATTGTCAATGATTTCCATGGGTTTTAGGTACCTATACACTTTGGGACTGACTCAGTCATCTTCTAAAATTTGCGTGGATGGACCATGGTACAGAAACGATAGCCTGATTGACTTCGGAGGAGCTTCATGCAACTGGAAGGATCTGAGCTTGTGGGACTTTAGACTGGTCGTATAGGAGCCTTTGTAAGACAAGGACTTTCTACAGAATTTATAGAGAGCACCTTTGGAAATCTCTGTACATACGACACCCTACCTCCAAACAATTTTCCAGTGCCTTGTGTTGAAGAACGACACCCTGAGTTTCTCACTGTATTTGCTTTTCATGTTTTTCATGTTGTAGCAAGTAACATACACACACACACACAGAGTCTTTGCAAACATCTGTGGGAACAGCAAGTATGTGAATAGTAGCCACAAGAAATTCTTCATAAACAGCCTAGAAGTTGAAATGGATTTTCCTAAAACCTTTGTTAAACAGTGAAAAATGCTAGCAGACACTGAAGTCTTTATAGGCAGCATGTATCCCCAGAAAAGATGGACACCAAATATTGCATTTGGTCATACGGAGGGTTCCAGCATCCATCGGGGCATCCTCTACAGGACCAGAGGCTGTTCCTCCTTCTTTGCAAATACTACCATTGGTATCAGACAAGAGAAACTTCAGGGAGACTTTTATGAGAAAAGTGTGGCAGGTTCTAGTAATTTGTAGTTATTTACAAGGGTAGCCACCAGACATCAGGCATGTAGAGGAGCTGCAGTATCTAAGCATCTCCTAGCTGTTTATGTATTGCTTGTTCCGTAAGCTCCATGTAACAGGAAAGTGTCTACTGATCCCATTTTACAGGTCCAGCACCTGAACACAGCTGCAACAGTTCGTAACGTTAAGGCTCGGCAAGTGCATAAAGGAGCAGAGGGACATCTAGTGGGATTTCCACTCTCTCTGCATTTGCAGGCCATCAGAAATCTTCCCACAGGGTTCACCTTACATGTGATTTGCCAGATTAGGAAGAGCTCCCTGCAAGCCCGAGGTGAAATGTTGAAGTTCCTGTGGAGGAGGTTTGTAAGAGCATGTTTTTCCTTAGAGCTCAGTGGATGTCCAGTAACTTGGTAAGCTGTGCTAACTTCTTCCATGTGTCAGCCTGAAGTGACTTCTCTGATGCTGTGGTTAAGGTCTGTAACAGAACAATGCATCTTCAGATCAGCACACAGACCCCTGAACCACCTTCAGTTTGTGAGGATGCAGGGGCCTGACTGTGATTCAGGCTGTGAATCTTGTGCTTTTGGCCTTCTGAGGTTTCAGAGCCTGCTGTGAGAAGGGATAAGAGGACCTGTGACTAACCTGATTTCTGTAAGAAAGCTCACCTTGACAGACTTTCAGCAGTAGTGAGTTTGAAGGCATTTTGAAGGTTATCTTCATAAAAAAAGGACTGGCAACTTACACTGGAAAAAAAAAGTGTGATTAGGAACTTATTTCTTGACATGACTGATGGCTGAGTGATTACAATACATTATATTGCCCTTCTCAGCTGGCGTAGAACAACACAGCTTCATCCACTGAAGTCAATAGGCTATAACAATTCATAACAGCCAAGGGCCTAGGACTAAACTACTGTGTCCACGCATCCGGTTTGCAAGTTCTTAATTCCCTGCAGATGTCCTCAACTTCTTTGTGTCAGAAGAGCAGAATTTCTCTGCTGACCCACGTATGAAGTCCTTCTAGTTCCTGACCTTGTCTTTAGGTGAGACATCGTAGAATATGAATGGAGTTTTTTTAGGAATGCAATAGCTGCACTAGAAGATAATTCAGCCAGGTTGCAGGTACAGTGCAGATCGGCTCTGAATGTCTGGTACATGTTTACCATCGTACAGTGACCACCATTTGTTTACAAGGCAGTAGTGCCTAGAACCCCAAGGATGGACAAGGCATGTATTACTGCAGGCTCTGTAAGAAGGTGTGCCTGTATTCTGCCATTCTTACTCATGCTGGACATGGTCCTTGGTCTCACATATATCAGCAGTGAATGCAACTGATGGAGACCTGACTGTCGCTGCCGTTGACTGGGCAATAAAATGGCACAAAGATTTCCAGTGCCCTTGGCCAGTCCTGAATGAACAACTCTTCTACAGTGATGAGGGAGTGGAGGTTTCTGGGTGCTCCTCACGCAGGAACATGGAAGCAAAGTGGAAGGTACTCTGCCCTGATTTTGCCCTGACTCTGCTGCCTCTTCTTTGGTGACTAAAGAACCTGACAGGACACAGGGTAGCCAAATGAATAAATGTTTGTAGGATTAGCTCTTTAATTTGCTTTCTCCAGACATCATACTCAGAAGTTACACTTTTCTTCTGAATCTATTTCGATGGTATTTGCACACATGACGTTTGATGTGGTCAGAGATGACGTAGACTCCAGCGAGAGGGCAGCGTATTTCAGAAAGTGTAGGTTCCTTATTGAGGGCTCTCCTTATTAAAATTGACCTGCAAAGAAAACTGACCATCCTTTGCTTTGCACCAGGTTTAATTGAAGAGCTGACTGAAATATCCTAAAATTTAGATGCATTTTCCTTTCAGTCGGATTATCCTTTGAAACTGTGAGCAAACCCTGCCTGACAACACAAAGGAATTTTCCCATGGATCAGCTAAAGCTGACTCACATGAAAGACTTGCCCAAAGTGGTCATGCCCTCTGAGCAAATACCACAGGCATGAGGATCTCTGCTCTTGGCCTAACAGCAGTGTTAGGATTCCAGCAACCCAGCCTAGGAAGGCAGATTTTATTGGAGGAGGGGAGGTCGCCTACCTGTGACCCAGCCAATCTGCTCTGCTATTTATCCATGTTGCTAACTTGCAAGGGAGGCGAACGTTTTGCGCTGTCACTGCACGTTGCGAGAAATTTCCTGCTCAGCCCCTGAAATACACCAAATAGCACTCGCTGTTTGCTCAAGCAGGTAAAGCACACAGCAAAAGTCACTGCTGTGACTCAAAAGGGAACGAAAATCATCTGATCGTTAAAGCTTTCAGCACTGGGTTATAGTGCTGGAGTGAAAACCCAGTGGAAGCTGCGCACCCTTCTAAGATAAATATTTCCTCTGCTGGAATTGCTGAGTATATCACAGATCAACAACCAGGAAGGCTTGCTTACTCATCTCTTCCATGTATTTCTGCAGCGGTTTTTCTTCTCTGTTAGTGCTACTGAGGAGTGCATTGCTCTGGTTGCCCTGACTTGTTAGAAAGGCAAGCACATGCCAAGCAAAGCGTCAGAATAACCCACAAAACAATGAAGCAAATAGAGACAGAATTTTGGACCTCTCAAAGAAATGAAATGAAATAAAATAAGCTTCCCTTTATCAGAGAGACACATGGAGTTAAGCTGATGTGCTGTTGATAATTTAAAGCTAAAAGCATTTTGAACTAACCTTTGCATTCTCTCTCTCTCTGCGCTTTTTGTTTACTCTCTGCACTTCTGCTCAGTGAAAATAAAACAGGCGGGACAAATCACTTACTGTTTCCAACTTGCTTCTATTTTGTTTCTAATACTGCTGTGAAAGATTCTTGTTTTAAAATGCCTGGCATTTCAGGAAGACATTTTATTCATTGATTATCTGTCTCTCACTTCCCGTTTTCTCATCTTTGGTTGCTCTTAAAGAATATTTGGGCCTAATTTATCTGTCATTTTCCCTTTATATTTAATTTGATCCATTTCTGTGCTAGAATTTGGGGGTTCAGTAAGATCGCATGTGATTTGTGCCAAGATGGAGCCAAAGTCTCTTCCCACATTCCTCAAATGTGTGGCACCTGGAGCAGCAGACTCAAAATTATGTGGCAGCTTCATTTAAACAGGAAAAGTCCAGTGGGTTTCACTCAGTTGTGTATAAATGTCAATAGTACACTTGGTGGTAGTCCCTGTGTTATTTGTTTTAAGTTGTATTCAATTTCATACTGTCTCCATGTTCTCTGTTTTCAATATCCAGCAGATTTTTGTACTGACAAATGTGTGACATTTGCAGGAAGCTGTTGTGGAGAAAACCTGAGGTTTTTCTGTATGGGCTGAGCATAGTTGTGGCTTCTGACCCTGGGGAGAGCTGTTTGAGTTAGGGATTATCCTATTAGATGGATGTTTCTAATAAAACTACCAGCAGCCAGAGAGCTTATCTGTATTACCACCGTGCAATTTCAGAGCTAACATCCCCCTCGACACAAAGAGGGTAAATCCTGAATGTCATAGTTTGTTTCGAACTTGCTGCAGGCTCAGGTTGTAGCTGAGCTTCCACAGTGACTGCAGTTGATCTGAACCAGGGCTGCTCTGCCCCTTCTGTAATCCACAAGGTAATCTAGTCCAGCCTGCTAAACCTGCACCAAACCCCTTCAAAAAAGTAAAAGTGAATAGGTTTTTTTCCAGCTTAGCAAGCTGGAACTGTTCTCCTTGGGGTGGGATGAACTTCAGTGCTGGCACAAACGAAAAGATAAAAATGCATAGCTACAAGTGGGAATGAGCCACGGATCACAGCAGCAGTTAAATTAGGTTGAGTGGGCTGGATGGGAGCTGTGCCTTTTAAGGGGAGTTACACTTCTTCAGGTACTTGCTGCCTCTGCTTCCCTTGGATTGAAAGTAGCTGTCGAGTGGCCACAGTGTGAGTCACTTCCAGTGGCTTCTCTGACCAAAAGCTCATTTGGCAACAGCAAAGAATAGAGTTTCTTCACACCAGCGAACCAAAATGACATGTTGGGGGGGGGTGGGGGTGTGTTGATGGCTACATTGAACATGAGTGGGAGGACTGGGAATAGACGGGCTGCAGGGAATGGACAGCATCTTACTCTCAGTCTGGCTCGGCTGAAACAGGAGTCTGCATGCTGAAGGCACAGCTCCCCACGATACTGGGGGGGGGACTGCTCATCCATCTGGCTTGTCTGAGCTGCTTTGATGTGCTAGAGCAGTGGAAACCTAGCCCAGCTAGGTAGCTTTCTGTTGAGGTAGTCAAAGCAGCTCACAGAAGTGAAAGTGGTAAGTGATGGAGCACAAGGCTAGGAGAGCACTTGGCTGGGCAATGGGGAGAGAGGAGGAGGAGCAAGACACGACAGCAACTATCCTCCCCTATATAGTGACTTGAGGTGTTGTAGGTCTGAGCTTTTTTAATTAAAAATAAATGCTTAATATGTATTTTTAAATTAAGTGCTTTTAGTTAGATATCAATACACTGATAAATGACCACTTCTGTTAGAGGTGCTCTTCTCCATGTGCCTTGTTTCAGTCTGTGGTGAATGCTTGTACTGGCAGAATCGGTGTGGTGACCTGCAGCCAGGTCAGGGAACGCTAAGGGTCAAACTGCCTCATGTTGGTTTTGCTAAGTGGGAAAACATTAATTCAACAGCAGACCACAGGGGCCATAGCTCTGCCTCTAATTACTCATCCATCATTACTGTCACAACGAGACCATCTTTCTACCATCATTAATATTGGATGTGTGTACCCCCTGCTCACTAACCCTCCTCGCAAGATCCAAATTAGGCATGGATGTCCAGTGCCTTTTCTACCAAAGGAGATGGAGTATGTGATATGCTTACGTCACTGCTATTATGCCAACCATCACCTAAGCTTGCCCTGGTCCAGCACAAAGCCTGTCCCTGGAATGCTAACTATCAGATTTTCTTGGCAAAATTGAATTGGCAGAGTGAATTTTGTATAAGATCACAGCTTCGTGCCTCATTTCTTTTGGAGTTTTTGATCCCAGGCCAGGAACCCCAAAGCTGGATTTGCTGCATCACTGAAAAACAGCCCAAGCACTAGAATGTTTTTAAAATCAAACCCAAAGTTCAAGGCTTTGGTCACCATCAAACCCCACAGGATAGGCAAAATCTACATAAAGACCACTATAAAATACACTTCAGGTCTCCATAGATATTAAAAATTTATTTATTTTAAGGTGTAGGCCCAGTTTCTGGTCTTGGTTTTTCGGTTTTTTTTACACTGAAGCAGAGGATGTTGCATTTTGTTCTGCTGGCTGGCTTGCGCTTTGCTTTCTGGCAGGCACAGAGCAACAGGGTGAAACACTGATACTCTTACGGAAGGGTGACTGGTGAGTGGCACCTGGGAGACCTCACCAAGACCACTGCCCTGGTGTGCAGGAAGAAGAAAAGGCTGTTGGTATTTCTAAGCTAGCAGAGGTACAGCTATGACCATCTAAAACCACAAGTGAAGCAAGGGGTATAAGATGACAGTCCCTTTCGCTAGACCTCCTGATACTGCTGGGAAAACATAAAAGCTTTCAAGTCACCTAAGACCTTTTCTATATCCTAAGGCAGACACTGGATAAAAACTTTCCCATGTTTTTTTCTGTGGAACGCCATATTTCCCCATACGGTGGCAAATCTGTGAGCTTGTGGCCATGCTCACCCCAGTTATTCTCTAGCCTTTGGTACACTTTTTTTCAATGGTGCTTTCGTTAGTGGAACTGTGATAAGGGAGACCATGAAGCAGCCTGCCTTCACTGAAACCAGGTATGCCCTCCTAAAAAGTGATGGAGAAGGGGGAGTTGGTGACAAACATGCTCCACAGAAGCAGTTTCTTTCTTCCTCTTATCTTTTTTTCTGAAAAGAGATGGGTCCTTCTTTCAGGACAGTATTTTCTTTCTATGTGCCTGTTTTTTATGGGTCCAGAAGAAACTACTGATGAGACCTGACCATATAACAGAATGCTGGAGCAGAACTGGGGCAGAATTTGAATAAGCAAGTACTGTTTTTCGGAAACTGCTGGAAACACTCATCTCCCCTTCCTTTGGGCTGAAACTGTTTGCCACGCTCAACCAGGGCTGTGGCAGTTGCCCTTGCTGGAGGACATCTCCTCCTGGAGCCTGAGCCAGGCAAGAGTGGCTGTGGCAGCTCTGGCAGCAGCCCCCGGTGCCTCAAAGGCAGCATCGGCACCCCGCTGCCCCAGCTCCGCACCTCCCTGTTGCCTCCTCTTTGTTTTCCCCTTGTTGTGATTTATTGGGTTGGGTTCTGCGGCTGCTTCTTGGCTGAGTGCAGCTAAGGTATGTAAATTGCTTTTTAACAGCTAATACGCACCCACACATACTTAGAAAAAAAACAAAACAAAACAATATGGTCAGCAGTGAGTTATAGGAGATCAAGAAGCACCAAGAGGTGAAAGTCAGTGTCTGGCCGGCCAAGTCCTGTGTGCAGTTAAGGCTCTGTTAGAATAAACTGAGTGGGGAGCAAGTCTGATAGCTTCAAACTAGGATTTTAAAGGAGAGCACTGCCTCTGTGGCTGTAATACATACTTTGTGATCAGGACTTCTCCAAATCAGGCATATTTACTTTTTACAGAAATTTCAAAAGCAAAAGCACAGTGTTTCAGTCTCCGGTGACATTTTGCTACTTGTCCTGACTTGGTTGATTTTAAACAAAGGAAAATGACCACAGCAGCAGAAATTATTGTAGCTGTCTAGCTTCTCAATTTCTGTTGTCAAAGCACTAGAAAGAGCAGTGTAGGAGTTTTTAAGCATTGTCTGTACTTTATTTGCCTTCCAGTGCTTGATGTGAGGAGAATCTGCACTTGCACGTGTCTCTCCAATCTGCACTTGCACTTGTCTCTTGCTATGCTCAATGTTCCTGGTTTCCAGGATGCTCCTGACCACTCAATCTAGGCACAGGTTTGGAGGAGAAGCATGGCGTTTTACAATTTGGCTCTGCAGATGACGTTTTCTTCTCCCTTCCCAAGGGGAAAATTTTCATTTCTCTGTGTCACCAACTTGTTCACTCTGTTAGGCTGATACTGAGGTCAGTCTGATTTACACCAGAATGTTAGAGATCTGAAAAAAAAAAAAAGGCCAAACCAGAAAAACCCAACCAAAAACCAAAGCTTGGCTACACACAGTCACCTGGATGAAAACCTTCAAGTGGCAGTGGGACTTCAGCCAAAACCAGCATGGCTGTGTTCCACTGCCTGGTTGCACTACCTGGCAAGCCTTTGCAGAGGGAACAGTGTGCAGCGCCTGCCAGTCCATGGGCACTCGCCTCTGCTTTGCAAGAGAGGTGTCTGGTTATGCACAAGGTGGTGGCATCCATGCTTCTTTCATCACCACTGAGGCCAAAGACATACTCTAACGTGTTTTCAGGCATGAACACATGCTAAGCAATTTCCATACCTCAGGCGTGCATGCCTAAGATCCTTGGACACAGAGCCGACAGTGCCCCTCCATCATTTCCCACCTGTCAGTCCCAGCCCCAACACCTTGCCTGAGCCTGCTGGGGGGTGAGCCAGACACTTGTGGAGTTACAGGCTTCAAATGGCATGGCTTAAAGCCTTGTTATGGTCAAGGACTTTTGCGAGTGCCTGCTTGCAATAGTTTGGCTTTCCCTTCCTTTTTCTTCTCCTTCCCACCCTGCAGTCCCCCTTGCCCCATCCCAAATATCTTTTGCAAGGCAGCAAACTCAAGGCTTCTACTTGGGAAACATGGCGTCATTCACGTCTTTGAGGTAATGGTGCAACTCTGGGGGACAGACCTACGGTATTTGGATCCAAGGAGATTCTCTGTTTCTGAACTCCGTACCCGGAACCACTGATGTTTATACAGCAAATATGATCCGTATCAGTCTGCCACAGTGTGAAATGTTACAATCCTTGGAGAAAAGAAACGAAAGGAGTCATGGCATGTAAGTTCAGGGTTGGAGGTGCAAGAAAGTGCATTTATTTCTACCGTGCAACCTGCTGCTTTTGCTTTTATTGCAGGGGAAGGTAGTTGTTGCTATCGCTGTAAAGGTTACTGCTGTTCCTGAGACCTGGGCTGCAGAAAGCCAGCAAAACTGGCCTGTTAGTCTCAGGACTCGCTTAGATATTTTCTTTGTTTTGTTTTTTTTTTTTTCCCTGCACTGCCTTTGGTCCTGATTTCCTTATCCTGCTTCTTTCTGCTGCTGAAAACACTCAGCTGTTCTCACTGCAACCCCCACCCTAACCCCTCTCTCTTCTTCTTGGTCTTTTTACCTTCTCCCCTCTCACTTTTATTTTCTCTTCTGCACTGCTTCTACATCCATTTGTCGTCCTCTCTCCACCTCCAGTAACGCCCCATCAGGGATTATTTTTCTAGTATAAATCTATGAAGTCTCAACTTTAAAAAAATCATTAGAAAAACAGGTGCAGGTTTATAAAAGCCATCAGGTATCTAATTATGTGCCTAGGCACTGTGGTGGCATACAAAACGGAGGGAAGAAGGCACTCAAGTTCTGCTAATCCTCCATGGAAGTTAAACACCCAACCCAATTAATACATTGTATAGTGCATTTTTATTGTGCATTTGTATCTGTACTTGATGTATCTTTGAGCATCTACATACTTCTGACAAGCCATGGGTGATTTGGTTAACTTTATCCTTGTTTTCATAGCTTTGCTTGTGTGCTTTTCCACACCTTGCGGCTCTTGATGGAGAATTAAAGTTCCCCAGGGCTGGGACTGCATCCTCCAGCAAGTTTGTACAGGTCTCGGGGCTTTTTACGGACACTAAGACGTTACAAATAAACATGGCTACTAAGCCCAGTCTTACCATTCAGACTGTCAGCTGTAAAAAGCCACCAACCCTCAGAGGTCTTCTGGTAAAGGAATGTAAAATAAAAAGCAAACAAATATGGGTAATCATGCTGCTGGCTAAGATGTGTTACCAAAAATTACTGATGACAAACCTCAAAATTCGGTGATTCATCCAAGCACTCAAGAAGCACTTACAAGAAACCACATGACTAATTATGCTAGAGGTCAGGGACAGTTCTACACAGTCTACACATGTAATTACATACTCTACAAAAGCCAACCCTTGTCCTCTCAAGGTAGATAATAAATGTTGTGCTGTTATTGAGAGAAGGGTATGAATTGCTTGGAAGAACTCTTCCTCGTGGGCTCTTTCTCCTGGTCATTTATTCTTTGCACTGCACCTATGACAACAGCTAGACAGGCAACAAAACAACCAAACAGCACAGACTGAAATGTGGAAGGCCAGAATTGCCTCCCACCAATGCTGATTTTAGTGTGGTGGCATTTCATGTGAGTGACTTCAACCGTGTTATGCACACAAAGGCAAAAGCTGACCCTGGCTTCCTAGCTGAAATGTAGGGATATAACCCAGATTAGTGGGATGCGAATCTGACCAGAGAGGCTGATGAACCTCCGTGGAGCTGTAAGTGATGTCCCTGGAAGGGAGGTGAAATGAAACGACCCCGTCCCTCATGGCAAGGCAGTGCTTCTCCTGTCAGCTGAAATGTGGCTTTGAAAGCATTAAGATGTTGTCACTTTCGTGCGGAGAAAATCATGTCTAAATTTGAATGTGTTTGATGATACTATAAGCAATATAAAGCTATAAGCTAATTATCACAGGAAACTCCCATTTCAGTTATTTCACCAAAATTTCAGTGCCTGTGTACCTTTGAAGAGCTGGAACAAAGCAAATGGGTTTCGACTTTCACAGTTTACCAAATGTGGCATTGATGGTGAGCCGTATAGTGATGTAAGGGACAGATCTATATTTGTTTAAGGAGCCTTCAGGCTGAGTTTCCAGCTTTGTGAGTACTGAGAAAGAGGAAAGGGGGAAGCTCTGAGGAAAGCAAATGTTTCCTGAACTTTGAGTTTCTTTGCTTTGATATATTACCAGATTTTTCTGTGATGTGACCAGTCCTCCTTTATAAACTTTGCTTTATCTCAGTGACATTTTGTGTTTAGAAAATGATTAAGCTGTCATATTTGGGGACTGTAAAGAGCAAAGGGCTGAAAGAGTTCGTTCTACCCGTCAAGTCACTCAGTTACAGCTGAGTCCCTTTGCAGACATGCATTTCCACTGGCGTATGCATGCACCATGTGCTGGCCCTTGCCTGCTCCTCACACTATGGGAGCTACAGACATAAAAATATATATGTATAAATCTGTATGTATAAAAAGTGTATCACCTGATGAGGAGGGCTGTGGGACTCAGCAAAGTTCCCTATTACTTATTAGCCAGCCAGTGGTCTGGCCTGTCTGTCTCTGTCCTTGGCAATAAAACAAAGATGAAAGGTAGCCGCTTATTTGGAGGCAGACTTGAAAGTACAGTAGCTATCTCAGGCCCTCGCCTTATCAAAGGCTGGGACAGCAATAACAGTACTAGATGGAGCAACAAGGACGTGGTAGGCTAGGCTGTCAAACAGTTACACCTTGTGCGCAAACAGCAGTTTCACATCCCATCAGGCACCGAAACACAGTTGGCAGCTGAAGTTAAGCTGCAGCAGATGGTTCTAACTGTGGTACCAGCCTCCTTCTCCAGGCCTGGGCATGGGGACAAGGTTGGGCAGGGCATCGACTCCCCAGGTCGGGGAACCTTTCTGGTAACCAGCTTGTGAAGTTCAAGGCTCCGAGGCAGAGCTCGTGCCCCAGGCTACCAGTGAAAGCTCATCTGTCACCAGCCTGAGTCTGCTAAACTGGGAGAGTCATTTTGCACAGCCTTTCTCAACTAGAGCCCCATAGATCAACCCCCACTCAGGCTGAAAGCAAACGGCAGTGAGGACAGCCTTCTTTATGGTTGTTAAAACTGTCATCTCAAATGCTGGCAGGAGGGTGGGATGTGGGAATTGTTGCACTAGTGTTTTAGGGGAAGTAGATCATCCTTTCAGAGATGACCATTACAGTTTTGAACTTCGACCTTCCTCAAGCACCACGTTGAAGCCATAAAGAGTCTAGCTGATCCTGGTGGAGAACTCCTGTGCTAAGTGTTGACTTGAGTCAATGACTCAAACAAAAAGATGGGGCCTTTCTCAAGAAGAAATAGACTGAGGTACTGAATCAGTCACTGCAGCTTTTGTTTGCCTCATCAAATGATTTTTTTTCAGCTAGTTAAATTTGTCCATTCATTTTTATAATGCACTATGGCTAGATGTACCTGGCTTACACAATACAACTAGCAAACATGGCAGAAATGGTAGAAAAAAGTGCTCCATACAACACTATAACACTGGAAGAGTCACCCAAGAATGTCCTGACCTGCAAAGACCAGCTGAGGGGCCTGGGCCCATGGGACTGAGACTCAGCAGCTGGATTTCGACAGCAAAGGTCAGAGACGAGCATTAACAGGATATCATCTAGAAAGCAGGTGTGGTGGAAGGCAAACTGAAGACTTCGTTTCAAATGCACCAGGTAACCTGGGTCCAAATGTTGCAATGCATGGTGCTAATGAATGGCTCTTTTTCAGCATAAGGTCATGCTTCTGTTCTTGCTCTCTGTCATGAAATTACTAAGTGAAAGTCAGAAAGCCAATATTTTGGTAGGTAAGTCAACCAAATCTTTCGAGTTGGGAGTGCAGTGTTGGTGCTGGAGTTTGAATGTTTCTTATTCCCATTCCTCTCTACAGATCAGTTTTTCAGATAGAGAAAGGAAGCAGAAAAGATCCACAGAGAAGCTGTTAAAGACACAACATACACAACAGAAGACATTGAAATGACAATACTAGCATAAAAATATGTTTGCCTTTGGTCACAAGGACTTCATCAGGAGAGGACACAATATCCAATACTGTCTTAAATACTAATTTCTGCGGCAAACATACTTTTCCACTGCAGAATAGTGGTGATGTGCCGGGTGAATGTACAAAGATTTGTTTAAAGTATCTTGATAAGCTTTAAGGAGCTCTTAATAAATCAGTTGAATATAAAACTCTTGGTGAATGATTTCCAAAGTCTCTGAGTGATGCTTCAGGTAGAAAAAATGGGGGTAGTATGTTGTGAAAGACCTCTCAGAAAAAAATCTCCAAATGCATTTTCTAAAAGCATGCATCAGCCTATTATACAGCTGATGTTTCTGGCAACCTGAAGAGTTTCTGGACCCAGGCTACACAGCATTATGTAAAGTGGTCTATTTCATTTCAATCCTTATATGAAAATTCTTGGAAGTTGCTTAAAAACCAGTAATTCTGGTGTTGATTTGTTTCATTTTGCTGCTATGAAGCAAGGTCCTGAAGACAGCCAACATGATGGGAGCGATGATAGCTAGTGAGAGATCCTTTCTATGGGTTTCCTCATTCCTAAGAGTAAATGAAGAAAGATTTTGAAAACTTAAGCTTGGAGCATTTTTTACTACTCATCTCTCTCATGCTAGTGGTCAACATTAATGTCAAAGACCAAGGTTTTAAATCACATTATTTAACCTGAAAATGTCTGGGGTGGCAGGGAAAGAGGAGGAACATAGTAAATAGGTCTGGAAATGACATCAGAAGCATTTGAGTCCTGTTTCCTGATGCCATGGGAAACCACATAGTGTAATTCCTTTCATACATTGATCACTTTTTTTTTTAAATGGGATAGAAACTTTTTTCTTGCTGCTGCTCTTGAAATCTCCAAAATTACCTTCCTCTGATGGTTTGAAACATTCTTCCGATTTTCTGCATACATTTCTCTAAGGGTAGCTTATATGCATTACTCTGTGCAAACATTGTCTTTAGTTTAAATAGCTCTTTTCTTTCCTGCATTTTCAGAAAGGAAAGTCATATACCTGCTGAGACTTTTTTTCCTAGGCTAAAAAAGCTAAATAAGCCACTTTCTGTTGGCTTTTTTTGTGTGAGATCATTCGTTCCATTTTTCTTAATTTCCTTTGATAGAGCTAACTCAGTTCAGCTTTTGGAAATTATCACTTTTATAATGGTTCTAACTTTTAGGACCTACTACTTTTTTATAATTACTCATTTTTTCCCATCCTTTGCAGCAACTCCATGTACATCTTCATTGAAGTCCTTTTGTGCAGCTCTTCCAGTCTGACTTCATCAGCATTGGACTTCAGTGACCAGAGCTGCATGCAGCATGCAGGAGGACCTCTTAACCGTGCCTGCTATGGAAACTGTTATTATTGGTTTGCCACCAACGACCTACCAGTTTAGGAGAAAAATTCTCTAAATGCATGGTCTTAGAGTTTGCACTGAATTACTACCTACTGCTATTTGCAGCGTTTTTGGATAGAGCTTAACTTTTCCTGCCAGTTTCAGTGCACTGAGCTTCATCAAGTTTGCTGTTGCTGTGGATAAAATAATTTTCATACCTGTGGAGTCCTTCCCATTTGCTGTACTGTCTTTTCACTGCCATGTTCAGCCTTATCCAGGCTGCAGACTGTTGCAAAGAAAGTATACAGGTTTTAGACCATGTCTAGGAGGTGTCTAATCTCTGCCTCATGTTCTCTCTCTTTCTACAACAACATCTGCTACTTGTTTCTACTTCCTTTCATGCTCTAACTCAGCTAAGCTTGGAGAAAAATTATCACTTTAATCTCTAAATATTTTTGACTCCAAGACATAGCTGTCTCTGCTGATTAGTCTATTTTCACAATCCTAGTAATTGAATTGATTATTCATCAAGGGAGGTATGAATGAATTTGGAGACAGCCAATGGAGAAAGGGTAGGAGCAATACAAGTTGGCCCTATATTAACCTCACCTCCCTATTGCCTGTGGGTAAAATTAATACAGAGATGCTTGACTGCATTTCCCATGAATCAATGGCAAGTATATCTGTAATTCTGAAAACAGTTTTGCCCCTAGTAAATACCCTCATGGTGAAAACAAACTAAATTAAAATTGCCTCCACGATTTTCTTTTTCCTGTCATCATCAGCAGAAACCTAGAGGCCTCTCACCAAAGTGACAGGAGCTGCTGGTTAAAACTGAGAGTGGAGCCCAGCTACCAGTCCTTCATGGTGATTTAGACAGATAATTAGTCAGGTAACAATTCCACTGTTGAAAGGTCTGTGAGGCTGGGATCAAACCAACTCAGCACTGCAGGGAACTGTCATGAGATAAAAAGATAAGACGAATGAGTTTGTGTTTGTATAGCACTTGGAATGCGCAGAGTCCAATATAGATGTAAAATATTATTACTAAATGCATGAGCACTCTGTTATGAGGAAATTTCCTTCAAAAGCAACTGAATGGATAAACTCCAGAGAGGGTCATGAAAATAAATCATGTCAGTAAAGCAGTACCCTTTCCTGGGCTGCACCTTATCTCCAATAACAATGATGTCCCCTGGGCAAGGTTTATACCTGCATGCAGTGGCCATAGCAACACCAATGATGACAAATATAGGAGCTCGCTTGTGCCAGGTAGGTGAAGCCCAGAGGAGCAGATCTCTATGTTTCCACCACAGCGGGAAACTGCTGATACTGGGTTTTGATATTTCTGACAGTGCTAGCCAGGGGCTTTGGTTTGGGGGCTGCCCAGTGAAGTGCAGTCAGTGAGGTAAGGGTGATGCTAGACCCACTGGGACTCTTGATATTCGAGTACACAGCAGAGGGTGATACATTTGTCCACTGAAACATGTAAGAGTCCTTTGGCAACTAACTTCTTGCAGGGTGCCCTCCTGCCCCTTGGATGGCTGTTTTGCTCTGGTCGGCAACATGGGGTGGGTGCTGGAGCAGATCCACAGCCCTATCGAGCCAACCTGCTCAGAGGCTGAACACCGTCAGAGCCCCATCCATGGGCAGCTACCACGCTCGCAGCATGTTACGCCAAGCACTTTGCGGGCTGAGTCGCTGTATGTATAAACTTTCCCATGATCATCTGGGCAGCTTTTCTCATCCCCTCAAGCACAAAGCTTGTAAATGGGAACAGTGCCATTAAGACAACTTTCTGTGGGCAGAAAGCAACAGATATTCTCAAGTGACTTATTCACATTTACCACTGCAATTGTCTGTTCTGACAGTCATTACAGAATCTCTCCCAGAGCGCTGTTAGTTTAGCTGACATTTCAGACATGTACCAGCAAAATCAAAAGGATTACCTGTGGATGATGCGGGGATCAATCACATATCGAAGGTACAATTCAGGATTCAGCCTTGCTAAGGTTATTTTTTTACATTGTGCTTTTATTGCTTACTTTCTTTCCCATCATGATTTTGTGCTATGGGAAGTTCTCACTGGAAGATTTGACATCCCATGCTTCTCTTCCTGGATACAGAGGGAAAAACGAAGGCTAGCTGGCAGCTACCATAAAGCCACCAGTGTGGATTTTTAATACCAGGCAGGCTCCTTTGTAACCTTTTAGTATACCATATTGCTGCGGTGCTGCAAAGAGCCCCACGGCAAATGAGTACCAGGCTAACTGAGAACACAAGCCTAAAAATAGAGGTGTCTGGGAAGTGATGATTTTTCCACAGAAACATCAGGTTTTAATAAAAAAAATGAAAACACGGAAGTTTTAAGTATAATGCAGAAAGGTTTTGGGTTACCAAGGTTAGATTTTATGTACTTCTTTCTGACCAACACTGAAGATTTTTTTAAAAACTATTTTTAACAAAAAATATTGGTTTCCCAAAGAAAACCACAGCTACTGACAAAATAATTAAAAAATCATTAAAATGTTAGGTTCAACTTATACTTTTTTCTTGCTTATCTGCTTTCCTTCTCCTTTCATTTTTCTATTTTCTGTCATCTCCTTCTCATGTGCAGCCCACTTGCTGGTACTTACATAGTTACAAGTCCTACTAAGGGAAACTAGCACTTCCATCTTCCTTATTAACTCAGTTCTTGCCCTATTGCTTTTTCTCTTTGTTCATATTTGTTACCGTTCTTTTTTTTTTTTTTTTCCCTCTTTGCCTTTCCTTATCATGTTCCTCCACTTCCTTTTTTGTCCAGCACTTAGATGTCTCTAATAATCTTCGTTCCCTCCTGGTTCCATCTTTTATTCTTTCTGGCACCTTTAATACCTGTGCTTTCATTTCCTTGTCTTCTCCTTAGATATTACTGTCTGTTGGCAATCTTTCCCATCTGTGCCTCTGAAGAGCACATATTCCATAGGACTTCAAAAAGGAGAACCAATTTTTCATCACAATACTACAAGAGCTCAAAAAGTAAATATTACTATATCCATTTTATGTGTGGAAAAAATACAGAAATATTGACTAGTTTGACCAAAGCCATGAAGCAATTCATTGTTAGAGCTGATGTCTCTTTCAGCCCATCCTGTGGTCAGTCTATTAGACTGCTTTGCTCCTTCTACTTCTGTGATACTCTATAACTTTCTGGAAGCACTTTGATGCTGGACTTGTGCAAGCTTCAACCCTACTTTACTCCTCATCTTCCATCACTTGCAACTTGCCCCAGAAACTATTCCTCATGCCTACATCACCAGGCAGCGGCAGAAGCAGCTTCCCTGAGGACTGCTCGGTTCTTACCCAGAGCATAGCACAGCCTTCAGCATCTGAGGTTGCTACTTGTGGCTGTACAATGAGAAGTACAGGAAAAATAGTTGTGAAGATCCAAAAATCTTCTTTCCACCATCTCTCCTTTGAGAGACATGGAAGGATACAGATTCAAGTGTGCGGGGCAGAGACATGTGAATAGAGTCTGAGGAGCTGAAGCCAAACCATCATCCCCACAGAAAGCTTCAGATACGACAGGATGAGCTGGGCTGCTGGGAGAATAAGCAGTCTGCCCCGAAGAGGAGAAACAAGCATGGGTTAACAGACACACAGCATTTTCATTTGGGTTGCTTAAGCTGAGTTTTGGATTCACTAACCTGGGTGTTTTTCACGTGAGTTTGAGTTTCAGAATAAAAGCTTACATAACGATAACAGGCCTGTGAGAATAGAGAAGGAACTTGCCCCTGCTTCAGGCTGTGAAGGGTTAGTACTTGAAGAGTGCAAATTACTTACATGTGCATGATATATGTGAGTGGAGGACTTTTATAATCTTAAAACCAAAGTATGTATCTGGGTCCAGTCTGTTGGGCATTCAAGTACACCATATCTAGGAAGATTTTTCTCTTGGATGCTGCAGATGAGCGAAATCTGATACACCCTGGAATGCATTTCCAAGCAAAACTTCCTAACTTTGAGGGGCCACAGTGATTCTATTTTGTGTTAGGACCATGTGTTAAATATAGATGTTCTATTTCTAGTGCAGCTCCCTTCTCACCACCCCAAATGAGTTCAGTACAGTTTCAAGGAAAAGAGATAGGCTAAGCACAGTTCAGATCAAACATAGCATGGGTTTTGTGCTTTTCCTCATCCTTTCTGGGAGGCTCAGACATTTCCAGAAGAGAGGGGTGGGAGACAGCTGCATTCCTCAGGCAATTGAATCCTTCCCTTGCATGGCATGAGCTTGGGCTCAGCAATCTGTTCAATGCAACCCTCATGCAGGCCATGTTTGCAGAGGTGCTGGAGAGCGGAGGTGAACATCTACAGTGCGTTGTGTCTCCTTGAGGTGAGCATGGTGTTCATCCTACAAATCACACAGCAGACCTCAGAAACAGCGACTCTCTTGTGGGTTACCTTGACATGTTGGCACTAACAAGGCTTTCATTCTGTGCCACCCATCCTTCTCAGGGCTGCAGTCCTGTTAGCTCTTGTACGCTAAGCGTGTTTGGGCTTGAGTGGATAACCAGCAGAGAGAAGGCAGTGCTGGAGGAAGCGGGTCTGGTGACTCAGTGGGTAGCATTCTTCCTTCTGAGTCAGTATTGAACCAAACACCCACATGCGGTGCTAAGGGGGGCTGTTCTACTAAAGCAGCTGAGTTTTGGACATGACTGAGAAACCAAGCTTCTAGCCACTTATGGCTTTTGAAATGTCTGTGGTCCTTTCTCAGCAGCAGTGGCATTTACCCAGTATCTTGATCACATTCCAGCATGGAAAATGTATTTCACTCACCTCCAGCTCCCTCTGTTACTTCAGTAAAACATTTTCTTTTTCACTACTGTAGCACAATGCATTAGTAAGGATATGCAGTATATGTTGCCTTTTGGCTCTAACACTGGCCAAAATGGCTTTGGACACACATGACAAAACTTTTTTTCATATGCCATTTTTCATTCATATCAAGGGATATCCTGGGCTTCCTGCCCATACATGCACAGTACTCCCACAAACGTTAATCAGAAACCTGCATAGGTAAAAAGAACATCACACTCCTCAAAGCCCAGTTTATCTCAGGGCAAATAATGTCAGGGGGTAGCTCTTGACTTCATCTTGCAAAGTTCTTTTGCCCCCATCAGTTCACAGTAAAGTGCAAGTATTACTTAGTGTCATGGAGGCAACAGCCTTCATCACATACAGCTTCTCATGAGGCAGCATGCCTGGTCTGAATAGGTCCAGATTCTCCTCTGTATCCTGTTGTCATTACCATCCACAGCAAAGGTGATCTTCAAAGGCAACCAATGCTGAAATGTTTGTGCTTGAGCCCACTTTGTACCCTATTTGCTCCCTTGTCATGGCTGACACGCCTCACTACATGCCTCCCAGTGATGGAGGAAGAGGCTTTGTATGCCAGCATTGAAACACACATGCTGCCTGATACTTGCTTTGTTTGATATGTGATGACAGCTCTTTATAGGTGTCTGAGAAAAACAAATGAACGAAGAAGTAGTTCCTGGTGGCCTCTGCCAGCTGTTGACAATACTGAATAATTTGCTTTTCCTGAAACAGACCTGATGCCTCTTGTGGATGATGTGGTGCGTAGGAGTTGTGTCAATCAATAAAAATTAAAAGTTGCTGAAGGGCAGGAACAGCAGCTGTGAGATTTCTTACTGCTTTTTGTTCACAGGGAAATGGTATCAGACTCTGCTTAGTGGCTTGTGTGATTTACTGTCTCATTTATCTCACATGCTTTGGCAAGGACTTTTGCAAGCAGATTGATTTTAGACCCCAGCTTTTAAAGGTGTAAGACAAATGGTTCATTCATAAAAAACTTATTTGTGAAACCTTGTTTAGCATCTAAGCAGGTGTCCTGATTTATAAAAACTACTAAGTGGTTTGCTCTGTGGGAACATTTTTATTGTTCAGCCCAAGTCAGTCTCCCTGATTATGAGATTTTTCCTTAGAAATCACATGACTTCATAATTTTGGAGTGCACAGGTATACAGGATAAGGGATGAATGGATAAATGAATTCACTCCCCTTGTGTCACAGGCAATTGCATCATTTATAATAATAACAAGCTCTATATAACAATCTAACTCTTCATAACAACATCAAGCTCATCTTAAAGGTAGGTAGAGTTTTCATCCCTGTGACTCTGTTCAGAAGTCTGTGCCGGAACCTCATGAGTTTGATGACTGTGCATTTCTTCTAATGTGCTTTAATCAGTGTTTGGGGGTGGGTGGGGTCTCCATGCACCAAAGGGCTAGAAGCCTGCTACTGTAACAGGAGGGATCAGACATTCAGGTAAGGTATTTTTTCCAACAGCAAGAAACGCTTGCTGTCATGGATGTATGTACAGCCTAGTGATGCACAGAAGCCCCAGCTGCTCAGAGACCCTTCTCTGAATCCATGTGTTTATATTCCAAGAGTACCTCTAGCTCCCTGCACTGGCCAGAACACCCCTTCTTCTTCACTCCAGCTCCTTCCCCTGAACTACAAGCACCATGAGACTTGCAAGAAATGCTGGGAAATGGCAAGGCTAGAGCCAGAGGTGACCACCAGTTTTGGAAGTCAAAACCGGTGCATCGATACTTCTATGTCTCTCAGCCCTGAGCAGTCAGGAACTAATTTCTGCAGTTGGAGTGCCATTGTCAGGGCCTAGGATTGGCAGCTTCTTCTGCAGCAGCTGGTACGGGACTACTTCAGATGCAGGAAGCAGCACACACCAACCATGGGATGCCCCAGGTCCCTCTACAGCAATGCCTCATAGCAAACTTCTCCAGTGCTAAGCAAGCAGGGGGAGAGTAAAGTGGCACCCCACTCCTGCAGTGCTCCTGTGTCAAATACATCAGCAAAACCCTTGTGTGTGAAACCCATCAAATAGCTATATTTAGGTATTCCTAAGATAAAAGAGAGAGATTTTCTCTTCCATTTGAAACCTCTTCACCATGAGGTCTGGTTAAAATATTTCTATTGAAATTGTTCTTTAGGAAGAGGTGTTTCAGACAGAACAGATCTAACAGAAGAGTAGATTCAGTGAGAAATGTCTTCATGCCACAGAATATTTACACATTTCACTGGAAAACAGAAATGTCTCTAACAAAAGGATACATGCTGTGCAATGTGTTATTCTAATGCAATACACAAGAAGTTCTGCCATAGAGCCCTGGAGGTGATACCCCAAGCTGTCTAGCATTGCCATGTTGCTTTGTCTTTACAATAACTTATCTGAAACCTCCATGTATCACTAGCCTAATGGTGATCCACAACCAGTAGGGGAGAATGGGCACATGAGGCACCCAGAATTACACTGTCATAATGTGGCATATCTACCTCATTCCATATTTCATTTATTGGGCAATGTAGCTGAGGTTTTGGCTTTCAGTCAAAAATAAGGATTTTCCCAAGAGGAGAAATTGGATGAGGAATTAAAGAAACCCCACAAAATGACCAAAACACCTCCCAAGCACCATTTTCCACTATTCATATTTTAAAGAATTAAATGCGGTTTTAGTGCAAGGAATAACTGTACACTAGCCCTAGGGTTATGAACTGGATAAGCTATTAGGAATTTTCCATTTCTAACTGATTGTGATCTCACATCAGTGTAACTCTGCTCACTTAAATGGAATTACTTCAGAATTACTCTGATGTGAAAGCAGAACGAGGTCCTGTGATTCTATAACTATTTATACTAAGCTGTTCACATATGCCTCCGAGAGAAGCAGCTTGTAAGAAAATATAGTGGAATTTAGAGCCCATTTTTCATCAGTTCAGTTAATCAGTTTACTCTGGTCTACTGATCATTTCTGCTGCTCTGCATGTGATTGTCCTTATAAGTGAGGTCAGCTTTATAGGCAAAGAAAATATCCTTTATAAATCCAGCTGGTATCATTAGAAGAAAACAGGCAAGTTGGGCATCTAGAGTTTTTTTCTAATCTTTTTAAAGACAAAGTTTTACCTGTAATTAAGCATTTATTGTTCTATGTTATAGTTTCTAAGAAAAGATGGGTTGTAGTTATAAGACCCTAAGCTGGATCTTGATTACTTCTGCTTCTGTCAATAGGAAACTAGTGCTTAGCTGGCTAGCATGATAATTCATCCTTGAAGGTTTGTAGAAACACCCTAAGGTCCTCACTTACAATATGACATATGGTTCTCATCCAACTAAATACATAAGTCCGTGCTCAGCTTTAAGCATCATGAATAGTATCACTGAGGCAATGACTGAGCTTGCATGCTTTGAGGCACTGTGGTCTGGTTGTGCACCCTCTTCTTCTAATGCAGATCCCCTGAAAGTGTCAAGAGCACTGCCTGGCTCTTCCCTTTTGCTTCAGCCTTATTGCTAAAGAAACTCCTTAAACGTCGTATTAGCAGAGTTGTTAGGCAGAGAAGTGGTCTTCAATGGTTTCTTGGCTGCACTGTGAGCATGGGGAGAGAGGGCACAAGGGGTTGGAAGGGCTGAAGCTCCTTCTCACTAGCTCCTTCCTGCATGGTGTATCTAGCATATATATGAATGGTAGGATGTGGGCCGTACAGTCAGAAAATCACAGAATGATTTAGGTCGACAGACGTCTCTGAAGTCCAACGCCCCACTTAAAGCAGAGCAAATTTCAGTTCTAAAAAAGGTTTTTCAGGGTCTTCTCTAGCCAAGTTCTGAATATCCCAATATTCATCAATAATATACCAGTAGGTACAGGACCAGTTATCTATAATGGAACAAGATAGAGATGGGCTTGAGGGCTGGCATCAGATGTAGTTCAGGGTTGGAATCAGATTTCAAGTGGACTTAAGCTTCAGAGATTTTGTACTGTTGCCTTGGCCTTTTTCTCTAAGGGTCTCTTAAAATTACTTTAAATGGAGAGGAACAGTTTAACCAATCTAGTTCCATAGGGCTGAATCCAGCAGTTATCAATATCCCCAGAGGAAAAGAAGTAGCTTCTGCAGTCTCTTGATTAACTGAGCATAAAATGAGCCGCCCTCCCCTTTCTGTTTTAATTAGATATGAATGAACCAGTTCAAACCACATAAAAATTGACTTCTGACTCCTCTGCGTGTACATTAACCACTAGGTCACGGTTTTATTTTTTTCCTTGAGAAAACCAATTTTCCCAGAACAGGAATGGTATTTAGAAGTACTCCCACCATATTTTTCTCCATCCCAGCTCTTTCTTACGCACGGCTGCCCAAGTGGCAGGAGGCCCAACGGGCCGTGACACCAGTCAGCAGCCGGCAAGCACCAGCAGATGTAGACGCTTAGGTGGTCATCTGCCACCCTTACAGCTGCAAAGGGAAAGGGAACAGGCTTACATGTGCGCATTGCTTGCCAGCCTAGAGGCAGGGCAGGGTGTTTTTTTTGGGGGGTGCAGGGGGCGACAGGCCACAGGGCAGAGGGGGGTGCCACCGCTCGATGGGGCGGGCATTCCACCTGGGCACCGGCAGGTCTGGAACTGGCACCTTCACTGCTTGCTGAGCTCTACCAGGGTCTCTGCTGAGTTCTGCCAGGGTCTCTGCAAGCTGGACACTGCCTTTGTGCATCTCTAGTCCAGGGGAAGAGGAGGGGAGGCACGGCTTCTGCAGGGATGGAAGCACTTACCGAGAGGGTCGAGTGCGAGCTTCCATTGCACCAGCTGTAACCACCTGTGTCCTGGCTGTTACCCTGGGGTACTGTCCAGGATAGCAATGCAGCTTTGCTTCTTCCTCATTGAGTAAAGAAAGCGTGCATGTGTGTATTTGCTGTGGAGGAACAGTTGCACTGCAGATTTATCCATCCCATGGTAACTTGTTCCTGTATTCATATCTTAGAAGTCTGTCTCAGATGAACTCTGATTGCATTCCTCTGAACACTTTCATTTTTTTGTGATAAATACTTTAAGCCAACATTCCCACTGATGCTCTTGCAGGAGTTGGAATATGTCCTTGATGCATCCTGCATTTGGGACACATGCGGGCTGGAACTACATCCTACCACATCTCATCTGACAGGACCAATTACGCCCCCTGTGTGATAGTGAAGTATAGTGAAGATATAGATATACTTCACTATATAGAATAGTGAAGTAAGAAGAGAAAGCAAATGGCAAAAGGCAAACACCTTGAGAGAGATCTGAAGACAAGTTTCCATACATGTTGTTTGAAGCAGAAAATACATGTAAATCCTTGTATCACCAGGATGTTGCCTGCACAAGAAAAATGCTGTAGTTAGGAACTGCACAGGGAGAGTGTAGGTAATCCTCTTCATCCCAGACAAGGGCAGTTGTGTTGGGGTAAAAGATCTTTGTATTTATGGTAGAAATCTCCCCGTGGAGAAGGGCATCTATTGAGATATTAGGAATCTTTGTAGAGATTCAACCAGGCTTGATAGCAGTGCAAAGTGGAGGAGCTTTTTTAAAAAAAAAGGAATTACACCTGTACCCTGAGAGGTATAGAGCAGCCTGATGAAGAAAGGAGCAGATGTCACATAAATCATGTGATGCCAGTAACCAGTTTGTCTCTGTCACAGCCAAAGGCCCTAACTTCAGTTTCATGTAAGTTAGTAGCAAGACCCCTTTAGACCCCCATATGAAATCACCAGTCCTTTAGGCAGAGAGACCAAGAGCCAGCAGCTACATTTGGGAAGCTGATGAAGATCCTGTTAAGGGTAAGCGATCATGGGATGCTCTTATTAAACAGCAGGCTTTGCAAAGGCAGGACTGCAAGTGGCTTTGCCTTGGTGCCTGCAGAGTGACTGTGACAGCAGAAGGGATGAGGACACGTCAAGAGTGCTCGGCATGGAAAAGTTCATTCCTGGTGGTCCTGCTCTCAGTGAGCAGGCTCATTCAGTCTCCTGTGGCCAGGTCACAACTTCTCCTGCGCAAATTGTTGCTGGCTCCTTTCTGCAGTCAAATGGAAAATGCTCTGTGTCAGTCACTCACCGTGCTGGGATTGGAGCATGCAAACTATACAAGGGCCCAGCTGGGGCCAGAGACCTGTGAGGAGATGGGAGAGACTCTGCTCCAGGAAAAGCAGGGAAAGGAAAAGGGGTCAGAGACCTGGTCCCCGTAGGCTGCACAAACTTTCCCACAGGCTACCTGAAGCACGAGGGCTGCCAGCTGGCCAGCATTGGACTGAGGGCTTGACTCCCTGCCCTCCAGTATTCAGGCATGCAATCACTTTGCAGGTCATAAAATAAGCCATGGTGCCTGACATTCATTCACATATGGAAAGGGAGAGCTGACCTCTGAGCATTGCCTGAAGGAAATGGTGCAGGCTACTCTTTTCTGAAGACACCTTGAGTTTTGACCTTCCATTGTAAAAAGGCCAGGATGCTATAGAGCTCTAGCATGCTCTCTCTGTCTCACTGCCTCTTCCAGTGAGAACATCTACCCACAAAACCAGCCCCTGTGCATTTTGGCTAGCTATAGAAAACTGTATATAGGCTTAATTCTCCTTTGACAAATCCAAAAGAAAGTCTCACCCAACTGAGAGCTTTAAAAGCATAAAAAGCTCTCACAATCAAAGAACAAATGTAAAATCCTGAGCCTTTTAGATAAAACTGCCCAAGCCTGTGCACCTAATTAATGAACAAAGATGCAGGAGAGGCAGAGCCTTGAAATGGAGTTTGTGTCATAAACAATATGAAAACTAAATGCAGCCTAGCTGAGTGGTCAGATGCATACAGAGAACTGAAAATTCTTGTGCAAGGGGTAGCACTTAGAGCACACTGGAGCCTGATAGGGGTCAGAGATGGACTGCTGTTAAAATTGATTGTATCTGTATCTGTAAAGAGGTGTGTGTGGGGATAAGCAGTACTACATGTACCAGGCTATGCTGGTGCCTCTTACAGTGCAGAATGGATATGCAAGGACGGCTTGAGCTACTGAAACTTCTGCAAGTAATTGCTAGCTGATATGAGTAAGAAGATCAAAATTTTGGCAGATTATACAACTGCACAGTGGTGGGGATGGACAGAGAGTCCAGTGGGAACTGGAAATCTGGTTAGTTGAAAAGAAGCTTCTCACACATCTGGGAGAAAATATTCAGAAATCTGACTAGTCAGCAGGAGGGTGGAATTTGGAAAGCAATCGATGCTGAGGGACTCTAGGGTGATAAGGTCAAAATAGACATGAGCTGCACTGTGCTATGGCAGAAGGAAATAAATGTAATGTGGGGTTTTACATAAAGAGGCAAGCAAGGAGGTGAGGAAGAGGAGATGAGCAGATCTGTGAAAGGCATCAGAGTACTGCATTGTAGTAGGGTTTGTCAGCAGCCATGGGTTCCTTATTTAGCCAGAGGCTCCAGTATATCATAAACCTGAACACTTAAGACTTCAGGGGACTTGGGGCACATATGAAAAGCAGAGGATTTTGAAGACATTTGGGCACATACAGGTAACTGGAATACTTTTAAAAGGCTACCCTGGGAGTTGCATTGCATAAATACCATCAGGACTCCAGCAGTGACAAGAAGACAGAACAATTTGGAGCGCTGCTGTTTAACATCAACTCAGGAGAAGGAAGAGGAAACACCTTGCACCAAGTTCTGATCTCGGTTTTTGCACCAGAATGATTTCCCAGAAATCCTGGGAAGGCAGTGCTCTACTCATGAGAACTGTAGGTCTTTCATAGCCCATGGTATGGGAAGCAGCTTGTGTATCAGTGGCAGCCTTCAGAGGAGTCTGAAGCTCTGCCCTAATATTACACCACAGCATTCCCAATACTAATGAGAGATACTATGTCTCTCAGTTCACCCAAAGGGAAAAAAAGGTATGGAAAGGTTAAGCGACTTGCTTTATGTTGTGCAAGTCTAGGGCCCTGCCAGGAATGGAAATACCACTGAGCCCCTTTATTCTTAACAGCACCCAGCCAAGGGAACCTCTACTAGGATCTCCAAGGATTTCCTCCTACGGCAAAGGCTTTCAGTTCCAGTAAAGCTGGGAGTCCAGGGAGGAACAACCAGAGGAATGCCATGCATTATTCACATGCTTGCAAGCAGTGTGGAATGCGAAGGCTGAGATGCAGGAGGCAGCAGTGCCTGGCTAGGAGAGCACCTGAGCAATTCAGGTGGCCAGCTGGCAGGGATCCACACAGCAAGCCAAGGGTGACTCAACAACATCAGGGGAGACCCAGCAAAGCTCTGCTGTGCCTCCTGCCTTTCAACTGGCTGGTCTGGCCAGTGGAGACCAATGCCACGTCCCGAAGTCACCTCCAGGAAGCTGCGTTTCTGAGCAAAGGGGAGGCACTTTTGCTTGAATGCTAAACCTCCCTAAATACATGGCAGAAAACCTGAAACCCAGCTCAGCAAACCATTTAATTTTGTGCTTAAGCCAAGCCCTATATAAATACATATAAACTACAGTCTTGGGCTCAGCCACACTGGAGGCATGGGGGCAGAAAAGTCTAAGATGTTTAATTAAGATGGTGCTTGATGAGTTTCAGGGAAGGAATTTTAGGACATGTTTGCTTGGGATTGCAATGAGCAAACATATGTGTCCAAGAGATCTCTACCTGTCTTAAGTACTCTGTGGATTCTACAGCAGTCATTTAATCCTCCTAGGTGTCAGTTTTCTTAACTACAAAATGTGAAAAATGTTCATTCTCCAGGTGCTGGAGCTGCATAATGAAACAGCTCTTTGAATGGAAGATGCCATAAAAACATGTTCCGTGACTATTACTATTATAAGTAATAGGTATATATTCCTTCTTAATGGTGACTTATGAGTAATTGCTTGGTGGGTCAAAGCCTAAGAAAAAGTGAAACCAACTTGTGTGCTGCTAGATTTGAATTACTGTTAATAAAGCAACTACCTGAGTAAAGTGTCAAAAGTCTGAATAACTTGAGTCCAGATTTTTAGCAGTAGCAATGCTTGATTCCTACTGAAACTGATAGAATTAAGTACCTTTGCAAATTTGGCCCCACAGCTTTTCTTAATAACTGGAATATCTGTGGGCAGATAGGTGTAGGTGTCTCAGTAAGTCACATTCTTCTGTTCTTCTGAATCCTGCAGAATGGGGTCTTGAGAAATGCTTAGTATTATCTTAACTCTGCTCTTTTTTCTGCCAATGCTAATACGAGCCCAGTAGGAGCTGCATTAGAATTGTGCTAGTGGTGTCAGTTGAATTTAGACTCCTAAGTGGCTTTTTAAAATTGGGCAAATACTCGTGAATTCTTACTCTGCGTGTCCTTCCATAACTCCAGAGTCTTATCTAAGTGTCTTTGAAATTGGTTAACACTGGAGAAAGTAAACTATGGTCTCTGAAATGCTCATTGAAAGCAAACATCCAAAATGTGTTACTTCTTTTTCCCAGTAAATACTGTAAAAACTTATTTCAGTATTTATGTAATGTTACTACTATCATTGCGAGAAATCCAGAAGTTCAAAGAGAAAATTGCACCAAATATGCTTCGAATCTAGCAGTCAGTTTGGTTCCTGTTAGCTAGAACTGTTTGGTTCCTATTAACTATGCACATTCTGAAGGCATTTCAGCTCTTTTTTTTCTAATTCAGTGTGTCTACATGATAAATATTTAACAGAGATTGAAACAGTCATTCAAGACCTTTTTCAGCATCGATGACTGCTGATCAGCTGTTAAGGGCCAAAAATAACATGTATAAATAAGATAGATTACCTTAAGTATTATTCTGACAGTGATTATAATCAGGTGATACAGCTACTGAATGTTTGTAGATTATTATTATTTCATTTGCATTGTGGTAGTATTGGAGAGCCATCTCAGAATATGACCCAGCACACACACCCAGTGTGCCAGCTGTATAAGGCACTGTACAAAGACAATATAAAGTAATTCTAATTTTGGACTCGGTGATCTTAGGGGTCTTTTTCAACCTAAATGATTCCATGATTCCTGCTCTGAAGGACCAGCAATCTGAACTGTCTTTTGTAGCTTATTGCTTTCCATCATTTCCTCATTCCTCTTGTGTCTTCTGTTTCTAAGCCATCCGTGCTATCTCCTGCTGGTTTTCTGAAGCTTGAGGTTTTTCTTCTTCCTCTCCATTTGTTTATTTATTTTGCTGTTTTCTTTTCCTGGTAAATTAACATCCTGTTTATTCTCATTCTTTCACATTCAATCCACCTGAATGTGGCCATCTCTTCCTCTTCAAGGAGTCCTACTTTCCCTTATTCCTCCTCTGCTACTCTTCACCTTTGCTTCATTGAACTCAGATTTTCAATAGGCATGAATCAGCAGTTACCTTATGCCAGTTTACTTCTGCTGTGTCTGGTCACTTGTTCTTCTCTTTGATCTCAATGGCATTTTACCATCTCCCACCTCCATCGTACAATACATAGCAGCTGCATAATATTGTGCAGACGCTATCCAATGAAATATCACAGTGATGGGATAAGGTAGATAAATATTATGCTTATAATACAGATAAGTAAATGTAGGCAAAAATGTAACAAGGGGCAAGATGACAGGTGTCAATGTACAAGTTTATATTAATTGAAAAATCCTTTGTTCTCAACTCTCTGACATGTTAGCTTCATATCATGTTAATGCACTGCTGTTCTCTGAGGCCAATGACCAGGATGCCTTCTTACCAGCGCAGCCAGCTTAATTTCCACGAAGTCACCTCTATCCTGGATGTCTCCTGTCTCTTCTCAGCAGCATTAAACTTCAGTAGACTTATGAGCTGCCTTTATTTCCAAAGACAGAGTAGTTTTGCTGCTGATTGCCACGTGGCTGAATGCAGTTTTGTTTCTGCGTGGAGTTATCACTCTGAATAGTCTCAAAGAGCCAAGGAGGCCCACAGTGACGTGCTCTGGAGAGCGTCTGAACAGCAAGCAGAAATCTAGAGGGAATCCTGCAAACCCACAGGACTGTTGCCAACTGTACACGTGGGCTGCGGTTTAGTATGAGCCACTCCCTGGGCTGCCACAGCCAGAGGGAAAATTAAGGAAACAATTCCATTGACTAACCCCCTCACCCCCCCAATCTTGGATTCCTTTCCAAAAAGATCATTTGCAGTTGAAGCAGGTAGTTTCACAGGCATTCATGACGATGTAGGTTGTGGAGCACTGAGGTGCTTTCCACGGAGCAGGAAAGCTTTCCATGGGAGAAATCAAGGATGTTTCCCTTCATGGAGGGTCTTGTAGTGATAGAGACAAATCATTGCAGTGGATTCAGGAATTTGATTCTCCTTGGAGCAAATTGCATAGGTACTTTTGAGAGAGGGAGAGAGGTGCATTAGAAAGATGTGATAATAGCCCTCTGTTTGGGAGCGAAGGATAAGAAACCACCAAAAAGACCACTGAAGCCGGTGGGAGGATCTCATTGTTGACTTTAAGGAATGTAAATCTCAGAGGAATAATGATGGGGGCAGATGTGAACAAGTCTTTTTAGAGAGTAAATGACCCTTTAGAAACTACTTTGGGTGGTGAAGAGCAGAACTAGGTGGGGTCCAACGAGTTAAGCAGTGTAAGTGTTAGATGAAGTATCAGGGAATGCTTCCAATCTGTTAGACTGGCGCTTCTTCTCAAGAGAGAAATGAACACCACATCACTTGGGTGAGTTAGGAGTGCATGTTCGTTTCCTGCCCTCTTCCCAAGGGAGTGGGACTTGTCTCATTGATCTAAAGAAGCCTTTCCATCTCTAATTTCCTCTTACTTTGTTTGAGTAGGTTATCTGATCTAATTACGTAACATTCAAGTGCACAAGTGCAGGAAGAAGTGATAAAATCAAGAACAGCTTTAATGAGGCCAGAAAAGGAAAAGAAATGGAGTCAGTGCAGGGGACCTCCAAGGTCCTTTTGGTGCTATCCAAGCAAAGAAATGGAAACACTGCTAAGACAGAAGAAGCTGGAGACTGCATGGAGGGAGAGGAGGAGATTGGAGTCAGAAGGTTGCTTTTGAACTAGTAGAGCATTCAGTAGATTCAGTAGATAGTCTCTAGATTAGATGGTGTCAGGAAGCACAAACAGGAATTAAGACTGCAGTCGTTCTGGGAAGCTGTCCTGTTGTGCAGACATGCACCTCTGCCTGCTGCAGACTGATGTATCTGTTGCAGAGGGGTTGGACTGAATGGAGTGAGACAGATCAGAAGGAGGCATGGATGGCCACATAGGAATGGCCAGGTACATGTGTCCACACACAAGTCTGGTGAAGACTCATGATGACCAGGGAGTGCTTAGAAACACAAGTTTGTACAGAAAGTATTGATTTTCTGCAATTCAGTTCTATTAGCATATCAGTTAAAATTAAACTTGGGAGAATGGTGAGAAAGGAGGGGAATTTCAGCTCATGTAGAGTGGACATTAATACCCAGTTATTCCTCAGAAGAAGAAGGTGAAGGGTGTCATTGCCTGCTAGACAGAAATTTTGAAAAAGTCTGAAGTACATAGTGGTTGAAGGGCATTGGACACAGCTTTAGGATCTGAGGGTGAGAGCTGATCCTCAGCTGAGTGAGCTGGGGTGCTGCTCCAGTCTGCCTCCTCTCTGGAGGGTAGACAGTCTAAAGCTTCTCCCTCTGATCAGGTTCTGACTAAGGGCCTCTTTTGATGCCCAAATGTGCTTTGAAGGACAACATAAAGTGATCGGCTTGGGAATTTGGCCACAATTGTATGGCTAGAGGTGCTGAATTAGAAGGGATTAAATGCAGCTGATGTGTCTAAATGGTGGAGACTGCCAGAGAAATGGAATGAAGGTGGCGACTGAGAAATTACCTGAGCAGAAGCAAAAGGATGAAAATAAAGAGAAATGGCAATGGGTATCAGATATACACAAGCCCTCAGGACAGGAGGAGGAATGCTTAGATGGCTGCATTCAGTTTCCAGCACAAGATAATGCGATCAGGCCCACTCAAGATACACCCATGCCTAATGGGAAAACAGCGGGACCAAACATGTTGTCACCACAGCTCCTAAATTAATGGGGAGATAAATCATGATCTCAGAAGCAGAGACCTGATCAGTGGAGAAACTGCTTGGGACCCACTCTTCCTAACAATGGACTCCCTCCATCAGTCTACCAGTGACCATGGGGCACCTGGATTCAACATGTTGTTGCAGTGAGCATTGGGCCTCAAGTATTATATCAGGAGATGCCAACATCTGGGAAATTATAAAAATGGTAGATCAGATTCAGTTTTTAGGTGTACAACCATGAAGCAGGAACAAGTGATGAGCTGAGCCCAGTTCTGCTGCTCTGAAGCTGGTCTGTGATGAGAATCAAGGCCCTGTGGGTTGATTCATCCATTGGTGCTCCCTGCCATTCTGCTCCAGTGCAGGAACCCAGTGAGGTTCAGGTGTTCGTGTGGGCTGGGCTGGGGGCAAACAGGGCGTCTAATACCGATGGATGCCAGTGGAAGGATGTGCACATGGGGTATGGGATCAGGGCTCAGAAGAACATCCTTCCCCATTCCTTTTTATGTATCACTGACTCGTTTAAAAAGGTGCATTTGTCACTCAGTGCAGAGTCATTTCTGGGGCAGGCTTCGTTATCTGTGGAGACAAAGAACTCTCGTTCTAACACAGGTTTCCCTTGTGTCACCAAAATGAGATACTTTTTTGGCTCAGGACTTGTTTTCCCACCACATTAGTGTGCAGACCTTCAAAGAGGGGTGCCCCACGAGGCAATCCCAGGCACAGGCAAAGCAGGCGGTTACACAGGGCTACAAGCTGGGATGTGCAAGATGTGTGTGCAAAATAGCTGTAACCTTCCTGCCTGCTTTGCTGATATGAAACAGCCAGGATGGCCTCTGCTGCTGCTGTTACTGAGGGAAAGGACAAGGTAGCATCTGCTGCTAGGGTGGGAGGTTGGGCTTCAGTAACTCGCATCTTCCTTTCTGCTTTCCATCTCCTCTCTTCCCAGTGTCAGAAGCAGCCTGGCTGTGGGCCAGTCTGAACCCTTCATCCTCAGGGCAACAAAATCAAACTTGGTCTCTGCAGTTGAGAGGTTCTGGTGTCTTGTCCCCAGCTGCTGTCGGGCCAGGGGGCACCCTGGCCAGCTTCTTTCTCTCCTGTGTATCTTATTTAATGGGGTTCACCATGATGTGGTGAAGAAACTTCATCACGTTTGAAAGTTCTTGCTTTCTCTTTATTATTTTATTTACTGGTAGCATATATGTTATATATCACACCTGTATACATAGCGAGGTATTATTCTGACATGAATGTCTCCATAAAGCCTAGATGTATTTCTCAGTCAGCTTTTGAGTGATGATAAGGAAGCCCAGCCGTTTCCCGCAGAGAGAAACACTGCACTTCAATTTTTGTTGTGCCTGTAAGGCATTGCTCTACTCCTGCCTCATGGTTTTACCTGCCCGTAACCCAGGATAAGTAACTACAGCAGCAGGTTAGGAGTCACTACTGACACCTGGACTTGGCTTTGGGCTCTATAACTCACTTCTTGAGGTGAAATCACATCTTTGCTCCTTTTTCTCCCTGGCTAAAACAGGAGTAATTTTTGCAACGGGCTACGGAGGTCATGGTCCTTCCTGTATTTTTCTCAGCTATTTCTATTCATCCACATTATTGTTGCAGCTTAGACCTCACTGTTATTACCAGCCAGAATAAACAAAAATAAGGAAAAAAGAAAATAAAGATGTATAACTCTTACCTTTATAGAATATCAGGGCAAGTATTTGTTTCAAAAACAAGGACACTGTTTAATTAAGACTGGGCACATAGACATCAGAGTGCTGCCTAATCACTGTCAAAATAGGTGTTAAACAAAGGTTTTCCTCACCAATATTTTCCCTCTGACTAGAAAATAAATAAAGGATAATATCCATGTAATAAACCCCAGTTATCACAATTGCACACTGTGCAAAAGATTTGCAGCTGGAAAATTAATTTCATTTTTTCTACATTCAGAAACCAAAATATTTTTCTCAGACTTCTTTCTGCCTCAATTAAAAATATTTGGGGCTATTTTTCTATAAACCTAAGAAAGGTCTCGCCCAATGCAGTTCACCACTATCCTACATAGCAGGTCAGGGGTAACTTTTTAATTAGTGTTTTGGTTCTAAAACTGACTTCATAAAATAGCAGCCAAAGTTCTCGGAGATATTATCAAAGCTTGGGGAAAAAGGAAAGCATTTGGCTCACTTCACTGCTAGTGACAATAATCAACGCCCAGACAAGCATGGCTTCAAAACAATGTGTCAAGAGCCCACTTTATATTTTAAACAGACCATGAAAGACGTTCAAATTCTTCATCTGGAAGAAAAAAAAAAGGGGGGGGGGGAGATGGAGGGAGGGAGGGAGAGATTTCCTTCCATCGGGCAGTGGGAGATCACTTCACGCTTTCCTTTGGTAGGTTACAGGGGCAATTGTAAAACCATCTCATGTGAACAGATGGAGGCAAAGGATCTCAGCTTTCACTGGGAGCGGGTTAAAGATCTGATGCCTGGGACGGTGGGCTAGACAGGGCCCAGCAGTGGGGGCTTTCTGCCCCCTGACAGTCAGACGTCTCCAGGGCCTGCTGGGGTGGCAGCAATCTTTGAGGAGCACCTCGGCAGGTTCTCAGGAGACCGGCACCAGCTAAGCCTCAGACTTGTATAGGCACTTCACATTTAAGAGCATGTCTAATCCAATCACCGGCAGATTGGAAGCTATCTGTGTACCTCCCATATAGCATATTCTTGTCGGCTTGAAAGCAATCTTCTCATCAGCCTTCCCCCTTGTCTTCCTATCAGTCTGTGCAAGCAGTGGAGCTCCCCCCTTGGGCACACAGAGCTAATCCTATTTACTCAGCCCATCAATTTAACAGCTTTAAATATTCGCATTGGGTAGATGGATGCAGCTGAAACATTAGCAGCATTGCTGGGCCAGCAAGAGAGGGGGGAGAGCGGTGTGGTGAGCACTGGGAGGCAGCCTTCCCATGCTGGCAAAAGCAGAAAAAAGTCATTCAAAATGCTGAAGGCTTAGGCATATCTCATGCACACACACACATATATATACATACACACACAAAGAAGACTACACATGGGCAACTCATTACATACAGGTGCACACACCAGCAGACTGTCACTTCTGCACCCCACAGTCCCTGTTTCTGCTAGTTAGCCATTTCTCTCCAGCTGTAGACTCAGGTTTTGACACACTCTTACCCTTGCTTTACGTAGGCCCACCAGCATGCCCACATGCGGTGGGGCCAGTGCTGTCTGATCCTGCTTGCTGTGTTGTTGCTACTATTGGTATGAGTAGTATTGGTATATGTGGTCAGGTGGGATTTAGTCCCTGCCTGTGTTAGCACGGGCATATGGTCTCACACATGCCCATCCCTTCTCTTGCTTAAACTGGAAGGTGTGCATGGAAGGATTGAAGCAAGAACAAACGCTGAGGGTGCCAAACGCCTCCTAAAGATAGCGCTGACCACGTGTGCCTCCTGCTCGAGCGCAGACTCACTTGCTGCTGCAGAGGAGTTCAATCTGACCAAGGAGGCTTTACACTTAACTCCGTTCTCAGCTATTTGTTTACAAATTCCTGAACTGAAATTCCTCCCTTTCTTTAGTTTATCTGTCCTGGGCATCCTTTAGCACCCTTTAGCTATACCTCCTGTGCTCTGGCTATAGATCAGAGCAGTCCTGGGGAGGCAAGTCCTTTCAGAAGGATTCAAGAGGGCAATCAGGCAGCTGATAAGTACTCCCAGCCTCTTGCCATTGCTCTGAATGATCCTGGACTTCAGAAAGGACCAGCATCCCCCTCTGACAACTCAGTGGAGGCTGCAGGGAGGTTTTGTGTGCCCCTCCTCCAGCACTTGTGCCTTTACTGATCACTTTACTCCAAGTGTGGAACAGCCCTTGGCTGTGTGAGTCACACCTGAATTCCTCTCCTTACCCACTAGAGGTTACATAGAATTGGGGTGACTGTTGCCTTCCAGGGCATTGCAGTCTTTGATGTGCAAAGGACATATATCTGCCTGACATTTTGACCTGGTACATTTTCTACATTTAATCTGTTCTTTTCTTTTCTGTCTCATTCTCAGACTCTTAGAAATGTTTGGGTTTTTTACTCGCTGCTTGTGTTAGTGGAGATCATGTATGCTAACAAAAAAATCTCAAGAGCTTTCTAGTGCAAGCAGACTGAAAACTTGGGGATTGTCTTTGATGATCCAGAACTGGGCTCTGCCCCTAAAATAGGCAGACAGATTTCCATCATTCTGAACTGAGACTTTAGGTTGAAACGGAGTAAAAAGAGGATTTGCAGTGGATGCCTCCTTTCCTCACTCCACTTCTCAAGACCTAAAGGTACTTCTCTAAAGAGATCACAGTGTTTTGATCTAGTGGACAATGCCATTTTTTCCCAGGCTGAGAGCACTTCGGGCAAAAACCATGCAGTGACTTTACAATTCAAGAGGGGTATTCAAGGCTTGCACCAATAGCATTACGGAGTAAGTCAGATGAAGCCAAGGTCCTTTATTCATCCAATTAACAATGGGAGGTTATGGCAAAGGAGAGCACTCAGAGAGTGCACTTTCCAGCTGCTGGCATGCTGTGAGCCTGACACGCCCCAAGGAATCCAGAAAAAATTCTTGAAGCATGAGAATTGTTTTTCCCCTAACAACTCTGTGTCCCCTTCTCCTTCCAGGGGCCAGGGCAGGCAAGCAAGATCCAAGAGGCTCATTGGCATTTCCCCTGTTGACTTTGCAGGGCTTTGGATCAGGCCCTGAGTGTTCAAAGACGGCAAACTTGTAAAACTGCTTGGAGAATGAGAAAGCTGAAAGTTCCCACATGCTGTTCAGGGCTATATCTTGGTTTCACCATTGCGCTTATCAGCAATATACGCCATCAGTACATATTGATGGACACACAGACACTATCTTTTTGCAGTAGACCTATGTTTAGCCCAGTATCCTGGGGTTTGGGTTTTTTTTTTTTTGAATCTTATCCTCCTGTTTCATTTCTTGGCATTAATTGCTTATACTGTCGTCTACCTTGGTATAGTAGGACCAAGTATTCTCTTGTCCTAGAAGTCTGGGGATGTTTTTGGTACAGAACAGCAGAAAATTTGGCCAGTGAAGCTTCAATTAATTGTGTCAGCTGTGGTGATATTCAACCATCAGCGAGTAATTCACTGGGAAAAGAATGAGGAGAAGTGCACATCAGAAGTCAAGGTCTAAGGTGAGGAGGCAGAAGATCCAAACCCAGAGGAGAGTGAGCCGCATAGAGCGGCTGGATGGGAGAGGACAGATGGGACTGTGCGGAGAGTGGAAGCAGGATTCAGGACTCAGGGTATTCAGAATGAAGGCGATAGCAAGGACGCAGCGTTCGCAGCCGAGGTAGAATGACTTTTAGCTAGGAAGCCATTAAAAGTGGTGGTCCTCTCCTTCTTTCCCTTGGCGCTGGTTGCTTGTTCCCACTGCCCGTGTCGTAGCTCTGCAAGATCTCAAGCTGCGATAGGGTCAGCTGAATGGGGAAACTAACCTGGCTGAAAACAAATAATTTACCACCCCAGGTTTATCTGTTAATGGATCAGGTCCTAGATCTGACTTCCATACAGCTCTTCAAGCAAGGATGCTGGCACAGGGGAGGGGCTGTCATCAGCCAGAGAGACAGGGACACCCACATTTCACACACTCCCTCCTCGAAACCATCAGGCTAAAACAGCTAATGGATTAGCGAGAGGAGGCTGGCGCCCAACCTGCTGCTTGTGCTTAAAGAGACTGTGTGAAGAAGAAAAAACACTTTAAAGGCTGAGCAGGCCTGGGCAAAACCAAGCAGTCATTTAACTACCACAAGCTGCTGCTCTTCAGAGGCTGTGGGCTGCACCAGTCATTACAGAGCCTGTGAGGAGCCCACACGGGCAGCCTGGCCAGAAGGAGCTGCAAAAGGTGGTCCACAGCATCCAGCCTCCTAAATTCTGCTCTGGGCATCAACCCCCTGCACCCCCTAGCAGCTTCCCACCAGGGAGCAGCACCAGTGCAAGCACACATATTTCTAACTGGATATAATTAAATTGGTCAAAAAAAAGAAAAAGAAAAAAAAAAGAAAGGACTACGGTTAGACCAGCTTTAGATGGAAGCAGTGATAGAGAGAGCTGTATCCTGGGAGGCAAGATTAGCAAGGCAGATAGAGAGATTAGAGGTGAGACAGATTTCATCCAAAAAGGGGGAACTCCTCAGGACATGATTTTCCAAATAGAGGTTATGTGGCTTTACTGAATGGATACCGAAGGAGGTGAGCCAAATCCTCACCTGGAGTGAAATGGGAAAGCCCTCCTGCCTATGGGGCTAAGGACTCATCCCAGCTGAGAGCTGACCCGGTGTGCTGATGGCAATGGCCAGCCTTTCCACGTGTCTTCTGCATGCTGCTGCTTCTGCCTGAGTCCATGACCATTCCCTATGGGGGGAGAGGTCGAGAAGCCACGCACCTTTGAGGCCACACAATGATTTCATAGGAAGTTCAACCCCAAGACATCTTCCTTAAGCTGCATTCAGACGCCCCTGCTCTGGTCAGCTGCCTTTTGTTAGAAGTGCTCGCTCTCTGTAGGAGAGGCACTGTGACACTGTTGAATTACCCTCCCTTATTCTCAGGATGCTGTTTTTTTCTTAAGAGCTTTGATGTGGAGAGGTAAGGGCCAAATATCCCACACCCACCCCGCCGCCCGTCAGCTGCTGCAGTGTGGTTCAGTCCCTCGCTGGGCTTCAAGCGGAGTTAATCTCCTCCTCACTCCCACTTCCTCCCACCCCCCTCGGGCTCCACTATCCACCGTGAGTTTAGCTGGAGCTAGATCACACACACGCCACTGGACTCCCCTTCCCTGGAAGCAGAAACCGGAGCGACCCCAGCTAGCCGTGGGAGAAGAGAGACAATCTGTGAGCCCCTGGCAGCTGCGGTGGTTCTGCCTGCCGCTGTGCGCCAGCACGAGCAAGCAAATTCCAAGAAGATGCAGTCATCAGCAGCTCTGTGAAGACAGGAAAGTGGTTACAAATGCTCTCTGCCTCAAAGAGAGAGAGAAGAAACCGCAGTCTGGCTGCAACCTCACCTCGTGCTTTCTGATAATCTGCTGTTTAGAAACATTCGCTATGGTACCGGTGGCTAGGTAGAGGTGAAAACAAACACGCTGATCGATGCAAACGGACTGGTTTATCTCCGGCCAATTCAAACACAGCCTACTTTCAGCACGCATACAATAGCCCTCCTGTACAAAAAGGGAACAGAGACAAAGGTTTCTTCCTCAGACCTGTCTACATGGCGTGTTTGGGGAGAGAAAAATTCACCAGGGCACACGGCGTGACTGTCCACTTCCAGTCGAAGCAGGACTTTTGCCCCAGCGCAGACCCTAGGGTTTTACATACTGAAGTCCCTGGTGACTCAAATGCAGCATCTTCTTTATACACTCACGCTACTTAGCAGGCAAATATGTCTCATCATTCAGTAGGTTTTCCCCAGTCTTCTGCCTAAATTTTCTCCATTTTGATAACATGCTGCCTTTGCATCTGTTTGCCTGAAAAGGAGGGAGCAAGTATTCACAAATATCCCTACCTGGAGAGTAAGTGGTAAAATTAACAAAAAGTTGAACGTTTTCTGAAATATTTAATTAGCAGTTCAGGGGCCAGATTCTCCATCCAGCCCAATGTCCATGTATTGCCCAGTTGGAAATGATGGAGTTTCGGTGGGGTGGCGGTGCAAAGAGAAAATATTATTGATGCCTCCCTAGCCAATTTGTACCAGTCCATCACAAGCCGTTTCACCAGCTGGTTACGTGTTCCCATCACATCTCCATACCTCCCTGGTGTGCCCCTTGTTTCAGGAGCTGCAGGAGAGGGCATGTCCCGGAGCTTCTCTCCCACTGCTCCATTGCTGCAAAGCTGCGTGGTTCCTTTTCTGCCCCAGTCTGAAAAGGCCACAACAAAATGCAGAATCTGGCCTCCATTATCAATATCTGAGATTTCATATTTTCATTGTCTCAAAAGGTTTTACTGAAGCCTGGAATTTGCCACAGTGGGTGTCCTTTCAAAATCTGCCAAATTTTCTTTAGAAAAAACAGATAACATTACCTTGGTATTTGCGGCATTCCTTGTGCTGTTCTTCCCACTTCAGTGGAAGACTGCTGAGGATGTTTAGGGAAAGGCTAAGATAAATGTACTTTGATATCAAAATAAATAATAGAGGCTGATGTGCAGCTCGTATTATTCATGGTCATACCAGATTCCAGCTTGGGTTTAAAGAGAGCTGCCCCAGAGCTTTTAGGTTGTTGCTCCCAAGACCAGAAAGATCAAGGGAGATCTGTCATGAATAAGATCTGGTCTTGTCCATGGGGCACACATGGTTTTAAGCACAGTACTCTAAAATTAGAGCAGGCGTAATCTGAAGCCTGTGCTGGTAAGAGCTGTTTCGCTTCCCACTGTTCCTCATGTTGGTCTCCAAGTGCCCTGGGACCACTGCATCTCCTCCAAGAGACGCGCACAATGGGATTGCCATTGTTCTTGGCGTGGGCCTGGAGATGGGCAGAGTGGCTACATCTGGAGTGCAGTCAGCCATGACTGCACAAAATGTGGCTCCTGTTTGGGGCTGCTCTGCACAGCTGGAGGAGGCGGGTCTGATGAGTTTCTCCCACATGAGAGCACTCATTCCAGAAGATAGATACTAATGTTCTTAATCAATTCCATGCCTACCATCTTGGGCTGTCTCTCCATCCAGATATCGCTCCTGTAGGGGCACTTCATGCAGAAACACAGAGAAACAACAACTCACTGGAATTTGAGGTAGAAGTGAGGGCATATTCATGTATATATTCACGTGCATATGCAGATAAAGAAGTTTCCCCATGTAAGGTCTCCCTTTCAGGACGGAAGCATGTTGCCAGCACTCAGCAAATAATAAGTAATAGTAACAGTACAAGAATTCTTCCACAGAATAATTCATCAGCCACAAAAATTACCATAACTATTCACCAGCCTCTGGTCTGGCAGGGCAAAAGCCAGAAGCTTAACATGCTGCATAAGGGGAAAAGAGAAATTCTTCAGGGCAGTCCTTTAGTGATCCAGAGGGATCGTGGGTTTTCTGCTTTGAACTGTGTGCAATGCAAAGAGTGAAGTCCAGAGTCAACTGATTATTCAGACCTAATGTTTGAAAAGACCAGATACTGGATCCTTGATGTTTAGTCTCTCACACCATATTGTTCTTGCTCTCATGTATTTGTTGCATCAGGAGATGATGCGTATAATATACCATCCTAGCATAAACCACATGGGGTGTGACAGTCTAGGAAAACAAGATTAAGGCAAATGATTGCCAAAATTTGGTGGACCAGGACACCATTTCATAGCTAAGTGCATAGACAAAACATAAAATGCTATTGGTCCTTTAGGACATATAACATAAACCGCTTTATGGCCTAATCCTGCAACTCCCATGGGATATAATTTGATGCCTCAAATATCCTGCTCCTATTAAGAGGGTGTGTAAGAAGCACCTGATGTGAGACGCTCATCCATACAATCTGGAGCAAAACAAAGAAGAAAGAGTCGCAGAATTCTGGAAGTACCAGTGCAAAACACAGCCATGCAAAACAGGTTCGCATTTGATCTCTTTCTAAGAAGACATTATCTTAGAAACATCTCAGTGCATAAGGCACTAAGTTAATAGCTTGCTACTCATGCAGTGCCTGAAAGACTGAGTTGCTGAAGACTTCATCACAGGCATTATCTTTGAGACATGTTATTTTTCTCTGTTGCCAAATCTCAGTATTTGGGTTTAGTTTCAGCATGGCTGCTGTTGCCACTGCAATGTTACCTGGCGTTCTGCAGAGGAAGCAGGAAACAGCAGTGTTCTCACTGGTGCCTCAGCTCCACAGGACAAAATACTGGCCAGTTTCCCCTCTCACTTACACAGAAATAACTCCACTGGCTCGCAAGGAGTAACACTGTCAGCTCCAAATTGGGTCTGTTGACCTTCCTGAGTATGTCTTCAGAGCACAACATTGCTGTTATTGTTGCTGACATTCCAGGATGGAGCAATGATAGGCCCATCCTGGCTTGTATCAGAAATAGTGTGGCCAGCAGGACTAGGGAAGTGATCGTCCCCCTGTACTCAGCACTGGTGAGGCCGCACCTCGAATACTGTGTTCAGTTTTGGGCCCCTCACTACAAGAAGGACATTGAGGTGCTGGAGAGTGTCCAAAGGGCAATGAAGGTGGTGAAGGGTCTAGAGCACAAGTCTTATGAGGAGTGGCTGAGGTAACTGGGGTTGCTCAGTCTGGAGAAAAGGAGGCTGAGGGGAGACCTTATCGCTCTCTACGACTATCTGAAAGGAGGTTGTAGCAAGGTGGGGATCAGTCTCTTCTCCTTCTCCCAGCTAACAAGCGACAGGACGAGAGGAAACAGCCTCAAGCTGCACCAGGGGAAGCTTAGGTTGGATATTAGGAAAAATTTCTTCATTGAAAGGGTTGTCAAGTTGTCAAGCACTGGAACAGGTTGCCCAGGGAAGTGGTTGAGTCCCCATCCCTGGAGGTATTTAAAAGATGTGTAGACATGGTGCTTAGGGACATGGTTTAGTGGTGGACTTGGCAGTGCAGATGATCTTAAAGATCTTTTCCAACCTAAATGATTCTATGGTTCTATAATGATGACCTGTATTTGTGGTTTGCTTTGTTATGGTGGATCTTTGAAATCTACCCGAGGGAAGTTTTGACATGGGAAACCCTGTTGTATCCTATGGAATCCCACATAAATTTAGCTGGTATAGAAATGGCCTTAAAAATCCTTTTGTTCTTTCTCCATGATTGTCAGGAAAATCCCAGAATCTCCCATGATACCACTGAACATGGATGCTTGTGCTCGCCCAGAGCTGTATGAAACTTCAGTTCGGAGTGGTGTTCCTTTGGAAATACCTGGTGGTAGCTTCTTGCAGAGGCAGCTGGCCTTGGTTTTCAATCCTAGGCCTACTGACACAGCATGCAGAAACCAATCCTGAGCTTCTGGGACTGCAGTGTATTTCTGCTGATACTGAATATAGGTGGTCCCTAAGACAAAGCCCTAGAGATGGATGCTGCAGTCCTAGGTACTCCAGGTGTAAATCTCTTCCCTGATAAGACTGATAAGCAGGATTCTGATATAGCAGAATTTGTAGGGGTTTACCTCTAAATAAATCCAAGGGAACTAGGTACAAAACCAGTCTTACTGAACTGGCACGGCCACGTGTCTGAAAGTGAGGAAATGACAGCTCCTGATTGTCCTAGTGGTGGAAATGGAGGTAAAGGGAGAGCAGGGGAGCTCATCTGTTTCTAGATGAGGCAGAGTCTATCCCCGTTCCTGCCTGGCAGATGACTTTGCCCACTTTTTCTTTACTGATGGACCACAGCCACAGGGTTACAGATAATCACCATGTAAACAATGTTGTTTTAGTACAGCTTTTGTCTGTTTTCTGTAGGATGTAGAATCTCCTTGTGAAATCAGACTCTGTCATGCCAGGTGCTGAAGAAGACACATGTTAAGAGATAGTGCCTGTTCCCAGGCTTTCAAACTAAATAAAACCAGACCAAAGGAGGTGGGAAAGCAGAAGCCTGGTGAGGGACTTGATGGAGTTCCCATAGTGAGTCCATGGGTAAGGTGGAATTGAGTCCAAACGCCTCATCCCCTGCTCGTAATGATCAGCATGGGGTTGCTTCCCAAACCCCCTTGCACTGATCAGGAGGTTATGATTTTCCTGCCTGTTGCTATAACACAGAACCTGGTTTGTAAGTAATATGAAAATTACGGCTTCATTAATAATATGATCCAATTTCTATTTGCCAGCCATCTGGTCTCTTTTGTGTATTCAGGATTACCAGCAGAGATCCCTGATACCCTAACAAGAACAGCACGTGTTTATTTTGCCTCACTTCTGAAGTCCCGGATGTGTCTATCCTTAACCATAATTCTTTCCCCAGCCTTGCTCCTGCCTCCAGCCCTGACCTTATCCTAGGCTGTCAGCATAAAAGTTTAAAAACAAATATGCAGCTAGTTTCCTTTTATTTTTTTAATATAACTTGATAGTCTTAAAATGCAGAACACAGATCTTCCAATTATCACAGACTGCTGTGACAGCCTATTTGCTTTGCATGTTTTTAATGTCTATACACCCATTTTAATTTAAGAGAAAAGAGTGGGATATCTTCTATTTACAGAGCAAACGTGGTAAAAGCACAGGTAGGATGATATTTATGCATAGCCTTCAGCCATAGGGTAACCAAAGTTGAAAGAATGATAAAACATTAACATGCTTCTTGTTGTTATCCTTTATTGTAATGGCTGCATTGCAAGTTCATAGCTGGTGGTACAATGCCTGTAGTAATTACTACACAGTTATGGTTGTGCTAGCTGTTACACGAGTCCTTGGCGAGTTCAGGATGAGAAGAACGACAAGGAATAAAGGTGTAAATGAGCTACACATTGTCCCATGAGCTGCCAACAGCCAGAGAGCCTTAACTGAGGGCCAGAGGACAGAAGCTTTCAAAAGCAGCCAGTTTACCTAGGAGCTGAAGTACCAATTTCACATGTGACTTGGGCTTTTAGGAGCCTACATCCCACAGACTTCATGGGGACTGAGCCTGTTCAGAAGCAAAGACAAAAGCGCTTTTACTCTTGACTTCAAAGGGAAGAGAATCTGGCCCTATCTGCAATCAGTTCAAAGATGCTGGTGGAGCAGAAGCTGAGAAGGACTCAGAAGTAGAGAAACCCCAACTCTGTGCCCTCTGTGGTGGGAACTGTCTGTTGGCTCCTGTTGGCATGAGTGAGGAACTGACTGGATGGGCCAAACATCAGCTGCATGCGGTTATGCTGCTTTTTTGCACACTTGTGCTAGGATGTGAAGTTGGAGTGAACAAAATGCTGTTATTCACACTGCATATGAATAGACAGAAAAATTTTGTCTAATGTGTCTGGTGGTAAAGCTCCCCTCAGCGTATACTGCAATCAAGGAGTCCTGAGGGCAGCAACCTTAGAAAGGATGGTAGAAGTTTTATGTGGGAGTATTTGTGCTAAAGACTCTTTTGAGGACTTCCGTGCCATTGGAGTTGCTTTTGCCTCCAAAGCTGAAGTAGTGCACAGGGTGCACTGAGGAGAACCATGAGGTCTTTGGCTGAAAGCAAGAGTGCAGGCAGAGGGCCCTGCCTAGGCTTTCCCTATAGTGCAGGGGCTGTGGTCTCTTTATTTTGGCTGTGTATCACAGCCCTGGTGTAAACTGTGGCTCTCTGGAGGTAAAAATAGATCTAACAGCTGGACTCTACAAAGTCTGGATGAAGATTTTGTGGGCAATAACTTGGAGAGCACTGTCTGGGTGCCTCAGCAGAGCAAACTGGGGCAGCAGGGCAGCAATTGGTTTTATCAGCGGACTGTGGAGTGTAACAAGGTGGGGAAGATGCCAGGTGGCTGCATCCATGACCTCTGATGTCTGCAACAGGAGGGCTGGTACAAGATGCTAGGGCAAACTGTTGTCCTGTCAGCAGGACAAGGGCTGACAGTTAGCTAGCATGGCGCTGGATCATTCAGCTCTTTCCAGGTTGCTGTTTTACTTTCACTGTTGGGTAGTTTTGTTTCATCCTTTTGCTTTGTAGTTGCAAGTGGGAAGCACATCGGGACATGGCTGGGGTATGTGGGGGTTAATATCTTGTTATCCTCAAGGTTGTGACGGGGAAGTGGGGAAAAGGAGTTTGAACGTGACTCGGTTGCCATTTTCTGTACAATATTTATCCTGTGTCAGTCACATGCTTCATGCTTCTGCTGGCTGCCTGAGGACTAGGAAGAAATCATCTTCACAACTCCTATGATTTATCACCTGCACTGTAAAGTTTAATTTCACTTTTGAAGCACCAGCGTTGCCCTGGCTGGAAGAAAGGAGGCTGGACAAGCATGCTTATGCTTGTAGTGGTATTGGAAAATTTCTCAAGTACCTGTGGGCAGGCGTGGCTCACATACTTGGGTTAAACCAATCGCCAGATCTAGGGTCAGGAAGGAATTTTGCCCTAGGTCACATTGGCAGGGATTATTGTGTTGTTTTTGTTTTCCTTGCTTTGGAGTGTGGGTTGTGGTTAGCTTCCTAGATTATCTACTGCCATCTTAAGAAATGCTAAAGACCCAGGCTTTGGGCCCACAAGTGGAAAAGCAGATCCATCCCTGCAGGTCTCAGGACTGCGTCATATAATCACGCAGCCACTTTGCTACTGCGTGCAGAGACTCCACTCTCAGCAGCGTACAAGGCATCCTCAGGGCTGTCAGCATCCTTCAGATTGCCCTGTCATCTGGGCATCTCCACTTAATAAAATCCCTGTAAGTGTGCGATTTGGAACTCTGGCCATGCTGTTCATCTCTCTGGTTCTTCCCCTATGGCACAGCAGGTTTGGTGGCAAAGGTTTTCAGATTGTTTTGGGTGATGGAATATTTTGTGACACATGCTGTGGAAGGACAGGGCATGGATACTCCCTGGAACTTGTTAGACCGCAGGACGCTTGTGACTGCGATGCCCTGGCCTTGTTGATGTGGGTGATCTTGCCTGAGTGTCACAGAGCTGTCATTTGGTTTCCTGTGTTGCTGAGGTGGGGCTGAGTTGGTACTGTTCATTTTTTTAGCGGGATCTTGTACAAATTACTAGAAGGGTTACATTTAACAACGACTGTTCCTCTACCCCTTCTTGCAGGATGACCGGAATCACATTAGGAGCATCATTGCATGATCCAAGAAAGCCGGAATGAGAGAGCACTACTTTGGAGAGACGGCAGTCTCATAAGCAGGCACTCTTCTCTGTTAATCAAAGCACTGCAGGCATAACTGCACTGTTAATTAATTTTAAATATGTTGCTGCATCTGAATTTCCTAACTAACCAGTGATTAAAACAGCATGCTTGTTAGAAGTCTCTTGGGGAGTGGCTTGAGTGATGTTGGTATTAATAGGATGAAAACAAAAAGAAAGTTAGGGGCATTCTTCTGAGGTATTGAAAACCCTTAATGAGGCCCTCAGTTATGCAATAATTTCTTTGCAAGCAAACACATGCCTATTATCATTATTATTGTGCCGATTGTTGATATCCCACTGACATGAACAATTTAGAGAATTCCAAGTATTATGCAGCTCTCCTGCCAGCTCAGAATAGGCTGATACAGCTACAGCTACCTATTTAAGAAGATTAGCCTGATTTTATTTGCATAAGAATTTAAAGCGACAAAACCACTTACCACACCCAGGAAATGATCATTAAAAATGAATTACTGGACATTCTTTTATTAGCTGTGTGGTTAACTTCTGAATGCTACAGTAAATGCCAAATCCAAAGAGAGAGGCCCTGGAATGTTTTCCCCTGGGTTTTCTAGTTTCTTGGGCACAGAAGAAACGTCTCATTATCCATTCTGGCAAAAAGGGATGATCTTGTGTACAACATACGTAAGTATCCTTAGAGTGGGCATTCCCTAGCTAAGATGACAAGTAAATCTTTGCATGCCTTATGTTACTCATATGCAATTCTATCAGCTTGGCATGCCTGGTTCAGCCTGTACATAATGCCAGCCAATACTGTGAGACATCAGACTAAAGCAGTCATAAAACAGTGGGCTTCATTCTCTGTTAAAGTTCCCCCAGTCCTGCTGGCAGCAAAAAGGAGCCCTGCAGGAAAGGTAAGCCATTTTATGCTGCGGTCTTCTGCTGAAGGGAGGCTGGCTGCAGAGGAGAACCCGTCTCAGCAGCTCAGGTTTCAGCAGGTAAGCGAAAGCAGAGAAGGAGCAAAAGCAGACGCAAAAGAAAACACAGAACACCTCTCTCTCTCAAAAGTCTCAGCTGTAGGCTGCTCTCCTTGCTGTTATTTTTTTGATACTACAGGAGTACCTAGAAGCCCCTGCCGAGGCCAGTGCTCTGCTGTGCTGGCAATGAGATTCAACCAGGACAGTCTGATCCTCTTTTTCAGCTGACAAGTCCCCAAACACACCCAGGGACACAGATCAGGCTGACCAGGTAGCTTAAACCCCAGATCCCCGGACGCAATGCCGAAGGTGAGCATCCATCTCCGGCTGGAGCCCATTATATATAACGTATATGTAACTCTGCCGTTTCGGCAGGCAGGGGGAGCAGAGGTGCCGGGCTGCCGGTACCCCCACCCCGGCGGGGGACCAAGCGCCCGGGGCGGCAGGGCCGGGCGGCGGCGGCGGCGGCGGCGGCGGCTCCGTCCCGGGGCAGCAGCGAGCCGTGCCCGCCCTCTGCCGGCACTGGCACCGCGGGGAGCCGGGCCTCCGCTGCCGAGCTCTCGGGGAAGATGTTGGAGAGAGGTGGATACCGTTGGTCAAGCTTAAAAATTCACGGTGTTATTTCAAAATGTCAAGAAGGGAGTCATTGCTTTTTTATTTCTTTTTCTTTCTTTCCCCCCCGCAAAAAAAATTAATTTGAGCTATTTCATGTCTGTTGAAATGACTGGAAACAGCTTCATTTTGAAACCTTTAAAATTTTAAAGGCCTCTTCAGCAATAATTTGGAAAATATTTTTGGAAATAAGAAAGGATGCCTGAAAGAGATTTCCCCCCATCAGTCAAAGGGGCAGCAGCAGCAGCATTCCAGCCCAGCTCCTAGCAATGAGACAGCAGGGAACGAAATGCAAAATGTCCACCAAGAGACAGTAACAGTGGTGAGAACACCTTTTTTTCAATGGACTGTGTGGCACTTAACATAGTTGTGTCAGAGAAACAAGGCTGAAAAGTGCCTAGAAAGGAAATTGCACCTGATGCAGTCCCTGATCCCAGTGACAGCACTATCTCGCCGTACTTCTTAAATGCATCTTTGCAGTGAATTGTGCCTCAGGAATTTCCAGCCTTCCCCAGCAGGAACTGCATACCAAAACCCGCACATGACTGAAAGCAGCATGACAGCTAACCACACCTCGGAGAGCCAGGGAAGAGGTGCCCTGAGACAAAATCACAGAGGTAGGTAATGGATGCCTGAGGGTCCCCACTCCATCATGGTCTGAGGCAGGTCTGGGCCTGCAGCTCCCTCCCAGGGTGACCTAGGGATGGTTGCTCTCACCTCTCCTGCCTTGCTTTCTCTCAGAGCTAGGGATTCTGATTGCTCAGCTGTTCCTCTGTTATCACAGCCTTGCTGCTGGCCACGCAATGAAGCCACAGGCTCGCAGAGCTTGCGAGCCAAACATTGCTTGCGTTCTGTGACCCCAGGCAGTGGCAGTGACTGGCAAGAGATTGCTGTGGGACTCAGACCGTCCGGTTCCCAGGATACTAGCAGGTATATCATTGAACTGCCAATGCATACAGTATCTCTTCTTGCCACTCTCATGGCTGTTAAGGGACCTAAAAGCGATTAGGTGTCTGACCTGAACTGATTTCCAGGGCAGCAGAGCACCAGTGTCTGTCTGAATTCTTCAGAAACTCATGCCTGAATGGCCACAGAACGCAAAATCATATCATTGTACAGGGAGAGCTTCCACCCCAAGACCAAGAATTGGCAGGCTCATGTAAGGAGCATTTGTATTTCTGTTCCCATGTCTATACCTCTTATACGTGGCTAGATGTTTGCTTCCCAGGCTGTCAAGCTTATTGTTTATGTGGACCCTAAATTCAGTGCAGAAGACTTCTGTGTCAACTTGAGCATCTCAGTCTGTGTAATGAGAACGGGAAGACACTGCACAGCAGTAGGAAGAGTGACACTGGATGACCATGGAGAGTCCTGCTGTTCCTGAAGCCTGCAAGTGGAAATGCTTTTTTTAGTGACACTGGTACAGGGTCTGTATAAGGAGGGATGCACTTGTGCTGTTATAAGCCAGGACAGCCATTCAGGAATTTAGGGCTCCATACTTGTCTTGCCAGAATATTCTGCCCTGAATTTAGGGAAGTCACTTAACATGAAATCTTTTTCTTACAATAGCTGATGGGAGTCTTGCCATGGAATTCAGTCCTTTAAGAAAGAAACATGAAAAATGTCCCCTGTTTTACATGAGAGACGAAGTTCTTTGGGGCCAAGACTGTCTCTTGCTTTGATGGTTGGTGGCCCTTTGGTCCATCAGTTACACATGGAACAAGGAATAAGAGCTGTATAATTGAATGAGAGAGAGAATTTAAGTCTCTGATTAAGGGAAAAGAAAAAAATTTACCCTTGCAAAGACAAGTGGAACACACCTTCAGCTCAGGGTTTTCATAGGCCATAAGGCAGAAGAGAGAAATGGAAGTGCAGATCCCTGCAAACCAGGGGGCCAGATTGGTGGCAGATAGGGCAGACTGATTTAATGTTGCAAGGAGGTCAAAACAGAAACTTTAGCATCAAAGAAAGGAGGAGTGCTGTGAAAGCCCAGTGATCACAAGTAGCACTTACCAGAGGTATCATATAAACTTAACCCTGCTGTCATTATTCCTATTGGAAAGAAAGGAGGTGAAGGCCACGACCTGTGAAGCAGAGGTCAGATGTTACAGACCATCAGACAAAGGAAGTGACAATCGGGAAAGGTTCTTCTCTGAAGCATTACCAGATGGCAGCTAATCTCAGTCAGGGGAGAAAGCATGGCCACTGAATCTACATGGGCTCCCTGAACCTGACACTCAGGCGTTATCAAGGGAAAAGACTGTTCTTCCAACTGTTACAAGACAGACTATGCCACCCATGCAGTTAATAACAGTGCTGTGCTGATTTGGGACAGAATTTGCCAAGATCAGACATATAACACACATTTGCTTATTAATTGCTTCTGCATAAAAGCTGGAATCCGGAATAGCCTGAAAATTTCTGCCTTAACGGAAATTTTTCCTCCTGACCCCTCTGCTGATTTGTGAAAATGACTTTGTTTTCTGATTTAGAGGAAAGCACAGTCAGTCAGTTCAAGGGCTGGTATGAACTGGCAGAGCTCTGTGATCAGCACTGGGGTCTGTCCTAGTGACTTCTTTTATGATAGTAGTGGTGGAAATGCTGCTGTCCTTGCATTCAGCTGCAAATCTGCTCACAGATTTACTGAGAAATCTCTGCTAGCTGAGCTCAGGTAGGACTCCAGCGTATGTCCATATCTGTAGTGGGGATGAGGAACACACAAATGGGCATACAGGCGGAGGTGAGCTCAGGAATCCCAGAGTGGCATCTACTCGAGGTAGTGGGGCACAGACCTGAGAATGGAAACCTAAATGCTTCTTGTGATGTTCATCACTACATGGCTTGCATTTAATCTTGTCTGAGTAGCTTATGTTTTCACCATGTTTCTGTTTTCCTGCCTGGGCAAGAAGGAATAGAGCCCCCGTTGTTGTAAGCAGCTGCCACGAGAGCTGCATGCAGAATGCAGAGCTGGGATGTTGCTGTGCCTGGTGAGAGCCTCGCGCGACAAAGACCGTGATCGGGTTCAGTATCTTCCAGTCATTTCTTCTATAGGTAGGAATAGTGGGTTCACCAGGACTCTAGGCTAAGTGATCTTACTTTTCTTTTGGAAACCTCAGTGGTGTGAGTTTAGTCCCTCAGTTTGGCACAGCACTCTAAAGGTTTAAAAAAATAATCCAGCCCACAGAAAACAATGGCAATTAAGCACGTTTATGAAATTTGGTGTGTGTTTAAGTGCTAAGTCAGGTCTTCCTTTCCTATTGTGGTCAGATCTCCTCAGCATTATGCACATGAGCAGTATCACACACATATTTTTTTCCACAATGAGGAAAAGCAGTGAAGACATCATACCTCACATGCTTGCTGCTCATTGCCTTAATACCTGGAACTGTTACGATCTGATTAAAGGTCCTGACTTCTTCTGGTCCTCTTGGAAACATGGTGCATAGCAACACGCACTTCTTAAAATGATCCACTGTGCAATGCCTATGTGTTTCTATCTACCAGTAATATCATTTTGTATGCCTGCCACATGGGATGTCCAGCTCTGAACCATGGAAGTGACAGCTGCAACACAGGCCAGGGAGGTGCAGGGATGAAGTTCAATGCCGTGGGGTAATAAAACCCTCCTGAGCGCATTGTGGTACCCCCCCCCCCCCCCCGAGTGATCCTGCCATGTGCTGGGAGATGTCTTCCCAGCCCATTTTCCGGGTACCTCAGCCACCCTGTAATGAAGCAAGGTTATAAATACAGCAGAACAGCAGGTTTTACCCATGATATAAGCTGTAAAACCTCTCCGAACTTGGGCTGCTTTTGCTGTTGTTACCTCCCGAGAAGTTCTGCTTCATCTTTTGAGTGTTGTTAATGATGACATTTCAAAAAGTGTTTTTCCTGTGCTAAATGTGCGCAGCTAACACAGGAAACAGAAAACACGCTGCTTGCAAAGAGCCTTGCCCTGCCTGTTGGCAGAGTTTACCAATCTTGAAATTCCCTTCAAAATTTGGGTCTGTTGAACCTGGGGCATCTTTCTGGTTTCTTTTAGGCATCTTATTGTTATTGCATGAGATGGACTCTGCAGGGCAGACAATCCTTTTAAAGAGAATGGACTGTTTTCCCCCCAAACTGGCAGCTATTTATTAGGAAATGGCCACAAAGTGACATTATTTTAGAACTGCAGCAGTAGAGCAGAGCTGGCTGGAACTCAAAGCTTCAGTGAAAACTTACAGCCCGATTTCAGATTTTGTTGGACAACAGAGTTGGAGGTTTTGACTAAAATGTTTCTGAAAATAGCAAAACTCTTACCCACTCAGAGAGCTGAATGTGAAACCTCAAATTTTGATGGGGAGAAACAAAAGCGATGACATTTTCCTTCCAGTTTTGGATCAGCCCCAACAATAAACTTCGCTTTACATAGGAACCAAATAGACATAATAGGAATTAAACTGTACATAGATCATAAATAGAAAATACAAGAGACTAATACAAGTAAAATGAGACCAGAGGAGAGATGGAGGCACAGATGTAAGCGAGTTGTCGTGGTGCAGTGGGGAATGCTCTGACCCCAGCAATGGAGAGCTTGCAGTCACGGACAACGCACAGAGCGCAAGGCAGGGAGCCTGCGCTCTCTCCACAGTCACATCAGCATACACACAAAGTAACCACCACAGTGCTCAAAATGCTGGTGCGTGCTACACGGCAGGTGTTACGGGGCAAGTGAAAAGGAGGACTGTTGATGCAGAGAGGTGAGATAATGCCAGGGAAGGTGCAGGAGTTGGGAAGGGGGAAAAGAGGAGTGCTCACTGCAAACATCAGCTTGCAGGGAGCCTTGCTGAGCAGGGGCAGGAGAGGAGGGGAGCCACCTGCTCAGGTTGAGCTGGAAAGTCTGATCACACTCTGCAAACTGGTGGCAAATGGCAGCTGACTTGACCTGGCTAGGAACCGAAGATGTACCCATGCTCTCCTTGAGGATGTGGGGGACCCGGCAGCTGCTCTTGACACACAGAAGCTGCTCTTCCAGAGGACTGGCCCTGCTGCGGCCCTTGGGCAGATACCTGCCCTTTCTCGCCTTGGCCCGGGCTGAGGGAATTTCAGGGAGCTGCCAGAGGTGGCTGGAAGCTGCCATGAAGAGCCTCGTGCCGCAGCCGACCTCCCACAGACTTGTCTACCCACCAGCCCCAGGGCCCTGGGAAATGCTAACAGGGAGAAGCAGCCATACACTGGAGAGGCAAGAGCTGTTCCAGGAGAGACCAATTACTCCTTTGGCCAACAGAGCGAGCTGGGACCTGCAAGCTCCAGGCTCAGCTCCTGGCTTTGCCAGAGGCTTTCTGGGTGCCTTCGGTACCACTGCCCCCAGGTCTTGTTTCTCTGACTGCAAAATGGAAATAACAAATATCATCTCCTCCCTCTTGTTTATCTGCTCAACCAATTTGCGAGCAGTTCACGTCTTGGGCTGGGTTTTGTCCCCTGTCTCTCTGCGCTCCATGCAGGGGATCCTGGGGGCACCGCCGCAGGACAAAACAGCAAGAACAACAATAACTGCACGATCCTGGCACAGGAGGGGGGAGGATTGTTTTCAGCCTTCACAGCCCATGAGTGTTGGTACAAATGACAGATACAATCGGGCCTCAGGGGTTTTTTTACATTTATATGTCTGGGGAAGGATGTCAGCAGCTGTTCTCAGCCACTCTGTTGAACTGAAGCTAAAGATTTGGGCAGGTGGGGGGGAGAGAGAGAGAAACGCATTGAATTGCCATCGAAAGAAACATGCATAATTCCTAGAAATGCTTTGTGTCAACTTCGAAGATCCTACTGGGAATGCAACTTATTCTCTGACCAACATGTTTCCATTGCAAAAGGCAGCAACTGATGTCTTTTTTTTTTTTCAGTCTCCAGCAGAAGTGAGTACCTATGTTTTCTTCAGCTGAAATGCCTGTAAGTTCACTCAGATGAAATGGCTTAAATGCAGTAAGGGATGGGACAAGTTCACATGTTGCTTTAACAGGACCTTGAGACAAAATGTGGCCTCACTGATGTAACTGGAGGTTTTGCTTCAGGTCTCTGCTGATCTGTGAAGGATGAAGCAGGAAAGAAGGAAATACTTAACCCTTCTGGTAGAAGAAGCATGGGAACCATGGGAAGCAGAGAAACTGCTAGACAACATTCCTCTAAAGCCCCATCATGGCGTTATGGCTAAATCTGAATAAAGTTCTTTCTCTTCTCACTACCTTTACAAGAGTATAAAAATGGCATTTCTGAAATTTTGCTGGTGTTGGACTTGAGAAAAAACAAACAAACAAACAAACAAACAAACAAACAAAACAACACCTGCAATAGTTAAACACTGTTACTTAATAGAGCTTTAAATGCTAACCAGCATCTAGTGTAAAGGTATCAACTTTAAAAACATATTTTCTGACTATGGTTAAGTCTAAGGTTTAACCTCAACTAGTGATTTTTTGCTTAAACCTTGATTTGTTTATGGCATACTGCTTGTGGTGACAATCCTACTTTCAATAGCAGTATCCCTGCTTCGAAGCCAGGTCCGTCTTCTCTTTTCACTGAACTTAGCACTCTCCTGAAAAAATTCTGTGGATTAGAAAAAGAAAAAAAAGAAAAAAAAAGAAAAAAAAAGAAAAAAAGAAGTTGTTTTAAAAACAGTCAAGAAACAAACATATTTCTGAAATTATTTAAATTTTTTAAAAGGAGAATATATATATATTTTTTTTATCCTGGAATTATACACACCAGTGTCATCACTTCATGCCCTCTACTGAACCAGACAGGCTGCAAAGCCTAAAGCCTTTATCCAGTTTCTCTTTGATGAACACTCAGTGCCTTTTTTTGGAAGTTTGTTTAATTTTTTCATTGAGGAATGTGCTGGCACCATCTGCTGCGATTTTTGCCACTGTGACCAGTCATGTTAGGATTTCAGTCCTTGCACCTATAAACATAGCAAATATTCCCAGTTTGACCTGTATGGCTGCTTTTTTTTTCCAGATACACATCGGTTGGGTTTAGATATGAATTCCCCAGGCCTCAGCAACTCCCTGCAGTTTGGGTTCAAGGAGGCTGCCTTAGCAGGGATGGGGTGCCTGGGCAGTGGCTCTGAGCACCATCCTGGCTCTCAGCTGCCCTTCAGCCATTAAGGGGGACTCAAAAACTGTTTTTCCACTTCTTTCCTCACCTAACAGGCTTTACACAAGGTAAGGCAGGCACATGGCTGGCTTTCAGGAGGTTCGCTGAATTCTGTGCAACAGCCCAGTACCTATAGTGCAGGGGCATCAAATGCAGCCAGCTACTGTTTCTTAACGAGCACCTAGTGTTTAAAGACAGGACACTGTTTCTCAAGCATTACTGAAATGAAGACAAAATTCCAGGCAATGAAAAAATCTTCTGTACAGTTTGGTGCTGAGACTAAAAAGATTAATGAAGGTATTTTGCGATAGCACAAAGGATAATGGCTTTAAGCTAAAAGAGGGTAGATTCAGACTACATATAAGGAAGAAATTTTTTACGCTGAGGGTGGTGAACCACTGGAACAGGTTGCCCAGAGGGGTGGTAGATTCCTCATCCCTGGAAACATTCAAGGTCAGGTTGGATGGGGCTCTGAGCAACCTGATCGAGTTGAAGATGCCCCTGCTTATTGCAGGGGGATTGGACTAGATGGCCTTTAAAGATCCCTTCTAACCCAAACCATTCTATGATTCTATTGATTAGCTTTACAGTAGCCACACAAGGAGCCAGTATGACTTGAGTCCTATTGTCCAGGTCCTGTATAAACAGATTTTACCTGCCCAGGAGGCCACTGAGTTTAAATGGAGAAGACAGAAAAAGACTTGGATGAAAAATAGCAGTAATGAAAGATGGAAGCATTTCTTTAAGCTTGCGTAAGATTTGGAGCAGGAAACAGATATCTGTCTGTGACAATATAACCAAACGCTTTTCCTGTAGACCTCAGAGCAGGATTTTAATATGTAAAGAACCGTGGGAACAGGGACTCACAGTGGCAAAGAAAGGTCTTCTTTTTTTAACCATTTTCAATCTAAAATATAACCTTGTAACTGGAAATTATTGTAGTCATTAGATCTGGAAATTACTATAGAAATTAGATTCACAAGCTTGTAGGGAATGTAAAAGTAGAAGAATGTGTTAAGTACCATCTATGTTTGTGTCATATCCCTCATATTTTTAGGAAAACAACAAATATTTATTTAAAAAGAATACACACAAGAGTATGCATAATTCATATGGAATTGTCAAAGCCTTGACTCCCAAAGATCATAATATAGATATTTTAATAAAGTGTTTTACTAGATATATTTACTCTGTATTTTATGGCTTGTAATAAATTAAGAGATACTTAAATCCTTATAATAGGTGGTTCATACATTAAACCCCAAATATAAACATCTGTTATATTTTGAGGACAATTTCCCATTTGACTCTCCAGATTTATCAAGGATAGGGTGATTTAGTTTTTGTGTGGATCCAAAATGAAATTCTTCCCCCTTAGGGTTCAAAAGCAGTTTTTAAGGTGGTACGATGGAAACATCAAAACAAAATTAATCTAATGAGGTTTTGTACTCTGGGGTGACAAAGTCACTCAACTCTGATTTAATGTGTCTTCGAAAGAAAATGAGCAGAAACTTTCTTCTGCAAATGATCACATTGCAAGTCTCTCTGATGCTCCGTATTGACTTTAACACTAGTAATTGCCAATCCCTGCAGACTATTGTCATTTTGAGGCACTTTCAGGAACTTCTAAAGGAGGCATAATAGTTGTGTGGTTGAACAAGGTATATGAGGTCTTGCTTTTGGAGCTGAATTTAATCTCTGATATAAGTATGTACCCCCATTTAGAAAACTTAAAATGCAAAACTGGGCAATTCGCATTCAAGCTTTGCCTTCTTGCTCATTTTGTCAATATTTCAAATGTTGCTTTGGCAAATTTTAAAGCACCAGAAAACTTAAATAACAGTTGACAAGATTCAGCATTAATAATTCGAAGCAGATGCCAGACCTACCTGCATTGAGATTTATGTGCTATGAATAGGTCTATTGGAGGGAACGGTGACGGCACCTGCCAGTTATCAGGAAAATGGTCTGACATTCAATTTGTAGAGCCATTTCTTCAGTGCAGTCTGAGACACTGCTCAGTGCTTCTTCCAGCCTCATCTTCAATGTACTGTGGAGCACATTGTACTGAGGAATCTGACGGCCCTGGGCAGATGGAGCGGTGATGTCATCGGGCTTTTCCATTTCTACTTCCTATGAACATTTGCCTTATTCTTACATCCCAGCTCTTTCTTGACATGTTTTAGACTAGAAACATTTTTCTTTTTTTGGGCGCAGAGAAGGAATCACTTCTTTTTGATTTCAGACAAGATCTGGCAAGTGAGCTCTTGTTGCTAGTCAAAGAAAAAGCCTTAAAAAAATTAACACAGAATCTGTGTTTAGCAAAGTGATTTGCATAAGCTGTACACTTGGTTCTTAGAGTTGGAACAGTTCTAACCTATGACAAATTCCTCTGTCTGGGCTGTCTTCCAAAATCATTTTCATCTACCCTGGCAAAAGAACTGAAGTCTGCGTTCTGCACTAATTAACGGCCTTCAGGAGAAGGGCCCCAGTTGAAATGCTGACACACTTTGTACACGCTTTATTTGTGAAAGGGGATACTGAGCCCATTTGATGGCACCTCCTGCTCTGTCATGCCGTGCAAAATTTTAAGTGGGGAAACAAAATGGGTATAATTATGTCTTGTTAAGATTCTGAGTTACTAAAACACTGCAGCTTTCCCTGTTAAAAGCACGATATTGGTATTTTTTAATCTTTGAATAACATTAATAAGCAGTAAAAAGACTAAAACCATGGCAGTTCCTTCCTTAGTGAATATGAACTGACATTCACAATTTTTCTGAAGTATTATGGCTTAATACAGCTGAGTCTCTGTCTCACTCGATATCTTCATTTTGGAAACAGCAGGCTATATACCCAACGTCCCTTTTACATAAAACTGGAAACTGCTGAAAAAGGAAGGCAGAGAGAACAGCTGTCCCGATAACTCTGTGGAGTTCTTCTAGCAGGTCTACCCAGTCCCATGAGGAAGTTTCCCATGCTAGCTCCATGAAAGAATTCATAGCTTTTAGGCACCCAAAGTGTTCAGTGGAATTCAGAGCCCTTGATTGAGGAAGGCACCCAGAAAATAACACATGTGGAGAGTCAGGCATACCAAAACAGGGCATCCCAAAAAACTAGGGGATACACCTATGTAGTCACCAATAAACGGGAGATGGCATGATGTTAGTCTTCTGTAGGAGAGCATCCATCCCTGTTTGGGCTTCCCACCAATGAGCTTCTGGAGCTTTGTGTTTGAGCCAAAAAAGCTCCTGCTTGCAAGGTACAGCCTTCTACAAGAGGAACAGCCTATGCCAGGTTCGGATTCAGTCCCTGCTCTGTATGCTCTGATTACCGCCTTTGAGCTGAACATCCAACCACAGAGCTACCTGTGGAAGGGAGGCTCTCTTTTAGTCTCTTCTTCTGAAGTTGTTGAACTTCTGAAGTTGAGTATTCACCATCTGCTTTAGAGATATAAATACACACGTGCTTGGGCTGAAGAGAGATCTGACCCTGGATGTTAACTATTTCATCCAAGTGCCCAGCACAAGGCAAGGAAAGAAACTCCTTTTCTGGCTTCTGTGTGTGGAGCCTCACCTAGGAAGTGCGCTCTGAAAACATTGATTAGACTCAACTCTGCAGCTGAACTACATGGAGAGCTCCTGGGGAGACTAATAGAGCTTAACTAGGGTTCAATGCACTCACCCTGGTCAGGGAAAAGAGTGAAGTACATCTACCCAGCAGCAGATGTTCAGATGCTTAGTGACCTGTGGGAAAACAGGTAGAGGCAAGGGCATTTAGGCGGCTGCATGGTGTTTGAGGAATTTAAGGAATCCCAGCCCATGTCTTAGGCTTTTCTCCTTGCTCCTTCACGATAAGCGTAGAAAAGAAAAAAAGGAAAAACAGGAGGATTTCTCTCTTAGATATTCTTGCAGCATTTCTCTCCTCAGGCTTCGCCCTGCTTGCCTGCTGCAGCCCTCAGTAAACTATTTCATTGTGAAGCAGGAATGCACTGATTCTGTAGCCACTGAGACAGATCCAGGGTTTTCACTAGCAAATAAACTAGCAAACATAATCGACATTCTTTGTGAATCCTCGTCGTTGCCTTAGGAAGAAGAATTTCAAGTCTATTTTCTATGAATCTTAAATGCAAAGTTTCTGCAAGCACAAACGCTCCAATATTTTCCCTCCTTCTTGGGTACAGAGGACAATTCTGTCTTGTTTTTGTCCCTAAAAGTATTGACTGTGTTAAACACTAGGCACGTGCTTTCAAAAGAAAAGCACCATGAATGCTTACATGTCCCTGCATTATCAGCCACGTGCTCCATCACTGGGAGACAAACGGTCCACTGAAATGCGGCTGGCCTGGACGTTCCACATACCAAGCAGATGCAAGCAGAATGCCATAGGGAAATAAGAAACACATTGTATGTGATTTAAAAGGCTTACAGCTATGGAATATCCTTCTGAAAGCCTAATGAATATCTCCAACGCATACGCAATCGAAATACAAAACGCACCCTGCATCAGAATACAAAACCACGGAACTGGAGATAATCTCTGAAGAGACCCACAAAATAAATCTACTGACAGCAGCACCTATCATCATACAACCCCAGCATTTGGCTTGTCAAAGTGTCTCCAAGCTCAGGATTTTCTGTGGAGAGGAAACTGTCCACGGAGATTCTTTCTTAATTTTACGCCTTCTGTTTGCCACTCAAACAGGCTTGTGTGCTGGGTTTGGGTTTTTCTTTGTTTTGCTTTCTTAGATGCTAATATGGTCCAGACTGACTTTGACAAAGTTACTGGTTATAAATTCAGCTTTCTTTCCACAGGGCTGGAAAAGGACCATTTAAACAAGCACTTGTTCAAGTGACTGAAAATACAGTTGTTTTTTTTTTACCTGGTGACTGTTGAAGTGATAATACCCTATATTTGGATCCAGTGAGGAGAATATTTAGGAAAAGGAAGGAGGGAGAAGGGAAAATCTCTCAGGATTAGTCTTGTAAAGGTGTTTTTTTGCAGGGACCTCCCTGGTTATTTCACATATGAGCTCTTGGAAGTATGCCTGCCGGGTTTCCACCAAAAGCTGAGGTGGCAAATGCGGCAAAGGCAAGGTGAAAGAGGTTAAGAAGATAATTTCATCCCTCATTCTTCAAGGGAAACACAGCTCTGAAGTAATTTATTCTAGACGTGTTAATTCCTGAGTTTTCCCTGATGCTGTAGTAAGTAGAGGAATGGCTGGTGTTATAGCTGTATCGTGAGGTGAGAAGCAGGGTTAAGCAGGCCAGGCTCAGTGACTTTCTATCCACAAGATTGGTTGTAACAAGGGCTCAGAGTGTCTGCTCTGTGGTTAAGCAAGTTGAACCCAAAGTATTTAAATAGCATAGCTTGTGTCGTTTCTCTTTATCCCTGTGTCATATGCCTTATGTAAAGGAGCTATGACACACCTTAAGGAGCAGAAAGCATTCAGACTCTCCTCCTACAGAGTCCTAAAAGCTTATAAGCATGCTCGAAAAGCAGCAGACAAGTTTGGCTTTGAGAACAGGCTCAACCTTGCTTATACAGTGCACCAAGTGTATCAAGGCTTTGGAGCAAAAGCAGACATAGCATAGCACTTTTATAGGCAAATCCCAGGAGATGTCTCAACTTTGGGGACAAAGTTCTGGGAAAAGGTGTGGGAAGACAAGACCATACAATAATAATGCAAAAACTCTGCCTGCCATTCCCCAGGTTGGTCCTGCACAAACAGATGATCAAGACTGCCAGGAACAAAATATGTACTTTCACACACAAAAAGAGGAAGAAAAGTAACATATAATAGACACAGACTAGGCTGAGACTCAGGAGACCAAGCCGAGAAACTTCAGCACTAATTTCTGCTCTGCCACTGACCTGCTGTAGGACCTTGGGAAACTCATTTTGCTTCTCTTTTCTTGCCCACTCATAGCATAAACTCTTCAGGGTGGGGACTGTCTCTTGCTATACATTTAAATTGTACAATGGGAACTCAGTCTTGGTTCAGGCCTGCTGGTGCTACTGCAGTTGAAATAATAACATGTAAATAAATAGATTATAACAAACAACCAAATCAATTGGTGGAAGAGTGCAGATGGGAGTGAAAAGAGATATGGGTGAAAGAATGTGAAGGAGCAGAAAAGACAGGGAGAAAGAATGGCCTGAAAGGAAGAAAGTGAGAAAATGGAGTAAACAAATGGTAGAAGAGAAACTGAACACAGACAGACACTGGTCATTCTGGATCAGCTGATGCATGCACTTTCCCACTGTCCAGAGAGAGATTTGGAAGTGGCTTAAACAGAGAAAGAGGTGAACAGGCTAAGCAAAGCTTTCCCTTTACCCCAGTAAGAGAACTAGTGCTAATACCATCCTGCCCTTCGCTGTCTCTCTGCCAACCCTGGTTCCCTGTTCGTGACCTCCTAAAAAGCATTTAGTAATCTCAGCCTTTAAGGCTCTTGGTTAAAGGCAGTGGAATCTCTCTTTAAAGACGCAGCACAACTATATCCCCAGCACACCGTTATGCCAGCATTTATTAGTCCTCCAGGGGTCATCTTTGACCTGTGCTAATGTAATCCTGCTAAAAGCATCTGGAGTGTCTGGGGCCTGACTGGCTTCAGGAACACACCAGTGTGAAATATTTTTGGATTAAGATAAAATTAAAATATAATTTTCAGGCATTTTTAGAGGAAGTCTTTAGCCTTACTTGTGGCTAAGTGATAGGTAGCCTCTAAAAGGTTACAAGTAACAGCTAAGTGGCTCAGACTACTGTGATAGAAGGTGAAGTCTATGGAGACGGCCCAAGCTCATGCTTTTTAAAGTCGATGGAAAGATTTCTCTGTCTCTCTGAGTGCTGAATTGGTCTGTGAGAGACTGGATGAGATCCAATTGAGGCCCATAGTTACCAGAAGTTGCTACCAACCAATCGCTATTCAATGAGGCACATTAAGCAAAAAGATGGTTGCAGTAAAGTGCTCAGTGACCAATGGCTGCAGACACAAAATATTTTTCATTCTTAATAGTGGTCTGGGGTCAGAAGACCAGGAAGGAAAGGGCATGAAGGCAATAACAATGAATTTATCAGCCCATGTGTGCCCCCCACCGAGGGGTCTGGAGGAACAGTCAGATGAATGTAGACCCCACTCTGTTTTCCAAAAGGTATTTGGTCCAGAGGGCTGCAGGCTGAAGTCATTGTGCCCGTCAGACTGACTCCCTTTATCAGCAGTGAACTGCTGCTTTAAAATAAAAATCCAAGAATTGACCTACAACCACTACACTGCCAAATACAACTGAGATTTCTTAGAATCTGCTTTCAGTGTCTTTTGTGTAAAATGTTTCCTAAGATGTCTTTGTGTGGCTATTAGCTATTGTAGTTGCTGTGCTGTTAAACTTTTTTAAATGGCAAGTCAAAGCATTTCCTTGAAATCTCTTCTGAAATCGTCTTTTGTTATGGACCACTCTCAAGCTAAACCTGGAAAACCAAAAAAATGTAATAAAGAGACTGGTAAGGAATGGGTAGTATTCCTTTCTTTCACCCTCACTGAAAATTACTCAGAAGCATATCTTTAAGGGGGCACAGATTTTCAGGTCAACCAGAAAGAAGACACTGGAATGAAAACTGGTTAAGATGAAGGATCAAAGTGGTGATTATTCGGCCATTGCAAGTCTTTCAGGGGAAAGTTAAACTAAACACTGTGACACTTTTTCTATTGGTAAGGCTGGTTAATAGAATAGGACAGAATACATTGCCTAGAGAAATCATGGAATTTTTAATTTTGGAGACTTTTAAGCAGAGACCAGGCAAATGTTTGCTAGGAACAATTTAGGTAGCGCTGATGCTATGGTGGAGCAGGGGAATAGACCAGGAGACCTCTTCAGGTCTCCTGTAAATTTATCTTCTTTGATTCTGTGCCTACAAACAGAAAGGAGTGTTAGCCAAGAACATGCTAAACTTGGGAAGGTGTGCAGCAATGTTTTAAATCCATTTATATACAAACTAAAGTTTAAGAAAATATACATATGAGATGAAGAACTGCAAATGAAAGATGACAGAGAAATAACACACAGGCATTTGAAATGTGGGCCGAAAATAAAACAGGATTCAGCTTGGAAAATGCATGCTAACATACTTGGGGAAATATAATCTGAAATAATATCCTCAGTGGGAAAGCGAAACCTAGAAATCATTTATGTTACAAAGCAGACTTCTGGCTGACTGAGGACAGCAAATCAGACTGATGTGTTTAAAGCACCACTGTAATGGATGGAGCTCAGCTGGGACTTTCAAATTCAGGTTTGCTGCTGCTGCAACTGAGGCACACAAATAAATCCCCTAGCACTCATGGTAACAGTCTACCACCTGATTTATACCTCCATTGAAAATTTGGCTGGCAATATTTATGAATTCATGCTATTTTACAATGCAAAATTAAACTGACCACCTGCCCTGGGAAACAGCTTTAGTGTTGAGTCCCTGAAGGTTCACCTGGAGACCAACAGCCAGCTCTAGAGATATGGCCTGATGATGATCTGGCTGAACACTGTTTTCCAACAGAGTAAGTAAGGTAACAGGCACCCTTCCACCCCTCTCCAATTTATGTGTAGTAAAGCAGTCTGAGCAAGGTCTTGATTCACTGGCATTAGTAAACGTTAAAATTCCTCTTGCTGGCTTCTATGGACATAGAATTGTACCAGTACTGGATGTTCAAAATTTCTGAGATTAGCTGGAAGAAAAAACTAGGCAAGTAGGTGGGCAAGAATTCAGGTGATGAGACAAATCCTAGAAAGCTGTGTGAAGAACTGGTAAAAAAACCATGAACGCAGATGTTGACAATCTCTTAGTTTTTCAATTCTTGCAAATTATTAGACATAGTCTCTTTTACCTGCCTTGGCTACCAGCTATGTTCCCTACGTGTTTGTTCACAAGGAGATCTAAAGCCATTGAGGAAAATCCTTCTCCACCTGGTAAGAGCAAGCAATTCGAACTCCAGACCCTTGCTTATGCAAGGAACTTTAAAATGTGGGTAGACAGAGATGACAGAAATACTACACCGCACCTGGTATACTGTTGGCAGCACCTTTTTACCTAGTTACATAGAAAAACAACATATTAATTTCAGAGGCTTTTATTTCCTCAGAGTCCAGGAGCAATAATTTTGTTTCAGATGTTTTCTTTAACACAAATTTTTCCATTCTGTCAGTGGCACACTCAGCAGCTCCTGCCATAAGCACAAGTCCAAGCACAGTACGACTTCATGAAAGACCTTACATCAGCTGATGGCAGCAATGGGAAAGTCTGTGTTTGCTCTGTGTGAGATCTACGGACTCCCATAGTGAACCTATTTGTACTTACATGCAGGAGTTAGATGTCCTGTTACCAGACAGAAAAATTAGCTTGGTTCCCTTTGCCTCCAATACTCACTTTGTGTCCTTTTCTAACTACTCCCACTGGATGTTCCCACGGGCTCTTGACAGCTCTTACTTGTCCATTTGGAAGGAAACAGAAGGCAATGTTTCCAAAGGAACTAGCCTACCATCTGAGAAGTCTGTCTCCTAGCTCTGTTAAGATGATAGCCACAGAGTAAACCAATCCTTCCACTTCCCCCTGCTCTCTACACTATTTCTCCATCCAAAGCAAGCCTGCTTTGGCTGAGACCTCCCTGTTTTAACTACATCATGCACTGAAATGAGATCATTGCTATACTCTGGCAAATGAGGTTGATCTGTGTGGTCCTCCAGCTGTGCAGAGTGCTTTTCTCCAGGAAACTTTTCCTGTTCACTGTGAAAGGTGTTATCTGATATTTTTTCTTCCTATCACTATATCTTGTGAACACATAGGAAAGGGTCTGATGTTGGGCTTCACCAGATCAAGCACAGAGAAGCTGTGTTGGACAAAATCATTTACTGAGTTCATTGTCCAGGATCCTCTCTGAGGGCTTTCACTGGTGGAAAATACAGCACGACTACTGGCACAAGCCGTGCCGGTTTCCTGTTGAGATATACCGGATTGGCAAAATCTGCCCATGCAGGGAGCTGAGCCACCTGGGAAGATACAGCCCAGGTCACCCAAGGCTCACGCTGTCTCCCCACTATGGTCCTAGTTCTGTTGCAGGAGCCCTTTAGGGTGCAGAGGGTCAGTTCGTTTACTGAACTCCATGGAGTCATTCCAGATTTAATGCTAGCGCATACACGATCAAACTTGGGCAAAAATGCATTCAGTAGGCTGCAAGGAACAGAAACGTGCGAGTTCTCAATTCACTGACCTTCTTAGTAACATTAATGTTTATCTACTGGCTATGTAAGTGTTCATAAAGTAACACAAATGACTGGCCAGGATCAGCTACCAACTACACAGCTATAAATCCTGATGAAGGGAAGTGATTACTTACTGGTATTTACTTTACCTCTGTTATTTTAGCTATGCCTTCTAGTACATTTCTAAATAAATTCCCTTCTTGCTTTAATATTTAAAGATCTCTTGCACAAGCAGACATCATATGTCCAATCACATGAAATATTGTAACCCACATAGATATATTTAATTATTGAAAAAATCACATCTTGTAGCCCATTATCAATTTTCTGTCTTCTAAATTTCCTCCATTATTTCAGTATTTTTCTGTTAAAGTAGTTTCTTGGACTAAATTTACTATTCAAGGAACAATCTTATGGGGGTGTACAACTGAGGACTATGGTACCCTTGTACTTTGTTAAATGAGGCCTTAACATATTTCTCTACAGTCTCTCTGCCTCTGTATAATAGTGTATTGAAAACACATCTCACTTGATCTTCGCTGTCACTCCTTGGTCTCTTTTGGTGCTGTTTTCCTGGCTTTTGCTTTCCACTGTGTATTTGTACTTTAGTTTTTTTTACAGCTGCCTTGCATTTTTCTAAATTCTGTCTTTCCTGATATTATAAATTATATTATAAATATTATATTTTTCTGTCTCTCTTGATACTGTATGCAATCTCTCCTTATGTTACAAATTTATTTTTTATCTGGGTCATATTCTATCCCCTCAGTGGTTACTTTTGTATCTTTCTCATTGGCATTATCTAAAAATTTCAATAATATACTATTTTCTCTATTTTCCACATTATATAAAATCGCTCTTAACCTCCAGGCCCTAAATTTGTGTCACAACATGCTCTCCTTGGATCTCTGTGATTTTTCTCATGTCACTATGCAGGTTTCTAAAGAACAGACTACTCATTACAGAACAAAAACCTTGGTTGTTTAGACACCAGTCTCAAACTCACAAATGCTTTCAAGTGGATAAAAAGCGAAGTTTGAGGAATGCTAAAACCATAGCATTTGCTGGGAGACGAGGACTGGCAGGAGCGCATGAGTGACAGGCTGGTTTGCTGCAAACCCCGAATTGCTCCAGGGAGCAAGGAGCTTGCCTTTCCTTGGGTGGTCCCACTTTCTCATTCCATTCATGGGCAGTTATCTAAGAAACAGAGGGAGAATCATGCTGTATTGCATTCAGTGTGTACAGAGGAGAAACAAACCTGGTAACGACTCAGTATCTTCTGGCTTTGACTCCAACCACAGTGAAAACTCGAGGTGAAGAGCCTAGGTCCCTCTGCACTGGGCCAAACTCAGCCTGAAGAAAGAAAGGTAGGAACTCTGTGGTGGAGGCAGCCAAGAAGAGCACACAAAATTTTCTTCAAGGAGCCCGGTAAACAGTAGTTTTTGTGACTAACATTTTTTCAGAAAGATTTCGCCAGCTATTTTGCATGCTTTTTTAATTCATATGTTTGCCAAGCAGGAGTAGTACAACTAATATCAGCTCCTACAAATCACTGGTGTATAAATGAGATGATGGAGTTCTGCTAAGTGCTTGGCTGACATCAGCATACTGTGCTTTGCTGGCCCAGCATCATGCTGCTGGTGAGGACATGACAGGCAACAGCCCTGCTCATGAGTTATTAAGCAGCCAGTTCAAGACTGGCAACTGGACAGAGCTGCCTACAACCTCATCAGACTGCCTTTCCTTCTTGTATTTCAGCATTGCTTGTAAAATTTCTCCTACTTTGTATCCCTTCTCTACTGCTACTGATGACAGTTTCTGAAGCTGCAGAAAACCAGAGACACAACAGAAGCGTGTTATACACCAGAAGCGATATACAGGTGTGATATACCAGATGTACTGATAAGGTCAATTATTTTAAAGGGGAACTGAAGAGAATGTGCACATGCACGTGCCTGTGTGTGTGAGTGAGCATGATGTAGCAGATGCATCTCAGTCCTCTACTTCCATCCTGCTGTTGGAGGCTTACATTCTCCATGGCTGGATTCTGTAAGAGGCTGCCAAACGGAATGATGACAAGAAGTGAAGAGCTGCTGCCTGCTAGGTCATTAGTAAAGGGGAAAAGACTCCAAACACAACTCAGATTGCTCTTCTTTGTCCAAGTTGAAAGAAATATAACAAATGCAGAGTGAAAAGTAATTTGGGATTCTGAATTATTTGGATACTGAGAATCCATAGCAATTCAGTAACATGGGTAAAAATGTTTGTGAACAACTCATAATGTTTATAATGTAAATATTTCTTTATTAAATTTCATTGCCATTAGAACATTTCTGAATGAAAACATCTTAATTTACATAATAAATGTTGAAAGCAAATGTATTTGTTACTTTTAAAATTAGACCCACTGAATTTGTGGGAAATACAGCATATAAGATAATTTTGCACCACCTTTGTGCTGAGCTAAAGGTACACATTTTTCTTTATGTCTTTAATTCCTATTAGCTTACTACTTTGTAACAAGACAGTAGATTTAATATTACCACATTGCTACTCTGGGCACTAGCTTAAAAAAAGAAATGTCTAGAAAAGATTTTATTAAGAAAATCTTTGTTCCCCATAAGGCAGTAAGATTGAGGGAACCAACCAAACAACTAAGTACAATCAGATTCTAATTTCTGCCTTGCTCACCTTATTCATGAACTCATCATCATCATCCAAGAAGCAAAGCACAGGCATGTCTGCCTGAGATGCAGTCACCCACTGCAAAAGGGCTCAGAGCTGTTCCATACATTTTCAGAAGGATTTTGATTCACCAGTACCCCGCTGTGTCCTGCTCCAGCACCTTTACTGGATCCAGCCATGGAGTTAGCAGTTCCCATGCCCCTAAAGCCTACTGATCCTGTGCCATCGTCGCTGCTCCCTGGCTCTGCCAGAAGTGACTCAGGGTTGCTGTATTTAACTATCATAAGACACAGCTTTAGCACCGTATCTACCAGACTGCCAATAAATGGTGTGCTGCTCCTGTCTTCTGTGCTCAGATCAAGTTGATCAGTAAGCATTTTAGTCAGTCCAGATATGGCCTCTTCACAGGATTGCTCAGTGCCTGAAAGGCCAGTATATTCCTTAGTGGTTTTGCCAGCATTTTGGTTTGTTTCATCAATAATTGGATTTCCAGGCTGACCTTCTACTTTGCAAACAAAAAAAACCTCTTCTATTTTTGTTTATTAACTTCTGAATTAGCATTAATGTAGGACTGGCCATGTCATTTTCAGGTTTCTGCCTTTCAGTGTCTGACTTCTGTCAATCTGATTCTTCAGCTTCTTTTGATGGATCCTGACATCTTTCTGAAAATATCTGGAAGATGGGACCATGGGACTCCTATAATAACCACCCAAAGGCAGTGGGACCTGCTTTGCTAACACTGCTACCTTCTGTTGCTCTCTTGTTGGCATTCTGCTAGATTAGATGACAATCTATGGGCAATAATGCAATCACAATAAAGCCCATGAATCTGGTAATATTTTGGCTACATCCCAAATTTCTGAACTCCAGGGCACGTTCCTTGGTGATCTTGTTTCAGCTTCCCTTCCTGATTTTGAGCATTGGCTGCATTGGTTTTGGTTTTCATGCCAGAGGGTAAACCCTTGCTTAATAAAGTGGTTACCCACTGCGTTTGCACAGGTCATTTCTTTTTCTTTCGGCAATGTTTCAGTCCTTGTTGCTGCAAACCTCAATTCTGAGCCTTTGCCTCTTTTCATGAACCTGTCTTCACAGAGGCATATGCTAGATGTTATCTCCTCCAGGTTTTTGCACTATGAAGGTACAATACAAATGATTCAACATTGCTTGTACAATTTCTGCAGCCTTACGACTGCCTAGGGTGAACAGAGTCAGCTTCACTGCAGAAGCAAAGTCTGAATTAGTCAAGAGTTTGCCTGCTAGGTTGTCCTGGTTTCAGCTGGGATAGAGTTAATTTTCTTCTTAGTAGCTGGTAGAGTGCTGTGTTTTGGATTTAGCATGAGAATAATGTGATAACAGACTGATGTTTTAGCTGTTGCCAAGTAGTGTTTGTACTGGTCAAGGACTTTTCAGCTTCCCATGCTCTGCCAGGTGCTCAAGAAGCTGGTAGGGCGCACAGCCAGGACAGCTGACCCAGACTGGCCAAAGGGCTATTCCATACCGTATGACATCATGCTCAGTATATAAGCTGGGGGAAGAAGAAGGAAGGGGGGGACGTTCAGAGTGATGGTGTTTGTCTTCCCAAGTAACCATTACGCGTGATGGAGCCCTGCTTTCCTGGAGATGGCTGAACACCTGCCTGCCCATGGGAAGCAATGAATGAATTCCTTGTTTTGCTTTGCTTGCATGCGTGGCTTTTGCTTTACCTATTCAACTGTCTTTATCTCAACCCACGAGTTTTCTCACTTTTACTCTTCTGATTCTCTCCCCCATCCCACCGGGGGGGAGTGAGCGAGTGGCTGTGTGGTGCTTAGTTGCCGGCTGGGGTTAAGCCACGACATGTGAAGTTTTTCATACAGGAGGCTATTAAGTCTGAAATCACAGCCTTAGAGTGCTTCAGTAACATGTTTTCAGCATAATACAAGCTATATTTGAGTCATTTGCCTGACCTTCTATGGTCTTCATAACTGAGACCACCATGACTGAAACCACATTATTTGCATAAATTAGTATCTCTTTGCTTAAATTATTTGCAAATTCACCTTGGCCAAAACGTTTTTGTGATGGCATTTTCCTTTCTCTTGTTGTCCTACCCTTCTCTTCTGGAAAAGCTCATTTCTATTGGAAGACTGGTTTATTTCTTTATAAAAAAATGTCTCCTTGGAAGGTGGACTCTCTTCATATTTGGTTTCTTTCATATTGACATGAGTAACATTTGCTGATGTATTATTTTTATATTTATTTGTACCCAGTCCAACAGATTTATGACTAGGCTTTCCAAGAACAGCAAAACATGGGTCAGGGCCATCTGACTTTTCACTAATCTCTTTAAGTGTCATTGCAATGACAAGGTTAGAGAGTCTGTCAGCATAAAAGGAAACCTCTTCTAACTCTCACTTGCCTTCAGGTAGTGACCTCATCCTCTGTGCCCTTTGGCTCCTTTGGATTTGGAGTAGTTTTCATCTTCAAGTGAAAATCTGGCGGCCCAGCGCTGGATCTGACAAGCAGACTAATATGTTCACCACAGACACCGAATCCTCCTGGTGATACACTGCACTGTTTGAAGCTCTGCCCCTCAGCAGATGATTGTCTTGAATTTTCATCATTCTTATGCTTTTCAACGCATCCTCAATGCTGAGTGCACATCTTTCAGGGTCTTTTTGAAACCAGCTCAAGATTTTGAGTGGATCAGATTCCTGTATCAGTCTCGGGAATAAAACAAAACGGAAAGGTATAATGATTTGTTATCCACACCTTTGTCCCTTGGCACAAAGGCTCTTTCCATGTCAAGGAGATGTGTTTGAGTACCAGGTGAAATTCTGATTGGTCTTGGTGAAGCATCAGTATGTTTTCAATGGCAGCAACTCGCTCCACCACTGGCATAAACTACATGAATACTAACATGAATAAAGATTAGCTGGTTGTGCCATCATGCCACTAAAGCTTGCTTGATTTTTCTGTTGAGGGCTACTGTTGCTCCGTAAGTGATGGTTACTGCTATCTGATAGGCTCTATTGCAGCCTCACTACTGAGGACACTTCTAATTTCAGGTTAGATTAAAACCATAGACTCTAAACCACTACTCCTCTGTGGTTTGTTTCTTACAATCAGTGTACAGTCAGCCAGCTACTCCAACTGTATATCTTTCCACAGAATGAAGGAGACATGTATTTAAAAAGGAAAGAGTGACAGGAGAAGCTCAGAGCAGTGAGGGGATTTATGGACAGGTATCTTGGAATATTTTGCATTTTCTGAACCTGTCTGGCGACTTGAAACAACTAGGCCTTTTGCCTAGCATTGCTCCCAAGTCAGCATCTGCAGCAAGACTGTATGAAAAACTGTGTACGTCAGTATAAACAGTGCAACGAATACTGGGAAAACTGTGGGGACACAGCATGTGGGTATGTCACTTCAGAAGGCAGCACTAATTCTCGAGGCAGAATTTCCTAGGGTCATCCCCTCTGAATGCCTAAAAATGGCTTTAGCATAAGAAGGGTTTGCATCTGGAGAATATCTTCTACACTTAGTACTGATGCAAGCATAAGTTTGTGGTAGACTTCAAAATTGTAGGCATAGCTACAGGTATGCTCATCAAGATAGGCATGACCTTATTTATGTATTTGTAGCTCAGTTAGGTAACAACAGAATGGCAGGGGCTTGACTTAGCCTGCTACAATTCAGGATGAGCCATTTTACCAGTAGCACTCTCATCCAGACAGTATTTCCATGGCCACCGCAGAAATTTGAGGCAGTTTATAGCTGTGCTACTCTTTACTGTCCAAAAGCTTCAGTTTTTTCAGACTGGCATTAAATAATATTTGGGTCTCTCTGACTGCACTTAAAGGCCTATTTCCACTAGCTGTAACAGTCAGTGTATTTGGCATCCACTTCAGTGGCCAGTGTCTTCTCAACTAGATACCCTCCACGCTGTGGCTGTGCCACAAATGATTACCTTCCTCCTTATGTTTCTGTCACAGAGTATTGATTTATATGCCTAACCTGGCTGTTTGAATGTTGTAGAGTTTTTATTTACCCTGGCATGCACCAGCGGACATAGAATAAAGAAATGCAATCCTTCACCATGTTCTGTTTTATTTTCTCATCTCTCCTCTTTTAGTGACTCCTTTGACTAGAGCTGTCTCCTTTCTCCTACCTTCCTCAGACTAGCTCCTTTCAAACTCCATGACCTTTTCTGTCGTTTGTGAAACCTGTGTATATATTGCAAGCTGAAATACCAGAGATTATCATAAAGATTCTGTGGAAAAACCATTATTCGTCGATGGCCTCTTTTTCCTCTCACCTGTTCTTTCATCTTTAATTTCTACTTAGGAGTGGGATTTTCCAGTATTTAGTTTCTCTCTAAAGCCATTGCAAACAATCCACAACACAGAGTTTTGCCATTTTTTTCCTATCAATCTTTGTATCAGTATCTGGAAGTTAAACAAAACCCAAACATTCTGTTAAACTCAGGGTATGCGGCTGCATGAATTTGAAGAGTTAGAAAATTAGTACTGTGTTAAAGAATCTTCAGTCAAAATTTTGAAGATGTGATCGCTACACAGAGGATGCAGACTGAACTATAAATGCTTCTAGAAATACTCACCCTTGGCATCCAAATCCTCAAACACAGGAAATGAACCTTTATAGTTCCTCTAAGAAACCAGAGCACCTTTGCTGAGCGGTCTGGAAGAGCTAGTCTAGACTTACCCAGGTCTAGCTTCAACTCAAAATTACTTAGTTTGGATTAACATACTAAATGTTAATTCAAATACTCCTGGCTTGTGCCAAGGATAACGTTATTAAGCACTGAGGAACATGGTCTGAAAAAGTATGCAATCGTTTACTTTGGCTGATAAGAAAACATGTATATATCAGATGAGGAATTCTATGTCACAGTCCTCTGCATGTGCTTACCCAATTTACAGTACAAGAAACTGAAGAATTTTGCTTTCCCTTATTTAGACAACAAATTCCTTACTGCAAAGCAGCAGTAACTACCGTATGTAAGCAACAGCAACATTCCTACATTCAAGGGATGGCAGTCCTAGAATTAAGCAGTGAGAAGAATCCAAAGTTGTGTTGCACATGTACAAACATTTGGTATTTGGTAGCAGAAAGTGTTCCTTTTACTAGCAAATTTAACAAGGCAAAGGTGTAACTTTCTTAAAAATATTTAACCAGACACAATCCTCTTTCTTGCTTTCCTGGGTGCTTTTTCTACATGCAGATACATATACAAAATAATTAAAAGAAACACATTTTTTACTGTCCAGTTCTCTTCTGTCTTGCCTCCAAGAATATAATGATCTACTTTACAGAGCTCTCTGGCTTCTGCAGCCAGCAATATTATCAGATATCAATGAGAAAAAAAATAAAAATCCAAGACAGGCATGGATATGAAAAGAAGTGTTTACAGTATGTAGTGAATTATGAAAATACGAGGTTTTCAATTTTTCACCAGAGAAAAGTCAGAATTTAATTCGGTTGCTTAATACTTTATTTGCATTTAGGGACAGACTCACACACTGGAACTGGGAGTTTTCAGGAAAAAAGAAGGTCTTCCAAAAATCTCTGTCTGAATGAAAATACAAGTATCAAAAATAAAAGAAGCTTTTGTAGGCTGAGCTTGCAATTTTTTAAATTCATGCAAGCGGGTATATTACACACAGATTTCTAAAGGAGCAGAAAGTTGTAATTTAATGCCTTAACTCCAGAAAATGCCTCTTGCCTCTTCTGGAGATGAGCTGTATTTAAATTAAGTTTTTGAAAAAACTTACCTTTTTGTTCCTGCGACAGGCTGAAAGATTGTGATTTTCCTCAACATTTCCAAGAAAAACTGTAGGCTGTCAGTATAATTAGAGTCTAAAATGGACGAAAACTGTTGTTAAGAGATCTTTGTGAATGGCAACACCAGCACGCTACTTTTGCTAATTTTTATCTTTACTAGGGGTCTCACAATGCATTTGAGAACAACATAAATCAAATGCAGCAATATTATTAGCATTTGGAAAGTCTTGTTAGATGCGAAAATAGTAACTGAGGAGTGTGAAAAAGAGAAAAACAGCAAAACAAGAACGTATCAAATTCTCTCTTGTTCTCATTGGGCAAAATGCGATGGCTTAGATGTGGATAATCTGCTGGCTTTAATCGGGCTTTCGTTTAGTCCATGGCCATGAATTTGCTGAAGCAATGTACTCCGGAAGTCTAGCCTTGTGCACACTGAGGTATCTATCTGCTTTCCTAGGTGCATAAGCAGTAGCTCTGATACGTGTTGTTCGAAAATCAATTTTTGCGGAGAGAGCACCCACTTAGTTAAATATTATGATAGTCTCTTTTTTTTGTAGCATGCATAATTCAAGTGTCAACTGTCTTTCATGCTATGTAAAAGACTTTTGCCCCAATAACCTGTGTTCATCTTTCTCCAAAGGAATTTTCTGTTGGTTTGGTTTTTTTTTTTTTCATTTTCTACATAAACTACCCTGTAACAATTGCAATTATGGCAAAGTATAAATCAAAACATAATTAACTGAGCAGACATTATATCACTAGTGTTATTCAATAGTGTTGAGAAAGAGTTGGGCTCCAAAGTTTTAAATGCTCCAGATCCTTCCAAGTCTTATGCAGACAGTTGATTTTACAATTTTGAAGATTTTCTGTTGATTTCAGTGAGCCTGTCCATGAAGGGTACTTTGGCATACATTCATGTTTGAAAGAGAATGCTACAGCATTCATATAACACATGCTGTCTTACCCTACTGCACTTATGAAATCTCATTTTTTAAAACTATCACAAAATGCGACAGAAATTCTAGTCTGCAGCACTACTGCTGCAGAATTTGGATTAATTTTGCTGCAAAGGCTTGGTTATTGATACAGTGAAATAGAGGAAGGTTGTCAACTGCATAGTTGTTCTCTTTTCCATGGATGTTTTTCATTTATTTAATGTTGCAAGACCCACTTTATATTACTAACAGTAGCCATGAGGGGTATTTGAATTCTCTATTAAGTATTTTGTGCATTTGACGTGCATTTTGATTGCTTTTTCAATCATATCATCTTCTCATCCAATTTCCTACTTTATTTGAGTGTTCCATTTTGCTAGAGGTGGGACAAAATGCTTACAACTTGGATTATAAAATCCTGATAAGGAAATCTCAGGAACAGATATGGTACCTGTAATTCTTTTTATTCACTTTACTTTGGAAATTACTAATTTTCAAGTTGACTGTGTCCCTATAAATGAGGAAAAAAAAACCAGCTCAATTCATTCCACCCGTTTATGGTGGTATGAAGCCTACCTTGCTGGAGAGCAAAGGGGACCAAGAAAAACAGTTCTGTCAGTGCAAGTCAGCACAAGGATAAATGGGAATGGGAAGCCTCAGGGATGTCTTGCTGTCATTGAACCTAACCGTAAAGGAAGATTAATTCACCTCAACCTACCCAGTGAAAAGTGAATCTCTTACCAGATAAGGCAGTTAGTGCTCACTGAGGAAGAGTTTCTGGAAATTAAGATTTACAGATTACAGACAACATAAATAGAGGCATTCTGATAATTGTTTGAAGCAATGTTTTACACTGATCCTGAGTGTGACCGATCACCGAAGCCCAACAATGGAAAAAGCCTCTGAAGAGACAGGCAAGGGCGGCGTGCTCATGAAGAATGTACTGAGTGACTGACCACAGCTGTTGCACAGAAACCTGAACTTCCCTTGACACAAAGGGGACCGGAGGGTGGCCTTTGTTCTAGAGAAATGGCTACATCAGCTGCGTGAATCAACCAGCTGGAGGACTGCTCACCCCTGACTTACAAAAGAGCACAAATGTCTTCCTCTGGTAGCTAGACCAGGATGAGGAGTGTATACATCAGAGACCTCTTTGAAATAGTTCTAGACTACTCACTTCTGAGACTTCTCACTATAGACTTCCTTGCCCTGCACCTAAGCTGGCTTCAAACCACGTATTACTACTTCCCAGCAGCAGAGGATGCCCACCATCATGATGGTGAGCATATTATAGGGACCCATGATGAGAAACATGTTTGTATTGTGAGTCAGCTGTCTACTGCGATTGCTATAGTCTGCTAAGTGTAATGTGTATTTGTACTGTGATTTAAATACATTGCTGTGCCATTCTGCTAAATCAAAATCCCATGTAACATCAGATAATTTCAGGTAAGTAGATCTGGTATTAAACATTAAACCCCCCCAGGTGTGGAATATCTAAAAGCACCTAATTAGAGAGTATTGGACTCTGACACTGGGTCAGATGTGCTGAGTGGGATCCAGGACAGCACAAGTATCAGCTACCCCTTAGCTTACATCCAATATCTACTGGAAGGACAAGGGAGGTGCTCACTGTTTTCCTGGGGTTACCACTGGACCAAAGTAGCCACAAATTCACACTGGTGGCGTAACAATGCTGTGGGCACCCCCCGTTCCCTCTGCACCTTGCTCTGAGTTCCAGGAGATGTCGTTCCTGTGTGTCCTCACCTTCCTCTTCCTATGACACTTCTGTCCCAGAAGCCCCACATGTAGGTGTAACATCAATTTCAACCGAGGCTGAATTTAATCTGCTGTAACTTTTAGTTTATCTAAGAACAAGCTTTTATTGTCAGCACTAAAATATTTTGTTTATGTAGGTCTTAATGTGTTTCTCTCGAAGTTATTTATTGTTGCATATTATGAGAAAGACAATTTGCAGGGAGGCTGGGATAACTTAGGATAGCACTCTTACAAGGATAAAGAAAACAATAACAGTATCACACTACTAAGAAACAATTTAAAAAAAAACAAAACGGGTATTATAAAAGTTATAATTCTATATGAACAGAGGAAGCTGAAGGATTGGGATATTAACCTAAAGATGTGCTACCTATACCAAATAAAGTTAACCACTAACAATAATATCAACACTTTATTCTAATATAGTGCTTTTCATTAGTATATTTCAAAGTGTTTCACAAAGTAGGCATCATTATTGCACTTTATGGATGGGGAAGCTGAGATGTGACAACATGACATGATTTCTATATGTCATGGAGCAGACCAGCAGCAAAACTGGGAACATACCCTTGGTCTCCTGAGTCCTAACCCTGTGCTTGATCCACTGGCAATGCTGTGATCCCCTTCTGCCATCTACAGTATATAGTCTAGCTTCGTCTAAGTCAAATTCGTAAGTAGCATCACAGGAAACGACCTATCATGCAAAGATCTCTGCAGCATATGTCTGTTTTCTTGCACTCAGAAATGGCTTTCATTCTGATTCATGGGGTGCTTCAACTGCAGCATGAGAAATTAACACCTTGGGGAAATGACATAACATCTTACAAACCAAACTCTGCTCAGGGAGTTAGCAAATGAAACAGATGCAAGATACCATGAAGTAGGTGCAACGCAGCAGGTGCAGAGCAGAGGTACTTCCTGCCTTCCACCCTGCAGCCCTCCTGACTGCTGGCCTAAGCCACCCGAACACCTCGGCAGAGAAACCCAGCAGAAAAGGAAGGAGGAGTTTGCAGAGGAAGGAGGCTATCTGCTGTTCTTCACACACCTCTCGAAAAAGCCACATTACGGACAAGGGAGACTATTGCAAGGGGAAGTCTCAGAAGCGAACAGTCTAGAGAGGTTTCTTAAACTGCTGAAACATCCACATGAATTCAAAGGATGGTGAAATCAAAAAGTAAATGGTGTCTCCAGGCATTAGCTCACGTTCTTATTTATCCCTTACATGCACTGAATAATCTGAAGAATGGATTGGACTTTCCTACCTCAGCAGCACGGGTGTGTTTGTTGGGCCCAGGGAGCTTTCAAAAGATGGTTTTATAACTAAGCTGTCGGGTTGTTCTCACCAGACAGGCTCTTTGATCTCCTGCTTATCTCGCTCCAGCCAGAAAGCAGAGTGACATCAGTATTTCCATAGCAACAGTAAGGCCACAGGGAGACCGAGGGTGCAGGGTTGTGTGGAAACTGAGGCATGCCATTCACAGCTGCCAGCCCTCACAGGCAGCATTTGCAACTAGCCTGCTGTTCCCTGATGTGGGAGAGCTGAGAGATGCCAGAAACACTCAGCATGGGACTCTTAATAAATCCTCACACATTTTAGGTGATCAGTAGCCCTGAGGCTGCTTTTAGATGTTTGGCTCTAACTTCCCTGGGATTCAAATATAGTGAGATAGTCCATAATCAGCAATATGATGTTCCAAATTGTTTTTAAAATCAAATTCAGCTCCCTGTAAATTGCACATTTAACCTAGTTAACTTGTAATTGGAGCATGCAACACAAGTTGGATGTGTCCATTATCTTACTGCTTTTTTTTATGATTACATCACCATAAGACATAAGCATCTCTGTCAACTAGCACATCTTATCCCTACAATAGCACTGCTGAAATAGGAAAATATTCTTTTAAAAATGGAGAGTGGAAACCACAGAGCTCTGGTTCATCTCCTAAAATCAGGGGGTGGCAAGCCTGGAGCAGAAGACACGTCTCCTGATTTATAGTCCTTTGCCTTAGCCTTAATTCATCCTTCTCCTTCTAGTCCAAGATTAGAATTTGTTATAAAATCACTTCCCATGGACATTTATGTCACTGTACAGAACAATTAAAGGTCAAGTCCCCACAGCAAGAGGCTCTGACCTGGATCAAGAACAAGACATGCGTGTGAGATGCAGGAACTGGATATACACTTTCATGTAGCTGTGCACCATATATGAAATGAGGCTAGGTACCCAGTTCTGCTTGGTAAATTCACACTGGTTTCCATGAGCACCCATTACATTTGCAGATTGTGCGCATCAGCTTTTTTGTACTGTATCTAAGCACAACCATACAAACTGCATTTCCCGAAGGCGTTGAGGCAGGCTGGGCTGCTCAGAAGAGCTGTGGTGAGACCACCAGGCACGATGAAGGTGGAGAGAGCAGCGGTGGGTAGGTAGTTTGGGGGTGGGAGGTAGAGGGGCTTGCTGCTGTGGTTCCCAGCTACCTGCAAAAAGAGATGAGCACATTTCGTTCGCTGTGCACCTGGCTTACATGTCAAAGAAAAACAGCATGTTGTGGCTGAGAACTGGAGATGGCCAGAGTTCACAGAGGATCCAGATTTTTGCCCCAAACCCCAAATCACCTGCTGTGCCACAGCTCTAGCAGAACTGCCACTTGGATTTGCGTCAGAAGTCAAGTTAAAATCAAGTATTTTGGAATCTGTCCAAATTGCCAGAAATATTCCCTGACTGTTCTGCCCTTTACTGCACTGATGTTTTAAAAACTTTTTGGTGAATATGAGCACCAGCTACCGTGGCGTAAGCCAGGTTACAAAAGAATGGCCATTGGTATTCAAGGCAGACCAAAAAGCAATGGGAGCCCACTGGAAAAATGAGGCTATAGTAGTGCGAGTAGCAGATTTAGAGTGCCCTGTGTGTGATTGTGATGCAACATGCACGGCAGCGCTTGCTTAAGGGAAAAAGTCTCAGTGAAATCCTGGGATGACAGAGGGAGTTAGGAACTTGTAGAGTGGTTGCATGTCTGGAATCATAAAATTGTTTAATCCCCATTTAAGGCTAATTTACTGAGGCCAGGTGATTCAAGGCACAATTAATGAGTTACTGAAAACGTTTTCAATCCGTCCAGCTCAGTAGTGGCCAAAGTTACTGTCACTTCGTTGCTGGACTTGGCTCGCTCCCCACTGGACAGGCACTCGGAAGCAGGCGCAAGGACCCGTGAAACTGCAGTTCCCCTAGAGAGATGAATACATATTTCAGCTTGGGGTTTTCAAATGCACCTGCAAGCGCTGGGGGTCATCCTCCCTCTGAAATGCCTCTCTTGGGTGCTTCTAAACCCCCATCCCACCCTCCGGACCTGCGAGTCTACGACCTCAAGCGCCCTTCCCCAGTCGGGCCGCGACCGCGCAGCACACCCTGCCACCGAGCTCACCGCCGGGCCGGCTTGGCTCCAGCCCCACAGCTGCTCCGTTGCGAGGGGCTAACGACTGCCCGCGGCTCTGCTCAGGGCCCGGGCCGGGGCCGGTGGGAGCTCCGGCAGGACCCCGGGCCGCCGCCGCCTGAGGGGAGGCGCGGCCGCCGCCACCGCCCCCCGCGCGCGGAGCGTGACCCGCTGCCCTCACGCGCGCCGCGGCGGCCGAGCTGCGCAGGCGCTCCCCTGCCCGGTGGGTGGCTCTCGCGCGCGCGCGCGGCGGCGAGGTTTGACCCTGTCCGCATGCCGTCCGGCGCCGGGGTTGGTGGGTAAAGCAAGATGGCGGCCGTGGCTCGCTGCTCTCGGCCTCCCCGCGGCCTCTTGTTGCCAAGGGCAGGTGAGTGTCACCGCCGCCGGGGGGCTGCTGCCGGGGCGCCGCCGCTTCTCCCCGCGGGGAGCCGGGCTGTCCTGGCGCTCTCTGCCCGAGCCTGTATGGTGCCATGGCAGCCGCCTGCCCGCGGGCCTCCCTTCTCTCCCGCGGCGCCCTCGGAGTAGGGCTGCGTGAGGGGGGGGGGGGGGCTCACAGTGCAGCGTCTGAAAAGCAGCTGCTGAAATAACTGTTTGCGGCAGAAATGGTCGGGTTTTCTGCCTTCCTTCTCTTAAGGGAACTGGGGTTTGTAGCCCAAAGGGTTGCATGGGCTTGACTTAGGCTACCGGGCTAGCTGTACGATAGGTTGTCTCACTGGCACTGTCAAAATATCAGCAAATGAAACGTTGCCCTGTAGGCTAAAAGTTTGGATTCCTTTTACGCTTTCTTAGGTGACCTTGACATTTTGGCCATGGTCTATAAGCATGCTCAAGTACCCAGATTATATTTAAAGTTTGTATTTGGGCCTTTGCTGCCAAAACAAAACCAATTTTTAGTTAAATTGATTCAACACCTGCTCCTCTCTTGAGTAAAGTGGGAGGTGGCAAACAGGTTTTGTTTGTTGATAAAGGTGAGGAAGGAATTTAACGTACTTTTAATTGGAGCAGTGTGTCTTTTCAAGGAAAAATGGTTGTGGTTTACTGTAGATATTTGAGGTTTAATTCAAACCAGTGTTCATAAAATCTTTCGAATATGGATTGTAAAAGTAAACTTCCACGGACAAATAGATTCTGATTAGTGAAGAAGATGAAATCCTACTGTTCTGGGAAAGAATCCCTGTGCAAGTCTGTGTTACACAGGAGCACAGAGCTTTAAGCAGTGCTTTTCAGTCTGGAGATAATAACATGGGCTATAAAAGTTGCATGGCTCTATTAAGTTATGTTGCCCTGAGTTACTAAATGTTGCATTTTGATAGGGCTCCACACCATGTGGAACGTCCTTTACGGGTTGTGAATCAGTGTGAGGATCTCTAGCCTGCTTTCTTTGAGTCTCATGGATATCATTAAATCTCAACTTTTTTTTTATAATATAGTAGTAATTGGGCACATAGCCATAGATGGTGATAATTTGTGACAGATCTTGTGCAGTTATGGAACAAGAAAAGATGTACGTCACTGAAGACCTTACAGTGTAAGGAAAGCAACAACAGCTGTATACATAAAGGTGGGAGAATACAAAATAGTAATTAGATGTTATTTCTTAGCATGATAACGATAGCATCGCGAAGAGCCTGTCATCAATAATTTTTGCAGAAATAACAGAAAAAAGCCACAAAGTAGTTGAAAGACGCATATTATTTTTTTTGGTTTAACTTTCTTGTTCTTACATGGGTTGATCTGTGTAATAATACTTTTTTCAACAGGTGCTCACATTGGACTGAAATCTTCTTGCTTTTAGGTTTTATATTGTAAGGACTGAAATGTGTCCTGGTTTCAGCTGGGATAGAGTTAGTTTTCTTCCTAGTAGGTGGGATACTGCTGTGTTTTGGATTTAGTATGACAATAATGTTGATAACACACTGATGTTTTAGTTGTTGCTAAGTAGTGCTTACACCAGTCAAGGACTTCTCAGCTTCCCATGCTCTGCCGGGTGCACAAGAAGCTGGGAGGGGGCACGGCCAGGACAGCTGACCCAGACTGGCCAAAGGGCTATTCCATACCGTATGATGTCATGCCCAGTATAGAAACTGGGGGGAGCTGGCTGGGGGGCAGCAATTGCTGCTCGGGGATGGACTGGGCATTGGTCAGCAGGTGGTGAGCAGTTGCATCACTTGTTTTTCCTGGGTTTTGTTTTTCTCTCTCTCTTTTGTTGTTTTCATTATTATTATTATTATTATTATTATTATTATTATTATTAATTTAAATTATTAAAATGTTTTTGTCTCAACCCACGAGTTCTCTTGCTTTTGCTGTTCTGATTCTCTCCCCCATCCCACTGCGGGGGGAGGGTTAGCGAGCAGCTGTGTGGTGCTTGGTTGCCGACTGGGGTTAAACCATGACGCTATCTAAAAGTAAGAGAGAGAGTGTTAATTCTGTAAATGTGAATATTGTGTGGTTTGTTTTTTTTTTTTTTTTTTACAAATCTTTAGAAAGAGAAGTGTATGTAAACAAAGTACTGAGGAGTATGGGTCATCAAGCTTTCCCTTTAACCATCTCAGCATACCATCCAGCTTTTTTGCATACTTGAAGGAATCTTGCTGGTTATAAAAAACCCAGTCATTTTTCTGTGAATCTGCTTTTCCTAAAAAATAGATTAAATAACAAAACCCTAGTTATTAGAACCCTACAAGAATGAAGGTAACAGGATCATCCAACTGTCTCCCTCAGTTATCCTTTACACTTGCACTTGTACTAAGCTTGGTTAATCTCCACTCTCCAGGTACCCATTACACAGCTGCGTGCTTTATTCTATACAGAGTATTCAGTATACACTACTGATTTCATTTGCAGTTTTTTCTGTTGTTGTCATTTAAAAGAATAAAGAAAAAAAAGCAACCCCGCTTTCCAAGAGTTTTGAATGTAAAAACCTAGGGTATGGGCTGTATGTTTGTGTAGTTTGTGTCAGATAAAATTGTAAAGATAGCGTGGTAATGTGTTTTAAGATGTGCTGTATTGGAAATTCATTGAAATGGCTGTCTTCATCTTCACTGTAATTCTGAAGAAGTATACACAAAGATTTTAGAGGGCAATGTTAAATTAACTGGATGGTATAAAAAGCGGAGAGTGATGAATATGATGAATATGGCAGTGGTGATTTGGCATGTTCCTTAAAATTTCAGTTTGAGGTATTACAAAGTTTAATATGAACATATCATGTCACTTTTAAAATTGCATGTCAGGTTTTTAGACATTAATTGGATGCCACAGGATAGTGTACTTCTATTAAACTCCAGCAGATCTTTGACAAACAGTGTGATATTTTTTTTTGGTGTGTTTTTTGTTTGGGGTTTTTGTGGTGTTTTTTTGTGTTCGTTTGGGGTTTTTTTGTGGTTTGTTTTTTTATGTGTACTTATCATAGAGTGTATTTTCCTTCTTTGTCATAGTTAGTCTCAAGGTCTCTGCTTCAGTAATGGGGAGGTCCTGCATATCTGCCACTTTAAGACAGATACCACACACACTTTAACTGTTCCTGAGCTTAGACCTATTTTGTAGGAGAGCTGCTTTTTAGGAAGTCATGCACCTGCTTGAAGTTTGCATAGGTAGTATCTTATTTTGTCCTGTTTCTATCAGCCAATTGGAGTATAGTTTCTAGGCATAATGTATCAATTTGATAAGTACAAGTATATATGTGTGATTGCTTTATTTAGTTAAGTGGGTATCAAACTACCTTTCAGGAAAAAATTGGAGATGTGGTATCTTTTATTATTCCAATTTGTGGGGTATGGAGAAAGGAGGGATAGACAAACTTTTGGGTGCAGAAACACCTCCTTCAGGCACTGAAATTGCTGGATTTTCTGGTTTGAATTCTATCAGCTGATCTAACAAAATACACTTCATGTCCAAACATACCCTGTCCTTTTGATCTTCCTAACATCATGGCTACATCATCAGTGCCACTGTGTAACTGATAATACCTAACCATATCCAGATAAAAAGTACTCCTTCAGTGTACAAGTGGGATTTTTTTTGTTGTTTCCTAATGCATCCGTTGTTCTGATATCAAATACTAATCTTGTTTTCATTATGATTCTTGCTACTTGGATTTATATGGGGAAGATTAAACTTGCTTATTCTTATCCACAAAATGCTTATGACCATGACTTACTAAAAGTTGGAAGGTCAGTTACTGGATTTTTGTTATATCCTCAAGCTAGTTTTCCGATGACAGCTCTTGCAGTCTGCTCTTGTCAACAGCCAGATGTCTGTAGTGGGTTTATGCACCCTGTATTTCATCTGTTCCTTTCTTTTCATGAGCATGGACATGCAGTAACACTAAACACTTCTAATTTCAAAACTCTGTCACAAGCAGTTTATTTCTCGCTTTTGGCTAACTTGGTTCGAGAGGACATATGTTTCTTCTTTTCAGGCTCCCTGTTGAAGCTACTTTGTCAATTTATGTCAATATCCTAGTGATGTCCTTTTTCCATGGCTTTCAAGTTTTCATAGCTCCTTGAGAAAAGGAACAGCTTTGAGGCAATATTCTATGCATTGTGGATCTGGCTCTGCATCTCTTCATTTCCCTTCACTCCAGAGCTATGATATAGGAGAACTGCTGCCTCTTCCAACATTTGGGTCTGCTATATTTAGACTGAAAGACTAAAAAGTCTGGTTAACTGCATCTGGAGTGATTCTGAGGTCTTTGTCCCACAGTTCCCAGATCTGGGAGCAGGATGTGGATGTACTCGAGTGGGACCTGCCTGTAGCAAGTATTCTTTATCTGCTTAACCTCTGTGCTTCACCTTATACATCAAGTACTGACGCCAGCCAGTTAAGCTTTACTTGCCGTGTAGGAACCGATAATCTTAGTCTGCTCCTTTTGTGTCTTAGTTTGGTCTTTGACTTTTATCAACAGTTCCCTCAAGCCTGCTGTCCTCTGACATATCCAGATGTCTCTGAAATAGCCTGTCGGTAGTCTTGACATGGGAAATTTTGCTGAGGGAGATTAGAGAAAATGGATCTGTAATGAGAAAAATAACATTAACTATGGTTTGACACTGCTAACTTTTAGCTTATATCACATGTTCTTTCCGGTTTTGTGTTGTAGGTCCTGGCATTTCTGTGTTAGCTGCAGCACCATCTGTGTTGCAGCAGCACCGCCAAGTTCATCATGCGGTGATCCCTCATGGAAGAAGTGGACGATCCTCCGTTAGTGGCATCGTGGCCACTGTCTTTGGGGCTACAGGTTTCCTAGGACGATATGTTGTCAACCGTTTAGGTAATGTTCCCCAGGAGTACTAATTAAAAAAAAAAAAAACTGTTTAATGAAACTCCAGTTTTTCTTCAGGTTGCAGGATAATCTAGAAACCTCTGGCATATTGGATCTTAAAAGTGTTTTGTGTGATACTTTCGTAGTGTTTGGTCTGCTAAAGTGCCAAGATGTGACAGTTAGTAAAAACTGTTTTAATCTAGGAAATTTAGAAGCTTTTGAAGATTGTTAAAGTCATTAAAACAAGTCATTCTCCTTCAAGTACTGTTTTTCAGTCTGTAAAATTCAGATCTGAGGAGAGGTACAGCACATATTTGATTCTTCTGGTTTTGGCCTTATTAGGACATTTTACTAAAATGTTTGCAGGAATTTGATTGAAATTCTTTAAAATTGCCCGTTTGAATTTAAGTTTTAAAAAATAACTCTTGCTTTTTTTTTTCCTTCTCCTTTCCATGCAGCTTAAAAAATGTGAATATCCTTAGATGTGACACGTTTTTAGGTATTATACTATGTTTATAGCACACGCTGTGATTTTTCTGTTGTTAACGAGCTTCTTGCAAGCTTCTCTATTTTGTCTTACAAGCCCAAATATTCAAGTATGTCCCTGCTTAGGAATTCCAATGCTGTAGGTTCAAAACTTACTTCTATCCTACTCTTAGCTTTGCAGATAACTATTCAAGATATCTATGTGTATTTGTTGTGCTTTAATGCTAGGGAAGAAAGGAAGTTTTGTATATTCAGTTCATCTACTTACACTTATGTAGTAGTTTGAGATAAATGAAACATTTTTTATTGAACGCTTAGGTCGCATTGGATCTCAAGTAATCATACCCTATCGCTGTGATCAGTATGACCTCATGTATCTGCGGCCGATGGGTGACCTGGGGCAACTTCTCTTCTTGGTAAGTCTTTTGCTTTGGCTTTAGATCAAATACAATACCATTGCTATACAAGGAAGTCTATTAATCATTCTCAAAGTCAGAACTCCAGCTATTGTTTAGCCTCTAAATGGAAATGGTGTGAAAGATCTTTCTTTGATTATGCCTATTTACACATTATCTCATCTTTTTCCCATTTGATGCTCTGGTTACAGGAGTGGGACTGTAAGGACAAAGACTCTATCCGAAGAGCCGTGGAACACAGCAATGTGGTCATTAATCTTGTTGGAAAGGAATGGGAAACAAAGTAATTTTCCTTTTTTTTTTTTTTTTTTTTTTTCCTATGTAGATAGATTTGCACCAGGTATTGGACATTGTAGCTACGTTTTATGGCATGTGTACAGTATGCAGTGACGCTGACATTATTCTTGGCTTCTATGAAAAGGCAAAACTGAAATTTTGCATATAAAAGTTCTTCCATTTCTTTACATGGTCAACTAGAGTCCTGGTTATGATCTGTGTATTCTTTCTATAATTTTCTAGTGTACAACTTCTGTTCTGTGAGAGAGTTCAATGTGCTGCTTTCATAGACCTTACAGATGTTTCATGGGTGCCTTCCTATAGTTGACAGAAGCTCATCAGTTTCTGTGAGCTTGTATTTACATTATTACAGAAGTGGGCTTTTGTCCTGTCACTTCAGTATAGTGATGAATTGTAGCCTACTAGAATGAGCTATGATCAAGCTTTTCCTTTTCTCTGGTAAATGTTAATAAACAGGAATAGCTAATGGAGAGTCCCTAAGATTATGATTAATAACATCATTCCTTGATAGAATTTTGGCACAGAAACTATTAGTTACATAAGCATTTTTGGTAATAATTTTTAAAAATAGTTCCTTCTTGAAATCTATTTTAAAAAAACAACCATATTTATTTTAGCTTAAAAAAACCTGTAATAGCCTTGTATATTTTTTTTTCTGCATGTGTGCAATTATGTCCACTTCATTTAAAGCCTTGTGCAGAACTGCCAGACAAAAACTCATTAGTTGTGTGATTTGTCTTTATACGGTACATAATTTTGCTGTCATAGTAGACAGAAACAAATGTAGATATCAGTTTCATCTACATTTAGAAGCCTAATGCCTTTGTTACTCTTTTTTTGTGAACAGCCATTTGGTGTTCAAATTGTAGAATTAGGAGTCGAATTGTATTAATAGAATAGAATTAGTAGTCTCAAATTATACAACTATTTTTCCTAAAATAGGTGCTTGCCAACAGACATACTATTTCAGCTGTTTCTTGTCTAGCCAAGTATCATCCCTCGAGGTATTTAAAAGATGTGTAGATGAGGTGCCTAGGGGCATGGTTTAGTGGTGGACTTGGCAGTGCTAGGTTAACGGATGGACTTGAAGATCTTAAAGGTCTTTTCCAACCTAAATGATTCTATGATCATACATAACTTCTGGGAGACACTTTGATTTCTCATTAAAATTCATAGAGGTACTTTCTTTTTCTGATAGTCATTTAGCTCTTTGTCCCACTGTTGGCGTCTATAACGTAGTTTGTTTGAGGAAAAGCCCACCAAATCTAAATTAACTTTGGTCTTGTACATCTGACAAAGTTTTTGGTTCTTTTTATATCTTCTTCAGACTTTGGGATATAGGTAAAAATGTACAAACCAACCTGTCAGGATTGTTTTGAGCTGTTACTAAATTATGAACGTAAGAGTTCAAATGCTTATTGCTGTCAAAACAGAAGAAATTTCTTTGTAATGTGGGAGTGAGGGAAGAAAAGAAAGTCTGTACAGTTGGCCCAAGGACAGTGTAATCTCTGTTTATCTTTCAGATATGTATTTCATGAGTACTTACCCCTTTAAAATTTCTGGACTTGTGTAAAAAGTATGATTTATGTAAGGGAACCTTTCTTTGTTATTGAAAGGAAGTGTGATGACAACAACAAAAAGTTTCATTCTAGTTAAAAACCCCCAAACCTTGTCACTCTGGTCAGTTTCAACAGATTCAAAAGCAGAGGAGTCTTGGTACATGTTAAAGACTTTTGGATGTTCCAAAACTTACCACTGTATTGCGCAGATGTTCTTATGTATTTTATACATGTTGGTATCAATGGTGGTTCTGGATCCCTGAGGTAAAATTCTATGGTCTGTTAAACACAAGATCAGACTAACCATTGTAATCATTCCAAAGTCTATGAAAAACTTAGACAGGAAAAAAAAAGGTAAGATTAGAAGTAGAGATCAGTCAAAAAAAGTAAAGCCTGCCGTTAAATACTTTCCTCCTTGCCTAGTATTAGTGTACAGTCTCATCTGTGTATACTATGTTGTTTGAAAACTCCATAGTTACAGGAGGGATGTTGTTCGTTCTTGTGTGTTTCTAACATCTATTTTTGTGAGTAGAACAGGAGTGATGGTTCCCAGGATCAGATTAGTTATTGAAGGGTCAAAAATAACTTTTTATTTTTAAGGCTTTCTTTAGGCTCCAGTGGGATCTGAAGAGCTGTGGGAGTAGATAAGGACAGAAGGAGAGGCATTTGGACAAGATGTTTGTTATCCAAAGCAAATGGAAAAGATGGAGCAGGGTGCTTACAAGGACAATATAAAGACATGAGAAGCCAATTCTCTTTCTTGCAGTCTTGGGATAGCTGGAAAGAATTTTGGGATTGTTGCCACCCTATAGTGTCAGTTCTGCTTGGAGACAGAGCTTCTGTATTGTTCTTGATCAGATGCCAAACTAGATTACAGTTGAACCCCCTAATTTAGGCCCCTTGAATGCCATAAAGTGAGTGGAGTTGTTCTTTCTGCATGCTTCTCCTCGAAGTCCGTTACAGCTGCTATGAAATAGTTCTCACTGTTCTCTCAGTGTAAAATTTTCCATTTGCATAAGCACCTGTGTGTTCTTTGGTCTGTTTTTGTCCACTTCCCCAATACCTAGCATCTGCCCTAACTTAGGTTGCTCAGAATTTTTGAGCTCCTTTATAGTGTAATTGAGTGCATCAAATCAAGTCAAATTTTGAACAGGTTTTGTAAAAAGACAGCTTTGCTCAGATTTCAAGATGCAGCACTTAAAAAAAAAAAATCTGGTTTCACTTGCGAAGAATTTTCTATTTGTCACAGACAAGTGGGCAAAAGGATTTTTCATACTGATTTAATCTTAACAGGTGAAAAAGCAGACAGTACAAAAGCTGTAATTGAAGCTCACTGTTGCATTTCACTTGCCTCTAGTTTTTATTACATGAAGAGTCCCTCGTGAAAGGAAACTTTGTTTCTAACAAAGAGCATCAAGATAGGTTTTTGAAATATATTAAAGTAATACATAATGATTGCTATTTGGTTGGTAGGCAGCCACTGTTAATTGCTCTTAAAATAAAATTTGTTTTTTGCCTTGTTTTAGAAACTTCAGTTTTGAAGATGAATTTGTAAATATTCCTAAAAGTATTGCGCAGGTAACTAGGGAAGCTGGTGTGGAAACACTCATTCATATCTCTCACCTAAATGCTAGCATGAAGAGTCCTTCCAAATACCTCAGGAGTAAAGTAAGTCTGGAACCCTTTTGAATATATTTTCCAAGAGTCTACTTCCCCCCCCACCTCCCCGCCCCACCCCCCTGCAACTGGGTCTGTTTGAAGGAAGTCAGTGTATGAATTTACTATGGAATGTTTTCTGCAGCTGAGGAATTTTTGAGTTACTGTGCTTATTGGGGCTAGAAATTCTCCTTAGTACTTCATGTGCTTTGAAGGGAAAAAGGTCTTGTATTCCTGAAAACTCTTCCTTTTTTCTATCCTTTAATATCTTTGCATCTAAAATTACTGTCATTAAGAAAAAGAAACCAGTTTGATGGTTTGGGATCTGATATCAGGCCTAACATCTAAGGCTGGAATGACCTAGCAAAGTAAATAGTTGATGCCAAATGAATGCTGAAAAGACAGATGAGTATCATGATTACAGGCCCTTGGAGTGGGATTGTTACCTGCTCTTGTACCAAATAAAAAAAAAATCTGGTTTTGATATCCTATTATTTTTTTCCTTATTAGGAGGTACAATTTTCTATTACTAATTTTTTTTTCTCTTTCTGATATAGCTATTGTCCCAGTTTCAGCCATTTTTGTTTTGTTTGAGCTCACTGTACTCTGCTTTGTCTTTAGTATAAAAATTTTTTTAAACCTAGGCTTAAAATTTGGTAGCTCTCAATGTGTAACAGCTCTAAGATAGTTAGGCCTTACTGTATTGGTCAGTCCCACGTGGAAAGTAGATAGCTGCCACTGAAATTTCTACCTGCATTTAAGCAGTTCTTGGAGTGTTCTGATAATGTAGTAGGAGTTATGGAAACCTGTTTTCTTCCAAGCTCTGGTCTGACATAAGCAAGAGAAGTACTTAGGTTAGGCTTCTTCCTTTTTGAACTTTGTGACTTTAAATTTGTGTCACTTTGCTAGTGAAACTGTATTGTATCTCAAATAGAAGAAATAATCTACATGTTTATGGGACTTTTGGGATGTTCTGTGAGACCTTTGTCTTAGCATAGCATCTAAAAGATCAAATGGCTCTGATAAGAATAATTTTTGTGCTACTGATGGTGTCATTTCTTTCAGTGCTATAGTCAGGATGCATTAAGTTCTGAAAAGGCATCCTCTTCTGGTCTGTTCAGAATGGATCTAATGAATGTGTTTTTTTAAATTGAATGATAGGCTGTTGGAGAGAAAGTAGTGAGGGAAGAATTTCCAGATGCTGTAATTTTGAAGCCCTCTGAGATGTTTGGGAGAGAGGACCGATTTCTCAATCATTACGCAAGTATGTACTGTTGAAATAGTAAAGCCATGTATGATTTGTATACCTGTCTGTAGAGAACAGAGGGAAAATGTGATTTGCTTTTGAAAAGCAGAGAGGTATGTTTTTATCAGAAATGTAACTGTATTTTCTTAGCTGAAGGCATGTAATGGGAAACATAATAAATTTTCATCTCATAACTGAATTCTTTCTGAATCTAGTTAGACTTTGCTGCGTTGGTCTTTGTTGTTTTGGTTTTTTTTTAAGGGGGGAGTGTGTACTATTGTTTTTTTATTTAGATTGTTCTGAGCTAAGGTCTGGTCATCTTAACCCTCAAAGTAGTTTACCCTGAAAGTAGTTTTTAGTTTTTCAAGTTGATGATGCTCGAATGTAAAAATTGACCTGAGTTGTTCTGGGCTCAGAAGCAACAATAATGACTCTGTATTACGAACAAAATTGTTGGACAGGATAGTGTGGAATCTGTTTCTGGCTTGCGAAGTTGAGATATCTCTGAACCACTCTAAACAGTAAACACAGCCTCCCCATCGTTGTTAATAAGAAAACTAAATAGGCATTGAAAACAGCACTACTGGAATTGGACGGTAATTCTTCCCAATTCTAATTTTTTTTTTTAAAGTTAAGTCAGTTTTCAGAAAAGATCCACTCTCAGCGTAGCGCAAAATATGTTGGTTATTTGCTTACTGAGAGGATTCACAGATTTTATTCTCAAGTTATGTATATGTCTTTCTGTCAGACATGCGCTGGTTTGGTGGTGTGCCTCTTATTTCTCTGGGCAAAAAAACAGTGAAGCAACCAGTATATGTAAGTTTTCAATAAAACAAGACAATCCCAAATCCTCTGTCTGTGTGTGTGTGTGGAGTTTTTTTCTTCCCCCTCTGTAAATCACTTCTGAAAGAGGAGTGTGTGCATGCATTCCTGTTTTCTATTGGTAATTGTCTGTGTTTGTTTCTCACAGGTGGTTGATGTAGCAAAGGCAATTATTAATGCAATTAAGGATCCTGATGCTAAAAGAAAAACATACGCCTTGGCTGGGTAGGTTACTTTTCTGATTCTAATTAACTGAAGTACTTCTTTTTGGTGTCATTTTTTGGCATGCTGCACAGTACATTTAATTTCTCCATCCATGCACACAGTTCGAGCTGCAATAAATTCCACCTCCTTTTTGGGAGGAAAAATGACTCAAGCTGTTATTGTGAGTACTCTGAAAATCCTAGTTTGGGCCCCATTGCATTTATTGTTATGTATGTGCACACAAAGAAATAGGCAGTCTTGGGAAACATGCTAGGCAACATAGATTTGGATAAAATTCTTCTAAAGCCGTGTGGAAAACACCTGGAAATAGAATGGATAGAGACAGTGGGTCTCTTGGAGTATTTTGTGTAAAAAAAGCTCCAAGTCAGAATAGGTCGTTAGCATTAAGAATAAACAGCGTGGCAAATACCAAGGTAATGGGTCCATGTTTTGATACTGTAACATAGCACTGGAACTGGTCTCCATCCAATATATGTGGTAAAAGGAACATTAGATTCATTGATAAAGAAAACAGTTGCTAATTAGTCAAGATACAAATGATGCTGAACAGCTTTCTTTTTTCTATTGCATGCATATCTCTGTCTTCCCCCCCTTATACACTGAAATGCGCGTAGTACCTGGATTTTGCAAAAGGCGTTTCTGAGATTACATTGTTTTTTCCATGTTTGTTTTATGAGGCTGTTGCAGTGACAGCATTTTATTCCTGTAGTGCAGAGATTGTTGCTGGTTTGTCTTTTACTCGCGTGATGTCGCTTTCTTCAGTGCTGTAACTGAGCTGTTGAGGAAGATGTTATCCTGGCAGCTAGGCTAGGTGTACTGCAGGCTGGTGTTCTGGAAAAGGCAGCAAGTAGGTCTTCAGCTTCTTTTGGATCATGCTGAGGAACTTCTGCTCAAAAACTAGCAAAATAAGAGAAAGAAGCTAACAATGGTCTGAAAGGACCACTAACAGCAACAATAAGGTTATTAAGTAACTTGAAGTTGCTTTCAAATCGCTGGGGTGATATGAAGTGTCACACTAAAGAACAAGTGGAAACAAATGCTAGACAGACATTCAAACCCAGTTTTTTATCAAAGAGAATAGATACATAGGTGTCAAATGGACACAACTAATGCAAAGCCACAAAATGTGACAAAATTAACCCTTTGAGTGACTGTTTTATCTCTTGGGGGCAAACTTGAAGATGGATTAATATGTATCCAAAGCCACCTGTCACACAAGGAATGAGAGGCACCTGTTTTTAGGTTCATCTCTGTCTCTGCAGAAGCAGCTGCTCCAACTGTAGGAGAAATTGAGAACTGCACACTAAATAGAACACTATTTGCAGCCAAATGGGTGGACAATCGGCTAAACTTTGAATGTGTTCTTACAGTTTCAAAGTCTCATTTTTTGGCAGTTTACAGAAGGCCAGGAGTTCAGTGCCCAGGTTTCAGAGGCAGGAATTCAGGCAAGGATGCCAGGCTCTCACTGCAAGGAATACAGTTTCAGCCACATAAAAAGGACTGTAAAAGACTTTGAATAGATGATGGTCTAAACCAAAGATCCAGATCAGTGTTAGAAAACCAAAGGAACTCTGCAGCATAACCCTTGACTAAAGCTGTATGAGATGCTTTTTTATTTTTTTAAAAAGAGTTACCAGTTTGACTTTAAAATACTAATTTTGTAAAAAAGCATTCTATTTATGTGGTTTTGGGGTTTTGGTGGTTTTATTTTATTTTTTTTCCTTCCTACTATATGGTGGAACAGAGTTTTAACTATGACAGCTAGTGGTGGCATTGCTTTTTCTGAATGACTGAAGATTTGGTATGTTTTTTTACCTGTTCCCCTCTTTCCCCCATGGCATTGGTTTTGTTCCATCCACTCGTTAAATCTTCTGTCTTGAATGCTAATGCTCTCTAGAGCTTGCTCTCCTGCTAGTATTGTGGTTAATGTAATGACACTTCAATGTGATTCTATTCTTGGTAAAATTGTATTGTTAATGTTTAGTAATTTGTAAAGGAACAAACAGTATTTATCTTTATTTTCACATTTTTAAGTTTGGCTATACTATACATCCTTACACGGTTCTTACATATCAGGGTAAAAGTGAAATTGGCTTATACTACTTTTGGATAAGCATGAGGATGTTAAAGTGTAAGGGCCAAAAATGTGGTAAAAAAACTCACTAATAACTAATGAAAATGAAGTTTGGTTTTTTTCTCAGCTGAGTAAGTAAAGTTGACATGACCACTTTTTGCTGTGTTTCTCTTGTAAGTTCTGTTAAAAGAAGAAAACTTAGTATCTTGTTTTTGGTGGTGGTCCTTTAGAGTAACTTCATAAATGCAGTGCTCTCTCAGGTTCTATAATCCAGCCACGTGGATTAAGTTGATAAGGAGTTTTGAGTGTTGAATTCTTTTGAATTCTCCCAAATATGCTGACCTACCTTTAAGTATATCCATTAGAATGTTTTGCCCTAACTTGCTTTTACAAAGTAAAGTAGTAGTAATTTGGGGTTCTGTCTTTTTTCCAGCATTTATCAACAAACTTTGTTTCTGGTTATTAGCATTGCTGTTCTTTCTGAAGAACATATCAATTGAAGGCTCTGTTTTCATGCATGCAACCTCAGACCTTGACATCTTTGTGATCTTGGGTTTATGAAACTGAAATTCATGTTCTTTGTATCATAGTCTTGGATTTTTGGAATGTGTGAAGTTTTGCGTACTTAGTCTTACTCTAGCATGGTTTCATTTTCGTGGGGGTTTAGATTCCAACAGTAATTCAGTGTCTCCTATTTTAAAAAAAAAAGGGGAGACTGAAGATGAAAAAAACCTATGGAGTCGTGTTTTTAGGAGGCCCCTACCTGGGAAGTAATCAGTCTCAAGGTGATTGTCATGTCACTGAGGTCTCTGCCTTAGCTGAAAAGTATAGCAGATTGTTAGGAGACACACACTTTTGGTGTGTTCATTGCTGCTTTGATCATGATCATGATCAAATTTTGTAATTTTGAAAGTTGAAACACCAGGTGACACACCAGAGCCCAGCAGTGTGCTCTTATGTGTTGTGAAAATTTTCAGAATGTTTTGGAATACTAGCAAGTTGCTTTGAAAGCCAAGGGAGATACCTGTTTCAGTCTGAGCCATCTATAAAGAATAGAGTATTAAAATGCTAAGGCAAAGTCTGAGCAAGAAACGAATGGGAACTCCCAATGGGATATGTTTCTCTTAAACTACTGCAGGTATGCAGGAGACTGACTGCTTCCTTCCCTCCATCTTCAGAGGGGGAATGCATTCTTTTCGGGGAATTTATCTTAGTTTCTTCCTTTTGCTTTTGAAGAGAACAGTATGTTCTTAGTCAAGCAAAGGCAAGTGAGTCAATTTCTTTGCAGCCATTTGCTACCAAAGATGGGATGTCTTGTTAACAAACCTTTCTTAATTTTACTATTTGCTTTCTGTCTTCCTTCTATTACAAACTGCCAAGTGGGCTTGTACAAATTCAGTCCTGTCCCAGCACTGAAAATCTTGTATTCAGATTTTGAGTTAGAATGGAGGAGGCACATTAAAGGTGTGCTTTAAAAGTGCACAGAATACACTTTATTCAGTATGATTGTGGTGCATTAGCCTTGGCCAGCAGCCGGACGCTCACCCAGCTGCTCACTCCCCCTCCTCAACAGGACAGTGGGAGAAAATAGTATGAAAAGCTTATGGGTTGAGATAAAGACAGGGAGATTGCTTACCAGTTACTGTCATGGGCCAAACAGACTCGACTTGCGAAAAATTGATGTAATTTACTGTCAATTAAAATAGATTTGAATAGTGTGAAATAAAGACACAAAGAATAAAACACCACCTTCTCCCCTCCACCAGTTTCCCAGGCTTGACTTCAGTCCTTCGCTCCTGAGTCCTTTACCTACTTTCCCTAAGCAGCGCAGGGGGAATGGAGAACAGCGGGTTATGGGATCAGTCTGTAACAGGTCCTCACTGCTGCTCCTTCCTCTTCACACTTTTCCCCAGCTCCACCGTGGGCCCTTCCACGTGCTGCAGTCCTTCAGGATAAAGCTGCTCCACCCTGGGCTCTCCATGAGCCACAGGGGAATCTCTGCTCAGGTGCCTGGAACACCACCTCCTGCTCTCGCCTTCGTGCTCGCAGGGCTGTTTCTCACACTTTTTTGCTCAGTCCTCTCTGCCTGTGTGGCATTTTTGCCCTTCCTTAAATATGTTTTCCCAGAGGCGCTCAGCTGTGCCCTGTGGTGGGTCTGTTGGAGCTGGCTGTGCATCCCCCACCTCTCCATATAGGCTGCCCCCGCAGCTCCCCAGCAGCGCCTGGGCACTGGCACTCAATGCAGTGATGACACAATTTTTCAATTTGTGACTTGCACTGTTACCATCGCTGATGTCAGATGATATGTTTTTCTAACTTAATCTCTTTTTATTTCAAACAGTACAGAATCTGGAGAGCCAAAATTTGTTCTCCTCTTGTGAGGAAAATGACAAATCTGGCAAATCATTTAGATTAAAGGAAACAGGCCCTTGGTAGGCTTGGGGGTGGAGAGCTTTAACATTTTTGTCTCTTGCTGCAAATATTTAAGTATACCTAACTTGTTTGTTGCTTTTTCTTTCAGACCTAACCGATACCTCCTTTACGACATGGTAGAATACATCTACGCAGTTTCCTTTCGAACCTTTCTTCCCTATCCGCTACCACGTCCTCTCTACCAGTAAGTGGGACCCTTCCTTCACTAAGAACTTGGGATCCGCCAGGTGGCACAGAAGCATAAATAACTATTTCATTGGTTATTTAATATTGCCAGTTGTTATTTAACATGGTAGGATTGTAGAAACTGGCTTTCCCTAGGTACTCGTTAGCTAGCTTTGCGTCTTCTGCTCAGACACAGGCCTGCATTTGATGAGCTAGTGTATGAAAGGTGTACTTGTAATAAACTTAACTATTTATTCCAGAGTCATTGAATGGCTTTGCTGGGTCAAGAAGTAGCAAAAGGTCCTAAGTAGAGACAATCAGTAGCAAACTAAATGAACTTTTAATAGTACCAGAGGAAAAATCTGTGTGGGTGTTGCTGACTGTCGGCCCTGACAGATTTTTATGCAGCAGCTTCAGGTATTGCTACTGTCAGCTGTCCTTCCAGTCTGGTGAGCACTGCTGCCCTGGAAGCAGGGTTGGGGTAAGGGTGGGTATGGGTATTGATTGACTTTCTAGTTCAGTCCTTTGTATTGATTTGAGCCAGTGTTGGAAGTAAGTTTGTACTGAGATCTTGGCCTGGGAATTTGAGCAGTGCAGTTGTGAGCAAACATTTCTTTGCAATATGAAGGCAGTAACATCTTTAGAAGATGATAATAAATTGGGAGATAAGAAGGGAAAGGTGTAGCATCACTTCAGTTGACTACAGTCAACTGCGAAGGCTCTGCTTGCATGCACTGAGCTGTTTCTGCAGCTGTATCTTTTGGCATCAGGATACTGAGGATAGAAGCTGATTTGCTGAATTACAGCTACTGAGTAATAGTGCATGAAGAAGTGCAGTATAAACCTGAGCCTGGGCCTAGTCCTTAAGACATAATCACATCCTTTTGAAGAGCTACCTCAAACAGTAAATGCTGTTTCAGAAGTTGCCCTCAGCATGGTTGAGATGTGTTAATGTTTGGGGTGCTGGTCCTCTTCAATTTTAGTATAATGCAAACTAATAAGCTAAAAAAGTCACCCATGTTAGAACCCTCCTACCAATCTGCTAATAGGACTCAACGTTGGATTCATGTAACTGATGATGAATAATGCTAGAACAACATCTTAAACTGTTGTGGCTGTTTATGAATTGGCTGTAGAGGCATCAGGTTAACGTGGCTCAGCTGATACAGAGCAGCTTGTTAAAAAGTAACTATGTGGGTGCTTATTAGTTTTATTCACAATTGCTGCAGTCCATGTTACGCTTTTTTCTTTATGGGCTAAACTAAGTGGTATTTTGTATTTTTGAGAAAAGAGTGCATCTAAAAGGAGGATAAGCCTAGTTCCGTTTATGTGCAGTGACTTACTAAGACCCTAGTCTGCCAGGTGGGCACTTCAGTAAGAAATTCTACCTTGAATACTGTTGGTCCTGAGACACTGAGCAAGAGCTGTAGTGTTATTTTCTTTTCTCTGCCAGATTTTCTTTCTTTCAAGGGAAACTTCATTTCTGGAAGCTGCAAATATACTAATCCTCATTCTTTTTGTAGATGCAGATTGCTCCAGATTCCATCATCTTGTTTGTATGGCTGTTAACTCATTTAGTTGTCAGCAAGCATGTTTTCTCATGGAGGCATTGAATCAAACTTCGTGACTAATTGGATTACTGCCTACACGACTGGGGAACTGAGTTTGGAGGAAAGGCAGGGGCAAGACTGAACCCTCTGGTGTGTGGGGAACTGGATGGGGAGGTTTGCTTTTCCCACTCACTAATGCTCATTTTTACTTCTAGATGTCTGCTCCTCCGTTCCCTTCCAAAGTAAAAGGAGATCGAATAATTCAACAGCAAACAGTTAAAGTTAGCAGAAACACAACTAAGAACTTGCTGGCTGGCACGTTCACTGCTTTAATGAATTCATAGCTTGCAAGAACAGCTACAGAACAAGCTCTTGCTCACTGTCTATTAAGTGTGAAATATTTTTACCAGTTCTCATTTTCTTCTGTGCATCTGGATAATGACTATACTTTTGCAATACTCTGATTACAGTTTAATTGCAAGATTCTTTGAGATTAATCCATTTGAACCATGGTTAACACGAGACAAAGTGGACCGGGTAAGTGTAGGACAATCCACAAATTCTTCTTGGGAAATGTTTCATTGTGTATTTGTAACTTGCAGTTGTAGTTTTGAATTCAAGGAGTGCTGAAATGTGCGCACATCATGTGGTATAGTATTTCAGTCAATTCAATGGCTAGAATTTGATCATAAAGAATTGTTTTTAGACTGTTTGGATACTACAAAAATTCAAATTTTTAAAGGTGTCTGTATTTTTTTGAAAAGCGTCATTATGATGTAGTCCTTCCACTAACGTTGGTGGAGGAAGGATAGTTAACATATTTCTCTAAATATGTTTAAGAAAGTGGTTGAAACAATTGGTGAGAGGGTTATATAGCAAGAAGTAACATGATGGGGGCAGGGAAAGGGCCCAGCCTTCTTAAGCATTAAAAGCGGTCAAGGCTGCATGCTTTGCTGTGCCCTTGCCCCCCTCCTCCAAAACACATGCTATTGAAAACGGCAAAGCCAAAGCAGAGATTGGATGTGCAATGTGCAGCTAAGTGATGGGGGTGTGTGTGTGTGTGTGTTGTTTCCCACTTCTAGGTAACTAGTGAGTTTATGTACCTCTAGATGCATTAAAATCACTTATACCATCTAGATAATGGCATTTTTAACAACTCAAACTGAACTGTCAGTGCTGAATACAGCCCAAATTCTTGCTTAACATTAGAGTGCGTTTCTCATGAACATGTTGCAACTTCATGTTTATTACAAACTTCTCGGACTGTCTAAGTGGGGGTGGAGAAATAACTTGCAAAAAAAACCAACTGCAAGTGAGGAAAAAGTAGGATTTAGCAAGTATTAATGTCAGAACTGTTGGCATATGTGTAGGTTAGCAAAGATAGTCATGTACTCTGACAGCCTCCAAGCTTGCTGCTCTCTGAAGGTTGCAGGTACTCTCCCAATTATTTTGCAGAGTTGAGTTTTAATGCCTTTTGTTATGATGCAGTATCAATAACCTATTTTGACCTGATTGTCCCAAAATAAACTTGAGATAGGGTACTACCGTGAATCTGGGAGAACTGGGTCTTATACTTAGAGCTGCTTACTGAATAGCTGTAAGAAATTAATTTCTATGTTTACATTTCTCCATCCGTGAAATAAATGGGTTTCCTATTCTGTTTGGAAATAATTGTGAAAAACTGTGGACAGTATGTGTAATAAGGGAGGTAAGCTTATTCACGGCCTAGTGCAAAACTTTTTTTTTTTTTTCTTCCCCCCCAAACCACTGACCCATTGACTCATCCCCCATACTAGAGAGAGTTGGCATTGTAGTTCTGTTGGCTGTATTGATGCAGGATGTAGATGTAACATCTCCTGAAAACCTTACTTCTAGCTGCCTTTATAGTTTATAGAGTTACATTTCATAAAATAAGCCTGCACCAAATCACTAAAACTACTGCAATTCAGCTATGGCATGGGTAGTGTAAGAGGGAAGTTTCTCCATGTCACTTCTGTGTCTGGTTGTTCCTCTTTCCCAGCTTTTCATCCTTAAGTAATCTACACAAAATTAGATGTGGTTGACTTAAAGACCTTTTAAGGAATAATAGCATAAGAGAAATCCCCATTTTCTAAGATATAGGTCATATGTGTTGCAAATATGGTAATAGAATTAAATATTTGTCCTGTACAGGACCCTGTTCTAAACCATGAACAGAGAAAAACAACCTACCAAAGGTGATAATTCAACATACATTTTCTTGACAAAGCAGAACGTATATAATTGCAGTTCAAATACGCCCTTATAAGTTTGACCTAATTTTGTGGTTGCAATGCAGTAATCTTCCTGATAATGTATACCCGACGGAGGGAAAATGAAGACACTTTCTGCATGTCTCACTGCTGTTTATTCCTTAAATCCTTCAGGTTTCAGATTTAGATTTTTGCCAGATGCAGAACATCTGTATCTCCTGTCAAAGTACACTGGGTCCTCAATACCTCGTGTAATTACGCCATAGTTCTGTAGGGCCACATTGAGTCTTTTCCTCCTCCCAAGGAAAAACACTGAGCCAAAATCAGTCAAGGAACTGGGACTGACGCACAATTGGCTGAGTCCACATTTAGGTTTGACTAGGTCTTCAGATCTACAAGATACAGCAGTGTAGTGTATTGCAGCGTTCTTTCTTGGGGGAAACAGGTTAACGGTTGTACTTGATGATCTGAAAGGTCTTTTCCAACCTAAATGATTCTGTGATTCCATGTCAGCAGCCTTGAAATTGTAGTAGAATCTCTGAAAAACTGCCATTTGTAGAAAATTGTTTTGAGACATATTAAAAATGTTTCTAGTACTATGGATTTATGCTAGTTTGTTTCTGTAAAAGAAAAAAGGTGACCTCGGGTATAAATACACAAAGTACACAATACTCTTTTTAGTATGTGAATGATTGCATTGGGTGTAATGCTGTTCATTCTATCAAGTGAATTCCCTCTTTTTTCTCTCTCCCCCCTCCTTCTTTTTAAAGTTTCACACAACAGACATGACGTTTCCTGACCTTCCTGGTTTGGAAGACCTGGGTATTCAACCAACATCTCTAGAACAAAAAGCAATTGAAGTTCTGCGCCGTCACCGCAAATACCGCTGGTTGGACGCTGAGCTGGAGGAAGCAAAACCAGCTAAGACATATCCCATGTAACAGTTGATAAGGTGGTTACTTAACGATTCCTAAACTGCCTTTGTATGACCCAATTTGTTTGGAGAACTGTGTACATACTGAGTAAAATATATTAATCATGTAAACTGTTTCACCAGTGTTGTCTTTTCAGTTATGGAAGACTGTCATTGAAATGCAATTCTTCTCTTTAAAAGGTCATGAAAGCAAATTACGTATTGTTGTTTAGCTGGTGGGCATTAAAATTTCTCCCTGGGCTCTCAAAGTAAGCATATCACTGACCTTTAGTAAGTGCTCAAGTGATTTGAAGAATGTTGCAGTTCAGGACTATGTCGCCTAGAACATGTCCTTTCCAATAGGGATTGCTGGTACTGCCACCTCTTCAGATTAAGAGGTCTCAGATAAAGCCCCGTATTTAAGTTTTTGACTCTTCTGAGCTTTGTTTTCTGCCCTGAGCACAACTATTACAGAGGATGCCAACGAAAATGGCACAAGCTGTTTCTAGGGTCAAGGAGCATCAATCAGACATGTAAACAAGTTACTATGTGTCATCTGATCTCTTGTGGTAATGATGTGTGCTGTGGCTCATAGACATGAGGAAATGTGTCATTTCTCCCATTTTTAAATGAGAAAGTCTAATTACTTTAGATGCTCAAAGCTTTTATGTGGTGGGACATCGTCTTTCTTTTGGTAAGAAAGATAAGCCTTGCTTCAGGATTAAATATTTTCAATCATTTTATGATCAAAGACAGATCCCTGCCTGAATTTGATCAAGAGCTGTGCTTTCTGTTTCAATATCCAAAGAGTTGCTGGAAGCTTTTGGTTAAATTTTGGCAAGGACATTATTTGCTAGGGTGCAGCTTAGAGCTCAGTAAGTCTGTGCACAGAACTGAGAGCAGAGATCTAGATCCTCTATATACAGTGCAGTGTTCTGATGGCTTCAAGATATGAAAGGCGACATTTCTTGAAACAAGGAGTGAGCTGCTAGTTCTGGCAGTAGGACACATCACATTAACTAGAATGATTTGAGATTGGTGAGGAAACTGATTTTAAACTTGGGCTGAGAAGGGATAAAATGAGTGACAGAACATTTTGTGTTTTCACTTCCAAGCTTCCTACTACTTGCCTTTATTGAATATGAAATCAGAGGGAAGGAACTGGGACAAGTTGGACAAATGGGTATCAAAGGTGTATGACTAATGGAGGGGAAATCTGAAGTGGAGAAATGGGATGGAATAGGTGATGAAAAAGGAGAGTAGGAAAGAGAACAGACAGGTTGAAAAGAAAAAGGTCAAGGTTAGGGAAAGCACAGAAATCTCTTGATTAAATCACAGTGATTGCTGGAGCCAAAGATCAGAATCTCACTATTTCTGTATTGCTGCCAAACTACTGTGAAACTCCTGGGCAAAGTGTTTCTTAAATTTCAACAGCTTCCACATTTTGCTCTTCCACATAAAACCTACTGCTGCTAATGTTTACTCTGTTAGGAAGAGGTAGGCTTTTGTGGTAATATGAATTTTTTGATCCTGCCTACTATGTATTCAATTTGGCTCTCATGGATTGTTTATTTTTCTTTTGATAACATAAGTTCAGTTGTTTTAAAATAAATCTGCCAATTCAGACATTCAAAAGCTAGGACAAACTGGAAGTGAAGTGCATATTGTTAATAATTTGATCCTTAACTTTTATTTTTCTGACTGCAAGTTTTTTTCCATAAGACCCTAACTGTAAATAAGTAGCCTCATTAGTGCTTATTTAATATTTGTCGCCCTAATCTTGATTTATTTCATGTTATTCATATCCTGCTGTGAAAATGGTAGTATTTCTGAACTGTTTCACAAGTGCACTTAGAGTACAGAGCTACATGATTATCATGATAGTCCTGCATGGCTAACAAGCAGTTTCGATTTTCAGATGGCAAACTGAGGCAGAAAAAACTGTCAAAGGTAATGTGGTAATGTTAGGTGCCAGTTCTGGGAATGCTTACCATAATGCAGTGATTTTTGTTTTTTTTTCCCATTCAAAGCACAGCTTTTCCAGTGGGTTCAGTTGTACCACAGACCACTTCTACAGGATCACAGAACCATTAGGCAGAGAACATGCAGGTGATGAATACCCATGAAAAGTTTGCTTTAAGCAGCCTGCTCCACATCAGATAGGAATACTGGTAAAGCAGTGTCACATTAGTGCTCAGCTGCTGCTGCAAGTTTCATTTTCCGCAATACTTTGCCTTACGTAGCACTTCTGCTTCCTACCTTGTAGAAACTACAGTGTGATTTCTCATTATTTATCCTTCCAAAGCAATTTCTTTAGGGGTCTTGAAGGGGAGGGGGGGATTCACTTATTTTGTAATACAGTCCAGAGTACAAAATTACTATAATTCAGTTTCATCAGTGATTTTTATCCCTACTCATTTATCAATGAGAGGATCTTCCATCTTATCCTGTCCCTAGTTTCTCAGCTTGCAATAGTTTTTCAGCCAACGTGCAATTTGCAAAGTACTGAAGGTCCTTTAAACACGTGGACTCGAGGCTCCTGCCTAACACCTTTGTGGGTGGTGATGCTCAAACGGGTATGGGGAGGGAAAGAGGGGGCTGCTGTTTTCCACCCTCCCCACAAGAGGTCACTGGTAGAGCAGAAAGCAGCAATGGTCTCTAAGAGCGCTGGGTACCTCTACTTTTTGCAGCCTGTCTCCTGCTCAGGCTTTGCCGTCTCTCACCTCTGTTCCTTGCCTGCACGCAGCCAGAAGGCTGTCCGGAAACGGATTTTCAGGTCAAGCACAAAACTGTGCATCGACAAATTTAGGTACAGTGGCATAATAATGCATGGCACTTGTACCATCTCTGTCTGAAAGGGAACCTGCTCTGGTCCTTTCCCAGGGCATAGTCTAATAATCTAATCTATAGCCTACCTTCAGCCTGCTCTAGAGGGTCTTGTGAGAAAGTAGACCTTTGGCAGCAGCTGTTTATGGACCAGATGAATTATTTGCATGGCTCTGTGTGTGTGCACTTAGGAGACCGATGGTTAAGGACCAATAAGGGCTGAAGAGTTGGTGAAGGCAATCATACTGGCAGTTGTGTTAGATATATGTGTGTATATTTCTGTGCGTGTGTGCATGTACATAGATATGTATGTATACATGCCCCACCCAACCTTGGACAGTCTGATGGAAAGTGTATGCAATTTCCCTGGGACTGAGAAGAAAAAAGGAAACAGTGCATAGGTGTCACTAAAACATCACTTCTCACTTTTGGCACGCAGCTAGCCTGAAAGGAAAAAGTGACACTTCTGCTCAATGTAGTTAATTTGGTTCATATGCTGCCTTGGGGCACCAGTATATCTTGGCTGATGTGAAGAGAAAGTGTAAGGAGTAGACTATCATGAGAGATTGTTCTAATGGTAGTGGTCGTCTTCGTATAAATTAGAGTACCTCTGTATTTTGAGTTTCTGTGGGAAATATGATAGCCTTTGTCCTTTACTGGGAAGGTAACCACTAGTGTAATTTTTCAATATGAAAGGAGGTAGGTATGGAGGAAGGAGAAGGAGATAGCAAAAGCAGAAAACTTAACCCACTTTGCTTTTTGAGATCCCCATGCAAGCAGGACTGGAGGATACTTGCATTTTAGGAACAGCTTTTGTGGGTGGGAATAGTATCTGCATCTAAGGGTGGAGAGAAGGATTTGGACCTTCTGTTTCTTCAAAGACTGTATGTATCCGAAGCAGTTAGGACTCTGGTTTGGATTTGCTGTTAATTATGTGCATATTTATGCTGAAAATATGATAACTCTTTGTCATGGTTTAACCCCAGCCAGCAACTAAGCACCACACAGCTGCATGCTCGCTCCCCTCCTCCCGGTGGGATGGGGGAGAGAATTGGAAGGGTGAAAGTGAGAAAACTCCTGGGTTGAGATAAGAACAGTTTAATAATTGAGGTAAAATAAAACAGAATAGTAGTAATAGTAGTAGTAGTAGTAATAATAATAACAATAATACAATAATAATATACAAAGCAAGTGATACACTATACAATTGCTCACCAGCCACCGACTGATGCCCAGCACGTCCCCGAGCAGCAATCGCTGTCCCCCAGCCAACTCCCCCAGTTTATATACTGAGCATGAGGTCATGTGGTATGGAACAGCCCTTTGGCCAGTCTGGGTCAGCTGTCCTGGCCGTGCCCCCTCCCAGCTTCTCGTGCACCCGGCAGAGCATGGGAAGCTGAAAAGTCCTTGATCAGTGTCACTAGTAGTTGCACTACTCAGCAGCAAATAAAACATCAGTGTTATCAACATTATTGTCATACTAAATCCAAAACACAGCACTATACCAGCTACTAGGAAGAAATCAACTCTATCCCAGCTGAAACCAGGACACTCTTAAATTACACTGTTCATAGTGTATCACTCTGAGTTGGAACAGGTGACTTGCATAGAATTAAGCCTTCCTGTCTGTCTGCTGCTTTATTCTTACCTCTTAATTTTTCTTCCTTGACTTACTTGGAAAGCCTTAAAACTTTCTTCAGTTGCTTAGAGGGCATACGGTTGATGACTGAGAAGAGCAGTCATTATTGGCAGTAACTATTATGTAGTTACCTCTCTCTCCCTGCTGTTTTCTCTTCTTCTTTTCCCCCTGCCCTAAGTGATGTGCATGGATATGCATTTTATTAAATGAGGAGATCAGAGGACTGCTATATTTAAAGGAATTCAAAGTGTTCTAAGAACTCACGAGTAATTCATGATAGTTTTACTGCAGCCTCTTGGAGACGTGGAGGCAGAAGGTGAAGGACACTGATGAAATGGCAAAGGAAAGCTGGTGGCAGACCTGAGAGTAGAGTGATGTTGTGCTGCTATGGCTTCTTTCTGTCCTTTTAATGACTAGTCATACCCTAAACACCATTCTTTCTTGAAAAAGCTTACAAAGGTGGTAGCAGCAAAATTTTTTGTAATAAAGAAATGAGACCTTTTGGAGAAAATTCTGAATGAAGCTAGCTCTGGATTCCTGTGAGTCTCTACTTTTGCTTTGTGCTTTCTGAGGCCTGTTTTGACACACATTTCTGTTTTGGCTTGTATGTAAATCGGCAACAATTAATCTCAGCTGATCTACTTCCAAGAGTTTGGAGAGTGGTTTACTATTAATGGGCAAAGCTTGTTTGAGTGTGGTTTTTTTTTTTTTTGTGGGGGTGGTGGTGTAAAAACTAGAAAATGGAAATTGCCTTTGTGATTGTCACTAGGGAATCTCATCTAGATCCCAGGGATTTTGTTATTGGGATTCTGATTTGGAGCAGGGCATAGAGTGCCCAGTTTGAGAAACATGTATAGCAACATGTGTGCATTGGTTTACCCTCTGTATTGCCACAGTCTTGATTAGAACTAAATTGGCCAGTAGTCAGAGCTACTGCTTAGCAAATGCTTTTCTAGGTTTTCCACCTCTTCTCTAACTTTATTGGCCAACCTGCAGTACTCCAGGTGAGGTCTCACCAGAGTGGAGCTGAGGGGGAGAATTACTTCCCGCGACCTGCTGGCCAAGCTTTTTATGCAGCCCAGGATACCATAGGGTTCTTTATATGATAGGGCTTTTTATGCAGCCCAGGATACAAAATAGGGAGGTTAAAATCTTGGGTGTGGACCATCTCTTTCTACTCCAGTTCCAACGCACTGTTCTTCCTTGTACTGGAAGGTTACTGGTGTCCATAGGAGCCTGCCCTGGGCAGTGCTCAGTTTCTACCATGGAGGGTAAGAATTCTTGAGTTTTTGGCAAAAATGCCACCAACTTCAGCTGGTATGGGACTCTTGCTCAGTGTTTCCTTGTTAGCTGTGGAGGGTGCTGAATGTGCTTACCAGCAACCCCCAGAAATTCTGCATCTTAGAAATCGCTTCCCCTCCCTCCTTTCTTCAGTGTATCACAGTGGTATCTGTGCTGTGATACAAGACCAGTAAAGGATCGTTCTTTGATCCTGAAAGTGGATGGAACAGTACAGCTCTTGTAGGCACGCTTCTTTCCTCTCTCCTGTCCATTCCAGTATACCCAAACCATGCAGAAAATGTTCTTATGACTAAAGAAGTATTTTGTTGGTACTTTTAACCAAATATTGAGTATTTTAGAAATAAATATTTTAAAATACACAGTATTTAAATATGATTCTACTACGCTTGTACTATTAATCAAGGTATTCCCATGCATTTACAGTGCATAGTACAGTACTTGCTGTGGTTCAACCACAGCATTTGTTTAACATGGTTTAACCTTGTACTTGTACAGTACAAGGTGCTCTTTGCTTCCCCCAGTTCTGGTGTGTTTTTTTTTTTTTTTTATGGCTCTAAAATGGGTTGTGCAATAATAGCAGCGTAATATTTCAGCTGTGGTCTGAGCAGAGTTTGCAGCAAACCGACTGACCTTGGTGTGTATGGTGGCATGCAAATCCTGAACTGACCTCTTTTCTTCCTAGCATTTCACACTGTAGTTGATTTGATGGCAGTTGTTCATTTCCTGTTATACTGTTTACTGGACTTCACAATACAATCTGCTATGTTCTTGCTAGCTTAGCTTTTTCTTTCTCAGGATGGATCTCATTCTGTCATTTTTTCTAGCCCCGTTTCTGTCCTGACATCCTTTATTTTTCCCTTTTCTGGATTTCCATGAAGTTTCAACGAAAGCATAATCTGTATGTTTTGTGAAAGTACTTTTGTCTTCTCTTTGTAAGTGTTCATGAAAAAAGTAAAACTGAAATGATTTTTTTTCTATTTAAAACAACAAATATTATGTCAGGCTGGGATTCATCTTTTTATTTCTGCTTTCCTGCTCCCTCCTCTCCCCCCGCCAAAAAACCCAAACAAAACCAAAAAAGGATTCTGAAAGTCTAAAAGAAGCAGGAGTATCTTAGCATGGGTAAGCACACTTTCTTTTATGTATCAGGAAAAAAAATCAGATTAATTATGATGAATCCTTTCATTTGAAGGTCAGCTTTTTAACATGTATGAATCAAACAATGTATTCGCACATCTAAGTTGTGTATTCTTGGAGCTGTAAAAAACCTAACCAAAACAAACTATTCCCTTGCATATTTTTTTCATTATTCCTTTGTATCATTGATGAAATGTAGGGCATCTGATTTGCTGGCTTGGCCAGCGTCATTGAGCAGAAGGAGGTGCAGTGTTTTGCATACAGAGTTACCTCTATATTGTCATGCAACACCAGTTGAGGGATGGTTCTCGGGCCTTGGAAGTGTAAGTGAAAGGACACAACTGTTGTTGGCACACCTAGCTCCTTTCTCCCACATGCTGACCAGAACACTCTCACCAAGCTCAAGTTATTCCCATGGGGAAAATCTCTGGTAAGTCGTATGCTGCAAATTGTGGCAGGTATTTTGTGGAAAAGTCCTAGACAGTGCAGGCAGGAACACCTGAACAATTATAGCATTTGCAGTAATTGGGAAATGAATAACCCTGTGCCTTGATGAAGTTTTATTTACTGGTGTGGTTGTATCCCATGATTTTTCTCTACCATGGACTTACTGGTCTTGGCCAACAGCAAACTTTGACAACAGCAACTTGTTGATTTTGGCAATAGAGGGTTCATATTCCTTGCTTTAAAACTTTTGAGTTCGCTTGTCTCAAGATTATCCCTGAACCTGGTTATTGCAAACTGACTCTTCTTGGGGAGATGCCACTCAGCTTCTCGTCCCTGGTCAAAGCACTCTGTACTATCAAACAGAGAACCCACACCTGTCAAGAGCAGAAACCCAGTGCTGTAATTGGCTTGATTTGTCCAACTGCCTGCAGCTGAGGAGACTTTCAAGTGTGGCTCTCGGGAAGGTGGAGAGCAAAGGTGACTGTCATGGTTTAACCCCAGCCGGCAACTAAGCACCACACAGCCACTCACTCACTGCCCCCCTGGTGGGATTGGGGAGAGAATCAGAAGAGTAAAAGTGAGAAAACTCGTGGGTTGAGATAAAGACAGTTTAATAAGTAAAGCAAAAGCCACGCATACAAGCAAAGCAAAACAAGGAATTCATTCACTGCTTCCCATGGGCAGGCAGGTGTTCAGCCATCTCCAGGAAAGCAGGGCTCCATCACGCGTAACGGTTACTTGGGAAGACAAACACCATCACTCTGAGTGTCCGCCCCCTTCCTTCTTCTTCCCCCAGCTTTATATGCTGAGCATGACGCCATATGATATGGAATAGCCCTTTGGCCAGTTTGGGCCAGCTGTCCTGGCTGTGCTCCCTCCCAGCTTCTTGTGTATCTCCTCGCTGGCAGAGTAGGGGAAGCTGAAAAGTGTAAAACTTAGACTTAGTGTAAACACTGCTTAGCAACAACTAAAACATCAGTGTGTTATCACATTATTCTCATCCTAAATCCAAAACACAGCGCTATACCAGCTACTAAGAATAAGATTAACTCTATCCCAGCCGAAACCAGGACAGTAACTACAAGCTCCTTATGGAAGCCCTACTTGGTGGTAAGGGAGTCAGATGCGTGAAGAGGAGTCAGCTTGGCTCTTTAGCAACACAGTGTTGGGAGCTCTGTGCAGCTACTTTCACCTTCTGTTTGCAAGCTATTCCTGGAGCTCCTGCATCCCTTCAGCCAGCAGTGCACATTGTAAGTCGGTCTTTTGACTCTTTGCTATATAAAAAAGTGGCCATGGGAGTTACAGAATCAGGAAGGTTGTCCAAGCTTTCTTGGCCTGGAGTGTTTTGTGAACAGGGGCTTCAGTCAGAAGCTGAAGGATTTTCACCTAAAGAAATCTCGTTTCTTCTGGATTTCCGTCTTATGTTTGGTTTCTCAGCTGTCTAACAGGGCATCAACACTTCATTTAGTCCCTGTAATGGTGTTTGTGATGTCTCTCTGCCATTGAATTAACTGGTGTGTAAGGCTTAAACTTATGCTGTAGTCTTTCTGCAAGTGGGTAAGTAGCAGGGTCTCTTCTCTGTGAAGTTGCCCGCTGTCTTTGGCCAACAGGATCAGGACTTATTAGGGGAAGGGCAGGTAAATAGGAACACATACACATTCTATAGATATAATTTTCTTAGGAACTCCACCTCAAACAGATATTGCTGTCACTTAAAATAAAGCTGAGGCTGCTACTGCATTTGGTAAGGTTCTGAAGGCTGAGGCTATCCTGGCAAAGTACAGGGTTGTGTTCCAGGAGAATGTTAAACAGAGCACTAACTTGGCATAGTAAGAGAACTGAGTGAGAATGAAAACAAAAGATGTTTGCCTGTCTCCAATTTTGCCAGCATCATCCTTGCCTGTTTCTCATATGTACACTCCTATGTTTTATAGCCTTAAGTAAGTTTTGGATAAGAAAGAGAGATTTAGCTATCAGTTTGTGATAAACTCCAGGTCACCAGTTCAGTTGCCAAGACTTGATTTTACTCACTCTGTCACTCGTGTTGCTGGCACCACAGGCACACAGTCCCTCTGACCTGTAACCTCCAGTTGTTGGCACTTAGACCTCCAAGCACACAAATGCACACAGAATAGAGAGTCCCTCACCCAGGAATATGCTTAGAAATGAAGTTTAATAAGGAGACAGGACAGATCAGGTGCAGAGTTTGGCCAGATGAGCATACTGACCAGCCAATCATTCTTCCATGTTTGTTCCTCCCCGAACCAGCTTGTTCCCTTTTTTGCCTGCCTTTAATTCTAAGTGTCCCATATAAGTCTCGTACAATCCCCAAATGCTCTTCCTAGTATCACACAGTTTGTCCCATACCCCTAGGAAGTAACCCATCCACGACTTGAACAGCACCTGAACTTCAGGAAACACTTACTGTGAGGGGGACTGTTCACTGGCCCAAGTTGCTTAGATAGGTGGTGTAGTCTTCATCCTTGGAGATATTCAAAAGCTGTCTGGACATGATCCTGGACAACCACGTCTAGGTGGCCCTGCTTGGGCAGGGGGGTTGGACAAGATGACCTCCAGAGGTCCCTTCCAACCTCAATGACTCCGTGATTCTGTGCAGGTGGACTTGCCAGGTGAATAGTCACACTGCATAGAAGCATTTGCAATACCGAGGTCTTGGGAAGACCTACGAGGACAAAGAAATGGAAGTGAATAGCAAGATGATCCACAGATCCATCTATCCTGCCCTTTTATTGCTTGAGGAACGATCTCAAGTCTTTTTTTTATCCCTCTGCCCCATCCTTCTTCTTTTGCATCAACATTTACTGTAGTAGAAGGATCTTGGCATCCATGACTGATTTGTTTGTCAGCAGTCTTGGTCCTTCATGTTTCACATGAATCAGGTTAAAGTTCGATGTTTTTTATAGCAGGAAAAGTAAAAAAAAAAAGGATTATACACTACTGATGTGAATTTGAAGTCATGTTTACAGCAATATGCACCTGGCATAACAGTTAGGGTTTCTGTAGCAGGGGCTGCAGGGCTGCCCTGTGGTAGAAAAGGCCATGGGCTGATATACATAAGAAAGAGCATCAGCCCTTAAGGCAGGAGGCCCCCAGAGGGGACTGCTGAGGGTGCTGCAGATGCACTCTTGGAAGACGGCACTTCTGAAGGGACTGTGGCCCATGGTGGGGGACACACCAGGGCAGGGACAGCCCTGAGGACTCTGGCCAGCAAATGACCCACACTGGGACAGCAATCCTGGGAAGCATGAAGCAGCTTGGTATTTTTATGGAAAGGAAAGCTCCATACGCTAATTATTTTTGTGAGGACTACTCCAAATTCACATATGTGTGCTAGGCATAACTGGCAGGGTTTTGGTGGTGGTGAGCTGCAGGAATGGCCTGTGTGGGAGAGGGCTGTGAAGTGCCTATACCAGTCACAATTGCTTCCAGCCAGCTCAAAACTTGATGGAAAATCCATTTTAATGTATTTTCACATTTTTGTTTAATTATATTCACAATTCCGCAGCTGCTAATGACCAAGAAACTTGCAGTTTATTCCAACTGCCTTTGTGTGTACATGTACTTTGTTGCATGACAGGCTTTCTCACAGCTGCCCAACAGCCCTGCACTTCCTACAGCATCACCCTAGGTGCTCACTCAGTTCATGTCACTCATTACACTAGCCAGTAAGAGCTGCATGCTTTATCTGATGTTGGTAACTTGTACGGGCACATATTAGCATGCAAGTGAAAACACCTGTGAGCTGTACCTTATCATCATCAGTTCTGTGACTCATTAGACTCTGTTAATTACTCCATCTGAGCAGTCTTAGCTTTCAGTCAAGTAGAGGCAATTTGAAACTGCATTTGGAAAGAAGACTCAGTGCAGACCCAGAACTGTAGACAAACTTCAACCAGCAGCAGAACGCTGAGTTTCTTTAAGCTTACAATGGCACCCTGGAAGAGACCACATAAAGTTGCACTGTTAATCTTGAATGGAGGTTTTGTTTGTTATCTGGTGCACTTACTGCAAGATCATAGAAAGGGAAGACTTGATTCCTTGGATGTTAATCCTCGATCTCTGAACCAAGACAATAACATCCTTCAGAGACTGGACCATTTGGACTGGAACATTCATAACCTCTGTAAGTAAAATGCCATACTGCTTAACTTTTTGAGGATTAGGTATCTAGATTTCCTGAAGGACAGAATAATAGATAGCAGTGATAATGTTTATTTGGGTTTCCCTGGACACTTTTGATTGTTTTGTTTGTTTGTTTTTCTTCTTGTAATCATGAAAAAGATCTGATAGCTTCTCTATTTACACACAAAACAATAAAGTCTTTCACAGTCATCATGGTGGTTTTTTGCTTATTAGACAGCTCCTGACCCTGAAGTCTTTTAGCAGTGTTAAGCAATTTCAAGGTGGTGGTTGTACCAGCATACTCATCTCAGGCATTGTTCCTGTCATTATTTTGTTTGCCATAAAAAACTATTTTTGAGAGAAACTGGAAATGCCCCGTTTCCTCTGCCTCTGCTGTGTGGGTGAGCAACAAGGGGAACTGTGACTCACTCAGTCTTTTTTCTTCATGTACCTTGAGCATAGACAAAACGGAGTTGCTGTGGGGAAAAGACTTTGATGAACTGCATCACCTGCTCGATTGGACTGTGTTCCCAAGCAGCATTAGCTGAAATATGCTGGCAGGACTGTTTCTCTCTCATCCCATGACAGTGAAAGACAAACAGCATCCCAGCAGATGTGCTTGTATATGAGCAATATTAATTTAGAAAGGGCCTTTTCTTTCTCACAGTGGGGTTTGTGAATTTTGACCTTGTTTTCAGGTATCTGCTGTAGGTTAGGCTGTTGGGAAGTGGGCACAATAGAGCCATCTGAATAAGGGCTGAAGAATCCACCTCTTTATTTCCTTTAGGCCCCTTGATTTCCCACTTTTTTCATGTCATTTGAATCTCATCACCTCATGGCAGTGGTAGGAGGGCTAAAGCAGAACCCTGCTGGCTGGTATTGCTTTAACTGTTATGTTGTCCACATCTCCTCACATTAGAGCTAGATGTGTGGTAAGTAGGAGAGAAGAAGAAACTTAAAATGTCTCGATCACCCACGCCTGAAACTAGCTGTTTGAAATGCCTCAAGTGGCACCCTTGAACTTGATAAGGAGTTTTTCCTGTATAGCTTGGGCATGTTTAATATCCCCTATCCCGTAATGTTACTGTTATTGCTGACAGTGTCTTCACTGGCACCTATTCTCATGGGCATCAATAGTTGGGCATAGTTTTTGTCGATTATTTTCGAGCCATTTGAAAGAAAGCTAAAGTCTTCACATCAGTGCTTAGTCACAGAATCACATAATAGTTGAGGTTGGAAGGCACCTGTGGAGATGGTCTATTCTAATTCCCCTGCTGAAAGCATCATCAGCTAGAGCAGGTTGCCCAGGATATTGTCCAGTTGGGATTTGAATATCTCCAAGGATGGAGACTTAACAACCTATCTATCTGGTCTACCTGTTCCAGTTTTCAGTCACTCCAGCAGTTAAAAAAAAAATAATAAAATAATTCTTACATTTAAATGGATATCCCTGGGTTTCAATTTGTGCCCACTGCCTCTTGTCCTTTCACTGGACACCAGGAGAAGACTCCTCCTCTGTCTTTGTTTGTCCCTCTCATAAAATATTTATATGTATCAATAAGTCCCTGTCCCCCCTGCCGCCCCCAAGCCTTCTCAGGCTCTCTCAGCCTCTCCTTGTGTAACAGATGCTCCCGTCTCATAATCATCTTAGTGGCTCTTTGTAAGGTTTGCTCCAGTATGTCCATGTCTGTCTGGTACTGAAGAGGCCAGAACCAGACACAGTACTCCAGATGTTGCCTCACCAGTGCTGAGTAGAGGGGAAGGATCACCTTCCTCGGCCTGCTGGCAATGCTCTTCCTAATGCAGCTCAGGGTACTGTTGTCCTTCTTTGCCATGAGGGTGAAATGTTGGCTCATGTTCAACTTGGTGTCCACCAGGACCCCCAGGTCCTTTTCTGCAAAGCTGTTTTTCAGCTGGTGCTAGTCCATGGGGTTGTTCCTTCACAGGTGCAGGACTTTGCACCTGCCTATATTGAACTTCATGAAGTTTCTGTTGGCCTGTCTCTCCAGCCTCTTCAGGTCCCTCTGAATGGCAGCAGGACTCTCTCTGACAATGAGCTTTTCAAAAGACACTGAAAAAGGCTCACTTTTACCTTCAAGAAAAATATTTACCTTCGAGTATTTACCTTCAAGAAAAATATGTCCTAAACACCCTCACACAGGCTATCTGTGCCTTTTCTTTATGCCACAATGTTGTGAACCTAATAAAACCTTGAGAGATTAGGGTTCACCATGTTCAAATCTTTCTAAGCGGAAGTCAAAAAATTCCAGTAAGCTTTTTAAAGGAAATGACAAAGGGCTTATTTACTGTGTTTACCTTCAAGATTGATATGGTATCAAAAACGTGACTTAGATGGGAATCCTGTTATGGATCCTTAACACATTAATGTAACTCAAGCATAACATCATGGAAAGTATTTGGGCCCAATTTAATAATTTGCGTGTTGCCTCTACTCCCAGATTTCTCCGCTGATGCCAACACAGTGTCCCTTGCTCTGCGCTCGTGCAATTGAGAGCAGAATCTGGTGCAGGGTATTGTGAAATGTGATGTTTAAAAACTGTCCTCATGTAGGAGGGATGGTCTGATGCTACTTTCATGTGCATATCAGTTTAGCTGTAACTTCACAGATCTCTTGACCTTCAGTGTTATAAGGAGAATTTGGCTCAGTTATGATGATGGAGAGTGTTCTCAATTACTGGTATAATCAATCCTTTTTTATTTTCAATCAGCAAAATCAATGGAAACATTCCATGAAAATATAAAACAAATAGAACGTGATCTGAAGCTACAAGATAACTCCAAGACTGAAGAACGCAAAACTAGTAATGCAAAGGAGAAAAAGAAGATTGTACACCGTTTGCTGTACCCGGACTCAGTTTTGTTTAAACGCTGGGGTGCAGATTTAAGTGAAGAGGAGCAAACTGTTGCACAGGATCTGTTCTTAAGTTATGGGTATAATGTTTATCTCAGTGATCATCTACCTCTGGATCGACCTATCAGAGACACCAGATCTCCCAGGTGCAGTATAAGCCCTCTCTACATTCACAAGGAGACATGAAATTAAAGGGAAAGGCATCCACATTGCTTTGGACTAAGTTAAAATAATCTAACAGATCTCAATCTGTGCTCTGTTTGTTTAGGGGTTTTTTTCTATCATTTTCTTCCAAATCTTGCTCAGACTTGTAATACTTCAAAGACTGTGAAAAGAAGTCACAATGTAGAGAAGACACTAAGGAAAAAGAATATAATGTTAACATTATAATTGCTATAGGACTTCTAACTGTCAGTAAAAAGGGGAAAAACTAACCATAGTATTCAGAAGATATCATACCTTCTGGTCTGCTTACATTCTATTTAAGCCCCAAAGCCCAGGACATCTGAAGCATGCTTTCTCTTGTCTCTTATGTTGTCTTATATAAGAGATATATTTGAGATATCCAAAGTGGTGTTTTTTAACTCCTTTAGAAGTGTTTTTAACTTTCCTTTGGAAAACTCCCAAGATATTATCAATGAAGAGGTAATCCCCTACATTGTAAAATTCTGTCCTTTTTGAGAAAATGCTTGTTGTTCTTAGCCATGTTGCAGACAGGAAGTGGGGAATACCTATACTGCTTATTAAAAGATAGTAAGAAATCAGATGAGAGGTGGCTGGAACTAATTATTGGCCAGTGAACCCCTTGAAGGGTGAGGGAAGATTCAGCACTTGAGCTGAATCCCTGGCACTCTTATCTTTAGTATTGTAGGCATAGCCATAATGGACTGGTGACCTTGTGAGTTACCTTATAGCTTTATTTTCTCTCTCTGTTTCCCTCTCAAGTTACCAAAGAGTCTGAGGGTTAATTACGTGGAAAATATAGTGGGGTAAACATCTAATGGATTAAGATGTGGGTAAGCAGTCCACTTCATAAGAGGAAGCTTAAGGGATTTTTTTTCCAGGAGTTGGTTGGTTCTTGAAGCCAACTTTTTAAGAAGACCAGTGGTACTATGGCAGGTCTCATAAGTAACCATCAAAATCCTCATTAGGAACAAGCATCTGTTAAAAAAAGCAAACGCATTTTTTTCTGAATAGTATGATAAGACATGGAATTTATTGCAGAAGATAATAGTAAGCTTTACAGGAATTAACTGGTGTAAACACAGAAGAATGCCACAGATATACTGCAGGGCTACACCTTTGTACCTATGGTCACTTGTACTAAATCTGATGGAGCATTTCAGAAAAGGGTGTGGGCGGCAGAGTTTATTGCAAACTGGGTGTGAATTAACAATGTCACACTTGGGAAAAGGGGAATTGTCTTACTGGCAGCCCTCAGAAAGGTGTAAAGAGCAGGTTATGCAACTGGGTGGGTCCTCATCATACTGCTTGGGTAGAGCTGGTTCAGTCTAGGGCAGACAGTAATACATTGCCCCTGACTGTGGGTGTCCTCTGAGTCTTGGATCAAGCCTTAACTCTGGCATGTGTTTCTCAGTTCATAGTGTCTGAAGTAGTGTGAGGGCTGTGTAGTAGCTTCCAGAGTGAGTTTCAAGGGGCTTTCTGTGCAGCATATCTTGGGGTGCTGAGGCAGAGGGTGTGGAGTTGTGTGAGGGCACAAAGTGGTGAGCCAGACACAGATCCTCCTGAGGCAGCCCTGAGCTGAACGATCCACACTCTGCTGGGGGATCATTTTGGGGAGAACTGCCTGGAGCAGCCACCGCAGAGGTGGCCGGAGCAAGTGCATGATTAGTCTGTGTGGTCCCAAAGAATGGCTGCAGTGCCTGGTGCTCTTCTGCTTCGCTATGAAGATGTATTTCCAGAGACCACCTTTTGCAAATATCCATTCAGGCTCTTGCGCTAATGGATGATAAAGCTAATGGAGAAATTCCAACAAAAATGCAATCCATTCATGCACAATTGCCACTGTAGAGGTCTACTTGGAGCACAAGCCTGGGTCTCAGATTGCTGCATTATGTAGCCACACAACTCATGCAGTCTGAGTATTGCTTTCATAAACGTGTTTCTACAGGAAGGGAATGATCAGCCTGAGAATCCAGCTATGCTCTTGGCTGCTCTAGAGGGAGTTAGTACTTAACACCATGAAGAAGACCCAGTCCTCACCATCTGCCTGGTGGCCAGAACGTTAATTAGCACAGCTGACAAATATCCCAAACATATACTTAAAAAAAAAAATTAAAAATTCTTTTGACAGTAAGCAGGAAGTCCAGAAGTATTCTGGACTTGAAACAAAAAAGTTTGTTTCAGCACTGGAAACAACTTATTCTGGGGCAGCATGGAGTTCCACAAGGCCTGGTTTGCTCTGTAAGAAGGATTTTGGAAGCTCTTTCAAGAATTTCTAAAGAGATCCCTTGTACAAGGAAATCCTTCTCCCATGTCAGTTAAGTATAGCTAGACCTACTTTGTTCTTCATCATTGCACATACAAAGGATTATTGTCTAATTTGCTTTTGTCTGTTGTCAGATTTGGCTATTGTCATCTCCTTCTGTAAATGCAAAAAGCCAAATTTCACTCACATGTCCACTGCCTTGTAAGCTAATCATTCCTCACTGAGTCAACTGTATTCTTTAGTTTCAATATTTGAGAAACGTTTTGGATTGAGAAACACTAATTGTTCTTTCTTGCTGTCTTAACAGAAATTTTAACTTTAGCTAAATGGTTATGTACATACATAACACAACTCAAATGAATAATGAAGCCTGGATTTGGGAATTCCTTTTTTTTGCTCTTATGCTGATTTTCACTGTATGTTTTAAGCCCAATATCCTAATTCTGCCTTCTTGCAGCTGTCTTGCTCTCTGACTTTCTTTAGAAACTGTGCTAAAGTTGTTGTTCTTCTATTACAGCTGTAAAATGAAAACATATCCAAAAGACCTTCCAACACTCAGTGTTATACTTATATTTATGAATGAAGCACTGTCAATCATCTTGCGTGCAATTACTAGTGTAATTAACCGAACACCTTCTCATTTATTGAAAGAAATCATCCTGGTAGATGATTACAGTTCAAATGGTAAGTGACCCAGGAAAGGCAGGAGTCTTGCTAATTTATGGTGCTATTGTGTTAAATGACTGTTGGTGGCCTTTTGGGTGAACACAGAGTAGACCGCTCAAAATTAAGAAGTAAATTGAGTACAGGAAAAAAACCAAACACCTTAATAGCCTGCAAAGAGGCAGCTAATAAGGAACAGGATGATGCTTTGCAAGTATTTGAAAAGGTTAAAAATTTAAATGGGAGAGTAACTAACTACATCAGTGGATGAGGAAAGAGCTACGGATGTCATCTATCTGGACTTCTGTAAGGCCTTTGACATGGTCCCCCACAATATCCTTCTTTCTAAATCGGAAGGATATGGATTTGATGGGCAGACTGTTCAGTGGATAGCAAGCTGGCTGGCTGGTTGCATCCAGAGGGATGTGGGTCAATGGCTCAATGTCCAGATGGAGATCAGTGACAAGTGGTGTCCCTCAGGGGTCAGTACTGGGGCCAGTGCTGTTCAGTATCTTCATCAATGACATAGACAGCGGTATTGAGTGCACCCTCAGCAAGTTTGCAGATGACACCAAGCTGAGTGGTGCAGTTGACACACCTGAGGGACAGGATGCCATCCAGAGGGATCTGGACAAGCTTGAGAAGTGGGCCTGTGTGAATGTCATGAGGTTCAACAAGGCAAAGTGCAAGGTCCTGCACTTGAGTCGGGGCAATCCCCGGTATCTGTACAGGCTGGGGGATGAAGGGATTGAGAGCAGCCCTGAGGAAAAGGACCTGGGGATACTGATAGATGAAAAGCTGGACATGAGCCAGCAATGTGCTCTCGCAGCCCAGAAGGCCAACCGTATCCTGGGCCGCATCAAAAGAAGCGTGGCCAGCAGGTCCAAGGGAGGTGATTCTGCCCCTCTACTCTGCTCTGGTGAGACCCCACCTGGCGTACTGCATCCAGCTCTGGGGTCCTCAGTACAAGAAGGACATGGACCTGTTGGAGAGTGTCCAGAGGAGGGCCACAGAAATGATCAGAGGGATGGAACACCTCTGCTACGAGGAAAGGCTGAAAGAGCTGGGGTTGTTCAGCCTGGAGGAGGGAAGGCTGCGGGGAGACCTTATTGCAGCCTTTTAATACTTAAAGGGGGCTTATAAGAAAGGTGGGGACAGACTTTTTAGCAGGGCCAGTAGCGATAGGACAAGGGGTATTGGTTTTAAGCTAAAAGAGGGTAGATTCAGACTAGATATAAGGAAGACATTTTTTACAATGAGGGTGGTGAAACACTGGAATGGGTTGCCCAGAGAGCTGGTAGATGCCCCATCCTTGGAAACATTGAAGGACAGGCTGGATGGGGCTCTGAGCAACCTGATCGAGTTGTAGATGTCCCTGCCAATTGCAGGGGGATTGGACTAGATGGCCTTTAAAGGTCCCTTCCATCCCAAAGCATTCTATGATTTATTACCACTGGCTCATTGGACATAGTACCAAAGTAAGAGTATGCTAAGAAAACTATCTCTGTAAGTATCTGAAATAACTCCTTGAAGAGTGGTGTCCTGGGTTGTGGAAAATAGTCCTAGGGGAAGCAGTAGGTGCATCGTTGCTCTTAAAATTGAGCTGAACAAAGCATTGTAAAATCATCTGTAAGAAAGAGATGCCCCTGATCTTAAGGGTGCTTTTTTTTTTTTTTTTTTTCCTTGCCTGATGAGATGTGTTTGATTTCTCATTTTTCTAAGGCTTTGTAGCTGCTAGAAAAATGTGTCAGTTTGGGTGGAGCAACAGTTTAAGTGAATTTCCAAAACGATGCTAAGAGGTCCCAATTTTCTGTTTCTTTTCTCTGACACTATTTTTTTCTTTGGTGAGGGAGCTGGCATGCCTACAACTCTTACAGGAGCATTTCACATTTTCAGGGCTTGTTTATTTTCTCTTTTCCTTTCCACATGGTGGAAGATAGACACAGAAATTACTGCACTAAGACAGCTAATTTCTTGCTGTTATGGCACATGTCTAAAGTTTCTACATACTGATGTATTTGTGTACAATTTGGAAGACATACAACAGCACTATATGTAAAGGAAATCTAGCTACTTAACTGAACTCCTGGAATGGAAGCTGGTTTTAAAAATAAGCCTCTTCAATTCATGAGTACCTTAATAATTCTACCTTTTCTATTGCAAAGAACAAATTAGTTTTCGATCTGGAACTAGGAGAAGCTAGAAAGCCATTACCTACATAATCATTTCCATTTCTTAATATGGAGTAACTCTCTTTTATTTTATTTTTTTTTTATCATTAAAATGTGGGGGTTGGTTTTAGATGATCTGAAAGGACCTTTGGAAACACACATCAAAAATTACAATGTAAAACATCCTGGACTGCTGAAGATCATCAGGCATCAGAAAAGACAAGGCCTAACACAAGCCCGGATTTCTGGCTGGGAGGCATCAACTGCAGACGTTGTTGCAATTTTGGATGCCCATATTGAAGTGAACATGGCATGGTAAGACTATGAAGACTGGGGGGTTTCTGAAGTGGGGAGAGAGAGGTGGACAAGGAGTGTAACTGTGTAGCTGCGACAGGCATCCCATATACGGTTCTCCTTTCTGGCCTGCTCCATGTTAATTAACAGCCACCAAGTCACTTATTTCTGAGAGGGAAAGCAATACAATTATTTGAAATAAAGAGCAAAGCAGACAGGTAACAGAGTAAGCTGTTTAGTGAAGAAGAAGAGAGAAATGCCTGCCTTAAGAATGATGTGGGTTATTTAGTTCCACTGCCAGCAACTTTGGCCCTTTATAAGTATATTAGACAGCCATAATACCCAATGACTTTAAATTCGTTTGATTCTTGTTCCAACTTTGGCTAATATTTATTTGCTGTTGCATGTTAGTTTAATAGTGCATCGTAGTTCTGTAGGACTCTTCTTGCAAAGAGAGACAAAACAAGTGGCTGATGATGGATACTTACATTCTGTTAGGTAATGATATCTATGGTACTGTTTTGTGTGAAATGTATTTGCATTCTCTCCCCTCTGGGTTGTTGAATTCACTGGCTGACTATTGTCCATGTTGTCTCACTTTCTGGGAGTAAGGTTCTTCTCCCAGCCCTTCTCAGGCCAAAATGGCTCTGTGTGGTCCAGATCTCTGTTTGTCTCTTGGTAGCACACTAACTGACACTCCCTAGCTCTTACAGTTTTAAATGTAATGCTGAAGTACTTTAGTCATGGCTTTCAGGACTCATTGGGATAGGTTGGGCTGGCAAGCGTATGTAGGGAAAGAAAAGGTCAGTTCTTTTAGGCCTAACAACAATTGGGGTCCAGCAAAAAGACTCCCTCCATTGGAGTCCAATATTCTCTGACTGGATTCTTTTAGATATTCCACATGAGGAGGGTTTAATGTTTTAATCCTAAATTTACTTATTTGAAGATACATGGGATTTTGTTTTAGAAAAGTGATACAGCAACCTACTGAAATCACAACACAAGCACAATATAGCAATTGCAATATACAGTTGAATCGCAATACAAATTGTGATTCACATTACCACTCTCTATATGCTTACTGTCAAGATGCTGGGCATCCCTAGTTGCTGGGAAGGAATACATAGGTTGAAGCCAACTCAAGCATGTTGCTCTCTTCGAAGTTCATTTTTCTGGGTGTTCAATTTTTATACTCTATGTTGGGCTGAGCCACATATACACTTCCCCCATGTTGGTCTGTCTGGCTTAGGAAGATAATAATTTCTATTGATTATTTAAGAAGGCCGTGTACATAACCAGTTGAGCCACTCAACTGATACTGCTGTTTATCTGCAACAAAGGCCACTCTCCAGTCCCACTGGTGTTGGGATAAGTTCAGCTTCCTTTATGATAGCTGTGGCCACTCCCTACGTTCTCCTCTGAGCTTTACAAGCACATTGTCCTTGCCTATCTTCTCTGAGCCTTCTTCCATTGTAGGGATCCATTGATCGGTCACGCCCTTTCCCTCATACACCAGCTGTGCCACCAAAGCACAGGGGAAAGACATTGAGTGGTCAATCTCAGGGCTTACAGCGCTCCTCAGGGTCTCCTTCTTTTCTTTTTCCCTTCTTGTATCTTCATGCAGATAGTGAAGACTCTCTAGAGCCTGTAGGAAGCAGACCCAGGTAGCAATAAACGCAGCAAGTTAAGCGTGCAACTCACGGTTAATTTGGTTAGTGACAGTCAAAATGCAGAAGCAGCCTAATGGAAGGGAGAATTGAGCCATGGCATTAGCCATTAGTTTGGGTTGCTAGCACTCCAAGACTGGCCTGTAACTTTCTGCAGAGGCCAAAGCCAATGACTTAAATAAAGTAGCTAACCCAGTTTTAGAAACAGGTGGTAAAGTTTAGTACTGTTCATTAGCTTTCCACTTTTTCAAGCTGAATAGACTCCTTTTCTTAATTTTGGTAGGGCTGAACCAATTTTGTCTCGACTAAAAGAAGATCGCACTGTTATAATATCACCGGTATTTGACAATATTCGTTTTGATGACTTTGAGCTTCTTCAGTATTCAGTGGCTGCAGACGGGTTTGACTGGGCACTCTGGTGCCTTTATGAACCTTTACCAGCTGAATGGTATGCTCTGAAAGATGAAACAGCTCCAGTCCGGTAAGTATGAATAGCATTTGAGAGTGAGCCAAGATATATGATATCCAATGTAGAGCTAACAGAGGGAAGATGTTTCATAGGCAGTGGGATAGATACTTACAAAGCACATTATATCTAGATAGTTGGTTTGGAAGTGTGGGTTCTTTAGCAGCCCTGAAAATCTCAGTACACCAGTTGCAGGGTTGTATTACAGAATTTACCCAGTGCTGATACTGCTGTCAGATTTCCAGGAAAACCCCATGTCATTGATTTTTCTGTCATGTTCCTTAGCTAGGGGTGTGGTAGCAATATTTATTGACTGTACAAGATAAACTGTGGCCCCTTTCCATGCTTGCCCAACAATAAGGAGTGAATCTCACAATTTTGCTGGACAATTGCATGTCTGAGCTGTGAGGACTCACATGGATTCCAGTTGTGAAGTTCTTTGGAGATGTTGGAGTGACATACGATTACAGTGATCTCAGGCAGCCTTTTTCAACCCTTATCACTTGTGTATCACACAAAAGCAAGAAAAAGACATGGCCACAGTACACACAGCTGTTATACCTAAAGTGACACCTTACTGCTAGGCTTAGGATGCAATATATGTGCTTCTGTTCCTGATACCTTCCTTAACTGCTCAGATTAGTTTATGATGTATTCAACACAAGATGGTTGCTGCTACTATGATACTGTGCTGAATATGCAAACCCATTTGTTTCCTTGTTCTACAAGGGTGTCAGATGTTATTAACTGTCCCTTAGCAATTAACAACCATCTGTCAAGCAATATTAAAAAAAACTAACAAGAGATAAGATATACTCATCATATTTTCCTAGTCCTATCTTATCTTATTGGGTTTACATGGCAAGGTTTTGATAGTGGGGAAGGCTGCAGGGGTGGCTTCTGTGAGAAGAGGTGAGAGGCTGCCTCCGTGTTGGACACAGCCAGTTCCAGCTGGCTCCATGGTCATGGTGCTGGCCAAAGCTGAGCCAATCAATCAGCAACGCTGGTAGTGCCTCTGTAATAACATATTTAAGATAGGGTGAAAAATGCTGCACAGCAGCTGTGAGTGAGAGGAAAGAGGAAGAAATATGAGAGAAACCGTTCTGCATATACTGAGGTCAGTGAGGAAGGAGGGAGAGGAAGTGCTCCAGGCACCAGAGCAGAGATTCCCTTGCAGCCTGTGGAGAAGACCATGGTGAAGCAAGTTGCTCCCCTGCAGCCTGTGGAGGACCACACCAGAGCAGTTATCCACATGGCAGCCTGTGGAGGACCACACCAGAGCAAATATCACACGGCAGCCCATGGAAGACCACGCTGGAGCAGATATCCATATGGCAGCCCATAGAAGACCCCACACCAGAGCAGGTGGATATGCCCTGAAGGAAGATACAACCTGTGGAGACTCCACGCTGGAGCAGGCTCTTGGCAGGAGCTGCAGCTCATGGAGAAATGCTCGGGCAGGAACATGTTTTCTGGCAAGAACTGCAGCCTGTGTGGGACCCGTGCTGGAGCAGTCTTCTGAAGAACTGTACCCTGTGGAAAAGGACCCATTCTTGAGTTCTTGAAGAACTGCAGCCCATGGGAAGGACCCATGTTGGAGCAGCTCATGAAGGACTGTGTCCCATGGGAGGACTCCATGCTGGAGCAGGGGAAAAGTGTGAGGAGGAAAGACTGGCAGAGGTGAAATGTTATGAACGGACTAGAATCCCTGTTTTCCATCCTCATGCCCCGCTCGGGGCAGGGGGAGGAGGTAGAAGACTCAGGAGTGACGTTGAATCTGGAAAGAAGAGGGAATGGAGGGAAGGTGGTTTAGTTTTGGTTTTGCCTCTCTCACCATCCTCCTTTATTTTTAATTGGCATAAATTGAATTAGTATTCCCCAAGTTGAGTCTATTTTGCTGGTGATGGTAACCAGTGAACGACCTCCCTATCCTTATCTCGACCCATGAGCTTTTTCATCTTATTATCTTCCTCTGTCTTGCTGAGAAGAGGGAACGAGAGAGTGGCTTCATGGGCACCTGGTGGCAGCCAGCCAAGGTTAATCCACCATCCTTATTTATATAAAGGGCTTTAAGATTTGCTATGTAGATCCTGAGGAGGAAAGGCACTGTGAAAACATTTGAAAATAATGTACTTTGTTTATCAGATGAAATGGCAGATTTCTTCATTCATATACTACTACACCTGGTAGCCAAGCATTGGAGATAAGGCTGCACAGATACATAGATAAAGAACTATTAGTGAAATTGGCACCTGTATGTGTTCAAAAACATTATATAGTAAGCATTAATGGTTCAGACAGGAGAATGGAATGAAAGCAAGCCAAATGTAGGTTAAAGAATGTTTCATGGGAGGGTTGTCCACAATTCTTAGACCAGAGAAAATAGAAGCAGGTTTGATCATAGAGAATGGGGATACCAAAAGAGCCCCAAATCCCCTTTCAGTCCCCTTTCCGCCACCTCTAGGGTGGATTCATTTACAGTGGAACTGGTCCTGCCACACAATCGTCTCATCTCTCTTTCAAAACCTCAATTGACAGTGATTCCACAATCCCCCGTTCCAATGGGCTTTAGTGTTTAAGTTTCCTTAATGTTAGGCAAAATTTCATCATGTCCAACCTAATTCTTCCTTACTGCAGTTTAATCTGATTTCTTTCTTCTTGTTTTAAATATGTGAAAATTGTTGTTACATCTCCTCTCAAAACAGATCTAATTCTTTAAAAAATACTAAATCATTCTTTTTAGACCATTGATCAAGTGCATTTGCTGTCTTCTTGATTCTTTAATGTTGATGCACATGTTGTTCTGAATTAAATTGGATACAATGGGAATCCTTCCGGAAGTTCAAGATTTGATTGATGGCTAATTGACTTTACTTTATTTACATCATTGTTGCTTCTTTCTAATTTTACTTGTTTGGTTCTCCAGGAGCCCATCTGTAATGGGGATTCTTGCTGCAGATAGGAAATTTCTGGGTGAAATTGGTGTACTGGATGGTGGAATGCACATATATGGAGGAGAAAACGTGGAACTTGGCCTGAGGGTAAGCCTATTTTTTCATCTTTTTCTGAAAGACAGTGAAAATTAGTATGAGATTTTTTTTTTTTTAAAGCACTCAGGCCACTGGTTGTTGTCAAAAGCATGGGTTAATATCTCAGAACAATTCTGTTTTATTTTGGGTACCAAAGGGAAGTGATATATTTCCAAAAGTGTTTAAGGCTCATCAGCAGGCTTTTGTTGATATTTCTTAAGGATTTTGATTCCTGACACAAAAAACTAGTTCAGTGAGGAAATACTGAATCTTGCAAGATGTGGTTCTCTGCAGAAATTTAAGGTGTATGTCTTTTGGCTCAGCACAAGAATAAGATAAGATAAAGTTAAATGAAGTTATGTATTACGAAAAAAACCCAAACTGAACCAAAAGCAGAAAGAGGTCTGTCTGCCCTAGAAAGTAGTGTGTTCTTCAACTTTGGATGTCTTCAAATCAAGAATGGAGGCCTTTTTTTTTTTTTTTTTTTTTTTTTTTTTTTCCCCAGAATAGTTTTATCTGGAGTGTCTTCAGTTATTAGGGAACATGTGAGAGCACTAAAAATTCTATTGATGAGTATTTTTTAAAAATGATGGTGGTTAGAAATATTCTAGAAGACCTGAGAATAAATAAAATGAATACAGCGCTTATCTCTATAAAGAAGAGAAAGGATGGTAGGATGTGAAAATTATAAACCTGTTAGCAAGACTTAAATGTCTAGGAAAAAAGGGTTTGATTATTCTCTTTCTCTTTAAATATGAAAACTTAGGGGCTTTGAAAGAAGTTAGTTATGTGTTTCAAAATGAACATGAGGAGGAACTACTTCATTCTTCCAGTAGCAGATCAGACCAACAGACCAGAAGCAGATCTCCTTCTAAAGAGTATTGTGGGTCTTAAAAACTTGCAGCCAAAGTCCCCTGACCTGAAAATAATTTGGGACTGTGAGAGGCAACATATGTACTTGTCTTGCTCTTAACCTTCCCCAAGAATAAGTTTGCAGAAACTGCAGGATACAGAATATTAGGCTAGATGGACTGTTGGTCCAGTATGGGCATTTTCTCATGTTCTTACAGCTTTTTCTTTTTTGTTCTGGTATCTATTAGTAACCACATAAAAGGTAATACAGACAATATAAATTTGTCTGAATAAATCATGTCAAACAAGTCTAGGTTTTTTTTCTATAACAAGGTATCATGCTTTGTGCAAAGAAGAAAACCAGCAGTAATTAGGAGAAACATGAGGAATAAACAGCTACAGAGGTGCAGGTTGGGGAACATCCAGCTAGAAAAGAACTGGGAGTAACAGACTTCGTATCTGTCAACATGGCTGTGCAGCTGCATAGGAGAGGATGGCATTGATGATCCTTCTCTTCTGCTTTGGAGTTGTGTTTTGATTTCTGGGACCATACATCAGGAAAGATGTGGAAAAATTGAAGACTCTGAAGGAAAGGAAAAAGAACAAATAGAGTTCCTGCAATATGCAACATAATAGCAGAGATAGGCCTAAATGAGGTTTCTTGATTTGTAAAAGAGACAATCAAGAGGAAGTATAGCAACAGTCTTCCAAATGTGCCAAATCCTATGTTAAACAAAGCCGCTGTGTGTAAGGCACCACACTGAGTCACGTGGGTGTACTAACTTGGGTTGATACTATATTGGAGATGTTGACACATTTCTCCATTACTCGTGGTGCACATGGCCAAAGACCTCATGCTTCAGATTCTGTCTGTGAGATTGAAATGTCACATGTCATCACCTCATGCCATGTGTGGCAGGCTGTGAATTAATATTTCAGTTCTGTTGTTTGAAAATACATTTACACTTTATTCTTTAATGCCCTGCACCATTCACAGTGAGGGAAATGTATGTCTAGTCATTTACACAAATGCTGGAGGTGAAAACAATGGAGAATCAATTTGGTTAAAACACAAAGCTGCTCTGAAAATTGACTGTAAAAATAATATTAAAGGTCTCTGTTTATTTCTATCCTGAGAGTTTATTGTGTCAAATATGCTTGGTTAGCAAGCAAGAAGCCTCTTATATTTTTCTTTTGCTAGCTGCCAGCCCTGAAAAATTTAATGTGAAGATGCAAAGGAAGTCTATAGCACACAGTGGAGCATTGTGTGGTGAACCCTAAACTAGTACAGTAAATCTGCGTTAGGCAGTGCCATGTGGACTTGCCACCTTGAGTTCAGTTCTGCATAGCTGCTCGCCTCTTGAAGAGCTTCCACACTTAGACTGGTTCATGTATAGTCAGGTTGGGTGTGTTTGTTCTGGACCTTTGGTACTTTTGAAGCATTGGTTGTGGCCTGCTTAGGTATCTCATTGAATTCCATGTAGATATCTTCCAGGAATCCACTGGATTTTGTCTTTTTCTTGAATTCTTCCTAATATGTAAGATTTTGCAGGACCAGTTTTGCTCTTGGCAGTCCAATGATAGGACCCAAGGGAACGTCAGGAAGATATGCCAGGGGTGTTTTAGGTTGGACATCAGGAAAAGGTTCTTCACCCAAAGAGCAGTGGAGCATTGGAACAAGCTCCCCTGGGAGGTAGTCATGGCACCAAGCCTGACAACATTCAAGAAGCAATTTGACAACGCCCTCAGGTATATGGTATGATTTTTGGGGTTGTCCTATGCAGGGACAGGAGTTGGATTCGATGATCCTTGTGTGTCCCTTCCAACTCAGGATATTCTATGATTCTATGTTCTGGGTAACGTCACTGCTTCTGAAGGATTCAGGCCCATAACCACCACGGTGTTTAGCAGTCTAGCTCCTAGTGAGATCAGTTGGAGGTATGTATCAGTTTGCCTTAGTGCATCTATGCCAATTGATTCGAGTGCCTTGTCACAGGAAACTGGTGAGTAGTTTTGTTAATGGTGATGGCAAAGAAAAAGAATGAACATGTCTTTACTCTCCTTGACCTGTGATAGGACTATACACAGTAGAAATGAAAGGTATTGAAAAATTCTTTTCATTCACTCAAGCCAGGAAATAGAGCTTTGAATATTGAGGGCCTGTCAATTCATCTGGTGAGGGGAGCAGAAATGGGAGCACTTTAACAAAAAGTGCAAAGAGTTTGAATAAATAGGCAACTTTTAACCTCAAATTCTTTCTTCTTGACCTAGGCCTGGCAGTGTGGAGGTAAAGTAGAAGTGCTGCCCTGTTCAAGAATCGCTCATTTGGAAAGAGCTCACAAGCCTTACCTGCCAGACTTGAGCATCGCAGTGAAACGCAATGCCTTGCGGGTAGCTGAAGTGTGGATGGATGACTACAAGTACATGGTCTACTTTGCATGGAATCTTCCAATTGAGGTGACAGTGTTTCTTTGTGTTTCAAATCGGAATCCAAAGTCTAAAAGTGGTCAGATGAGGTCATGTTGTCACACAAAAACAGGCATAGTGTAGTTATAAAACTCACTGTGAAAAAAAAAAAAAAATTAATATTGATATGTGAATAATTATTGATATGGATGCCATCCAAAAGCCATGATCATAGACATGTTCCTCTTAGGCTCAGACCAAGAGCTGATGCTTAGCTTAAAGAATATAAAATAAAATTGTTTAACATGTATTTTAACTTCTTTAGGGAAAGTAGGGAATATTTTACCTGGAATATTAATAATTTTGCATGAAAGAGCATGTCTCTAGTGATCTGGGTGTCCCTGAATATCTTTTAAATAAGCAAAATTGAACTTTAAATAGAGACTTCAATTACTCTTCATCACATACCCAGTCACTTTTATTAAGTGAGCTCTCCTCTCTGCAGCCCAAAGTTCTGCTTTTGTTTTCCTGGAAGAAAAAGGGGAAAGTCTTATAACATCCTTAGAAGGATGAAAAATGGTAATACCAGGAAATTAAGAACTTTCCTTTAATAATAATAATCTAAGTCCTTTAAATTACATGGTTTTTTCTCCTTTTGGTTAACTTCGGTACTTCTGAATATAGTTTTAACTTTTCCCCAGCACAAACTGTTGAAGATACTGGAAGTGTCAAGACCAGGTCTTTTGAGTATTGATAATTTCAGTTAATTAAAAAAAAAAAAGTATTAATTTTACCAGCCTGCACTTCAGTGGATTTATGAATCTTTAACAAAGGAAGAATAGCCTCCCACCTCCTTGTGTTTTCTTGAATAGATATTAAAGAAACAAATTAAAATATATAGTGATATGGCATAAATTAAAACTTCAGAAGAATCCACTTTGCTTCCCCATTAATTAACTTTTACTGTAAATATTTGGAATTTTGCATCTAAAAATGCTAGTCATCAAAAACTAAGCTGTTGGTAAAAACACAATTATCAGTTTTAGCACTGAATGAACTTGTTCATCTTTAATGATGCCTTTTCTCTGGGATGTACAAGTCTATTCGAAATTCCTAACCAAACTTATTCAGATCACAGACTGTTTTACAGAACTGCTTAAAGACAGGGCATAAGATCCTGTTGGACTGATTTCCTTCCAACTTTCCTGCTGGAGCTGTTCCACTTTGCATAAGAAGTTCGTAGTCTTGGAAACAACAGTTTGAATCTTGATTGCTCCCATATGAGATGAGCGTCACAGTCAACAGACTATTGATCAAACTAAGGTGGTTAACAAGCTCTGTCCTATTTTTCACTTTGAGCTAGATTTTTTTTCTCAGTATGAAAACTACCTCCTAGCCATATCTAACTTTGATATTCTTTATATTTATGAAGTCATAACACGTTAGTTTTTCAGTAATTTATTGGCACCTCTAGACAAACATGTCCTGAAATTCTGAAGTTTAAAAAATGTACAGTTTTTTTAAAAAATGAACTTTTAAATATATTTTTTATGTTATGAATAAAAAATATGGAGAAATAAGTCTGTATTTTCCCTAGTTTCTCAGACCACCTAAATGTTCGGAAACTAAATATGTTGTTCTTGCAGAATCCTGGAATAGACTTTGGAGATGTTTCTTCCAGAAAAGAGCTAAGGAAAAAATTGAACTGTAAAGGCTTTGACTGGTACATAAAAAACATTTATCCTAATTTAATCTTTCTTCCCAACATTGTTGCCTATGGAACAGTAAGTATTGAGTCTGTTTATTTGAAATATGGAACAACTAATTAGCTCTACTGTTATGAAGAAATGTTGTGAACACTGTTTTGCTGATTATGATATGTTTTCCTAGAAACTTTAAAAAGACTTTTACATGTCTTTCTAGACACTGAAGCTTTCTAAAGTCTTTTTCATATTAGTTGTCAGTCCAGAATTTCTCAGCTGTGGTTATTGTGTATGTACTCATGGAGCACAACAACTTAACGCGTTTTTTTACTGCATGCAAAACTCATCTATTGACCGACAAGAATGGGTCAGTATCTTCTTGTAAGAGCCTGAATTTTTCAATGGAATATATGGATTTTCTTCTCCAGAGATTAACAGGATAATTTGGAAAGCATGCAGACATGAATCAAGATAGCATGTAGTATATTGGAAATCAGGCTACTGTTTGTGAAAGAGAGAACTAATCATCTAGGCTGCAGTGGCTTCTTAATATAGGTAGGCATTTTCTAGACCCAAGCTTGCATGTCTTGCTGGAGCTGGGCAGTGGTACTCACCTGTTCGGAGCTGCCTGGTGACTTCTGACATGGTGCTGCATTGGCACGATGTCGATGATTCGTTGAAGGACCTTAGATTTGCTTTTGGTATTTGCTGTGTTGAATCATTTCTACAAAGGTAATCTGAGATTTGTTTTCTAAACCCATATTGTATCTTCCACTTCAGGATTTGATGCAGAGCTCTGAACAAACTAGTCTTCCTCTCAGGACAGTTTCTAAAATTAGCAGTGAGGAGTTGAAAACAGGATTGCTCTTCCTCACGGTAATTTCCTGTTTTATTCTGCAGATGAAAAACACATTGAAAGAAGACATCTGTATTGATCAGGGCCCTGTCCCCGGAAACACACCAATTATGTATCCCTGTCATGCATACTCACCACAGGTAATGCAAGCAACTGATCAGATCTTCACATATGAGGTGTTGCTAACTGTTCCTTTCCACAGGGCCGTGAAATAGGCACTTCAAAACTACTGTCTCTGTGCTATTTGAAGGGGAATACTAATCTTTACATTACTAAATTCTGCCCCCCAATGTAACTGGCAGCAGAGCAGGTTCCAATGGAGATTTAAGTGCATTAAACTAAGGTGTTTGGTTTAGCCTTGCCAAAAACTTGTGAGACCTCATGTTGATACTGATTGGTCTTGTTGATTAACAAAAGACCAGTGGGATGAATGAGAGAGATGTGGAGCTCTTCCTCACACCTCACTGCCTGTCCTCTCAGTAGGAGCGAAGCTAAGGGTTACCACTAATTTGTAAGCATCTTGCTTTTTTTCATTGAAAAGCAGAAGGAGGTTGTATAGGATAAAATTCATCCTGGTTTAATTGTTGAGAGATCAGTGAATGCTGGTGCTGTACAGCTGATACCTCTCAATATCAGTTTTGGAACTGTCTGCTATCAACTGCTGATGAGATTTCCCTGGTATCTTAATTCACTGACAGTGGTGTCACCTTTCCTTTCAGCACATCTTTTATCACAGCACTGGAGAAATGTATGTAGGAGGTTTATATGCCCGACGGAATACAGCTGATAGATGCCTAACAGACCCTGGGAATGGGGACCTGCCAGTTTTAGAGCAATGTCACACAGCTGTGAATAAAGGCCTGAACTTGCACTGGGATTTTAAGCAGGTGGGTGGATTTCTATATCCCCACGTTTCAATAAGCATTCCCATTATAATGAATCCTTAGATGCTTTCCTTGCAAAGCAGTTTGCTTCTGAGTAATGTTGCCTCAATTTTAAGGCTTGCAGGTGCCACTGCAAGAGCTATGGTGAAGCTGATGGAGTCTTCAGGGGTGTGTGATGTTAAAAACAAGGGGATGGTCACACAACTGAAGCTGACTGAGTTACCAGAATGTAACCAGTTCTCACTTGTTGTCTGAACCATAGCCACTTACTTATCCTCCAACTGTCTGTCAGTCTTGGTGGAATCAGCTGGTTTAGGCCTTTTACTTAACGGTTTAATTCTTTTAATTTTTAGCTGGGCTGACTAAAAACACTCACTTACTCAGTTATCACAGTTCAGCTGATGGTCAGGGAATGTTCAAGCCCAGGTGCCTCTGTTGCTTTTGATGGTCTGACTGCACATTGTGAACTCTTGCCACTGTCTACCATCTGTCTTCCCAGCCTCCTTATGGCGCCTGCTGGTCTTAGGGAAAAAGTGGCCTGATGCCTCATCCTGCTCACTCTCTGGTACCATCTTCCATACCAGCATCTGAGCACGGAAATCCTTGTTGGAGATTAGGCTAGGTTCATCCTTTCAGAGGTCAGGTTACAGCTGGTGATTAGAGCCTTCACACCATGTTCACTTGTCTCCATTTGTGCAGGATTTATGCCAGCTGATGCTGGCATGCTTAAGATCCCAAGTCATACTTTCATATTCTGTATTCAGTACCTCTGAATACAGAATACGATAATACTGGCTTTGTGAGATAGTCTAAGACAGATACTGCCCCTCTGCTGGGGCAGGATAAACAGGCAGCAGCGATAATGTTGGAGGGAGATGTGGGAAAGGAAGCCATGCAGCTTCTCCCCTCTTAAGCAGTTCAAACCTGTCCTGGTTTCAGCTGGGATAGAGTTAATTTTCGTCTTGGTAGCCGGTATGGGGCTGTGTTTTGGGTTTAGGATGAGAACAATGTCGATGATACACTGATGCTTTGGTTCTTGCTAAGTAGGGCTAAGCTGTTGCTAAATAGGTGCTAAGTGGCGCTCACACTGGTCAAGGACTTTTCAGCTTCCCATGCTCTGGGGTGCACAAGAAGCTGGGAGGGGGCACAGCCAGGGGCAGTGCTGACCCAGACTGACCAAAGGGCTATTCCATACCATATGACATCATGCTCAGTATATAAGCTGGGGGAAGAAGAAGGAAGGGGGGGACACTGGGTATGATGGCGTTTGTCTTCCCAAGTAACCGTTATGCGTGATGGAGCCCTGCTTTCCTGGGGATGGCTGAACACCTGCCTGCCCATGGGAAGCAGTGAATGAATTCCTTGTTTTGCTTTGTTTGTGTGCACGGTTTTTGCTTTGCCTATTTAACTGTTCTAATTTATTTTACTTCAATTATTAAACTGTTCTTATCTCAACCCACGAGTTTTCTCCCTTTTACCCTTCTGATTCTCTCCCCCATCCCACTGGTAGGGAGTGAGCGAGTGGCTGTGTGGTGCTTAGTTGCTGGCTGGGGTTAAACCACGACAAAACCTTATCAGCTTTATGTAATTAATAATTAATTAATTTTATGTGTAATGTATGGGCCTGCTTACTCTATCCCTCTCAGTGAAAAACTAAGCAGAGGACAAATCTTGTGAGAGAGTGGTAGAGAATAGAGGAGTTGAATTGGTGAAAGACAAAGGTTTTAGTGATGTGCACCAAATAATATAGACCTACATGGTCCGAAGAAATTCTGCTAATATGGGCTTTGGTTTATCTTTAGTCTGGTCTGCAACCACAAAATTTAGAAGAAGTTGCAGGTATGTTTCTGGAAGATTTAGGCCCACCTTAAAAGTAAACCTTCAGTTCCTTGTGTGCATCGGGTGTTATAATAAACAACTGGCTGCTTGAAAGAGCTGGTTAACATCTTGTTTGTTCTGGAGCCCAACCCTTTATGAAAATCTTCATTTCCAGCATGATGAGTTGACTTAATCACACCCCACCCCATTCACAATAGTTGATACTGAAATATTGACTTAGAGATAAGAGATGAATATTCTCTTACCTGTTATTAGTTCTCTTTTTTCAAAACAGGATGTAGTACTAAGATTTACTAAAATGATTTTTTGAACTGCAAAAAAACCCTCCAAACACCCCACAAACCCCAACCACCACTCCCCCTCTCCCCCAGCTCCAACAAAACAGACACAAAATAAACCTCTAAATATATTTTATTATGCCTTGGAGAGTTCAATAAGCTGTCATGCATCATTAGTCTGAGGAAAAGGCAACATTTTTCATTCAGGTCTGTGACATACTGGTGTTTCTCAGACACGTTTGTAGAGGCCAAGATAATTGTTTCCTGTCTGAGCACTAAATATATAAGTCCTCAGCTTCTCTCATATTTCCTTTCCTTTTGTAGGGATCAGCCATCATCAACAGGAGCACTAAAAGATGCCTCGAAATCACAGCAGACAATCCAGTTTCATACAGACTTGTAATGAGGACCTGCACAGGACAAACTTGGAATATCCAACACACAGTTAAGGACTGGGGAAAGACAAAAGACCTGGAACAGAAGGCACAGCACTCAAAGCATTGACTAGAGGACGTTTTTCCTTGAAAATTGCCACGTTCATAATGCAACACTGAAAGCAATGATTTCAAGATTTTTTTTTACATGGGATTTTACCATGTAGTAGTTATTGCAGGAGCTATGAGCTACTCACACAAATGTGCAAGCTCATCTCATCCTATTCTTGGGGCACCACCCCCCCTGAGATTCCTCAGTTAGGAGAGGTATTGTCTTTGCTCTCTTTTATTATCACCAGAGAGAGGCAGTTATGTCTACGAGTATTTCAACCCACCTGAGTTCCTTGTGTTGTCCTTTAGAAGCGCCTATCTCTGCTCATTAATGAAAGACCGCTGTAACTTTGGCATTTTGTTCAGATATGAAAAGTCAGAAGAAATGAAAGTGGGTCTGACTTCCTCTTGTACACAGAGTTTATCTCAGGCTGAATGGAACCATTTTTCTTGTCTTGTGTGATATAGATAATGCAAAACTTCTTGTCAAGGTGTGCTCATGCTAGTGGGTGAAATGAAATACATCCTTGTTCTTCTGTCCCTATAAATTGCCTAGACATAATTCAGTTTCTCAGTGAAGTTTATTAGATTCAGCAGTGTGCCACACTAAGGCTGTTTTATGTTTACCTATGTGAAGTTCGTTTGTGCTAGCCAGCTGACAGCATGGATAAAGTCCCCTTGGAAACAAGGGGATTCAACTCAGTGGTTTCCACAAACTAATACAAGGTCAACACAACAACATATGTCTGTAGAAGAAACTAAGTAAAATATGGTACGAGTTGCTAATGGGAGGCAACTTCCAGGTAGATATGATATGAGTTCTTGTAGAAATAGGGTTACGTGGAACTTGCTATCCTGCTTCTTAGAGTGACTACTCCTAGGACTTATGCTTATTTGTTAAAGGGAGCCCCTGTAAAACAAACTCACTAAAACTATACAGAAATTCATCCCAAAGTCATTTTGTTATCAAAAGAGTGCCAAGCATTTTATCTGAATAGAAAGCGTATTCAGGGTTTGTTTGAATATTTGTTTGAATATAATCCAGTATGATTTGTTTTTTCCTTTCTGATTTCTCTGTAAACTTGATGTGAACAATCTGGCCCTGATATTCAGGATTGGAATTGGACAAGCTCTTCTTTTAGGACAGTCTTTGGTCCTTAGGGTCTGTATTTTTCTGTTCTGAAAACTGATTCTTAAAAATGCCACATTTAAACCAGACTGAATTTAAACTACTAAAATAAACTTTTATTCCCATGTCCTGGGTCAAAGCCAAAAACACCAAAGAAAGAGAAACACATGCTCTGGTGGTTTTCTGCATTTTCAACACTGTGTCTTACCAAAGTCAAAGGATTAGTATTTTGGCAAGTGCTGAATGAAGACAGTGGGAATTTTGCCAGTACAACTAAAATGATAATGTGGCCTAGTGGTGATGATGAATAAAAAGTGTTCATGTAACCATTTTTCCATCTCAGTATGCCACTTCAATAGAATCAAAATGTAGTGGACATTTGGACAATTTTGTTTTGAACTTAGAGTTTGGGAAAACATCAAAATGTTCCAGAAAGCCTAGGTTTTCTGGTTCTTAATGTATGGCCTCTGGTTATACACAGGAGTCAACACTGAAACAAAATGCTTCAAATATTTTGATTTATCTCAAGTATGAGTTGTTTTAATTTCCTGAAGCCTCTCCACAAACATTGCTTTTTGGATAATTTTGTAGCCATAAAATAGAAATTATGAGCATAAGAGAAGAACTCAGTTTTCAGACTAGTGCTTTCTGGTGATGCTTGATGAAACGTAACAACTCAATGTTTTTTGTGCTACAGTAGTAATACATTGCTCTCACTAGTGATACTTCTGAACTTGGAAATTCACTGCATGATGAAGCAACTGATGCATGATTCCTCAGCAAGTCTGCAGTAGAGGTAGGACTCTACTGACATGGTGTATCACAAGAAGGCAGCTATGACTGCAGCACAGCATAAGGAGTGGGATCTTTTCTTGACCTGAAAACCAGTCATTAGCTGAACTTTCAGAAATGCAGAAAATCACCTCAGCTCCTGCAAAATAGCATGAGAGTACTGCAGTGCCATATGCTGAAAACAGGTAATAAATAATAACATAATAGGCAGGAGTTTTTAATGCGTGTGCAGCTGCAAAGGAATGGGACAGCTTAATTCACAGCAAATATAAACAAAATGACCAAGGCACATACTACTGTGAAGGTAGGCCCTACTGGCCACTGCAGAACAGTAAAGCTCTCCTCCTTGGTTTTGTGCTCAAGAAAGATTGGCTTTACTGCATGTGCAACAGGAATCCACCTTGGGAAGAAGAATTAGAAGAGGTAAAAACGTTTTTTTCTCTAATGTCTGGTGGAATGAGGAGAAGAGACAGTCTGGAGACAGGAACTATTTAAGGGACTACTAACTGTCAGTCTCTTTAAGGGGAAACTAAATCAGAGAACAGACTCACTCATTTAATCTGTCACTGGGGGATTTGTTTACTTCTGACCAAATAATGTGTGGTGCATAATAAAAAAAAACATTGCTTTCATTCACATTTTTTTTTGCTTGAATTTTCCGATCTAAATTTACCTCCTTGTTTTCTCCCATCTTTGTGAAATTAGCTTTTTTTGAAGCATTAAGTGTATGTGTTATCAGTGGGATATAGCCCTCTCCTTGCACTGAGAACAACACAATCAGGACCAGTGGGCAACCTTTAACCAAATTATTATTTAAATTTTATCCACCTTATGTCAAAAGCAAGAGTACATTATTAGGTACAGAAATGTCTGGCAGAAAAATCATGATTTTCAGAAAGTTAGATCATTTACTGCTGGTTTCACCTATTTGCCACTATGCATGTCTCTGTCACAGCACAATTTTTCCATTCCCACACAAGACAAGCAGCTCACTTTGTTCTCTGGTTTGATTTTATATTCCTGGGCTTTATTCACCTTATTTAAACTGCTATATACCTGTTTTTCTGCACACATCTTCCAGCCCAGTGTGTTTTTCTTTTTTTTTTTTTCTGCTACGTAACCTATGAATGCATACTTTTTGAAATTTTTAGCAGATTGGGAGCCTGACTTTTCCCTTCTGCTGAGAGATCCGGCTGAGGTGAGGACATCCACTGGATTAACAATTAATTGCCAACACTGAGAGAACCAAAGGGTAAAGCTGGTCACAGTCAGTCACCCAGAAACTCTCAGTAAACCGTGCAAGTCTGAAGACTGCCAATGAGAGAGAGGGTCCATCAATCACATAGGGTAGATCACAGTCACACCCTGTCCCTCATGCCTGGAAAGTTATCATCAGCCATGTTTGTAAACTCAGAGTAGATTTCCGGCTGCTTTTGCTGATTTCTGGGAGACTCGCTGTTACTTTGAAAACTGTGTTCAGTTTTGGGCCCCTCACTACAAGAAGGACATTGAGGTGCTGGAGCGTGTCCAAAGAAGGGCAACGAGGTTGGTGAAGGGTCTAGAGAACAAGTCTTGTGAGAAGAAGCTGAGGGAACTGGGTTGTTTAGCCTGGAGAAAAGGAGGCTGAGGGGAGACCTTATTGCTCTCTACAACTACCTGAAAGGAGGGTGTAATGAGGTGGGAGTCAGTCTCTTCTCCCAAGTAACAAGCAATAGGGCAAGAGGAAATGGACTCAAGTTGAGCCAGGGGAGGTTCAGGTTGGATATTAGGAAAAACTTCTTCACCAAAAGGGTAGTCAGGCACTGGAACAGGCTGCCCAGGGAAGTGGTTGAGTCCCCATCCCTGGAGGTATTTAAAAGATAGGTAGATGTGGTGCTTAGGGACATGGCTTAGTAGTGCACTTGGCAGTGCTAGGTTAACGGTTGGACTGGATGATCTTGAAGGTCTTTTCCAATCTAAAAGATTCTCTGATTCTACTTCAGAACATGTTTTTCCATCTGTTCACTCTGAATTTACTTGCAGTCCCTAGTCCTCCCAACCTCCCCTCCCAGACAAGGCAAAATGGTACCTTACAGTGTGTCTGTTTGCCTGCAAAATTCCCCAGAAATGTGCCATCTGTTGCTAAGTGCCCAAAGCAACAACGATAATGGCAGTAGCTTTGAGGCAAAACCATGTTTACTTGTGCCCTACTGTGGTGGACGCACAGAGCTCTGAATTCAGTATCATGATAGCTGTTTGCTTTTAATGCCTTGTGTATTTCTGTTACAGTGGTTCAAAGGAGATTTGCAAATGTAGGTCAGTTTTGTGTAGATTATTTAACAGAAATTCTCACTATAAGTGTTTTTATGCAAGTGTCAGTATTCAAATCTAGGAACTGCACGGTATAATGGCACGCATCCCAAAACTACTACTTCTTTGGGAAGAGTAGTTTGATAAAGGGGAAATACTTGTCTTACACAGACAAAGATATTGTCAATTCACTGTATTTCAAGGAAGAGATGCAGCATTAGAGCTCTACACTGAAAGTCACATCCAAAAAAGACTGAGACAAATATGTACAAATCTATGATGCAAGGAAACTCCACGTGATATCTGTCACACCACAGGATTGCCCAAGTTTTCTTCCGTGTCTCCTTTAGACTTTGAATTTCTGTGTGGCTGCTGTCTTTTTTGTGCCATTTTTTTTTTTGGTGCCATTAGCCTGGGTGAAGTGAGCCTGGCTCATTCTTCACCCCCACTGGAAATGATCCCTAATGTGTTCAGCTCAGTCTGTATTGAGTGCCGTATTTCTGGGACTGCCATGCTTCTGGCATGCAAGTCAGTTGATTTAAGTAGTAGCATACTATGCTTGCAATCTGCTGTATAATTACACACTTAATCAGATTCACAGTTTGCTACCCATGTCACATTGTGACAGGGCTTGTTGCTCTCTGGGAAGGAAAAAATTTCTTCTGGTTATAACTTAGAAAAGCATCATGAGGGTCGATTTTCTCCCTGAAGGTGTGAGTTCCTTTTAGAAGAACCTGCAGAACAGATGAAAACTCAAGTAATCACTGTTTATTAAATGTCTGTGGTTAACACCCCCCAATTAAAAGTATGCCTTTGAGCTTGTAAGGAAAAAGCCCTGAGAACAAGATGATGATGGCACACACACGTACTGCTGTGGGATAAGCAAAGATAGGAAATTTCAGTATGTGAGTTCTGGGGTAGCTGCCTGGTTGCGAGATCTTGCACTACACTGAGATAGCTTGTATCTCTGCCCTCAAGGGAAGAATTATCTCCTACTTCACGTGGGCAAATATGCTGTTACTTGCTCTTCTACAGTACACTTCAAGGTATCTCCCTTATATACCTTAAATCTGCCTTGAAACTGTGTTCGTGATGGGTACTGCTTGTGTGTGTAGACGAACATGTAATAGCCTTAATTTAACGTTGTTCTTCCAAAACAATAGCGTGTTTTGGAATGAAAGTATCGGTTCTTAAAACATTAAAATGATTTTCACTGCTGCTTGTTGGATAGTCTTTAAAGTCTACAAAGGGAGTGCAAAAGAAGTCAGGGCTCTCTGGAATGAGGAAACAAGAGTTCATTTGCCTTGTGCTGGCAGCTACAGATAGAAGTTTAAGGAAGTAAAGGCAATATGAGTGTTCATTGTCATTATTTGTCTGGTAATGTTGGACAAAAGGTAAGCTACTAGTTTTGTAATTTGTCAGTTTCCTGGTGCTTGAAATTCAAATAAGTTTATGTTCATGTACAGTAAGGAAGCTGGTGATTGTGTGATAAACATGAAAACATATGATTATCTAGAGAAAATGAGTCACCAAATCAAGCTATTTGCTTTGAATAGAGATTGATCTGCATAAAAAAATCAGAGTAGCATTTCCGGATAAGCAATACAGTTTTTAGCAGCCATGATTCAGAGACTGCTAACTGGCAGACTTTGAGGGAGGCCCAGCTTGGCCCAGCCCTGCTGTGACAAACTCAAGCTTTTATCATCAGACAAGTGGGTTGCAATGGCTTGCAATAGGATTATAAAATTTGAATTTTGTTTGCTCTGGTGGAGGACTGCAAAGACCCAAGGGAACTGGGAGGTAACTGAAAAGCAACAGTTTCTTCCTTCCCCCTTGTGATTGGGAAGATACTGAACTGAAATTATTCTGAAAGTTGGACACTTCAATCTATTATGATGGACTTGAAGAGAAAAACCTGCTTAGTTTGCCATATTGTAGACCTTGTGGGCACAGCCTCATAGCATGCATTCTTGAATGTGAGAAACAGTAGAAGCAGATGTGCTACGTAGCGGCTTCCCCTTCATTAGCCCAGCTCTGTAATACTAAGACCCTGTGGTGTGACTGTCATGCTTTTTTCCAATTCATCTGCAAGTCCCAAGAGCCCAGTACATTACCAAAAAAAAGGTGCATAAGGTGAATAGAAGGGAGTCAAGCTTAACATTTCTTAAAGAGAGAAGGTATTATGCAGGGGCAAAGCATTGGTTTGAGGTGGCTTCTTTGGCTACCCAGCAGCATATGTATGCCATGAAAGAAAAGAAGCCAGTCCACATTCATAGCTTGCCTTTGCCTTCCACTGTCCTCAGCACCCCACCTTCTAGTCCTTAGCAGACAATGTCCTATCAGTTCCACCACTGTTTTACTTAATACTCCAACCAGGGCAGTTGATAGTGCTCTGAGATGCAGGGCACAAACCAACCTTCTATTCTTTTGTCATTTGATCCTTCATAGAGAAAACCTTCAATCCTCTTTGAAACAAGATGAACAAATGGGCATAAAAATTATCTTTCTCATATTATTCCTCTGCTTCCTTCCTATATAGAAACTGTAAAAGTGACTGACAGCTTGAAGCCTCCACAGATGGGGTGTTTCTCAAAGCATGATGCTGTAATGAGCAGTATTTTAAGGACCATGTCAAATTGTCTGGAGTTTTAAACATATCAGAAACATAAGCCAATGTTTCTCACTGGAAAGGAAGAATTCTTCACAACATCTTGCTGGTGCAAATATGGCAGATTGCATTTGTACAGACCTTGCTATGATACTGTAAAGATGAGTATTGTGCGTTTCACTGAGAATGTCAATACTTAAAAGTGTATGCTGTTGACTGTGCTGCTGTTCAAGGTGAGTATGTCAGGAAAGGATGATCTACAACTTTGCACTAAAAGTCTTACTGGAGGAATGAGAAAAACTGGAGGGAACGGAAGGGCAAGGGATTTTAGCTGACAGACAAGAGTCTGTGTCAAAGTATCTCTTAAACGAAACTGAGCAGTGGGTGCCATTGGGTATGGAGAATGAATGGCCCTATCTGGTTACAGCCTTGGGTTATGAGACTTCACTAAGCACAAAAAGTGAATGAGGCAAGATGGAGCTGAAAGCAGAAACACAAAGGGTTGCCATAGAAAAGGCAGAATCTGTCAGTAGAGTCTGTTTAACTGATGCTGACCCTTGATTGCGTGATAACTGTTTATTTTGAAAGGCTAGGTAGACCTGGGCCTGGTGCTGCTGGTACCACTTGCCTGTCCATTATTCAATGCTGCAGGCAGGTCATGGTCTGCCCTGGCCAACGGATTGCTCTACTGGTCCCACAGGGGAGTCTGCTCTGGCATAGAACAGAGCCAGGTTACCAAGATGATGTTATACATAGCTTCCAGACCAGTAAAATATTTTCCGTGGATGCCAAGAATGGGGAGGAAAAAGATACCATGGAAGGAACTTTCTTGATATGGACTTTCTCTTGTGTTATATCATCCCAGCGATGGGGCTGACTGATTCTATGCAGAGCAGAGTTCATTGTTAAAGTAACATGACAGACATTGTATTTGGAAATAATAGATTTAAAGCATAAATCTCATAAAGATAGCCCAACTGTAGCAGAAACGCATCTGAAAGAAAATATATAAGGTGATAGTTTCATACTGTAGTAGGCATTAGTTTTATGCATGTACCTTTGTTTTGAGGGTGCTGATTTGGGACAGCCCATCACAAATGGGTACAGCCGCTCCCAGATTGAAACACTTATCTTCCTTCCCTCCCTCCAAAAGAAAATAATAGCGAAAAGTTTCATAAAAATCTGTATGTCTGCATGTGAATGCAGGGAATGGTACCCATTCCTCACGGGTTGTTATTTTTTTCTCTTTGGGAAACCACAAATTATTTTGAAAGAAATAAAATAATTGTTTATTTAAAACATAAGTATACTGGCAGGAGAAAAACAATTTTTCCAGTCAGTCCATGCAATTTTCCTTGGTTACTGTGGGGAGAGAGTTCACAAAGCCAGGCTGTATGTGCTTTTGCTCCTCAGTGTCATAGAATCATAGAATCATTTAGGTTGGAAAAGACCTTTAAGATCATTGAGTCCAACTGTAAACATAACACTGCCAAATCCACCACTAAACCATGTCCCCAAGTGCCACATCTACAGGTGTGTCCATTGACCCTGCAGCAGATCTAACCTAAAGGAACAGAGGTCTTACAGTTAAGAGCCTTCAAGGTTTGTGAAAACAGACAGTCAGGTAGAGAACAGGGAAGGATGTGCCTCAAATGAAGGTTTCACCTACCAAAAGCAACACAAGGGAGAGAACGTGCACAAGTTATCTTGCCACAAGGAAAACTTCAGTCTAGTTTACAACTCTCAAGTGCTAAAAAGTCAACCTACTCTTAAATTTAAATCCATAGGAAGCCAGTGTTTCTGCATTCTAATATTAATGGACATAACTTTGCTTATTTTTATTTTGACGATCTTCTGCATTTTGAACTCAGACCACTTTTTATTTATTTATACATCAGTATGCTGGAATAGATTGAAATCCGTATCCATGCTAAGATTTCTCAGGCTTTTTAGGCTTTAGTTGTGGGACTTTATGACTTGGTGAAGGGCCACTTTCAGTTGAAGGTCCTCTCTGTTTGTGTGCTTTTAATTAAATCCTGGATTTGGAGTTTTTAGAATGCACTAGGAATTTTTTTAGAATCCACTAGGAAGAATATTGAGGGAGAAAAATAGAAAATAATGTTCAACAGCAGTGAAAACAAGAAATACTGTCAGAGAGATGTAGTGGAGAAACTGGAGGGGATTGGCTGCCCTCTGTGAAATATGTAAGCTGCTTTTAATTAATTGAAGCTGCTTTAGACAGAACTGATGATGGGCAGAAAATGGTTATTTTTCACTTTCAGAAATTTTACGGGAGTGTTGCAAGGTAAAAATAACAAAAAGAATCATTGCAAGCTTGGCATTTAAAGATTTTCTGTGAAAGAAAATTTTTAGAAAGGTATGGATTTTCATTAAAAATATTTCACTCTAAATTTAACATAAACCAAAATAAAACTATTCAAAAATATTAGTTCAAAATAAAACTGAAACATTTTGTTCTAATATGTCAAATCACGCATTTTTAATTTGTTGGAATTCTATTCTGTTTTTCTCCCAAAAAAGAAGACAAAAAGGCTGACTGCAAGAAGTTGTCTTATTTCAGTATAATTTCAGATCAGAAGTTTTTGTTTAAAAGAAAAAAAAATCACAAAACCAACACCTTTGGCAAAGTTTCTCCAATCAGATCTAGCGCAAAATAGAATATTACTTTGGCAAATATAACTGAAGCTTGCTTAAGTGTGGTACAGTAAATGGCAGTCTATAATTTCTATGACACCTCTGTTTTCTAGGTATTAATTGACATGCATCCCTCCTGAACTCTTGTTAGAATTCCAGTTCTGCTGCCTTGGGTAAGATTAATCCAACAAACAATATTATCTTCTATGATAAATTACTAGTTGGCTCAATACTACGTATGATTGCATATCTTATCCTATTATACAGATAAAAGTATAACATTTGAGTTTTTAACAAAAATCTATTCTTAATAAGGTTTTTTAGTCATTAATCACACCAACTTCCGTGGCAGCACTGAGCTAATTATTAAATATTTTAGCTACTGGCTTCAGCAACCAATGTCTAGGGAAATGCCTTTAAGATTAATTTTATTAAGTGGACTGCTTATCTAGCTCTTAATCCTTTAGTTCTTTATCCCATTCTCTTTTTCATGTAATTATTCCTAGAGCTTTTAGATACATTAAAAAAGAAAAGAAGTAATTCTGTGAGAACTGTAAAAAGCTGTTTCTAGTTGCTGAAGATGATGTGAGCTTTAATTTTCTGTTGCTATTATACAAAAATGGGAATATGTATATATATTATATATAAATGGGAAAATATATATAAAAATATAGCTATATTAAAATGGAAAAAAAGTCTTGGAGGGCTGTCATGAGTTGAGCTTGAAAACTTTGACAATTTTTATTAGATTAGGATGGGATGGTATGAAATTCCAATGACATACAAAGCATGTGTTTTTTTGGCTGCTCTAAGGTAGCAAGGTAATAAAAGTTCTGACACGCTCATTCACTATAACTGGAATGATTTTAGACTGTTAATACTTTTTTACATCCTCTACTGATAATATTCTGTGAAGGAAAATTCTTTTGACTTGCTACAGTAATAGAGTAAGCATGACCATGAATGATATTGTGAGGTAAGTACAAAGTTATATAGATGAAACAGAATATATTGCAAGACCATATCCCAAGATGGGGGTACTCTACATGTACTCCACATAGTGTGTTAAGGAATACGACAATTAAATGACACTTTAATAAAGGGCGTATTAAACATTAAAGTTGATTCCACAAACTGATGATTTGATGATTTGTTGATTATCTTGTTTCTTTTAAGTTAGCATTTTGTGTGTAAAAGAACATATTTATGTGCTCTTTTATGCGTTTTAACATTGACTTCTAATGTTAATTATAGTTACCATGACTCTGGCTCAGGACTATGTAAACACATTTTCCAACAGTGACCACTGTGTTTAGAGGCATAAACTTAAGGAAAGAAACAGAAACTGTCTTTTTCTTTTTTTAATGTTTACACATGATAGTCTGTTTTCTCAGTGAGTGTCCTGACAAAGCCCTTTTCTTCCTGATGGTTTTCAGGAAGGATGCATGAACTTAATTAGCATTGAAGCCTTTAAATGTGTATCAGACTAGGCTGGAACTGTCCATGGGTACAGAAGCAATTGGAAGGAATGATGGAGCATGTAGATGCCTGCACTAACCTGCATGTGGACTGTGCATCTATAAGTCTTGTTTCCTGAAGAAATTATTCAAAAAAATGCTACCTTTGATGCATTTTCTTTCTTTTGTTGTAAAGTATTTCTTTAATTTCCCATGCAAATTTGTGTCCAGTATTTTCACTTTTAGACAGCTCTTTTCAAACTTACATTTGTATTTCAGCAATGTGCATTTAATTGAACAAAAATTTAAATGTTTCTAAACAGACTTTTCAGTTCAGTCTGCCCCCAGACAGGGGGGCAGACTATTAGGGAGGTCAATGCATGTTGGCCCAGTTCTCTTGATTTTTATTAGAAATCACACAATAGCTGCTGTTCTTCCTACGTCTGTGGCTAGTACCAGACCTTGCAATAAAATTATAAACTTTTCTTCAAGTAAAGAAATTAGGTGAAATGCTGAAAAGGATGACGCTAGTGTGAATTAGAGTCAGAAACCAGAAGGAAAATTAGTCCAGATACATATGACCTTGAAAAATCCTTGAATTGTCTAAGCTAGTCTCAGGATTTGCCTCTTTTCGGGGCCTGACTTGTGGTTTTTGAAACTCAAGGCTTAACTGAGAGGAGACAGAACATTGGGTACCTACTCAGCTGGGGATATCTATTCCACACCTGACCCCAGGCCAACCAAAGCTAAGGAGCTTGATCTACCTTGCCTAGGACTGGTCATGTCCATCTGATGAAGCCCTTGTGCAACACTTCCCTGAGGTTATTAAGTTCTAATAATTTATTTTGGTTTGGGTTTTTTTTTCCATATCAAAACACAAAAAATAACATGAGCATTGTGTTGCAGCTCTGCCAAAATACAGGTTGTCATGGGGTGTGCTGTATGCCTGGGAAAGTGGCATGAAGTGTATATAGGCTTGTGCTGGGCTATGAGCCTGCTGGGAGAGCATGCATCTTGACGAGGTGACATCTCATCCACAGTGCCAAGAGGGAGTGAGTGAGTCTGGCACCCCAGAATTTTTCCAGGGTTTGTGCTTGGAAAGAGCTAATCAGTTCACTCCAAAAGGGAGGCTGCTAGCATGGACAGTCAGGAGTGCAGACACTGTGGGTGAATGAAAGAGCTAACCTGGCTGACACTGTCTGTGTACCAGTTCCAAGTCTGGTTTTCCATCCCTTAGCATCTCTTGGGTTGTGGACCCCAATATGCAATGAACATACCACACTGCAATTCTTATTTTGTGACTGTGATGGCAGAGTTCAGCATTTGTTTGTAAAAACATCAATATTTTATTTCACTTGGACTTGTAAAAATGACCTCACATGTACCTCCTGCATCACTCCATACTGAATGCTGAACTTTGCAAGGTTTCATACAAAGGTGTGTCTTTAAGAATTTGCTGTGTCTTTCAGAATTGATGTTCTGTACACGCACTTTACAGCTTGACTCATTCTCTCTCAGTATTTACTACTCAGCAGCAAGCTTCAGACCCACAAAGCTGGTAGCACAAGCTGGTTTTTATGTTTATGACTTACTATTTGTTCCCATAAATTGTCATTCTTCTTTATTAAGAACTTGGACATATTTAGAGAGCTTTTGGAGAGGGAAACCTCTAACGACCCAGGAAAAAAGTAAGGAGACATCAATGTTGAATTTCAGAGCTTTGACAGAGATGTGTTAGGATGGCAGAAGGAGAGGACCCAACAAGAGTGATGGGCATTGCTGGAGCTGGGCAGAAAACACAGGACTGAGCCAGAGAGAGACGGAAGAGCCACCCTGGGGTGGGATTAAAGAGAAGTGGCAACACTCAGAGAGAACAACGGACTCTCAGGACTGAGCAGCGCGAGATGCTGCAACATAGGTGTGAGGTGGGCTGAGAGATTCATGGCTGGGTTGAGAAGGCAGGTAAGCTGTCAGTCTGCACAGTGAAGGCTGAGTGAAAATATTGCCATCTCCTGTTTGTGGTCATCATTAGCAGAGGTCACCTTTTCCCGCTGGGAAAAGTGCTCTCTGTGAGGGAAATCAAGTGCAGTGCAGGTTAGATGGGGTGTCCTGGCAGGTGCGTGTGTGGTGGCTGCTCTTTATCCATTGCAACAGGCATAGCCACAGCAAATTGCATGGGCTGCTCATCCACCCATTGAATGCATGGGCTCGCACATCTCTAAACGTATTCCCCTGTGAGAACAGCTAAATTGCTCTTTCTCTTTTCTGCTTTGCTTTCCTACTCTCTCTTCTCTTTCCTACTGTTGTTTTTACTTGCTCTGTCATCCTGCTGCTTCTTTGTTCACTCTCCATCTTTCCCTTTCTCTAGGTCTGTCATTTCCACCCACTGTTTCCTTCCTCCTTTTCCTTCCCCAACCTCTGTATGCATTTTCTGCTTTGTCCCACCCTCCTATTTTGTCTCCTTTGTTCCTCCTTATTGGTCTCCTTTGTCTCTCCTGATTCTGGATGCATCAGTGAAGGCTGAGATGGTCCCACACAGGTCTTGGTCTTCATGCTATCTTGTCCACTCTCTTGATGGGGAGTTTGCAGAAGACTTAGTTCTCATTGAAATTTTTCTCCTTCTCATCAATTAAAAAGTGACATCTTACTAACTGGGGAAAACTACAGTCCACCCTGCTCCTCTTACTCTGTTCTGCTTACCCAGGCCTGGGGTAACTGTGGTAGCACAGTAACTCTCACCAGCATTGCATATGTTGAAGGCTCTGCAAATCCCCCACAAAGGGCAGTAGTAACACTCCAGAGACAGAATCACTAGGGAAACAGGATGACAAAATGCAATGAGTGAGTGAAACAAGCCCTGTTAAAACGGCCACCCTCCCTTCAGGAGTGACATGGTAAGAGAAACCTTGCATCCTCCTTCACAGTTTTTGACATACAGAGGTGCAGGAGCAGGAAGATAAGCCAGAAGGATAGCCTGGAGACTTGTGGTGCTGGTCTGGGACTTGGATTCAATCCCCTGCTCCCTTGCAGTTTACTATTGTACAAATCACCCCATCTTATGTCTCCATGTATAAAACAAAAGAGCAGTGCTGAAATCTCACAGCAGTGTTGCAAAGAAAAAGTATCTGAGTGATTCCTGAGGGATGAGAAGGAAAAACCCAAAAGGCTACTTTTGGTGGATCTGCTGACTTTCTTCTGGCTTGACTCATGAAACCCCAACATGCAAGTTCAAACCTGTGTTGAGGAAAGGGGCTGCTTTGTTGCATTGTGGATGGGAAGACAGCTTGAGCCAGAGCTTTGACCAATACAGGGATCTCAAGCCATCTCTGGCAGCAGTGTAATGCCACAACCCTTCATCTTCTACCGGTATGCCAACCATGGCTAGTTTGCAGGTCACAGAAGATGCTGATTGAGTGTGCCTTTCATGGGGTGGGAAAGAGGCAGTGACACTTCTCCACTGTGTATGAAGTATGGATATAGCTCTGGCGAGGAAGAAGGGGGAGGTATTTCTGTGATTTTACACACTTTTGGTTTGTAAAACTTGCTGGACATTTGTTGAACCTTTGGGCAGTTACTCTCATGCCTCATACAATTACTCTTGATGCAGTTAAGCCATTCAGTTCAGACAACTAAAACAAAAAGGGCTATTTAGTCAGACCTATTAAAATTATTTCAGAAAACCAAGCTAAAACTTTAAGACTGTAATTACTAGTTAAAATGCAACTCTTAATCAATGGAGTCCAGGGCATGTTTCACCTTGCCAGGAGGTTAACTACTGTGTTTGATATTCCCTGTCCTATAGCAGTGCCACTAGTTTTAATGAGATTTACGTGCTTTCATTAAAAGCACAGCCACTTAATCCTTAAATCCTTTCAGAGCTTTAAATACCTGCTTGTAGCTATTTATTTTATCAGTTTGTTTCAGCAACTGCTCCTTTCGTCTCTCAGTCTCTGACTTGTCTACTCAGACAGACTGTCCCAAGTTACCCTCCATGCTGCTCTAGGGTGCCTGCTGATACAGAAAAGCACCTTGTTTCTTTTGCTGTTCTTGATCTCTGTAAGTGCTTTGATGTTGCTCTCATCATGCAATGGACCATGGCTTGTTCCTGCATTGTTCTGTGGCAAGTATCCCCTGCAGCTTTCTACAGGCCTCAGTTCCCTGACTTTTCAAACCATCCTAGTCTTGTAATGCACTGAGGGGCATCTAAAAAGCAGCCTATCCAGAAAGGAAACATTGAGGCTGCTGGCCTTTCCATCCTTTTCCACGTTATATCCTGTTGTGGTTTAACTCCAGCCAGCAAGTAAGCACCACACAGCCACTCACTCACTCCCACCCAGTGGGATGGGGGAGAGAATCAGAAGAGTAAAAGTCAGAAAACTTGTGGGTTGAGATAAAGACAGTTTAATAGGCAAAGCAAAAGCCGCGCGCACAAACAAAGCAAAGCAAGGAATTCATTCACTGCTTCCCATCAGCAGGCAGGTGTTCAGCCATCCCCAGGAAAGCAGGGCTCCATCACGCATAATGGTTACTTGGGAAGACAAACGCCATCACGCTGAACGTCTCCCCCCTTCTTCTTCCCCCAGCTTATATACTGAGCATGATGTCATATGGTATGGAATAGCCCTTTGGCCAGTCTGGGTCAGCTGTCCTGGCTGTGCCCCCTCCCAGCTTCTTGAGCACCTGGCAGAGCATGGGAAGCTGAAAAGTCCTCGACCAGTGTAAGCACTACTTAGCAACTACTTAGCAAGAACCAAAACATCAGTGTGTTATCAACTTTATTCTCATCCTAAACCCAAAATGCAGCACTATACCAGCTATTAAGAAGAAAATTAACTCTGTCCCAGCTGAAACTAGGACATATCCTCAGAGTGACCTGAGTTTGCTGGCAGACATTTTACAGGACGCTGTGGCTGAGACCAGCTCTGTAGCTCACCAGAAGCTCTGTGGCCTTGATAGGATCCCACCTTTTTCTTTTTTGCACTGCTTTGTGCTGCCACATCACCAGCAGGAGTTCACAGAATCACAGAACGATTGAGGTTGAAAGTGACCTTTGGAGATTGTCCAGTCCAATCCTCCTTCTCGAAGCAGCTTCAGCTACAGTGGGTTGCCCAGAACCGTGTCCAACTGGGTTTTGAATATCTGTAAGGATGGAGGCTCCACAAACTCTCTGGGCAACCTGTTCCAGTGTTTGTCCACCCTCACAGTAAAAAGTTTTTTCTTACCTTCAGATAGAACTGTATTTCAATTTGATCCCATTGGCTCTTGTCCAGCCACATGCCACCACTAAGAAGAGTCTGGCTCCATCTTCTTTACAGCCTCCCATCAGATATGTCTACACAGTGATGAGCCCAAGCCCAAGTCTTCAATTCTCCAGGCTAGGCTGTCCCTTAATCATCTTTGTGGCCCTGCACTCTACTTGCTCCAGTAAGTCTATTCCTCTCTTGTACTAGGGAGCCCAGAGCTGGAGACAGCATTGCAGATATGTGTTCACCAATTGTTCTGCAACAGGAGGTGCTGTTTTTTTGTGATCCCAGTAAGAAAGGCATTCAGACTCTGTGAAGTATGATATCAAATATTGTTTATTAGACCTAATGCTATAAAAAATGTATAGGTAATATTAGGTCCCTTCAGATGCTGGGAACCCCAAGCTGTGCAGCATTAAATGGGCTTCCAATCAGCATGCCATGCAGACCTCGTCCATAGAAAGGGTTACCCCATTTTGATCATTCGAGTTGCTACAGGATTTTCTTAGAAGAAAACAACTCTATTCAGCATTCCTACCATCAAACAAAAGGGATGTTTGCACAAGAACTTCTTGCTGCACATTTAGATAAAGGCAAGGCCAGGCAGGCAGTGCAATCGCCAGTGCCAAGTGGAAGCTGCTTACAGTCTCCTCTGTTACCATGAGCTGGCTGAGCTCATCCTGCAGTCAAGGGGTTTGTGCAGCATGACATGGCCTGAAGGCCACACTGCATGTGCAGCATGGCGAGGCACAGACCTGCGCCTGCTCATGTTAAATGATATGTAGATCACTAACTCCTCCATGTACAGTGCTCTCCTGGACAGGATCACTATACCAGTGGTGGGCAGAGAGGAAGGATGGCCTACCTCAAACTGCTGGCAACAATCTTCCTAATATAGCCCAGGATGCTGTTGGCTTTCTCTGCTGCAAGGGCATGTTGCTGGCTCATGGTCAACCTGCTGTCCACCACGAACCCCAGAATGCTCTCTGCAAACCTGCTTTCCAGCCAGTCTACCCACAGTGTGTGCTGGTACATGGAGTTATCCTCCCCAGGGGCAGGACTTCGCATTTCCCTCTGTTCAACTTCATGAAGTTCCTCTCTGTCCAGTTTTCCAGTCTGTCCATGTCCCTCTGAATGGTAGCGCAACCATCTGATATATTATCCTCTCCTCCCAGTTCTGTATTATCTGCAAACTTGGTGAGGGTGCACTCTTTCTCATCATCTAGGTCATTAATGGAGATCTTAAACAGTATTGGACCCAGTATTGACCCCTAGGATGCACCACTAGTAATTATCCTCCAGCTGGATTTTGCTGCCTTTGCTTGATTTTATGCTTGTTAGGATGATTCCTGAGTAGGTGATCCTTGAATACCAACCAGATCTCTTGGACTCCTCTTTTTTCCAGGGCTGTATCCCATGGGATTCTTCCAAGTAGATGCCTGAAGAGGCCAAAGTCTGCTCTCCCAAAGTCCGCTCTCCCAAAGTCCAGGGCTGTTGTCCTACTTTTTGCCCCATTCCCTCCTCTCAGAATCCTGAACTCTACCTTCTCATGGTCACAGCAGCCAAGACTGCTCTCAGCCTTCACATTCCTGATCAATCCCTCCTCTTTTGTAGGTATGGTCTAACGGAGTGCCTGTCCTTGTTTTCTCCTTAGTCACCTATGTTAGGAAATTGTCATTGATGCATTCCAGAGACCTCCTGGATTGCTTATGTTCTGCTGCGTTGTCCCTCCAGAAGCTATTGGCATGGTAAAAGTCACCCCATGAGGACCAGAGACTGTGAACATGGGGCTTCTTCCACTTGTCTGAAGAAGGCCTCATATACTCCTTCTGCTTGATCAGGCAGTCTGTAGCAGACACCCACAACAATGTCACCCATGTTGGTCTCCCCACTAGTCCTGACCCATAAGCTCTCAGCTGGCTTTCCTAGGCACAGATGCATGCATCCCCGTGGCACTCTCATATAAAGGGTACCTCCTCCTCACCTTCCTGGCCTGTCCTTCCTAAAGAGCCCAGGTCCTTCTTTTGCAGCATTTCAGTTGTGTGAGCTATCCCATGTCTCTGTAATACCAATGAGACTGTAGCCCAGTAACTGTACACAGATTTCTAATTACTCCTGCTGTGCCCTGTGGTGCATGCTTTGGTGTACTGGCACGTCAGAGAGGCACCCTGGCATGCTGGTTTCCCAGAAAAGGTATGGGAGCTTTCCACATAATGCTGTTCCATAGACACTCCTTATTTATGTGCATATGCTTGAGGTGACCCCACTCAGCCCTATTTTATTGGTTACAAGGTCCCTTCTGTTCACATCATCCCAGACTCTTTGCTTGCTAACCCCATCCACCACTTCTTCACTTTATTGCTGGTCACTCTCTCCCTTCTTCATTGTTCTTACTTTAAAGCTCTTCTTATCAGGTTGGACAGTCTGTTGGCAAAGATACTTTTTCCCCACTTGGTCACATGTCTTTTCTCCCTTCCAAGCTATTATTGATCTTCAGAGAGGTCCCCATGGTCACAGAAGCCAAAACCTTGTTGCCAACACCACTTGTACAAACAGTCGCTGACCTGCAGGATCCATCTACTCCTCCTCAAGCCCTTCCATCTCACTGGCAGGATCAAGGGGAACACCACCTGGGTCCCCATGACCTTGATCATTGCCCCCAGAGCCATGCGGTCGTGCTTGATATGCTTCAGGTCTCCCTCAGCAGTATCATTGGTGCTCACATGGAAGAGTGGAGGGGGGTAGTAGTCTGAGGACTAGACAAGCCTTGGCAGCCTCTCTGCAATGAGCAGGCTCTTAGATCCTCCTGGTGAACAACTATTGCTTCTTGAATGTTGTTACGTCTCAGTCCTTTGGGTTATTTCAGTTCATGTGAAGAACTTTGTGTTTTCTAGTCAAAGAGATAATTTTTCAAGTTCACAGGAAACCTGCTTCTGGAAACAATGTCCTATTATATTTGTGCTGCCTCTCTGATATTTCGCACTCAATACTCTTGTACAGGACTCTGGTAATATAATAACAATATTATGCTGACCTGGGATGTGTTTGTCTGCAGGTACTGCTATGTGTGTACACAATGTGTACACTTTCTTGGTCAATTGAGACTGGTGGTAGTGTACAAAATGTATTGCTTTTCATGTTCAAAGTGCTGTACTATGTGGAATGCTAACTAAATGTCACACACACATTAAATATTTGCACATTAGGTGGAACCATGTTCATCTACATTGTAGATTGAATAAAGACTTCACTTGCTTCCTACTACATTTTTAGTCAAAATGTAGCAGTTCTGGCAAAGGACCTGGCTTACCTTTGTTTAGCTCTGGTGATTTCATCACCTCAAGAAGATTAGTAGTAACAGGAAAGATTCAGTGAACTTTGATAAACATAATGCAGAAAAACCTGCGCAAGTGTTTCTTAGTTCTGCTCTATAGTAGTTTCCAATAGTACTGTTTATGGTAATTTCTCACACACACACAGTCCACACAGCCTGTAGGCCTATGATCATCTGCTCTAGTCTTGTGATCCTCTTTTCCTCCATAGGAGTTTTCACATCTTTCCCTGTTCCAAATTGCTTTGCAGCAAAAGAAGACCAAAAGATGAAAACTCCAAAAAGCCAAACCCATAAAGAAAAAATGTGTAAGAAAGGGATAAAAAGAACCAGATGGAAAAGGCTGAGAGACCAATTGGAAAGAGAAAGATGGCAGCAACTGTACTAGAGCCTGGTTGAAGGTTGTCCACCACTCTTGCAATTTTCTGTCCACTGCTAGATTTCAGAGTGGTATTTGCAGTCTTAGGAGTGCACAGAAAAAGCACATCAGATTATGCTTGAGATTTGTTCTTGCAGGTTGTCTTCAATTTCTCTGTTTTCAAGTGTTATAGTAAGTTGATTTATTTGCTCTTTACCAGCTTGAATTTTTCTCAACTACAGTCTTATAAAAATATACATGTGGTCCATATTATTAACAATAATAAAAAAGCTTGATCTGTGCTTTCTGACTCATTTTACCTTAATGAGCAAAGTTATTTACAAAAGCACCTGCCACTAAGAAGCATTTGTGGTGTTCAGAACATATTTTTTGGAAAGTTAAAGCATTCACTATCCTTTCTCCCTCTCTCTCTTCTGTCCGCATCCGACCCCTTTTTAAAACTCCAATGCAGTGTTGAGGACCAGGAGTCTGAGCAGGAATACAAGGCCTCCTATCACTCCTTTAATCATTATATCTGTGTTCACAATATTGCAAGTGGTCTCTTAAATCCTGCAATTTCAGAACTGGTCAAGCTCTCTATCAAAAATAGCTCCTTTGCCCCTCACCCCTGGAAGGCTGTTCCAGAACTTCATAGTTCTGATCATTAGAAACTTCTCCCAGATTGTCAGCCCACATCCTTCCTTGGGGAGTATAAATAAACAGACCATATGTTCTTCTGCTAACATTGTCTTTTAGCTTAGAAGTTCCTTCTCCTTTGTATTTTCCCTCCTGGGAAAACAAAGAAGCAATCATATCCCCTTTTCAACTTCATTTTATTAGGCTAAATAAAGTAAGCATTCTTTTTTTTCTTTTCATATGATCTCCTTCACAGGTCATCCTGCTTGTGTTTGCTATGCATCTGTTACAGTTATAATTCATCCTCTTCAAACAGTAGGATTAGATTCATATACAATATTACAAAGGAAGGCTTACCAATACCTAGAGCAAAATAATTTGTATTTTACTATTTGCTGGAAATACCTTTCTTGATTTTCTTAACTGGTTTCATAGGCTTGTCCTACTGATGTTTCGTAATCATGCTGTAATCAAGCAGTATATGGAGTCTCCATCTTAATTTTTTTCCAGTCCATGAACACATAGTAGAGAGAAGAAATTCTTATTGATCTCTAACTATACACTCCTATATTTTATACTACAGAATTTAATCTCATTTCTATAATTTTGGTCCTCCAGTTCACCCAATTTTTTGACTCATTTCCCAATCTTTCTGAAGAAGCCTGTTTAATGAAATAATGATATGGCTCTTCATTATCACAGCCAAATAAGCAGTTCTTCTAGAAGTGACAGTTTCTGGTTTCAACTCCAGATATTTTTGGCAATGAGAAAAAAACAAACCAAACCACAAAGCAACCAGATCCCTTTGCCCTCTTCACCTAAAGAACAATGTTTTAGGCAAGACACTGTCTGTAAAAAAGCCAAAAAGGTACATAAGTGCTGAAGGAAGAAAACGGGCTGGAAAAAGTTTGGCTTTATTTGAAGTGGGAATATTGGGTGTTCATCGGCTTTGAAAATAAGGTTGTGGGGGCAGGGAGGTTGGGGAATGTACAAATTAGCATCTCCCTGAGCCAGTTTTGGAGTATAAGGAGAGTTTGTTTCTGCTAGGTTGAATGAAATGCCTATGGAGTCCACAGGCAAGGACATTACAATTGATCATCAATAGGGCTGAGAAACCTTAAAAGGAATTATCAATTTTTTGCAAAATTAGTTTTTACCCGTGTAAACACTTGAGCCTGCAGCATTCCTGTCAGTCAGTCCCGTGCCAGTGTAGCTAGAGTTTCTCGAGGGGTAGAACGCTGACCTTTCTCTGTAGAAGAAATAGCAAGAAAAAGCTGCCTTAGTATTTTCCAAGGAACCATGCTTTCACAGAAAAGTATTAGCTTTGAAAATACAGCGTCTGATGGCATATTGCTTTCAGAAAACTCCTGCAAAAACATAAGCAGAATTTGGTCTTGCTGCAACCCAGTGTCAAGGCTTGGAGTCCTCCTGCTTCTGCAGTCCATGGCTCTAGGGTGAACCTTGTGGCCTGTCTCAAGGGGAAAGGCAGAGGGTTTCCTGGTTACTTACTGGCAACTCTCCGCAGCAAGAGCCATAGGAGGTTTTGGATTGGTTCTTCATGGTACAGAAAATCCGTGCTATGCTTGAGCATGTGAGGAACTTCAAAGCTGGGTGAGGCTCAGGATTCAGACTGTGTCATAGTTTAAAAATGAGAAATTCTGCACAAAACAGCAACATTTTCCAGCTGGGGAATTTTGGGTTGTGACAAATTGCAATGAAGAAATCTGCTCCCTAGAGACTTCACTTAGCATATCCTTTATAAAGCTCTCCTTTATTTCTTCCATTATTAACACAACCACCCACCTTACTGCTGCAACTGACTCTTCCTTGCTGCAGGGCCAGCTACCACTGCCACTGGAGGGAGACAGCAAAAAGCTGTGTGCTCTCAGATGGATGCTGTACAGCAGAATGAGCAGGCTCAAGCCAGATCTCATTGGAGAAAGATCCCATGGAAAAAGAAGGTAATTCCATTCTTCAGCACTAACAGGTGCCACATGGAGCAAGTATGGAGTGAATTGCCAGAGTGGGGACTCTCGTCAGCTAACTGGTGGAGTCTACCAGTTGCCAACAGGGACATAAATGTTTGGAGGTCACTGTAAGTTTAGGTGAATGCAAGGCAACAGTTCAAACAGGTTGGCCTAGGGCAGGTGGAGTAAATGCAAAGCAAAGCAAATATTTGCAAGACTTAAGGAAACGTTCAGAAAACAGAGACCTTGCAGCTGTGCATCTATGGCAGTTCTGCGTTGCCTACATTCTTGCCTGACCTGGATATTTTCCTTTTTCTTCCCTGAGTGGTTCCCTTGTGTTCTTGACAGTTTTAAAGTTGATATTATCAGCCTTATGAAACAATACAAATTAAAAAAACTCAAAAGGGAGTTCTCAGGTTGCACATTTTATTAATGGTCCACAATACCTTTGGCTGATGATGTGTGTTAGCAGAAGAGTTTTCTGGCAGAAAATACAGATTTCATTGCATCAAAATATTTTGCAGGCACATAATGAAAACCTGTTTTGTTAGAAGTTCTAGCAGCTTCTAACAAACTTGGTCAGCTGCCCTTGACCCAAGCCTGCCTGAAGATTTGTTGTAGCTGCCCCGTGTTTAGGGACGGTCAAGCACGCTTTCAGCTGATGTGAGAGAGACCTATATGAGAGCCAGGTCTAGAGCACAGTCAACAGACAGCAGCTTGCTCAGAAAGATGCAAAGAAGAGGCCATCATCTGAGTTCAGATCAGCTTAAACACTTTCAGGTACGGTGGGGATGTGCCACAGGCCACTTTCCCCAGCAGGTGATGAAGCAGCTGTTCCTGCCAGGACAGAGGCCTCTACCCAGGTGGAAGTTTGGATGGTGAATGCAGCCCTGCAAGTCCCAGGCTGCAGGGAGTGCCTGCAGCTTCTCTGAGGCTGGAAGAGATGGCCTCCTGTTCTGCAGGAGGTGTTACTGTTGTCAAAGAGCTGTGTCACCAAGTGGAGGAGTGATGGGAAGAAATCAGCTGGCTGTGCAGCATCAGAGAGGATGAAAGAGAGATAGTCAGGGGCATGGGGGTGATAGTCAGGGGCATGGGGGTCAGGTGGTATTCTCTTCAGTCCTGCTAGTGAGGGGAAGAGGAGGGGACTGTGTGTCAACAACTGTTTGCAGAGCTGGTGTCAGCAACAGGGTTTTGGTTTGGACCATGGGACCCTGTTTGAGGACCTACATCTACTTGGGAGAGATGGGATCCACCTCACTAAGCAGGACAAAGGCATCTTTGACAGCAGGATGGCTGACCTGGTAAGAAGGTCTTAAATTAGGAATTACGTGGGAGGAAGAGTTAACAGAAGCCCTGTGGGAGAGTGATGCACAGGGCTGACGAGCAAAGGGGCTGGGGTGATGTATACAAAAGGGAAGACAAAATCAACAAGTCAAAGCTTAAGTGGGGTCACCTCAAGCATCTGTATTTAAGCAAGGAAGGTCCCACAAGGCACTATAAAGCAGGGGGAGAGGGAAACAGACCCTTTCTGGGAAATGAGCATGCCTCTCTGAAATGCCTGTGCACCAATGCACATGGCGTGGGGAATAAACATGGTGAGTTAGAGATGTGTGTGCCATTCCAGACCCCACTGGGATCATAGAGAATTGATGGGATGGTTCCCATAACTGGAATGTTGCAATGGAGGGATACAGACTCCTTAGGAGCGACAGGCCAGGAAGACTAGGAGTTGCCATTTATGTGAGAGAGTAGCTGGAGTGCCTGGAACTCTGCCTGGGGGTGGATGAGGGGCCAACTGAGACCTTATGAGCGAGGATTAAAGAGAGGACAAGTAAGGACATTGTAGTGGGCATCTGCTATAGACCACCTGAGAAGTAAGAACAAGTGGATGAGGCCCTCTCTAGGGAGATAGGAGCAGCCTCGCATTCCCAAGCCCTGGTCCTCATGGAGGACTTCAAACACCCCAATATTTGCTGAAGGGACAGCACAGCAGGACATAAGCAATCCAGGAGGTTCCTGGAGAGCACCAATGACAACTGCCTTACCCTAGTGGTAGAGGAGCCAATGAGGAGAGGTGCTATGCTGGACTGCATACTCACAAATAAGGAAAAGCCTGTTGGGGATGTGGAGGTTGAAGGCAGCCTTGGCAGCAGGTGAATTCATTAAGATTAAGTCTCATCTGGAAGGAATTAGATTCACCCTCCATGACACTGTCCCATGACATGACTCAAAGTACAGTAAGTAGGTATGATCAGGAGATTAGCTGCAAAAGCACAGTTCCGATCCAAACTAAGGAAGCACAGTGACTTTCCCAAGGCTATGAGTAAAGCCAGAATTTCTCATCACAGTCATGATCCCTGCATTACTGCACCAGGTATCTGTGTGAGGGAGCCTTTGCAGGTCTGCAACTAGGAGGCAGTGTGCAGATACATTTTCAGTGTGCAAATAAGTCATGGTCTTAGCAGAGAGGAAAAGCTCCTTTAAAAATCAAGGTTGAAATGAGTAAGGCAGTTACTCTGCAGGTTTATGGGGCTAAGACAAATGACATTGATATACCTTTTGATGATAACAACACACAGGAATGGCTGGTGAATATGTTTAGACTAGCAGTGTGGTAGAACCACGCACCCCAGTGTTATTTAACATCCCAGCAGGCAGACCTGACTGGGGGAACTTTGTTGCTGTCTTAACACTCAGTTGAAATTAGATATGCATTTTCCTCTCTTGTCTTGCTAGAGGAACCTCTATTCTTCTGGTCATGAAGGCTCAACAGGGAAACTGCCAGTTTCCTGCAATCTAGCTTTACAGTGTAAAAACTTGTATTCCTTGCATATAAATGTGCAAAACCTTTTCTCCTGAGAGTATTGTCAGCATTATACAGAGTTTAAACAAAAAGGTATCAATTGTAATAATATTTCTCACTGGGGAGTTTAAAGTTACAGGAAACTATAAAAGTACTGCAGCTTGTTTAACTTAAGGGTCAAGAACAGCTGATGGGATTTGATTTGGTCTGAATGGGATGTTAAGAGGTAGTCAGCAAAGGAAACTACATGTGGATATTCACTTTCTCTGTCTCTTATGGACTGTGATAAGGAAGTTTTGATTATTTTGGGTTTTCTTTAATTTTTTATCTGCAAACCTTAGTATGCTATCTTCACGCAGAAATCTGTGTATTTTAGACATTTGCAGTGGGAGAGGGTCTTAATGTAGATTTGGAACTAGAGAAGATACTACTAATTTTAGATTTCTGTCCAGGTATGCAGCTGTGCATAGCTCTAGTCTAAATCTTCTTCTGTAGGAAGTAAAAAGTTCTGAGCCTGCAATTTCAACTTTTAATAGTCTAAACCACAGACAGAAATCGCAGCCCCAGGAACTTTGCTTTTGTGTACGGGGAGCCAGACTTCAGGCAGGAGATGGGGTTCCCATACCTGTTGTGCCACCCCGAGGCCGGGACAGGCACCGCGCTCTGTCTGGGCTCTCCAGTACCCTTCAAGGGGAAAACCAGGCCTGTTAAAGAGCTCACAAGCCATCCTTTTCATTTAAGAGATTTTCTTTTCTCCTTAGCTGTTTGTGCTCCTGCTTAATCACTTTAAACCACCCTGGGACTGCTCTGCCTTGGCTGCTGCTTATCTTCAGGTTTCTTAGGGATCAGCTGGGTATTAGAAGTGCTCAGCGTTGAAGTGCTTTTTTATCCCTGCGGTTTAGTGCACCTGGCTGAACTTGCTGACAAATCTCCTTAGTTCCAGCACTATGGCTTACTACAGATACTGAAGAGATATGTTAGCTCCAGAAATTCTAGATGAACTTCAGAATTTACTGATGGCAGGGTTGCTTTTGTTTTTTTCTTTTTCCATGCAGAAGTGCCTTTTTTTTTTTTTTTAATCTTCCCTGAAGTTTTGTGGGGTTTTTTTTGTGTTAAGCTTTTCCAAATCCCACTTGGACAATTTTAAAACAAAGTGTTTTTTTTTTTTTTTTTTTTTTCTTCCCTCCCCTTAAACAACCCTTTAGATGAGAAAATAAGCCTACTACCACATAAAAAGTAAATTATCCATGTGATAGCCCTGTGCTTCAGGAATCATTCCTACAGCTTTGAAATCAGTGTCTGTCTGTGTGTGTGTAGGGATTTCACCTTGTCTTTCCCCTCTGGAACAAGGTCTTCCCAAAGCCTTAGGTCTTTTCAGGTTGAGAAATACAACTCTCACTCATTGCTTGTAAGTACTTTTTGAAAACTATACAGGAAAGCTACATAATAAATCAGAAAAGAGTTCTGGTTTCCAAATAAATGAATTGTATCTCCTCCCCTCCCCAGTTCACAAGGGTCTGTGTCCAGGATTACCGCATTTCAGTTACCAAATAAATCAGAGGACCTCTTGGTGGAGTATGTTGCTTTGTGTACAAGACCATGATCTTATCTGTGTGTTAAATGATAGTTTTTCACAGCTTTGGAAGCCAACATTAAAAAATGTAGCATTAGCAGATTATTATCAAAATAGTAAAAAGCTGAGGAATAGATACTTGAATAACAGATAAAATGTCTGAAATGAGCTTCTTCCCCACTCCCAGTAATAAATGCAGCCTCATAATGGTAGTGCTCAGATTGAAGCTATGAGTCTGCAAACATGCACTTGTATAGTTCCCTTCTTCTAGGTGGGAAGAGCTCCAGGCTTTTGTGGAGTAAAATTTCTTAATAATGTTCTTATAAATCCTTGGTCTTAAGGTTTTATGCCTTGGTTAGGAAAGTTCATTCAAGGTTGGCAGCTGGTACAAAAATGTTGGTCTGACCTCATGATCAAACTTTTATTTTTGATACAACTAATGGGAGAAAAATCTGACTGGTTGTGCACTTCCCATCAGCAGACAAATTTCAAAATAGGAGTATAACAGGTCTCAGCTGCATGGGATTTAAATCTGAATGACTTCTTTGGATAGGAACACTCTGTCAGTGATGGTACAGCACTGGAGCATAATACAGCCTGTATGTTGCCTGGGACCTTTGCGCAAAGTTTTAATAAGGACTTGAAGTATCTACTCACTTTATTTTTACAGATGTCATAGAATAGTACATCTAGTCTAACATGCTTAATGATAGTAGGTATGACAGTTCATCTGGTTCTTCCTGTATTAAGCCTAGGAACTTATTGAACCACGAACATAATTTAGTCTTTCATGAGCTGATGGATTGGGTCAACCACAATCCCATTAAGTTCAACAAAGACAAAAGTGAAGTTCTGGGAGGGAATGACCCTATCTGCCTGTACAGACTGGGCACTGACTGGCTAGCAAGCAGCTCTGCGGGGAAAAGCCTGGGATTCTTGCTGGACAACAAGTTGAACATGAGTCAGCAGTTGCAGCAAGGAAGGCCAGCTGAACACTGAAACATGTTATCGAAGGCATAGCCAGTACCTCAAAAGAAATTATCATTCTCTTCTACTCAGCACTCAGTCACCTCTGGAATGCTGTGCCCAGTTTTGGGCCTCCCCATGTAAGAGAGGTATCAGCCAACTGGATTGAGTCCAACAGAGAACAACTAAAATGGTCGGGGGCTGGAGCACATGATGTACCAGGAGAGGGTGAGGGTGCTGGGCTTGTTCAGCCTGAAGCAGAGAAGTTTTGGGGGAGATGTAATTGCAGTTCTCCTCTACCAAATGGAAAGGGAGGAGAGTTATAGCAAAGATGGAGCCAGGTTCTGCAGAGGTGCACAGTGAAACAAAAAGAAGCAATGGACACAAGCTACATCAAAGGAAATTCTCACCAGACAGAAGGACCCTCCTTCCACCTATACCCCTACCCCAGGAGTGGTGCAGCACTGGAACAGGTGCCCAGAGATTCTGTGGGATCTCCATACTTGGAGATATTCAAAATTCAGCTGGACATGGGCCTGAGCAACCTGCTCTGGCTTTGATCCTGCTGTTAGCAGTAGGCTGGAAGAGAGACTTCTAGAGGTCCTTTCCAACCTAAATTTTTCTAGGATATCTGAGTACTTAGGGAGTTACTAAGACCTTGGAAGAGGATGGTGTCTTACAGAAACAGCTTGGAGTATTAACAGATGTGGAATCACAATGTCCCAGCAGAGCTCTGGCAGAGGCTGCGACTCAGTCTCCTAGGGCATGAGCAAACAGTTGTTAGGACACTGCCATGCAGTGAAATATATTGCCCTTTGAGCTTGCCATAACAGCATACCATTACAAAATGACTGTGCGGTTCCTAATCCCTCTAACGTTGCATGATTTGATCAGCCATGTGAAGTCCTATGTGTAAGGCAGGCTACCTTCTACAGGATGGACGATGGAGCAGACAGAACAGAAAATAGAAGATAAGATATTGAACTATAGATAGAAAACTAGAACCAGGAATGCTTTTGTAATTAATGAGGCATTATTCATGTGACTACATGAAGGGCAAGGATGTGTAGGTACAGATATGTGAGAATGGGACTTCATGCCCCCATTAGAAGTCACCAGTAAAATTCATCACATGAGAGCCCCTGCAACTGTACAAGCCTATTCCCCTCTCCTATTCAGTCTGTACCTGTCAGTGATCTCCAGGACTGTGACAATGTCAGCCAGACCATCTCTGGTTAGATATAATCACACACTAAAAAAATGTTGAGAAAGGGCAAAGGCATCCATGTGAGGAACAGGATATAAATGCAGATTTTTCTTTTGCAGTAAAACTACTAAATCATGTCTTCCCAGCCTGAAAACTCAGTTGTTTGCACATGAAATTGGAGAGAAGAGGGTATTTATTCTACCTGATCCCTTTGGTTCCCTACTTAAAAAATGAAGAGCTTTGATCTGAAATTAATGAAAAAAAAGCATAATCTGTTTTATACAGATGTACCCAGGAGACTTTTCAAATAGCACTTTTTTTTACTTGTATTTTTTTTCATTGGAGGCAAGGAACCTTAGCAAAAGAAGATATTTTTCAGGCTGATGTGCACAGCAATTTTTCCATCTAACTCTTAATAGACTACATGAGGAGATATCAGTCCCTTGGCTCCACAGTTTACTCTTGTGCATGCAGATTTGATTCCCTGTCTTACCACTGGAAAATACATGTGTTGGAGAAAAGGACTTTTGTGATTAGCCTGGTAAGTGTTGCAGATTTTCAAAGGTCCATTTTCTGAATGCACTTCTGTATGACCAGTGAGTTACAAGAGTTACGTTGAGGGGCTTTTGAAAAATCATAGAAGTGTTGGCTGGAGGGTGCCTCTGGAAATCTTTAGTCTGTCCTCCTGCAAGGGCAAACTGCCAGCCAACACCAGGTCACATCAGTCATGCCTTTGCCTGTCTGAATCTTGAAGACCTCCGAAGATGGAATTTCTGTGACACAGGAGCCGTTGAAAATGATACCCCGTTATCTGTGTTAACTCACTATCCCACAAGAGGTACCATGAAGCAGCTTTGCAGGAATCCATGACTAAAGAAGAAAATGTGCCCACAACTGCAGAAATAAAGATTAATTGGTTTGTTGATTTTAAAATGAATTAGCGTATTATACTTTAATGGTTTAAGCCAGATCTATATTTGGCACCTATTCTTCTAGAAAAGATTAAAAGGCTTTTGTTCCACTGATCCTTAGGATAATCAGACCTCAAATTTGAGATCAGGATATACAGAATGGGTTAGGGGAGTTAATTGTTGTTTAGAAACTGAGTGGCTCAGATTTTTTTCTGTCTTTTCAAATCCCTAAAACCTAACTGTTTTGCCTGAAAGTATGAATATTCCACTATGGATGCATTGTTTCAAGAAAAAGCCTCATGGCCTTGGTCTCCTGTTGTGTCTTCTGTGTTTCCAGGTGATGGTTTGGGGAAGCCTCGGAAGCTGGGGAGCCATATACTGTTCTTTATTAGTTTCCGTATGTTTGCACAAAATACAAAACAATTCAGTGCTGCACAGGCCTCTAAGCATCTACCATTTTATGGCATGATTCAGGGCCATAGCTTCGAATCACAGAATCATTTGGGTTGGGAGGAATTTCTGCATGTCAGAAGTCCAACCTGCTGCTCAAAGCAGGAGCGACTCTGAAGGCAGACCAGGTTGCGCAGAACTCGTGTCAAGTTGGGTCTTGAAAACCTTTAAGGACATAGACTGCACAACATCTCTGGGCAACCTGTTCCTGTGCTTTGTTATATTGCTGTGCATTTTTTCCCACCCTTACATCTAGTAAGAACTTCTCTTGCTTCAATTTATGACATTATCTATTGTTCTGTAGCTGGGCACCTAAGACCCTGGCTCCTTATTCTCAGTAACAGCCTGTCAGGAATTGGAAGGTGGCTTTAAGGTATCTCCAAAGCTTTATCTTCTTCAGTATAATGAAGCTCCATTCCCTCAGCCTCTCCTCACGAGACAAATTCTCTGTCCCCTGGACAATCTTGGTGTCCTACCACTGACCTCATTCCAGTTTGTCAGTATCTTTCTTGCACTGAAGGATCCAAACCTAGAAATAGCATTCCAGATGAGGTCTCATGAGCACTTAGTAAAGGAAATAATGATTTTCTACTATCTACTGGTTATGCTTCTGTTAATAGAGTGTAGCATGCTGTTAGCCTTCGCCATGGTCATGGTGCACTGCTGATTCCTGCTTAGTCCATTGCTCGCTAGGACCTCCAGTTCATTTTCAAAGCCAGTCAAACCTTAGGAAGTAGTTAGTTCAGCTCAGGTGCAAGACTTTTTTCATTTGTTAACTTTCTTGAGATTCCTGTAGGCCCTTCCTCCAGCCTGTCTAGGTCTCTTTGAATAGTGGCTGTGCCCTTGAGTATAACAAGCGTATCCCCGGTTTGGTATAATTTGCAAACTGTATGAGGGGGCACTCTATCTCCTCTTGTGCATATTTGATGAAGATGACATTGAACATGACAGGACAGGGCTATTGACTAGAATAGGTTCCTGCAACACTCCACTTGTAACCAGCCTCCAGGTAGAGCCCTTTTGATCCCAACAATACGGCCGGTTTTTCAGCTAGCTAATCGTCCACCCATGTAGACTGTAACTTCCCAACTTGGATACAAGGATGTTGTGGAAGACAACATTGAAAGCTTTGCTAAAGTCAAGATAATCAACATCCATGGCCTTCCCCTCACTGTGTATATAGTCTTTTCATAATAGAACATAATCAGATTGTTCAGGTTTGATTTATCCTTTGTAAATCCATGCTGACTGTTCCCAGTCACCACCTTCTCCTTCATAAGCCCAGAAATGGATTCCTGCTCCTTGATTTTCCCAGGGACTGGAATGAGACTGACTGACCTGTAGTGCACTCTATAGTCCTTCTCATCCTTTTTGAAGGTAAGTAAGTGCAATATTTGCCTTTCTCCAGTCACCACAAAACCCCCCAATCTGCCTTTCAGACATGATGAGACTGGCCCCACTATGACATCATCCAGCTTTCTCAGCACCTTCAGATCCACCCAGTCTGGTCCCATGGACTTGCATAGGTTGAGATTTCTCAAGAGATGCGTAACTTGTGTCTCCCTGACCAGTCTCTCCAGGCACAGAGGCCTGGAAGACCTTGTTGGTGAAGACCAAGACAAAAAAAGCATACTGTTTCTCGGCAGCTGTGAAGCTTGGCATGGAGGGACCAGGCATTGTAAAGATGAGGATAGGCAGAGCAAAGAAGAACAATTTTCTGGACAGGGACTTCATTTCATTCCTTGTAGCTGGACTGAAGCTAATCACATTCCAGCTCCGGACATAGGCAGCGATACTTGCTTATGAAAAAAAAGCCAAAGAGTAACACCCTTACATGAACAGCAGCTCCATAACCTCAGGTCCAGGCAGTAGGAAGGCTGAGTGTGTGAGGCACACAAGCACATTTACATGCACATACACAGAACAGATATATACATATACACGTCTGGCCACACAGATCAACACATGTGGAAAACACAGCATTCATGCAAACACGAACAGCATCCACAGCTTCATCCTGCTCCCCCCATTCCCTGTTCATGATGAAAGCCCATTAATGGGTAATACCTGTGCATGTAAATATATATATATATATATATATACAATATTGATCACTCCAGTAGCAGGTCTTAGACACCCAGTCTATCCAGGAGCTGGACCCTGCACCACCAAGTCTTCCCAGTTGCTGGCGCCTGGAAATATGAACCCCTGAGGCTTGCAGCCCCACTTCAGTCCTGTACAATCCCAAAATACTCTTCACAGCATCCCATAAAAAGTCCCATACCCCCAAAAGCAGTAACTCCCCTCCATCCATAAGATGACCCAGAGATTGTCTTCAGCTGACTCATGTGCTGGGTTTCACCTCCCAAAATATGGGGCTGGTCGCTGCCCAGTGGCAGCCCTGGAGGGAGCTGGGTCAGGGTGCTCCAGTGGTTGTGCTCAGGTTACTGGGGTTTCCCCACCTGTTGTTTTTCCTCTGTGCTCTTTTGTGTTTGTGGAGATTATCCTTTAATCACACACCCTAAGAAAAAGTTAATATGGTGTTGTAGTCTAGACAAACAGCAGAAACAGATCCACTGTGTGGTTTGGTTGGTTTGGTTTGGTTTTTTCAAAACAGAGCAAACTTGACCATTCATTCATATTTAACATTTCTGCCAAGGAGCCCGCAGATCTGCATGGATTAAGTTTCCTTCCACACCTTGCCCATCACCCCTGTGTGAGTCTTTGAGATACCATTTGCTCTGGATGTGGTCAGAAGGTGCAGCTAGGTAAAATCAAACCATCGGGACAACATCCAGTATAGCGGAGGTCTCAGGAGGCTCCTGTTGGGACATAAGTGAAGAGTTGTGAAGCTTCTGCTGAGAAGCAGATACGGAAAGCAATGAAAGAAAGTGCTCCATGCACTGTGCATTCTGGTGCATTCCCCATGAGCAAAGTCAATCATCTCATAAGAATTGACCATGTGCAACATCACCCTATGCTGATACAGATAAGTGCACTCACCTGTGCAAGCCTGTAAGGTGACACATTACACATGAAGACCACTTATGTGGAAGACTTGGGCATGGCATTGAAGTAAGGAGTATCTCCAAATACTCAAAAGCTCTTTGTGGGTCTAGTCAGAGAATTTCAGAGAGGGTAGCTCTTCACAGAGATGTCAGACCTGTCCCATTTCCAGTTCTGAAAAGCAGCCCCACCTGGGGAGTTTCAGATTCATTACACAAGAGAAATACATGTTGCGGACTTCAATCTCTTGCTTCTGTGAGTCTGGCATAACACCTGTTACCAAAAATACAGTCTGCATAGTAGGATGACCCTGTCAACAGTGCAGTAAAGCAATGCACTTTCTGGCCAACTGATTAAAAAAAAATATATTTGCAGGTATTGCTGTGTGATGAACATTAATCTATTTTTAAAAGATTCCCTGAAATAGCTATTTATGCTTTAGCTGTTTTTTATGATTCATCTAAAAGGATGGATAATCATGGCTAAACCATTTCGACTGGATTTCCTGTAGGCCGATGTTCAAATATATGAGCACAGAATCTGATTCATATTTCCGTGACATCCTGTCTGGGTCATCTTTTCATTTTTGTGTCTCCCCCATGACACCCAGGAGTCCTATTCTGTTTCCATGAAGAAAACACAGAAGTTTTGCTTTGAACTTCGGTGAAGCCAAAAAATTGGGTTCTTTACGTTTTTGTCCTACTCCTACTGCTTGTTTTGTTAGTTAGGCAAAACAGCAAGGAACTGGTGCTTAGAAATCTACAGCTGTGTTTTGTCAGGTAGAAAAAAATCTGGCTATTGCTGTATATGTCTTATCATCACGGTAAGTGTTAAACAGTGCAAGTAATTTACATTAATAATGCAATTGAATGAGCTTTCCTGTCAATTCAGCTGAGAACATTATGTGTAAAGCCCAGATTTCCCCCCCACCCCACTACAAAAGAATGTTCCTTCCCTTCTCAGACTTGGTCAAGACAATTACTTCAGGAATAGAGATGAATTATATAAGGCTGTACCCTGGCCATCTGACAATCTTATATCTTCCCAGTAGGCACAGTACTAACTTTATCCCAGCACAGCGCTAGGGCTAATATGAGTCATCTGATAACTTCCTCATTGTGCATTGACCTCAACCTTGGACCAAAATAAACATAAATTAAATTACAAACCTATACTTGGTACTCTCACACTCTCTTTTGTGTCTCTGAAGCTCTGAGAAGTGTGCCAGACTTGGAGGCTTTGCTTTCTTTCCATCCGGCTGTTGTGAAATGGGAGCTGAGTCTCAGAATATATTGTTGCCTTTGTCCTTTAAAAAGCCTGAGGGCCTGATCCTGTTTTCAGTGGGTTCAGCACTTATGCTGCTCTGTTCCTTTCAGGTGAATTACTTCTGAGTGATGCTGGTGTAAGTGTGAGCCAGTGTCCTCTGTCATATGGGAAAACCATTGCATCTTTCTCTGGAGGCAAGTCCTTGCTTCTAATATCTAGTTTCTTGACTTTCCCTCTGATTGCATTAATGGATGGGAAAGATATCTGTAGTTTTACAGTATTTTACTGTTCTCCCTGCCTGAAAGATACATGCAAGTTGGGGATCTCCATGAGGAGAATAGGGCGGGGGAGGGGGAGAAGAATCGGGGATAGGATATTGGGGATAAGGTCTTCTCTGAAACAAATCCACTTTGAAGACAAAAATTTCTATCTGCCTCCACACCTCTAGCTAGAGGTCCCTTAGCTGAATGCTGCATCCAAGAATGGTCAGCTGAGATGTGCTCTATGTGACAAGAGAGTGATGGCACATTGCCACACATGGATATGGGTTTATTAGAGCATTGCACTGAGACAAAGATAACCTCAGCTCTGGGGCTCACTCTGCCACTGATGTGCTTTGTGTCCTTGGGCCCTCAGCTTGCTGGGTCTTTTCCCCATGTACAAAAAAGGGCTCATCACTAAAGCTGGCCTGTTCCAAAGCCATATGCTTTTTAGGGAAACATCTGGGGTTTGGTAGTTTGTCTGGAGAAGATTCCAATGGGGCTAACTTACAGAGAGTGCTAAGTATCCCTGCATGAAAAATACGACTGCTGATCTTCTAAAGTCTTGATTTAAATCTCACTGGTCTGTTTTCTGTGAGTAAATTATAGAACAAATCTACCTCAGACTCTGGAGCCGTCCAGTCCTGATTTCTCTTGAAATAAATATTTGAAACTTCACAGTTAAAGGCAGATGTAAAGTCATGTTATTCTACAGACTGTCTCTGAACTGCTTGCTTTAAGATAAGCCTTGCACCCTTCACTGTTCTTGCTATGTGTTGGTCATGTTCTCTCCAATGTCTGAAACCACTAAAGCAGGAAAGTAATCAATGAAGAAAGAATAGTGAATGCAACACTTTTTAACGTGTATTTTCAGATACATTGTGTAAAAAACTCCCTAATGATTCAAAAACATTTTCATGCATAAATTTCCAAAGATACATATTTCTACAACCAGTGAATAATTCTGTAAATAAGCACAGCCCTGCCACTAGATGTGCATGTAAAGATGCACACATACACATAAAGATTTGTACAAATCCTACAGTTATTTGGCTTTAGTAACTACCCACGTATCTGGACAGAATAAAGGTGAATCTGACAGCAATTCCAAAGGTGAGTCAAGAAGTTTGGGTGGAAGACATTACTGAAACATGGAATAACTATTTCTAAAAAGACCCCTAAAAATAGGGACTTGCAGACAGTTCCAGCAAACTTTCAATACTGAATCTGACCTGACTGAATATACAGAGAGAGAAAAGATGGTTATGTTCTGAGAAAGAGCCTACTGACTTAATTTGTACCTGAACTACCCCAGAATGAAAGGATTCTTTCATCTGAAGCATTCAGGCTCAATACACCTTTTGTTTTACATGAAGCCTGAGGTATTCACCTCCTTTATAACTTGATCAGAAGATCTTTGTACTTGGCAGAATGTTCCCTTTAATGACAGTCAGGTTGGGATTATTTGTGCATCTCATTTTTTTAAAAAAGGACTAATGATTCAGAAGTGCATTCATTTTGAATGTCTAAAGTCAGGCACCTTGAAGAGTGTGATCCTGACAAGTGGTAAGAACCTGTTTTGAAAATCAGACTTCCTTTTTTCAACATGTACCAAGAATACACAAATGCAGCAGTTCCTTGTGGAAATGTACTAATGAGCTCATGTCTAAGTTCAGTCTTCTCTGGAAGCAACATTCTTTGTGTCTGTGGGGTACGAATTTGAAATGGAGACCACGTGTAGTGCCTCTGTAATAAGCACAGAAGGAAAAAAGTAAATCTCTGCTTTTATTCCCCCCCCCACCCCACCCCATGGAGACACTGGTGTGCTTCTGAAGAAATCAATGAGGTGCTCTGGCAATGTGTAGTGCTTGGAAGTCCTCATGGAATTCCCTAGTGTGGTTCTGCTTTTGCAGTTAATGGCCATCACTTGGGAACAGCAGAGAAAGAAATGCATTTCATGACAATCCCTACTTTTTGTTCCTCACCCATTTATCTGATTGTAATATTGGTCTGTGCCACTGATTTTAAGTGCAGTACACCCACAGCTATGATTTTGGAGCACACAAATGCTGACCCTCAGAAGTGTTTAGGTTTCCAGTAACCTTACCATGAATTCTACCTGTTATAATACCTTTGAAAAGAATGGCTGCTGTAGCTGGGCTCTGGAGAAAGCACCCTGCCAGGCTTTAAGTAACTGTCTAGTTTATATTTTTAATTTAAATCTGTGTCTGCTAGAAGGTCCTAGTCCATTCATTCTCACTTCTGATCTAGGATCAAATTCTGCACACAGGTATCATCCGGGGACTGAGCAGTCTTCCCCAGTGCTCTGTGGGTCTCTTGGACCTCAGTTAAACTAATGTTGACTTGCAGTAATCCTGATGGCTGCAGTCAAATTTCTGCATGTTTACCCAGGGATAATCAATAACACTCTGGGTTCAGAAACTAGAGTGACTCTTTACTGGAGCCTCCTTCACTTGTCTTTCTGTGAATTAAAAAATGGGGATTAGACATCCCTTCTTTCAAACAATGAAGATGGTAATCCTTCTTTATTTAGGAGGATTTGGGAATTACATTTTAACCAGGGCTGACTGGGAATCTTCTGTGAGAACAATTTTCTGATAGAAAATGCGTGTTGTCAGACACTGAGATTTTATGGGGAGAAAGCTTTTTATTTTCCCTTTTCTCCCCTGGGATGACTGGAGGGAGGGATCCTTGGTTGTCTGTTCACAAAGTTCCAGCTTCAGAGGAACAGTGAAACTTGGGAGCAGTTCTCAAGTGGGGATGCACAGCAACCACCTCCCTGCCTGCCCCACTCAGCAGCATCTCTGGCAGCCAGGCACTGGAAAAGGAGAGAAGCAGAAAGACACAGGACTTTGTTGCTTAGCCTTATAATTCCTATAAAGAACTACTGTCAGATCCTTTTTCTCCTTAGAAGCAGACAGGGAAAATGAAGGAAGAAATAAATAGATAGATAGATCTATCATAGATAAAGCACTGAACCCCTTAATGGCATGCATCTCATAAGTCAGAATTTCCACTAGTGTATTTCTGATGCAGAGAACTAAGAAGAAGTGGAAGACAGGCATATGGTGTTCCTTCAGGTTATCGTTTGTTTGGGTGTAAGAGGTCAAGTGAATTTATCTGACATGAGGCAGGAGTAGTCTGTACAGCTTGCTATTGCTTTGTTGCTACAGTGTTCTGCCTCAGCTAGATCCATCTGCAATTTTCCACATAACTCAGAAATAAACAGCATATACTCCTCATAGCAGTATATAGCATGGCCATGGATATCCCTGAATCTATTGGTGTAAGCTGGATAGGCTTACATGTAATTGAAGGAACACTGGAAGCAAATCCATTTAATGGGTTTTCAGTAGCACTGATGTCCTTCTAATAATAATGGCAGAGGAATGAATTTCAGGTCAGTGTTGCCCATAGAAGATGTCAAGGAGACTGGAGGAGGAGCAGTCCTGTTTCAGAACATGGACTTGCATTACCTTGCAGAAACAACTGCCAAGGAGGCCCACTGGAGTGGAAAGCAGTCTGATCCTTACAGTGTTCACATGGGATATGGGTACGCCTGCTTAGTAGAGAGCACTGGTTGGCTGCAGAAAAACAAATCTGTGCAAAAGCCCTCCTCAGAAGGTTTAGGAAATATTTTTCTTGTTTAACCTTCCTTGTACATTGTTTGGGGAGCATACACTGAGCATTTTACTGGGCTACAATGGTCCCTACAGCCTGGGCATCAGGTGTTGCAAATACCTCAGCATTTGCAGAATTACCTCAGTGATTGCATAATTATTGGTCAATTTGGGCTCACAAAAATAGATTGGATCCTTAAGGCTCTGTTCCAATAGCTGGCTCTGATGACAGCTCAAAATGCCTTACAAAATGAAATACAGTTAATGCTATTTCTGTCCTGAGCTAATCTATGAAGGTTTTTTTTTATTATTATTCTTAAATATTAATAGCAATGTCTCTACAAAAGATCTAAAGTCCAGAATTCCACATTTACCAATCATTTAGTCAAACCATTCCTCACATTAGGTGCTATTTATGCTAAAAAGGCTAAAGAAGCACTTATCAACTGGGTAAAAAACTGCAGGAATAGGATCACTATCGTTATGTGAAACAGTTCCCTTGGGAAAAATCCTAGAGAATCTGCTCCTGAGAACCTACTGGAAATGAGAGGGGATTTATTTGTTTTTAAAAGCCTGGAATACTTCATTTATTTTTAGATGTCTGGCAATTAATCTGGCTGCTTTAGGGATGCTTAAGCTTTTCATATAATCAAGTGAGGTTGCTTATTTTTCATCCAACGTCAAGATGTCAACAATAGTTTTGATTACATAGACCTGTCAGTTTGGTTATGTTTGCTTAATTGACAGTGTTAGTCTAATGAAGTCTTGTTTGCAAATACTTAGTTCTTAGGATTTTGCTGGCCTATTGCACAGACAGGATATAACAGAAAAGGGTTAGGAAATTATATTTTTGTAAAGAAAGCCTCATTCCTAAAAATCAGGGGCTACTCAATCCACAGTTCTAGAAAGGGTCAGTATATGATGATGCGTACAACCAGAAACTGAAATTTCTGTTTTTTCAGGGCTGTGAAACTGAAACATGAGAGTAGCTTAATCGTGAAGGCTCAAAACCAGTTTCCATGACAAATTTAAGGTTCCTCTTAATTTTTTAACAAATAATTTACAGATTTTCCCACAGGGACTAATTGACTCCAGTGAGAGCAAAATCAGAAAGAAATTCCATTCTGAACTGCAGCAACTAGAGTTCGAAACCTTGCTGAAAATCTATGGGAGAGGTATTATGCATTTTTCATAGAAAGCAATAAAATATTAATTCCTTTTAGTGACTTAGATGAGCATTATGAAAAAAGTATCAGAACTGGGGCAAAAGAACTGCATTATTTAACCACAGCCTCTTCATTACATGTTATTAAAAAGATGTTCGATATTTTGAGAGGAAAAAGACTTTCATAGTTCTGGTTATTAGAGTAAAAAATTAAAATCTAGTCAGTCTTGGGGGAGAGAAGAGAGGCTGTAAGAAGATGTTACCCTTCCTTTCTTTCCCCTGTCTTCTAAAGAAGCAAGCATCAACATTATAATTAAGGAATTTTGTTTGACACCTTTATGGGCACATCCCCTGTGCTGGAACAGCATTTTACAAGGCTGTTTATGAGAAAAACCCTTGGCAAAGTTAGATCCTAGCTCCATGAACACTGACATGCTGGGTTCCCTCTGAGTGATCCCAAAGAGGTTAGCAGGATTCCACCAGCTGAGGAAAGTTGCTCCCGTGCCTGTCCTTACAACAGTACCTAAGTTACTATATAAGGCTTCTCATGAGTACAAGATGGTGTAATATTTGTTTGTTACAATCATAATCCATTGGGTGTTGACATCTTCACAGCAAGCCTTGACCCAGCAAGGATATACAAGGTTAACTGTATGTATATCTCATTAAACTGAGAAGGGTGACTCAGGAAGGTCCCTGTTTTATTTTGCAGGCGGCTTTTGCCTGTTCAAGGGTTTTTAAAAAAGGAGTGGTGCTGCTGTTATTCTTCCTCACAAGAGCTGAGGCTTGGTTTGGCAGCCATTAGGAAACTGTTGGATATAAGTGGATAAGACAGCTGTAATAGGAGAGATGTCATGGAAAGAGTGTGATTCATTGCTTTGAGCTGTGCACAGAGCTCAAATACTTGGTTTAATTTGGTGTTAGGTGCCAAACTACATATCTATAGTTTGACACCAGGACTAGGAGAGATGATTGCTTTTTTCCTTTGCTCTTGCTGATCCTGAAACTCTTCCTCCTCTTTTGAAGAGCCTTTCCTGAATGTCTCAGGTTGATCACATTCCAGTTAGATATCAGTGCTGTAGACATGGTTTTCAAGGAGCAGCTGGAGCTTGGAGAATATACCCTTTCCTTGGAACTCCTTACTGTCTAGGAAGATTTATAACAAAGTTATCCCAGATCTGCTTCCCAGATTAACACACAAGGCTTTAAACTGCATCTAATGCTTAAAGTTGTGACTCTGTGAAGCTCCAAATCTTGAAAAATCCTAAAATTGGATGACTCGTATCAGACAGATCTGCAGTATAGCTCTCTATTTCCATTGCTATTTAACACATTTTTCAGGATTCATGAAGTTGTAGCACAGTGGTGGTATATACAATGAGGAAAGGGTAATGGCTGTTGTTTCCTATGTAATGTACATTTAAGCATGAGGGAACACTGTATTGCTGACAAAATAAGGTAAGCAACATCCACTGCTTTCTCGTCCTCCAGTGAAATAGTCTTTTCATCATAAAAGGGAATAAAGTTGGTCAGACATGATTTGCCATTGATAAATTCATGCTGGCTTCTCCCAATCACCTTCTCATCCTTCATGTGGCTGGAAATGGCTTCAAGCAGGATTTGCTCTGTAACCTTTACAGGCATGGCAGTGAGGCTGACTGGCCTGCAGCTACCTGAATCCCCCTTCTTGAAAATGAGGTTTTTATTTGCCTTTCAGACAATAGGAACCTCTCCCTGGTCACCATGAACTTTGAAGATGATAGAAACTGTCCTTTGAATGACATTGGCAGGCTCCATCAGCACCACAAAAAGCTTCCTGACTGATCCCATACAGTTATGTATGTCCAGTTGGTTTAAGTGTTCCCTAACTCCATCTTCCTCTGTTGTGGATAATGCTTCACTCCCACAGACTCTGCTATTAGGTTCAGTGTCCTCAGAGGCCGGAGGTCCAACTTTGCTGGTTACAACTAATGCAAAAAAAAAAAAAGCATTGAATACCTCAGTCTTTTTCTTGTCCTTTGTCTCTACCTTCCCTGCCTCACTGGGCAATGGGATCATTTATCTATTAGCCTTCATTTTTCTGCCTGTTTTCTTACGGACTCCATTCCCATTGCCCTGAAATCTGGGTCAGACTGAAAGCTTGTGGTTCTCCAGTGCTTTCCAGAAAGCCCAGGAGTGAAGGGGGATGTTTTTGCATGGGTAATTCCTACCAGGCATTTCATCCTCACCTTATCAGTGGCCCTTATGGTTTTCATTCAGCTTCTCTGCAATGCCCCACTGATTTTCAGCAGTTTTCATCCAGGGGAAGAGATGACTCATGTTACAAGGCTGATGCTTACATCTGTTTCTTATTGCTTCATATTTGAAGATCACCTTATTGTTCCAGTGGTCAAGAAGAGGGGAAGTTATTTCTGTTCTTTATAGCAATTAAGATGGGAGGACTGCGTGAATGGAATTAGCCTGTGTACTGGTTTTTGTACATCAGGTTCCTCTGTTGGGTTTTAATTGAGTTTAGTGGCTGTTTGGTCTATATTCAGTGAAAACAGTCCCAAAATACTGTCACTAAGCACAATGATCATACTACTGTTATCTTAAAAGAGTCTAGTAAAGCCCTCTCCACTCCAGCTAGAGGGTTTCTTGTTGATCTTAAGACTGTTCAAATAACATTTTTTTTTTCATGTTGATTGTCTACCTTGGGGCTAATTTGCTTGTTTGTTTTTATTTGGAAAGCTTCTGCTAAAACAAAGAAAGGGGAAAAAATTATTTGCCTGCCTCTGAAACAAAGTTGGTGGAAAATGCTTTGCTTTGCCTTTTAAAAAATTATTACACTCATTTTGCTGCAAAGCTCTACTACATTTTGAGCAGAGATGGAAAATTTGGCAGGGAAGCTGTTCTGATGTCATGATGTGCCTTTTGCCATCCTTGAAAAAATTTGCTCAATACATTCCTTTAACATGTATTTCCTTAGAGACTTGTCAGAGCTTTACTACCAAAATCCCTGAGGATTTCTTTGCACCAAGAAGACCAGATGTTTCCATGTCAGTGGGAGGGGCTGTACTGGCTAACCAAGACCTTGCTGCTCCTGTCCGTGCAGGATGGATGGGATAACAGGTGGCAGACCTGAGAGCTGTTCCTCCAGTGCTCTCTGTGCCCACAGGCAGGACAGGGAAGTGGGAAGGCGCATGCGTCAGGTGTAGAAGTACACAGAGTGGGATGATGGGAGAGGCAGCCTGAGATGAAAGAAGGAACACAGTGCTGCCAGCTTTGGCTTCACAGGTAGCAACATGAGCCTTTTTTTTCCAGATGAGCACTAGAAGCATTTCCATTCCAGGGGTGAACAGAAATCCCTGTGAAGGGCAGTTAGAAGTTACAGAAAGGCCAAATTCTTTCCCTGCTCTTCACAGGTGGGATTGGGATGAACAGGGAGAGCAAGCAGAAAGACCTGTGTGGCTCCAGGGAGCAGTATTCCCTTCTGCTTTCCCTCTTGTGTGCAACTGGTCAGTCTACTGCCTACACTCACCCTAACAATGCTCAGTGAGAAAAATGGACAGACGACCTTTATAGAAACCCTCCAATCAAAGAGAGGATAGTGAAGATGCCTTACTGGTCAGGGCAAATGTGGGGCTGAGGGACACAGTATTTACATGTTACAGAGATTATCGGTCAACAGGATGCGGACAGACAGATGTGCTATTTGAGGGACAAATGAGTTGTATGGAACCATGGTGGGGGGGAAGATCTTTGTGCAGATAAGATATTCTTCACAGCACTATGTATGTGTATGTGTGTGGAACACAGGATGGGGACTTACCTTCGTGACAGTGAGTTGCCTTCACATTAGAACTACACAAATCTCACTAAAATTTTTCCTTATCATACTCTCTCAGTCGTGACATGCAGTGGTGGCATAAAATAAAGGAGGTGACATGTTACAATACAGGCAACATCTAACAACCTGTTATAACTTGTAACAAGTAACACATTTAAATGTAACAAGTTTTCACGTGTCTTTGGGTGAGATTGTTTCTGGATTTAGGTTTTTTTTAATAATGTTTAAACAGGCTTCATGTGCATGCGTCTAGAGAGATGACCTCAGTGGAAGTTTCACTGGCTGACCCCAAACTCTCAGGGATGGGTGTTAAGGGATGCTGTAAGTGCCCGCCATCTCCAGCAGCTCCAGGACTCAGCGATTTCTCCTGCACAGATGCTGGAGCCCAGCCCCATGAGCCCAGAGACCCAGGGGTCTCCATCCCGGGCCAGTGGACGTGGCTGCTGCTTTTCCATTTGCAGGCTGAAGCAGTAGCGAGGCTGAGTGTGTATCCCAGAGACACGCACACTGACATGGTTGGCTATGCAGACTGCCACAGGCAAGGTGCTGCCTTCAACAACACCCATGTATAACTCTACCAGGACTCATAGAAAACAAAACTATCGGCAAGTAAGTCCCCTTCCTTCTCTTTTCTGGCTGCTCAGGATTGAAGTTCACTAGTGAAGGCACATATGGCACTCTCTAGGTTCACAAGCACACGCAATTCACACTCACAGATCCCCGGAGTACCAGACCCATGGGTCCCCTACTCACCAGCTAGGCACACAGCCTGTGACCCGTGGTCCCGCTTCAGCTGCCGGCGCTGAGCCCCTCACTCGCCCCAGTCCCCCCAGCAGCTACGCCCAGGACACACGCACCGATCCCAACCCAGGGGTTGGGCCAAGCCCCTTGCCTGCCCCAGAGCCTGGTGCCACTGCCCGGGGTCCTGCACCCCCCCTGACTCCGGAGCCAGCACCACGTCCACTCTCAGGGTGCCCCCGGTTGCTGGCACCTCGTCCTTACAGCACTGACACACACAAGGCAGGGAGTGAGATTGCAGGGAGAGGCAGTGAAGGAAGGGTTTAATGAGAAGCCAGGACAGACTGCAGTAATCAGACGCTGGCCTGGGTCAGACAAGTGCTTACATGCCATCAGCAACTGCTCACACATGACCCACACCTTTTTATACCCTCTCCTCTCTGTTCACTCCCCTTCCCCTAAACTTTCCTCAACAAGTTTTGCACAGTCCCACAGGGCCCCCTCGAATCCCAAATCTTCCTGTTTCCCCGCTTCTTACCAGTTACAAAGCCCAGGCTGGCCTTCTCCAAAGCTGTGCCTGGAGTTTTTTAATGGCCCATCAATTAGTGGCTGAAGACTTTTGGTCTTAGTCATTGCCTCCATTATCCCTTATCTATCAGATTTGTGTCTCTGTGTGTCTTTCTCTCTTCCCCGTTACCATCTTTGCATTGAAAGGGGCCTTGATTGATTACCTTAATGAAGCAGATGTTTCTTCCACATACCCTTACACTGGGTACATGGCACTGAGGTGGATCATTAACAGGATGACTTAGGAGAAAGTTACAGGATCCCTTACAAGGTAATATGTCACTTACTTCTCTTTTCCAACATACAGCTACATAGTCTCACTTTGTTAATATTAGTTTGATAATGAATAACTGATAGCATTGTTGTTTTGTATGATACTGCTCTCTCAAACCTCCGTTGCATTATATGCATGCACACAAAAGTCTACCATAAAATTTTCTGTTGCAACCACCACCATCTAAAGAGCATTAGAGGTGCCACTGGCAGCATGTGCAATCTGATTTTAGCCAGGACTCCTAGCAAGGGCTTCTCTACCTAGGCTAAAATCACTTTCCTCATTATACATTTGGAAGAACTGGGAGAGCCATAAATATCACTTGAACACCAATGCAGGAGATGTGCAAGAAATTAGGCAAGGAAGGGAAGAGGCCGGCATAGCTGAGTCATGACCTGTTGGTCAAACTAAAGAGCAAGAAGAGAATGCACAGGCAGTGGAAGAAGGGACCGGTATCTTGGGAAGAGTACAGGGACACTGCCTGGTTGTGTAAGGATGGGATCAGGAAGGCCAAGGCTCGGCTGGAGCTGAACCTGGCGAGGGACACAAAGAATAATATGAAGGGCTTCTAGAGGCACGTCAACCAGAAAAGGAAGGTTAAAGAAAGTGTACCCCCTCTGATAAGCAGTAGTGGTGAGCTGATAACAACAGATGAGAGAACGCTGAGGTACTCAACAAATTTTTTGCCTCAGTCTTCACTGGCAACCTCTCTCTTCACAGTTCCCGAGTCAATGGGCCATTTGATGGGGATCAGGGGGCAAAGGTCCTCCCACTGTAAGAGAAGATCAGGTTCGTGACCACCTGAGGAACCTGAACATACATAAGTCTATGGGTCTTGATGAGATGCATCCCAGAGCCTTGAGGGAATTGGCTGATGTAGTTGCCAAGCCACTCACCATCATACTTGAAAAGTCATGGCGGTCAGGTGAAGTCCCTGGGGACTGGAAAAAAGGAAATATTGCACCCATTTTTAAAAAAGACTAAAAAGGAGAAACCTGGGAACTAGCGACCTGTCAGCCTCACCTCTGTGCCTGGGAAGATCATGGAACAGATCCTCCTAGAAGCTATGCTAAGGCACATGGAGGACAGGGAGGTGATTCGAGACAGCCAGCACAGCTTCACTAAAGGCAAATCCTGCCTGACCAACCTAATGCCCTTCTATGATGGAGCGACTGCATCAGTGGACAAGGGAAGAGCTATGGATGTCATCTATCTGGACTTCTGTACGGCCTTTGACATGGTCCCCCACAATATCTTTCTCTCTAAATTGGGAGGATATGGATTTGATGGGCAGACTGTTCAGTGGATAGCAAGCTGGCTGGCTGGTTGCATCCAGAGGGATGTGGGTCAATGGCTCGATGTCCAGATGGAGATCAGTGACAAGTGGTGTCCCTCAGGGGTCCGTACTGGGGCCAGTGCTGTTCAGTATCTTCATCAATGACATAGACAGTGGGATTGAGTGCACCCTCAGTAAGTTTGCAGATGACACCAAGCTGAGTGGTGCAGTTGACACACCTGAAAGATGGGATGCCATCCAGAGGGATCTGGACAAGCTTGAGAAGTGGGCCTGTGTGAATGTCATGAGGTTCAACAAGGCCAAGTGCAAGGTCCTGCACTTGAGTCGGGGCAATCCCCGGTATCTGTACAGGCTGGGGGATGAAGGGATTGAGAGCAGCCCTGAGGAAAAGGACTTGGGGATACTGATAGATGAAAAGCTGGACATGAGCCAGCAATGTGCATACTATTGTTATCTTCTGTCCCACTCATTCATTTGCTCACACAGCATAGGGTTGTGTTGTGAGCCTAAAAATTGTGACCATCTGGCAGGCCAGCATGTTTTTAATCCTGTGATAAATAGAGCCCTGGAGTCCCTGGAATACTTCTAGGGGGTCTCTCTCTCTGGAAGGCAGCTGTGAAAAACCAGGTTTACATAGAAAATACTTAAGGGATTTGGAAATAGAGGTTTAAAAGATGTTTAAAAGTTACTCATCTGTAGGATAGAAGTTGGGGGATTTTATTTTTCATTTTTTTAAAGCCCAAGACAAACACAGTATTAAAGGCACTTTAGGTTTACAGAGGTAAGCACTTGAAAGGTAGGAAATGCTCGCATGAAAATTTCTGGTAGAACCTGATTTCTCTTCCCCTTCTCCCTTTATTCCGGTATTGTGACACCATTTTTAGTTACACAGTGGTATATTTTTTCCAGTACAAGAACCTGTCCTCATTCAATGTACACAAAAGATAGTGCTCCAGGAATAGTCCTGTGTGACATAGTAAATGAGACTGTCATCATCATGGAAGTGTAATTCTGCCTCCATCAGTTAACGGTAGCACAAACATCATATTCAAAGCATAGTTTAGAGAAAGCCTGTGTAGTATTTTGTAAATATGAGAGCATCGGGAACTATACACTGGTTTGTTAAGAAATTACAACTGTAATATTAATGGTACAGGGAGACAGTTCATTCAAGCGTGGATGTGTGAACACATGTTTTTGTGCACACATGTGAATGCATTGCACTATGGCTGATGTTGTATCTCAGTAATAACATCTCCACTGAGTTTGCTAGCTTTTCTTCAAATGTGTAACTAATGGGGAAAGGAGGGAACTTTATATGGAAGAATGAAAGGCGACAGAAGCTCAGAGAACTGAGATGGATTCTTTCCTATCAGAGAATAGTCAGGGTTGCTTCTATCTTGGGAAAACTGAGAAGTCTTATCACTGCCCATTGTGGAAATGGTGGAAACTGCAGCACGTTGGATACACGAAGAGGGTATTGTTAGACGCTTGACCCCTACTCACCCTGCTGCCATCTGATGCTTTGAGATCTGAAGTTACACAAATTGAGAATTCCTCATATATTTTCTTCTCTTACAGTTTAATGAGAATACAAAAGTCAATGTTTCATTTCCTGTATTCAGTGAAGTCACTCATCTTTCATAGCATAAGTGCTGGAGCGTGTCCAAAGAAAGGCAACGAAGCTGGTGAAGGGTCTAGAGCACAAGTCTTGTGAGAAGAAGCTGAGGGAACTGGGTTGTTTAGTCTGGAGAAAAGGAGGCTGAGAGGAGACCTTATCGCTCTCTACAACTACCTGAAAGGAGGTTGTAGCAAGGAGGGGGTCAGTCTCTTCTCCCAAGTAACAAGCAATAGGACAAGAGGAAACGGCCTTAAGTTGCACCAGGGGAGGTTTAGGTTGGATATTAGGAAAAATTTCTTCACTGAAAGGGTAGTCAGGCACTGGAACAGGCTGCCCAGGGAAGTGGTTGAGTCCCCATCCCTGGAGGTATTTAAAAGACGTGTGGATGTGGTGCTTAGGGACATGGTTTAGTGGTGGACTTGGCAGTGCTAGGTTAATGGTTGGACTTGATGATCTTAAAGATCTTTTCCAACCTAAACGATTTGATGATTCTGTGATTCTATGTGTGCCTAGCATTCTGCCAGATGAAGAGAGTAATGTTTCAGACCTATGCATTCACTCAGATTACGATAAAGAGGCTGAAGGCAGTAAAGAATTTAGCCATTAACATTTGATAACATATCAGTTGGCTGCTCTGATTCCTGGAAGGCTGTTAATAAATAGGTAGGTTTGTTCCTAGTTTCTGGTAAGAGAACAAAACAGGAGAACCTCTGTTTCTGAGTGGTATGGCTAACAGCTTCAGGGCATAAACTAATTCTGCTTCCCTCTCCTGTTTAGCACTTTCATTTACAGATTTATGACTCTGAGTAAGTAGGGAGGTATGAAGTTGGCTGTAATTGGTACTGTGCATAAATGTAAATGATCATTTCAAATGTGGATGCTCTGCCAGATATTACATTTTGTTTTTTTTTTTTTAATTTCCATAGCTATTGCTCTTTTTTGACCATTGGGTTTTGTTTTACTTGTGGAATATTTTGGCTCCTGGGAGATGAATTCTACCTCAGGGCCTCAAGCCTGTGGGAGGTTATGTTGTATCTCCTAGGCTGCATGTTAAGGTGTTGATGCATGATTTCAGAGGTCCATAGTTCACTAAACTTACTGCAGGTATGAAGGATTGTTTGTTTTTCTTCTGGTCTCTTAATTTGATATGGGTGAGTATTACAAGAAGTCACATGAGCAAAGCATCTCTAGCTGTTCTCCTGGTTGCCCAGTGTCTCCTTCTAGTGAGTCAGGAAGTCAGCCACCATCTTCAGTGCTTACCAGGCAGGGTCCAGACCCAATAGCATCTTTGCAAAAGGGATATAGAAAGTATACTGACTTTGATACTGGGGGCCACTGACCTGCAAGTAAGTGAAGAAACTAGTAGGGTCAGAAGGAGGAGATGCTCAGTAACTGGGAAAAGTACCTGAGTGTGGGAAGCAGGAGACCATGGAGGAGAGAATTGGAAAGTTCAGGAGAAGATGGAATGATCGGGAAACCCAGAAAGGCAGGAAGTGGATAAGAAGTTCTGCATGTGCTGGATGCAAATCTAGATACCCACTTGGGGTATCTCAGTTTTGGAGTGCTTACCTTGAGTTTGGCTTTCCTGAGAAAATGCTACATATGCAGTGCTGAGCACATCAAATCCAGTGAAAGGGAGCTAAAGGGAATCCAAAGGATGGTAGAGTTACCCGAAATGCTGACCCACATTCAGGGGTGCATAAGACATCCAAGGAACTGTTTGGTTTGTTGAAGCTGCACTGCTGTGCTGCAGATTGACAGGTGCCTGTCAGGGCAAAGCTCTGGGAGATGATGTCCCTCTAGCTTCTGGAGTAGGATGAGAGCCCAGAATCAGGTGTCCTGTTGTGCTAGAGTCAACAACAATTTTTCCCATGGAACTATGAAGGGTTTTTTGTTCACCTTGGCATTAGTGACTGATATAGCCTGGGGGAGGATGTGGTCATCCTAAACTCTTGAACCATAGCAACATGCCATATCTGAGCTTGGAGAGGTGAACACAGCCACCACCTCAAAGAGAAGCTTAGTGACACCTTTAGGTGGCACTGGTCTTGTGGTGTTGGCTTCAGACCTAACAGCCAAATCACTCTGCAGGGAGTGTTATGGTACTGCTGTGTGGCTTTCTGGACTGCTGCTTTGGGGTTCACCTCTTGCCCCTCCCTGATGACTGTGGATCTCCCTTGCCGTTCCTCTCCAGTTTTGCAAACTGTGTACCATCGCAAGATGCTGGCCCAGCAAGATCCGCACGGAGGCTGAATGGTGGCAGCTGGCATTGCCTCTTAATATAGAAGTGAGGGGTGTGGCTGCACATGGCAGCGTGGTGCAGATCAGTTTGGGAACAGGCTGTGTGCTAAAAAGAGTTCAGTTGCACGTTGCAAAGGCTTATGGGGTTGATACTGCATCTGAGGTGCAGCGTAAGTACACAGAGGGAAATACAGTGACTTCCTAACGGCTTTCAGGAGCAAGCACAGGAGTTACATAGCAGCCTGGGTGCCCACTCAGAGATGGTGGACTGTGGTAGGAAGTGAGCAGAGGGGGTAGACATGGCCGGAATGGGACTGCAGCTCACGTGGAGGCACCTCAGCTATCTGCAACACTGCTAGCTCAGGTAACGTGAAGACCAGAGCTGTGGCAGCATGAAATGTCTGCGTGTGCTGGAAAATCGTCCTGCAAATCGTTGCCGAGCTCCACGCTGTCTCTGCTATGCTTGAAGCTTACTTGTTTAAACCCTGTACAGGATGAGCTCAATCACAGCAGTGATTGCAATGTAGACATGCCCTGTATCCTTTTATAAACGTCAGGAGCTTTTCCATCTCTCCCAAAAGCTGTTTTTAAAGGATTTCTCAATAGTTAACCACGTGAATGAATAAATCATAATTATGATTCAAATAATTGTGTGAATGAATAATTCATTGTAATAACTGAAAAAGGAATCCCAGCAAGAAGCATTTTACTGTTACAAAAGTAAACATTGATTCATTTTTTTAAAAGAAAAGGCACATTGTCCAGCAAAGTATTTTTCATCTGGCTGCCATACCATAATTATGTATAATATGAAAGAAAAATGCGCTTCCTTGTGCGACAGCCATCTTCATATAAATGAAAAAATATGCTTCCTTTTGCAACAGCCATCTTCAATGCTAATGAGTGAGAATGGAAAAAGGATTAAGCGACATTTAAATCATATTCACCTCCTTCCTGAGGACAGAGCCAAACAAGGCAGCCATAGTCAGCCGGTCAAAATGTCCAGAGCTTGAAGTAACTGAATATTGCCAGCTAGTTAGAGAGGAATTGGAAAGAGGGGTAAAGAGGGGAATGTTTTCTTCTAGATCTGTGCTGCTAAGAGATAGTGTAAGCTAAGCATATGGCTCCCCGCCAGCAAAGGCATCAGATACTATGATGATAAAAGCCTGCTTAATAATATTTAGCACCGACAAAGGGCTTTCAAGGGAAAGACAGACTTTTGTCCTGGGAAGGATGGAAGCAGCCTCACCTGTTAGCCCCATTTTCGGAGGGAGAAAGTACACTGTCATGAGTTTCCCTATGCTTTCAGATGCCAAGCGTGACATGGACGGAGCAAGCCACAGGTTTCTAAAGGCAAAGGAGGTGGAAGTCTGATTGCCTGCAAAATGCAGTTTTGGCTCCCAGGGAGACTAAGTGCTGACTGTGCGGTGGTAAGCAAAAACATGAGCAAGCTCACTTGTTTGGTACCTGGGAGAAGGGGGCAAACTCTATCCACCCCAAATGAGAGGAGAGAAACTGTATTTACCTGTGTCTTTCCCCAGTCGCACTGTTCACTATGTGACAGGTTGTCTCCATCTGTGGATGGTCCGATGCCACTGCCGTGCTTGCATCATGGCAATGACATTTATAAATGGAGGTCCGCGAGCCACAGGCATGGAGTGCCTCCTTCAAGGTCAACTACTGCCTGCGGCAGGGACAAGAACAACACCGAGGTCTCCCGGATCCCACGGCTGAGCTCTGAGCAGTGACCGGAGCCGGCGGTGTTTGACAGTCCCCGTCAGGGTTTTGAGTGAAGGGGCAGGGGCAGGGGCAGGTTTTCATGGTGGAGGGGTGGGGGAAAAGAAGGGCGGGGGCGGTGCCACCCTTGGGCAAGCTGTTGCGAAGCGCCTGGCCGGAGAGCTGCAGCCCGCAGCTCGGGGGTACTCTCCCCTCCCCCCCCCAGAAAGACGGACGCCCCTGGGCTGGGGCTGCTGCGGCGGGGGGCGAGGACCAGCCTCCGCGCACGTCCACGGGCGCGTGTGTGTCTCGCTGCGTGGGTGCGTGCATCTGTCCGTATCTGAGCGCGTCCGTGCCGGCGCTGCCTGTATCTGCGGGTGTCTGTCTTTCTGTATCCGTGCCTGCCTCTGCTCACGGGCGCGGGTCTCCGGGCGCGTCTGTGCGTGTCTGCGCGTACCTCTGCCCCTCTCGCTCCGTGCAGCCGTGGGTGTGCGTGCTCGTACACCTCCCTCTCCTCCTCCTTTCTCTCCCCCTCCCGCGCGTGTCTGTCTGTGTGTGCGCGGCGGGGAGGGCAGAGCCGGGCGCGCCGTGCAGCAGCGCGGTGCCTCAGCGCGGGGCAGAGCCCGCCGAAGCCGGAGCCGGGACCGGAGCCGGGGCCGGGGCCCCCGGAGGAGCTGCGCCGCGCCGGGAGCCCCCGCGGAGCCTCCGGGGGAGCGCGGCCGCAGCGAGGCGCAACAGGCGGGGCGGCGGCGGGCGGATGGCGGCAGGCGGCGGCGGCGCCGGCCGCTGAAGGCGAGGGGCGAGGCGGTGGCGGCGGCGGCGGGTCCCGGGGCAGAGCGGGCGGGATGCGGGCGGAGGAGCCCCTGGCGCTGGCGGCCCCGCGGGCGGGCGGCGGCGGGGCGGAGGCGGAGGCGGCGGGCGAGGAGCGGAGCGGCGGCAGCTGCTGCAGCAGCGAGCGGCTGGTGATCAACATCTCCGGGCTGCGGTTCGAGACGCAGCTGCGGACCCTCTCCATCTTCCCCGACACGCTGCTGGGCGACCCCAGCCGCCGGGTGCGCTACTTCGATCCGCTCCGCAACGAGTACTTCTTCGACCGCAACCGGCCCAGCTTCGACGCCATCCTCTACTACTACCAGTCCGGGGGGCGGCTCCGCCGGCCGGTCCATGTGCCCCTCGACATCTTTCTGGAGGAGATCCGCTTCTACCAGCTGGGCCAAGAGGCCATCGAGACCTTCCGGGAGGATGAGGGCTTCATTCAAGAGGAGGAGAAGCCCTTGCCCCAGCACCACTTCCAGCGCCAGGTCTGGCTGCTCTTTGAGTATCCTGAGAGCTCCGGGCCGGCCCGGGCCATTGCCATCGTCTCCGTGCTGGTCATCCTCATCTCCATCGTCATCTTCTGCCTGGAGACCCTGCCTGAGTTTCGCCAGGAGCCCAAGGGTGCCCAGCCTAGTTTTGGGGAGGCGTCGCCGCCCGGTGACGAGGCCTTGTTGCCACCACCGCCGCCACCAAGCGGGACTCCACCACCCCTGCGCTCTGCCACCGGCGCCGGCCCCTTCTTCACCGACCCCTTCTTCCTCATCGAGACCCTGTGCATCATCTGGTTCTCCTTTGAGCTCCTTGTCCGCTTCTTCGCCTGCCCCAGCAAGCCTGAGTTCTCCCGCAACATCATGAACATCATCGACATTGTGGCCATCATCCCCTACTTCATCACTCTGGGCACCGAGCTGGCCCAGCAACAGCAGCAGAAGCAGCAGCCTGGTAGCAGCAGCAACAACGGGGGCCAGCAGCAAGCCATGTCCCTGGCCATCCTCAGAGTTATCCGTCTGGTCAGAGTCTTCAGGATCTTCAAGCTCTCCAGGCACTCCAAAGGGCTGCAGATCTTGGGGAAGACTCTCCAGGCCAGCATGAGGGAGCTGGGCCTCCTCATCTTCTTCCTCTTCATCGGGGTCATCCTCTTCTCCAGTGCTGTCTACTTTGCAGAGACTGATGACCCTGACTCCCTGTTCACCAGCATCCCTGATGCTTTTTGGTGGGCGGTGGTGTCCATGACCACCGTGGGCTATGGGGACATGTATCCCATGACAATTGGTGGCAAGATTGTGGGCTCCTTGTGTGCCATTGCGGGTGTGCTCACCATTGCCCTCCCTGTCCCTGTCATTGTGTCCAACTTCAACTACTTCTACCACCGAGAGACTGATCATGAAGAGCAGTGCCAGTATACCCATGTCACCTGTGGCCAGCAGCAGTCACCCTTCTCTGAGCCCAAGAAGGGGGACAGTAATCAGTCTCTCAGCAAATCTGAATTCCTGGAAGCAGAAGACCTGGAGTCCATGAAATATTCCAACTTCATTCCTCCCAACAACCAGAGTTATAAAGAGAAGAAAATGCTGACAGAGGTGTGATCAGTTTTGTTATCCTGGGTCCAGACATGGAGCTGCAAGCTGCTGCACAGCCGTCTTCCCACTAGCAGCTGGATCTATTCAGCATTTACATGCCAGACTGTGAATTGTGATACCGTAAACAGAATGATTGTGATAATGGGCTCTTCTGTCCTGATCTGCTGCTTCTCATTGCTGTGTGCAGCCAGAAATGTTCATGCTTTATTCCATGGCGTGCTAGCTGTCATCCCCCACTCCCTCGTGAATTTCTTTCTATGTTTTTGAAGACTGCTTTAATCCAATATTTGCTCTGAAACCTAGCCTTTCTACTCCACTAGCAGAGAAGCACTTGCCACTACTTCAGCTGAAGGATTCAGCAGGGAGTAAACAGTTAAAGGGGCTACAAACATCTGGCTCAAGCTGTGCCCTTAGTTCCTGTGCCAGCGCAGTGCCCTTGGCTGTGGAATCAGTCACGCCTGCCATGCCATTGCCTTTGAATAATGGAAACGCTGTAGCCAGCATCACAGTGAGCTCTGCAGCTGTAGGGGAAAGTCAGCAAGTGGATGCCTGCCTTCTTTGCAACCCTTGGCATGCTAAAGATCCTCTTGGTTTATGTTTCAAAAAAGGTGCATAGATCTAAAAGCTCTCTGCTACTTGTGACCATATACCATTTATCAAAAACAGGCTTAAAGAAGTCAACAGGCTTGGTGAATATTCTCTGTGTTTTGAGCTTATTTCAGTCTTATTTATTCCAGTGCCCTGATGTTAATTGGCTTTTATAGTACCAACTTAATCTTCATGGTGGTAAGTGCCTTCTGATACAAGGCACATTTGAGTAAATTCATTTGTTATCTCCACAGTTTGTCTCCATGCAATAGTGTTTAATGAGATGTACTTTATGCTTCAGATATCCAGTTCTGTATTCAGGCATGTGAGAGCAATTGACTCCACTGCATTTTTATTGAAGCGTTTGTATAGCTGAGGGAAGTTCGCATGTTGGTATTTTGTTGACGTTGCTGAAAAACCCCGACCACAGACAGCTGCACCTGTGCTGTCTGAAGATTGCACTGATTTAGCGGGTCACAGGCATAAATTGTCCCAGGGTAAGTGTGTCAACATTTGAGATTGAGATTGGCACGGATACAAACTTCCCTAAGCCACTGCACAAACCCAACAGCATACCCCAGACCTTTCAAATGAGGGGAGAAACAGCTAGCCTTGAAGAGATGCTTTTGCTGTATTACTGATCTAGCCAGTTCTTGGTATTTCATGGAGAGGAGGCACAGCAACGTCTTTTGCATGCACTAGGCTTTGTGAGAGCAACTGATTCTAGCAATGCAAAATGCATAGCTTGGCCTGCAGTGCTGGGGTTGCCAAGGGACCAGAGATTTGCATCTTAAGATGCACATTTTGCTTCCCAGATAATTTCATTTTTTTAATCAGCTCTGCCTTACACCTAACTTTAAAATGTTTCAAATGCTGCCAGTGGGTGAGAAGGGGAAACGGATGCTTTCAGATTCTATTGGCAAATTTTCTTGTAATGAAAAGTCTTTCTTGTTTTAAGTCTAAGTGTATATTCTGCATTCACATGTTTGCATGTGTATGAAAGCAAAGGCAGCCATTAATGCCTTGCATCATACTGTATGATATGCATATTGGAATGTACTACATATTGCATGTGACACATGTAATACATAAACCAGACATAATATCAAGATGCAAAATATATAGAATACATTTTATGTATATGTATATATTATGCTTTTCAACCATAAGGCTAAGAATGCTAAAGGCATATACTTTTGTATAGTCAGAATTGACTATAGAACTAGTTGTGAGATGGGATCTGTTTGCATCTTCGTTACCCTGCTTGTTTTTCATTGTCTTGAGATCTGACTCCATGCCTGGAGTGCTTTTATTGTGGCCTCTCCTCATCTGGGCCCTGATCATATGGTAGAAGTTGTTTGTGTAAATCCTAACTGTTGCATTTCTCCAGAGTCCCATTGCCTTCTCAAAGGTTTTTAATGTACAGGGATCTCCCTTGGGGTCAGCGCACAACCATTATATTAAAACCTCTGTTCTCTCTCTCACTGAAGTCAGTAGCAAAATGCCACTTGTCTCGGTTACTGCAGGTCAGTCTGGGAGACACAAGTGTGATATGGTGAGGGCTCTATAGCTGAGAGGAGTTTGCGCGAATACTTAGGTGCCTAATTCCTCTTTGGTTCATTGGGAATGAGGCAAATGTCTGTGAAGGTCTGGGCCTTGGGAGCCATTCTGCATCCCTTGGAACATGTAACCAGCTGGTGGGTAAGTAATCCTGGTGAATAAGTGGGACTGAGGAAGGATCAGCATGGTGGCATCTCTGTTGATTTTGTGTAAAAAGTTGTCTTGGTCATTAAGTTAATTCAGTAAAAAGCTGTTGTTCTTAGTTGTGTTTCAGGGTCACTATAATGAAAACTTTACTGTGAATGCAAGAGAGTGACTTTTCTTCAAATTTTATGTTGCTCTAGCAGATGCACTAGAAACTAGCAAAAGAACCTGCTATTTAAGAGGGATGTTTCAAGGCTGCTGCTGTCTCCTAGCAGAATGTCCATGTTTGGGGTTATTTTATGCCTGAGTGTATCAGCTGATAAAAGTTTCCCCAAAGTAAGATATAAAAAACTCAGGTTAAGCACAGGAGGACGCATGAGACACACTGAGCCTACGTCAGAAAATTCCTGTGCTTGTTTCTTCCCTGGGGCCTGACCCTGTTTCCCCTGCCAGGCAGGAGCGTTCCCTGCTCAGAACAGGTTGTTCTCCTGACCAGCATGACAGATGGCTGGACATGGAGACTGGCAAAAAAAAGATGTGAGGCAAATTACTGGTAGCATAATCCCAATGTGTCTTATAGAGATGCTCTTGTAAAGAGATTTCTTGCTCTCAAGTGAAATTCAGTAGTGAGTTTTTAGCTGGAGCGTTGTCTGCACAGAGGCATGGGCTCGCACATGCATACACAAAACACCGGTGTGAAGAAACTTTGTCGCAAACAGACAGCTTTGTACAGTTTTTTGCAATCCTTGTTTTTCAGTTCTGAAAACCAAGTGCAAATGAAAATGTGTAAAACAGGAGTGGTGTTTGCTCCCTGGGTTTTCTGTGTTTGAGCTAAGAGAAATACAAAAAGCCAACAGAAGCGTGGAAACTGTAAACTAGGGACTTTTCATTTGGACATGTAAATCCTTCTCTAAGAATCTTCTGAAAAGCAAGGCAGTGAAGTCCCAGAGTCATCAATAAAACTATATCTTATAGAACTTCTGGAATTTGACATTTTTATTAAGGAGCCTTTGGACTTTTTTTCAAGTAACTGAAGCGACATAGTGGCACTCGTGTCATTGACTTTACAAAGGACTCATGTTGCCAAATCACAGAGATGCTTTCAAAAATCTTACCTCAAGTTCTCAGCTTTTAGCACTCACTCCTGGACGTTTGAAATACAAATCTGTCTGTCTGTCTAGCTATTTCCTTCTGAAGGCAGAGTGCATCTTTGTGAAGCAAAGTAGGCATCTCCAGGGACTTGTTTCCATAACAACCTCCCAGACTGTTTCTCTCTACCCTGTGACTGACTACAAGCAACAGCACTCATCGAATATTTTCAGTTCTCAGATATTAGTACCTTACCTTTACAGCTGTTTTCTTTGCTTACTGAAGATGATCCCATCACCTTATATCATGTACAACTGTCCTATCCAACTCCAGACAGACAGTTATCAGCATTTGAAAGCAGAGAGTGCAAACCAGGAGATGGGAAGGGATTTTATCTGTATATCCTTGCACACAGAGATGTGGGGAGTGTGTGAAGGACAATCCGAGCACTCACAGTCAAGGAGCTGAGGGGCAACTGGCCTGTGAATCCATCATCTGGGTGTGCGGTGACAAGGAATATGAGCTAAAGCATCACATTGAAAAAACAGAAACTCCTCTTTAAATAATCTCACTAGGAAATAGTTTTGCGGTGGAAGAGACTATTGCTCCTTCCTGAACCCTTGGCTGTTCTGTGACAATCAGTTCCCCAAATAATTTTCCCACAGGATGTTTTGCACCAAATCAGGACAGGGCAGAAATCATCTTGTTGGAGGCGGTGAAGGAAGGAAAGGAAGAATTTTACTGAGGACACCTTTTTTTTATCTGCAACTCATCAACCACATAAAAGACTGTAAGCACGAAAGGCATGAAGAGCTGTTTTGTGGTATTTCAAAGTCTACATTACTGGTGGATTCCTGCACCATTCCTCCAAGAAAAAATTCCTATTCTGCTCCTGTTTAGAAATTTGGGATTTTTGAGCAATTTTCTGGTTTGGCCCTCTTCCTTTTGATCCAGCTTTCATTGATAAAAATTCACTGCTACAGCAGCTGTGGGGGTGAGGGTGACTGGACTTGGTGTTCTCTCCTAGGCCCTCTCATTCAGTGTACAGAGATCCCTATGGACATAAAGAAGAATGAGTATAAAGGAAATTCAGGGCAGCAAGAGACAGGGTAAGGACTGAAGTGTCTTCCATACTGTGATGGAAAGAACAGCATGATCCCTAAAAGGAAAGGAACAAACAGCTCCAGCATCTGCTGCTATAGAAGTAGGTAAGGTTTCTTTTTGTTCTCCAAAATTAACGACTAAGAGTTTCTTGCAATTAATGAGGAAGGATTTCCTAATTAAGATTTGCAGCCTAAAGGGAGAATCTGGTTCTAGGTGAAGAAAGATAGATAATTATAAACTACAAAAATATAGTATGAGCCAGATCATAACCATCTGCTGATTCAAGTTGGCAAAACTCCATTTAGTACAACTACCTTGGTTTATATTGAACTCCAACTTCAGTCTTCTGCGTCAAGTCAAAACATATGTAGTATTTGCTAAAATGCTTATTTTTGTTTGTTCTTCTCTTGAGGTCCTGTTTACATCAGGGAAAGATCTGCAGATTACAGCAGGAGTTAACCACAGTTTTCCCAAAAGCTCTCATCTGACTTGAGTCCAAGTAAGTCTACCAAACAGCAAAGTTAAGCTTCTCTTTAAGGTTATATTGACAAAAATAAGAGCAGCAGCGTTTTATTTATTTATTTATTTTTTCTCAATGGTGGAAATGTGCAGATGAATTCACAGAGAAGTTTAAGACTAATTGAGATTCTGCCCTCAGCTGCAGACCTGTAAGCACAAGACAGCTCTATTTACATTGCTGTAACCGAAAGCACAGTCTGTGCTCTTCATCTTTGCTCTTTGGAACTCATGCTTTAGACAAATCCTATTCTGAAGACATTTGTAGCCATATTATCAGCAGGCTCACAGTTGAATCTCTGACTTGCAGTCATCTGCTTTACACATTAAGGAGGGGAGCAGGTGCTTGCAGGACGAAAAGACTTAATCCTCTGAAAAAATGAACAATTGCCAGTGAATGCTGAGTGTCCTTAGCTGCCACCAAAGACAGCTGCTGATGAAATTGCCTGTTAATTACAAGAAGGAGCTCTTCTCATGCAGGGTCAGGTCCTAAATAAGGCAAGACTCTTGTCAGGGAGATAAACCCAGATGAATGTTTTTTGGGGAAAGCAGACAGGGACTGCAGTAAGATTGATTTCCAGTGTAGCTTACGTTGTTAGTACATGTCAATTCTATATGCCTTGCCTAACTGGCTGGATTTTCACTTGCTCCAGGGAAGTCTGTCTGGAGCTTGTTGGCTGGCACAAGAGCTTGAATATTAATGCATAGTTTTACGCTTTGGGAAACACATAACTGTGATCAGTGTGGGTTTTACGTTGCTAAAGCGTAAACATTCATTGATAAACATTCACTGCAGGAAATATCCACATTGTGTGTAGTGCAAATTAAGAGGGGCTGAAGCAATAGATTGAACTTTCCTGTGTACGAGTTTTTCTTAGTGAAAGAAAGGAAAGGATTTACAGGAGGGAAAGTGCTCATCGACTTCCATGTTGCCTATTCATTGGAGACAAGACTCATGGGAAACCTTTGTCTTCATACAAAATACCATTGAAAGTTCAGTAAGTCCTTCTTTGGCTTCACTTTCACTAAATGGATATAGAATCATAGAATCATAGAATCATTTAGGTTGGAAAAGACCTTTAAGATCATTGAGTCCACCCATAAACCTAACACTGCCAAGTCTACCACTAAACCATGTCCCTAAGTGCCACTAAATGCCACATCTACCTGTAATATATAAAGGTATTTTCTCAATGGTGTAAAGTTTTGGAAGATCCTTAGTCAAAAAGTGCTATAAATCACAAATTTACCAATTTCATTACCAATTTTACCAATTAAATTACCAAATTTAATTGGTATTGCAAGAAGTGTTGTTTAAAGAAAATTAGGGTCTCAATTCTGCTCTCTACCTAAGGTTAGACAAATGTATCCTTAAGGATATGAATCGTGTGACTCCTAATTTAAGTAACTGTGAGAGAAGAATCAGTCCCAAAGAAGAAGGCTGTAGAGGCAGATGTCTAGAATAGATCTCTTTAGGTGTTGTAGATACACATTGGTCCGTTCACCTAAAAGGTTGTACACAGTTTTACACCAACAGAAGATTCAGCTTTTAGAGTACGTATTGGTTTATTCTCTTATATTCTCTGGAGAGAAATTGAATGGTGTTTTACAAGAAAACTGGAACATTACTGTCTCCTCTTGCTGCTTGTTGATGCATCTGTTGTTTTCAATTAGCTTGATGGCATCCATTTTCAGGAAGCAGATGCTGCCCTCTTTTACACTGGTGCAATTCTGGAATAACTCCACTGACGTCAGTGAAGTGACTCCAAATTTATCCCTGGTGAAAGCAGAATTGGACCACAGTCTTTTTGTTTCCTTATCTGCTACAGTGCTCTCAGGAAGGTGCACCATTACTACACCATAAGGGGAAGGCGAGTGCCTGTTTGCTGTGCCATGCTCAACTCTTTTGTGTCCTTGACATCACACCCATGTGCCTGGCTGAAGCAGAAGTCAGGCTGGTGTGGGGCATGCATGGTCACCAGATTCCCCATGCTGAATGGAGCAGATGCTGGTCCTAGACTCTTGACCACTTTCCCATTCCAGTTTCCATCAGCTTCCTCTTATTTGGATATGTTTTCCAAGGAGACAGAGTTTTTTAAGCTAAAGAAATGTAATTTCAAGTCTTAAGTAATATAATAACAGAAGGGTAGCAAAGGTAGACAGGGGGACAAACTCCTCCCCTCCTACAGTTTTTTGCTGTTATGGCTATGTGAAAATAGTTGCAGTCCTGGCAGGCTGGCTATAGATCTGCTGGCTCCAGTCTCCATTTTCAGGGAATACCAAGTTTAAACAAGTTGGGCTACTTCTTTCCTGTTCTAACTCCGCTGATCTCAGTGATGCTGTCCCTGAAACCAGACAAAAAACTTCATGTAAAAGCCATAAGCGTGCTCTATGGAAAAGTACCACTTGAGACAGGGCAGACAAGGGTGAATGGAAGAAATAGAGTCAGTAAAGAACAGAGTAAATAAGCAGTGTGAGACAGGAGAGAGGTTCTTAAAGGAGTTCCCCAAGGGTTAGTCCTGGGATTGTTTAGAATATTAGCAGTAGAGCTGAGACTATGAAATTTAGCAATGAAGCAATCTAAGCATCATCATCAAGACTGTGGATTAGGACACAGGACTATATGACTAAATAATTGACTTAAAGAAATGGAAAAACATTAAATAACACAGAAATTAAAGTTGTGATTGGGATTTATCAGTTGGGGAAGACAGACAAAAAGAAAGATTGAGGGTGCTAAGATCAGCCGGAGAACCAATATCACTTACTGAGCCACCAGAGTAATGCAGCCGTAAAAATTGCAGGCACAAGTCTTTGAAAGTCTCAGAAGGAGCACATTCAGTGCCACCTGGGAAATGTTAATTCCATAAGGCCTCATCTGGAATGCTGTGTGCATTTTTGGTGGCCTAAATTTGGTCAGGAAGGATACACGGAAGAACAGCAAAAATGATCAGGTGAATGGAAACTGCTTTGCAAGAGGAAGCTGAAAAAGCCTGTCTTTTCTAGGCCAGCAAAAGGTTGACAAGACCTATAGTTACAAAAAGACTGGGGGCAGAGTAGCCAAAAGAGGTAAGAGCTATTTAAGCTAAAAGGCAATGTTGGTGTTTGAACAATAGAGCATAAACTGTCTATGAATGAATTTACCCTGGAAAGAAGAAGGTGATTTCTAATATAACAGACAAAGAAGGAGAAATGAAAGCTCATTCCAGGTTGAATAGGAGAAACGAAGGCAAAAAACAATTTTTTTTTTTCAGATGGACTTTGTTAAATTTATGAAATGGATACTATGGAAGTAGTTACGTGCAATGGAAATAGCCTGGGTTCAGTGACTTTGTCTACTGGAATCCTCTCCTACACCTGGGATGTATTTGAGATGTGAATAGATAAGAAATTGTAAGATCTTCCCTCATTTCTTGTGTCCTCCAGCTCATTTGCCATACTGCACCCATTTAGCTACAAAATACCAAATCCTGGTGATTTTATTATTTAGTACTTGGGGTGTGTGGGTAGGAGAGAGAACTAGGGGAGGAGCTGTGAGCCTTGGGAGATGTTTGTTCTCTATGGGACTGGGGGAAGAGAAAGAAGTCCTAGGAGTGGGGTAGGATGGGGCAGGGGATACCAGATCACGCTAGGAGCTAGTCTGGAGATAGAGAGGAAGTCCATGCCCTTTAAAAAAACAGTCTCTGTTCACTGCTCTTCCCCTCAACCTGGAACCTCTGCTGCCCTTGTCTGGTCCTTTCTCCCTGTCCAGAGCTCTCCAGCTCTAGGCTGACCTTCCTCCTTCCTGGGGTCTCTGGTAATTCCTCACTGCCGCGAGCTCCCTGAAATAATTGGAACAGTGCATTGCACCTGATTTTGAGAAAAGCCTTGAGCCAGCTCTGCTGCAGCTCAACCAGGGCATCTGATTTGGATGCAGAAATCAACAGTGATGCATGACGTTCAACAGCTTTTGTTGAACAGAAGTTCAGAGCAGTTGATAACAATGGCCACTCTGGCCTGAAGAGGTTAACAGAATAATTTCCTATTCCAGGCACTGTTCTGTCAGAGACAGAATAAAGTTTCATGTTTCCTCTCTTACCTCTTTCAGTTCATTTCATCCTGTGGGAAAGTGACAAAATATTTCCTTGAGCTCAGCAGATAGAATAGACATTGACCAAGGTGGGAGCTTCACCCATTCATCCAGCTCCATGTCCAAGAAGATCTAGTCCTTATACTTTGTCCTTGAGCCTTCTGGCATGTTGCTGCACTTTGTTCACTTCTGTAGAGGAAACTACCATCTTGTGATTTATGTCTATATTTTGGTTAGCAAGTTCTGCACTTTAACTTTGAAGTAGCTCTGCTTTTTCTCCCTTAAGTAGAAAAAAAGGAAAAGCAAAGAAAAGAAATTTTATGAATAACCATGTACATTATGAAAGCATGTGAATATGGACACCACTTGAGCTTTATCAATGACATTAGCAGGATGGTGCACACAAATCCCGTTGTCCATAAGTTGTCTTAAGGGCTTGTCCCAAGTACTTAGCATAATTTCTTGAGTTATGGCAGTTAGCAAAATTAGAAAGGAATTATTTTATAACAATTACAGAGCAAGCCAATGAGTTTCATTTGAACCATGAACACAGTGTGGCATCTGATTCTGAGTTCAGTTCACTTTGACACTGATGGAAAAGGCCACCATCAGCATATGTTTATGTGCTTCTTAATTTACTGTTGTTATATCATGTGCACTGCTATTGCGTATAGGAGCCTTAGTCTTGAGACCTGCAACATATTAATGGTAAAGATCCTACCACAGCAATCACTGCACAAACACAGAGCAAAAAAGCTTGTCAAAGAGCTTATACAGTTAAAATTGTATATACCTCTTGAAGAACTTTCTAATGGTGAGAGAGCATTATTACGTTTTGATTTTATAGTAGGAACAGAATGAGGCCCAGTTAGCTGTGGAGAGTGGAGGGAAAGCAAGAGTCTAAATGAGTGGAACTCATGACTCCTTCTTTAGTGCTACAGAACAAATCGTCATATTCTTGGCCCTGGCAACCATGTCTTTTAGCAAGGAGGTGTTGACTTCAAAAGGGAGTACAGTTAAAGAGCACAGGAGCCAAGTAAAGTACATGATATTGATTCACGAGGATATGTAAGGAGCATGGAAAATGCATTTATTGTGAATCTTCAAGCCAGTCTGATTTATTTATGCATAAATAGTATTTACCCATACTCTTTTTTTTTTTTTTCTTCTTTGCATTGCAAACAGCTCAAGAATACTCTTGTATTCTTGTGGTGTGTGAAACACTACTGTGCTCTTAACTTGTGACCAACTTCTGACCCTATTTGCCCTTTCCGTGCTTCAGTTTTAAACCTTCCTCAGTCAAGACCTGCATTCTCATAATGGGTTTACATTTTTAAGGGTAGTGCTGTCATTAAGCAGTAAGGAGCTCGATGCACAAGCTCCCTTGTCGGTGATGAACAGCCCTGCTTTGTGTTTGAATCCCACTTCATCATCATAAAATAGAAAGGTGCAGAGTAGATATTTACCTGTTGGTCCCGTTTGGTGTCAAATGGCCAAATTTAGAACATCTAGTTTATCATGGTAATTTTTCTTTAGATAAGTACAACAAATACATTGTATATTTCTTAAGCTCTGAGTTATGCTCGTATTTTAATGTATCAGAAATAGTATTGTCAGGTACATTCCTTTTAGTACTGTAGACTATAGGCTTTCATGCTTATGAAATAATACCCACAAAGCAATTGATCTTTGTAGTCTGACCTTGGAGATGGCACAGAGACTTTCAGAAACATTTTGGGGGGTATTCACTATTGCTTATCCATTATTCTGTTATTTGATGATCTATTACAGTTTTCTAAAGTGGATTGCAAACATTTCTGTAGGACATATTTCCATCAAAAGATGCCTCTTCCTCAAAATCAGCAATATTTGTGATAGGAGTTTCATTTCAGCTCATTTTGGTATTCTTTAGAAAATGCATGTTTGGAAAGGTTTGTAATGTGCGTGATCATTGTCTTATGTTCTGAATGTTTTTGCTTTTAATTTTTTTTTTAAGGAAATGTATAAACAAGGTAAAATGCAAAATTTTGCATTTATATATTTTTTACTTTGATCTGTAATGAAAGATATAACGTGGATTTGTTTTTGGTTTTTTTTTTGTTTTTTTTTTTTTAAGGCAGGGGATTGTCCTTGGTTTAGGAGAGTTTATTTTTAAAAAAACTTTTTTCCAAGTGATGTAGTCGTAGCCATTGGTTGTTCCTGATTACTCACAGTGTGGCTCCAGTGTCAGCTCCAATACTTCCTTGAATTCAGTTAGGTGATACTCAGATGCTCCAAAAGAGATGAAATGACAGACCAAATGGTATGGACCCTACAGCATGTATTAGTAGTGACAGAAGGGATGTTCCAGTGCTTTGGCTATTGCTGAGGCAAGCCAGTTGTTCTTTTCTGCAACTGGAAAACCGGCACAGGTAAAAAAGTTGTTTAATGAGTCCAGACTGCTCTTACAATGCAGTCTGACTTGCTGGAACATGTGATTATGAATTCTGAGCTCCCCGTGTTTCCACTCAGCAGGTAATCTTTAAGGATCTTTTTGCTCATAGATTATGTAATAGGAAAAAAAAAGAAAAAAACACAAAAACAAACAAAAATGATTACTGATAATTTTCTGGGTGTATTGGGAAGAAGAGTGGAAGTAGAAAGTGCTATCTGCAGTCTGCTGTAGCTCACCTCCTTATTTACCTTTTTCTTTGGCTCTTTAAAAAAAAAAACTGTGCAGGTTTGTGAACTGCCATTAACACTTAGCTAAGTGGATTTCAGAGAAGCTGAGTAGTGAGCTCTTCTTTGCATAGTAACCATTAATCAACATTTCCATAGAAGATGTCTGAATACATATTGATCAAGCCAGCTGCAGCTGTGATATAGCTGTGATGGGTTTTGGAGACTGATGCAGCTTTCCTCTCCATCCTCCATCCTCCATCCTCCAATCACGTAACCTACATAGCAGAAAAACCACCTGCTGGTACTTCTGGCCCTGGCATTTCTGCTTACTAGTAAGTTGCATCAAAAGGTTGTGTAAAGTTTTTAATTAGTTAAGAGACCACTTAATAAGGAAGCTCTTGTAACTAAATATTGGACTTGGAGTCAAGGGGACAGTCCCCAGTACTGTCACATGGCCTTTGGATGTCCCACATATCTCAGTGCCTTGGCAATAAAATAGGACGGTATTACGCCATTTAGTTGCTCCTTTTCCCTAAACCATTTAGACAGGGAGATCTTTTGGAGTATGCCCCATCTCTTACCTAATACCTATATAATGTCAGGCACAGTTGGGGGACCCCTACTCCCTAAGGACACTGTGTTGTATTACTGTCATAACAGTAGTAACTAACATATGGACAGTGAGGATCAAACAAACACAGAAAAGCATTTGACCCTGTGCATGAGACTCATAGAATATTCAAATGCTAACAAGTCCTTCTGTTACCTCACTCTGTGTTGGCTTTGGGCCAATGCTTTGGCCATGCGGATCTGATTTCTGTTTTTCGGGCTCAGACAAAATATTCAGTGCAACCCCCCTTATTCGTGACTTTCTGTTCCCTTGCAGGCTGCCTCATAATTAAAGGCGTGCAAAATATTTCTATCTGACAAAGCTGCAAGGTAAATTGAAAGCCCGTTGAATGTGCCATGGAGATAAGAGGCTGACATCAACTTTTCACAGCTAGTCCAAAAGAAGTAAATTTATGCAGGTTTTCCTTTTTTTGCCCCTTGAATTGCTATCAGGGACCAAGGTATTAAAGCAGCAGAAGAAAATATGCTGGAGATGGGAGGAGTTCGCCATCTCTCTCATAGATTTGTATTAGCTCTCCAAGCACGAAAGTGATTTGGATGCTAGCAGCTCCCTGATACTGAGCAGTCAAATCTGCGCTTTGAATCTGGCAAGATCATCTTTTTACAGATTTTCACTGGCATTGTTAAGAACTAATCCTCCTAAATGCTTTGCTAGTTTTTGTTCCTTTATGGTCTTTCAGAGGAATACGAGGATACATAGAATGGCAATTATGGCTCCTCATGGTTTATATTTAGTCATATATTGGTGATTAAGAAGCATATGAAAAGGCCCAGATGAATCCTCTGGCATATTCCTTCCTGTCCTATAGCGTATTTAGGTGCCTGATTCAGTTACATTTTTGGAGAGGGCCCATTGTCCTGTCTTTGTGTCCACCGTGATGCATGAAGAGTTTTCTTGATGGCCGAAATATTTTAACAACCCTACTGATGCAGCAAGTTGGTTTCAGGCAAGTGGAGCCAAATTCTCAGCTGGTATTCATACATCAGCACATTTTTCTTCTGATGCCAACTAGGCAGGGTGGTACAGGGTGTTTTAGAAGTCTTTAGTTTTTCAGCTGGACAGTTTTCCGTATGGTTAGGAAATGAGACCTGTTATCCTGAAAATTCAGTGTCTTGAATCATAACTAAAGTTCCCATCTGTATGTTTTTGAGTATGCACCGACTGTCAGATCTGCCACAAGGCATTAACAGTCTGTGGACGAACTGAGGCTCACAGGCATATTCTGGGTTTGGACCTGCTATGGATCTGACATTTCATTTTTTCCCAACTGTAGAAGGGAAATATTGTCTTTCTTTCCTCAGCATACACTTGGGTGTTTATCAGTGATAAGGATCTATAGGAACAATCAATGTATTCACTGGTAAGCTCATTTTTCTCCAGATAATGCAAATGACCCTTTTACCTATAGGAATCACAAGCAAATGGTGTGAGGCAGGGCTGTGAGGCTGGACTTAGGTTTGCAGCTGGGGCAGCTGCTTACTGTGAGACCTTCAGTCAGCTTCTCTGTAAGCCTGTTTCTGATTTCACATGGTTGTAACTTCCATAAAGGGCATCATTATTTTCACAACTGGAAACAGGGTAAATGGGATGTTGACCCTCTTTACTTGCTTCAGTGGCATCACCTCTGTTTAGTATTTCCCTGTGCCCCTACACCCCTTTTCATGCTTTCCATCAATAATCATAAACCTGACTACTTGGTCTTCAGGCAACTATAGTTGGGAGTATAAATACTTAACTAATCAGCCAGGCACTCAGAAGATACTATAAATCTCACTTCCAGAAGTTTGGTAGAAGATAGCATTTGAAAAAATGGCTCTTAAAGTCTAGCCACACCATGGCCACAGTGGTCACTGGGAATTTTTTCTGGTGATTATAGTGAAACGGAGTTGGACCAATAGCAAGCACGTTTAAAAATCCTGCCTCTTGCTCTGAGCCGGATTACTACTTGACAGTGAAAGAGTGACAGGAGTGAAGGATCCTTTGAACCCAGATCACGCACTTCTTGGGGACTGGCGAGCTCTAAATGAACTTGCTGCTTGTATTTACATTGCACTTCTTGATCACACTCCTTGTCTCCAGGTGACTGTTGCTCTGGTGATCCCTTGAGCATGTGGCTTTTATGACCTGCACCGTGCCACCTCCACTCACATCTCCACGTGTGGACTCCCTGAAAGCAATGGCTTCCCTCACGGTCCTTTCTTTAAACTCCATGACTTCATCAAAGCGTGGCAACTTTCCTATAAATCAATGTGGTTGCTTTCAGTTTATTAATGTTTTACTGTGCCAGCCTGACGTGTCTCAGCTGCAAAGGCAAAATTAAATATTGCTGCATATGTGGGACCAGAGTTAAGCCTTGGGGAGGAACAGAGAGAGGGAAAGGAGAGCCGAGCCAGAGGGGCCCTGGAGACCCTTGGGAGGAGAGGAGAGGTAAGGAGTGGAGATGACTATTACCACTGCCATGACCATGGCAGCAGTTTCCTCGTCCCCAAGCCCCTTTCCACACTTCTCATCAGCAGCTGCAATCCTGGCTTCCCAGGGCTCGGGTATAAGCAAGGCAGACAGCAGGACTGTGTCTGTTTTGCTGTCCCCAGCAGCCCGTTGTCCTTAGCAACTGTTGTCTTTGCCTCTGCTGTAGATCCAGCTCTAATATTTTGTTGTGGTTTTGTGCGCTGGTTCCCTGGGTATATCCATACTGCAAAAAAGCATTTAAAACAGAAATGAAGATAAAACAGATAAGGCTTGAACAAAGACTAGCAACTAAAGTTAAAGCTGATACGGAAGGTTAGACTCAAGTTGACTAAAACTCAAGTTACTTTATCTTCTCAGCTACTTTAAGCTGAAATAATTGACCATGGTGATCCTTTTCAAAAATTTTAATAAAGACAAGCATATCGTGTTGAATTTTAATTTAAAGTCATTGACTCTGCAGTTATCCCAGAATATTTTTTTTTTGGAGGGATGCTTTGTGAGTCTAGGGAAAAATCTAAGCCCTGTGTCATAGGATCCTCAAACACGGATGAGAAGGCTTTGAAATCTGATGTACAGTCCAAATTTGAATGTCTATGGTTTGTCTCCATCTTTGACCCATAAATGGGAGAGGATCGTGAAACTGTGTGGATGCTGTATCAATTGAGCTGGAGCATATGTGCCAAGTGTGTCCATGCATGTGCATGTAAAGACTTGAGCTCTCTCCAGTCCATGCTGGATAGCTGTAGGCTGCACAAACTCCTAGCTTTTGCAGTGATCTTAAATAGAATGCAAGTGATGTGGTAATTAGCAACTGTTAGCTGAATTTGGTTTTGTACAGTACTTTGAACATATAAAGTGTGTTATAAGCAACAGCTGCTATTAATTAGTTTCAGGCTTACCAAATACAACTTCTCAGCAGCAAAAGGAAGCAGTTGTTCTGGAGGTTGCTGTGTAGGTACTAGGCTAACCCTTTTTGGGGTTAAGCTTACTGTTGTTTATTCAAGCAAAATGCCCACAGAAAGCAGATGGTGATCTTTCTGAGCAAAGACACAGAGGATCAGCTGGTGTGCCGGCATGGGAGAATCTGTAGAATTATGCTGAATTCTGGAAAGCCTGACAATTCAAAGGAAAAACCTGCGATGTGAAAAAGTCTGCCTTACACTGACTGTTGCTGTCAGGAAATGCCACCAAAAGGCAGTAACGAGTTTGTGGGGTGGCACAGTGCCATCCTGTGGGCCACGGAGGTATGTGACAAGGCAACACTTGGATGTGTGACCTGCACTGCGATAGGGTGTTGGCAGCTTGTGGCAGAGGTGAGTTTGGCCATGAAGTCTGCATTTGCATGAGAAGAGTTGCCTGCCTCGGCTTTTAAAGTATTTAAGCGGTTTCCTTTGCTACTGGAGAGCTATCTAGATAGCCGGTGCTGGGATGTGCCATGAACCCTCCACAATATTCATGACGCTCTACACCCTGGCTGTGCAGAAGCAGGACTCACAGTGCAGAAACCTCCCCTGATAACCAAGATGCAGTTATTTTTTTTTTAAGCTGAGCATGGACTGGCTCTTTCAAGACATGAGAGAGAAGGCAACTTCTTTTTGTGCAGTGAGCAGGACCCACACTGCTAGAAGAGCTCCATGGCCACCAGGCAACAGAGGAGGCTGGTTTAGGGGTGTAGAAGGATGTTCTCCTTGCTGCTGAAGCTTCATGGGACATAGGATTAATGATGCAGAGGAAGAATTATGGCTCCAGAGCACTCCTTGGAGCAGGGAATGAGACCTACTGCTCCTCGGTCATTCCTTCTTTCCTGGGTGAGAGTTTTTGCACCAGCAACCTGGTGGGTCTGCCTTGTTTTGTCATTCTGCCAGTGGATCTTGAAATCGTAACACTTTGCAAGGGCCAAGTAAACAGACAGCTCTGGGAGCACCTGATGGCCAAATGGCTAATGCCTGGAGCTTTGGGGCTCTCTTTGGAGGCAGCTGCAACAGAAGAGAGCACAGAAACAAGGTGTCTGGTATCCTGGATGAGTGCCCTCACCCCTGAGCTGTTTTATAAGAGGAAGCAACTACCCTCTCTGGTTCTTCCCGTTCTGGTGTGATGTGAGAGAAAGCAGCGGTGGTCAGCAAGCTAGGTGTGGAGCACAGCATGTCAGCATGCTCAGAGCTGGACCTCTTGCTTAAGGCTTTAAGCAATACATGTAGTGAGGTATGGGCTGGTGGTATGTGCTGGGGAGGCCTGTAACATAAGACAGCCTGAGTGGCGCTGTCATTTGCCATAGGCATGTGGAGAAATTCAGTGTTTTCTATGGTTTGTGTGTCTCCAGAGTTTGGTGGCAGCTGAGGACAAGCACTTAGTCTTGCTACATTGGATTTAGGCACGTAGAAGGGAATGGATGTGGGACTTGGCCACATGGGCCATTTTCTGGAGAAAGTCAATATAGTCTTTGCACAATGTCATAAAGGACATTAAATCCAACAACGTCCTTTTAACTGTTAATGTCAGAATTAAACAGAACATTTGCTTGAAAGTTGAGATTCCTCAAGGGAGTTCCAGATGGCTCCTAGGGAGAGAAGTGTGAGCTGCATACGGCCAGCACTGTGTGGGGTTAAACTGGGGATTTCATTTGAGGAAGGATGATGAAGTATTGGGAATTTCCCTGAATATTTTGATTCATTCAGTCAAGCTAAAACTACCACTCTCACGTGAGGCAGTGCTGCACCTTTCCACTTGAACTGTAACATCAACTGATTTTATATGTCAACTGCATTAGTTTTCCTTTGCTGTAGCAGGACCTGAGAGGAGTTCATAGCTTTATCCTCTCATTAGAAACAGAGTTGCTTGCTTCACAATTCTGTTGCTCGTTTTTGCTTCTCTGTTTTAAGATGGGTACTATAAATACATTGGATCTGGTCTGTTTAATCACCTCTCCCTTATACTTGCACAGTATAATAGCCTGGCTGCCTCATGTGTCTCTGTCATAATGGAAGCGAGTAAAATTTGCTTCAGTGGAGTTACATCCACTTGAAGTAACTTTCCCTACATTTTTGCTATCCCCAGTGTTTTCAGTTATGACAGAGACACTCAAAGCCTTAAATTATTCTCAGTTAACTTGTCAGTAGTTGTTCCTATGTGTAGGTCTCCCTCTTGCTTACATATATAGTTTGAATGGGATTGCATCTATCATCACTGACAAGGATTCAAGGATCTTGCATGGTAGCAGGAGGCAGCAGGTTTTTTTAAATATGACAATTATTGCATCTTTTCAAATCATAAATGTAGGAGGTGTCTGAAATGGGGTTGAAAAATTGCAGTTTAGATCCCATTCCAGAGCATAGTCTATTTTTTCATGTTGCTGGTTTCAGAAAGCCTTAATGAGGAGTTAGGAGCTACTTACTATGAACTTAGGCATCAGTATCAGACTCTCAAAATTAAGGGCAATAAGGGATAGAGAAATGGGTCCCCAAAATTAATCCTTTGCATCCCTCTACAGATATATGAGGCCAACCTTTTAAAAAATGGCAGCAGCATAGTAGGTTTTGTTTCTGTATGCTAGTACAAGACCTGCATTCTGCTTTCTGAAATTCAGTCCCTTTGGAGTGTCAAGCTGAGCATCCAACATCACTGGCCACTTTGGAAATTCTTGGTTTAGTGTTATAATTTATATTAAAATATTATTTCAAATTAAGTAAGCAATAAGTGAGTAATGAGTAAGTCATAGACTGGCAAGGAGTACTTTAGTGTTTCATTTATTTTATGCTTCAACAATTGCCTTACTTCATGTCGGTTCCTCTTAGATACTTCATTACTTTTACATTTGTAGAATTATAGGCATAGAAAAATCCTCTTTGGTCCCTCTGCATTCTTTTGGACCAGTCAAATCTTTCCTATCACTTTCTCTGCATGAGTGATAGTAATCATTATTTAAATGGTGCTTTAAAACACCATTATAAACTTGGATCTGGCCCCTGGTTTCATGTCAGTCCTTCACTGCTGTATTATACTACCTAATCCCTTGTTTATTTGAAAGATTTAAAATGACAGTTTTGCTGTCCTGTGGCCATACTGTTTGGGTTTTTCACAATATTTTCGATGTTGAATGACTATGTGGTAATCAGTTATACTTTCTGAGCTGTTTTCAGACATCTGCTTAACGCTGTAGTGTTTGATCCCTGCAGTTGCTTTGTTTATAGAACATTTGATGAAAGGTGGTCCAGAAAAATTTAAATTTGGGCTTTTGAATTTGCAAATACTTCAAGAAAATTTTTCATGCTAAACTCCAAAACCTGTTTATGTCATGTCTCTTTTTACTTACTGGCACCATTTCTATTGCTATGGATTTTAAGTTTTGCATAATCCTTACTTTGGACAGGCAGATGACATTACATACCTTAACCATGCAATACTTCCAGTGCAAGAGGTGTCTTGTTTGCTGCTAAGGAGCCTTACTAAATAAATTTACAAACCATAAAGGAGAAGGGATTTTCTCCCTGTAGATCAGGAAACGAGTTATAAGGAAGTATATTTTACAATTTCTAAGCATTTGTTGGATTATTAATGTACATGATGGATAAAAGGAGATCCTACATATCAAATATTGAATATGTAAACTCTCATCCTCTACTCTTTTCCAGTGGAACATCTTTACTGACTTTGGGGAAGATCCACATCAGATACTTCAGTATAAAACTAAGAGTAGAATCAGACCAACAAACCCCACTGTGATTGTTCATGGTGCAGGAAAATCCAGTGATTTGTCATAGGTTCAATTAATGCAGCAGACATCTGTCTCTGCCTGTGAATTGTTTGATGGGGTCTCTGACTTATCAAACTCCAAGCAATCACTAGTATCTAGTTATTGTTGCTCTGAATTTTTGGAAAACTATGAGCTAGCCTTTGTACCTCTACCAGCTTGTTCACCCTCTCTAATCCCTGCATTGAAAACTTCCCTCTCCAACATATAAATCTGCAGGAAAAAGCTTACATGAAAGAAGATTCAGTGAGGGAATCTTGCTTTTAAGATCAGCACAGTTTTAGCCTGCAAATCAGTGATTTCTCACAATTTTGGTGAACTCAAAGCAACATTTTGTTGGTAGAGCTGGCTTTTTCTTAGAAAACTTTTTGAAGAGTGAATGCATTTTACAAATTGTTACTTGTAATATTTTACACATCTATATATATCTATAGTCATTGCTTAAATATGTAGCTTCTGTGAGAGTGTGAATGTTTTTATATATATTTATATTTATATAAGCATGCATGCTTTTGTATTTTACGTACCACTGCCATTTTCTCCTTTCTGAATCTAGATAGAGCTCTTAACAAATCTTGTTCACTTTGTAGGCTTCTCCAGTCTTGGATGTTTCTCCTACTTCTTTCTTTCTTCTCCTGTGGTCTTTGGCAATCTTTCAACCAACCTTCTGGCCCAGGGCTTTCTCACTGGTACACTCTTTTTATAGCCTGTTCTTGCTCTTCTTTTTCCGGCTACTCAAGTCATTGTCAAGCAGTGGCAGGAGTTGCAGGACCACGAGGACTAGAAAGTGTATGGTCTTCATGGTGGAATAAGCTGCTTTCACATTCCCGTACTGAGTGGGAAATGGAATTGTCTTGGTAAAAAATACTGTGTAAAAATATAAATGGCGTGAATTCCTTGCAATGTGAGGCTTGAGCTTCTCATAGCGTTTAGGCAGGCACATGCTTAACTTCTTTAAGCTCATGACTAGCCCTGTCAACTACTCACAGAATTAAGTCTGGACTTCAGAGTTTTGTTTAGGACTCGGGAGTCCTAAAATGAGTAATTTAATATCGCATCCTAACCATGTGTCATAGGAACACATAAAGCATCCTGTGTAAAGAAAAATGTAATAGGTAACTTTTAGGGGCGTGTTAGACTGGCAGAATTGAGGCTTTTCACTGTTGACATGCAGAGAGAAAAGAAATGTAAGTATTGCTTGCTTTATGAGAAACTGTTATGTGACTTTTCAGATTGTAACAGACTTTGACCAATTTAGGAAGGCCCAAGTGCCACATTTATTCCAGTCACTTTTGTCTTTCCTTTCTCTCTCTGTTCTTGTGGAGGACTGCAGATATTTTTAATAACTTATGAATAGCCCTTTAGGTTTCACATGTCACCAGCACAGATGGACCTCTGCAGCTAGAATGGACTGCATCAAGGTGTGACAATGGAGAAGTCTCTAAATGAAGAAAAGTCATTGCAGACCCAACACGTTTTCCATTCATTGTTTCAATAAATCATTTTGGAGCCGATTGATTAAAAAAAAAATTTAAAAATCCCTCTCTTGCTCTGATAGACTTTCCTGACCCTGGTATGGAGGAAGAGGCTTATGCGCCAAATTATTAATATAGATCTGTCTTAAAAGGACTTAAAATTAGACACCAAGAAAATGGCTATGAGGATGTAACAAAGTCCCAGTTACATTAAAGGTCAGACCTTGGGTCTCCATCCTTGGAGCAGCACAGCACTGCAATGCATCCTACCAAACTTTGCAACCTTCTAATATGCATATTTCATCTCATGCAAGAAGAGATGTGTATAATTCCCAGCAGCTGTAAGGAAAAATGTCCCATAAATCGAATCCCACTAGGTGTCAAGGTAAGCAAACAAAAGTAGCCTTTTCCATTGTAGCTGCAGTTATTTTGACAAGATATCTGAAATTCAGTCCCTTCAAACATTCTTATTAAGAGATTAACCCTTAGGTTGACATGTCTTAACTGTGATCCATGAAAAAGAACACATTTGTCTTGGGCATGTTTTTTAACACATAACACTTCTTTTTTCTTGCTAGGCTGGATTCTGGATGGTGCAAGGCTGTCATGTCAGGATGCTGCAAAAGAGATTGTTGCATCTTCTTACTGTAGAGTTGGTGAAGTTTCCCTGTGTGCAGGGAATACAACATTTATGGACAGGAAACTGGTTTCCTTGCTTTGTGGTTTTCTTGTTGCTGTTGTTTTTAAAGGGGTTAACACTCTTAGTTCCAGGAAGCTGAAACTAGATGTGAACAGGGGTTGGAAGGAGGAGGCAGGGAGAATCCCATACAAGATTCAAATGTGTAATTTCTGGGAAAACTAAATAAAGCAGGATTCATTTTCCAGTGGCATAAATTTATGAGCTGTTCATCAAAAGCCCCAGACAAGCACTGAGTCCTGTAGGAAGCTGGAAATGGACACAGGACACCTCCAAAAGACTCCATTGTTGAAGCTTCTTGTAAACCTTTTTTCAAGTGAAGGATCCAGTCCTGGCAAATGTGTAAGGTCAGCCCTTAGAAGAGCAAATAGCTTTCTCTAGAGAATTGAACAAGTGGGCAAAGTCTGTCCATTTGTCTGCCTGTCTTTTGTCCCTGGATTACTGTGCTTTTTAAAACTGTGTTTTCATAACTCAGATAAACAGTAGATGTTTCACATAGCTCTACAAGTAGTAATCATCCTGTTCATGCATAATATCTGATATCTAAGGGATGGGCCCAAACTAGAGGTATTTCTCATTTACCTATGAAATGTCTTGCTTTAGTGTAGGTACAGTCAATTCTTGTTGTGAACATGTGAGTCCATTGCCTGCTCTAAAGGAGGTAGTGACTTAGTTTCAGTGGCTGTAGAGAGTTTCACTGATATAACACTGTTCGTAGTCTTTCATGTGATTTAGAAGGCACAATAGCCAGATAGTTCTGAAAATGTAATATAATTGTATGCAGCATTCCCAGAAAATGCTCTGAAGTCTTCTCCCATTGCACCATTGTGATAAAAACCTCTGTTGCTTTTCAAGCTCCACAAGTCCATGCTGTGCCGTACTGAAACTGATAGAAAACCCAATTAGCACTGAGAAGTGGAGGGCAGAGAGGGATGCTTTGGCCTGGAATCCCCTCCCTTTGGCAGCGGCGAAGGTCAGCCATGCAGTCAAAACTCCATAACCAAAGGTGGACCTACTCTGTCCATGTTGCCAGCTCTCTGCATAGGAGAGTGGGAAGGTGGGGACAGAATTGATTCTGGAAGGGGAGAGACTGAGAGGAAGAGTGGAGCAAAGGGTACTCTAAGCATGATGACTGGGATTTTCAGAGGGTACTCTGATGGATGCTGGGCATACAACTTCCCTAGGACTCTTTATGAATAGCACCCTGTACATTTTTATGAGTGAGTTTTAGCCTGTCTGGCAGTCCTCACAGTCGATGCATGAGGGAAAAGAGGGAGAAGGCAGCTCACTCTAATTTGGCACCTGTAACAGGCAAGGACTGTAATACCTTCTCGTGGCTGCTGGCTGAGGGTCTGATCCTCTGATGAGCTGTGACTTCCTGACTACCTGTGACTCAAACAGGCTTATAGGACTGGGCTTAAAGAAACCCTTAGGTGCCAGATCCAAAGATGCTTTTTGAACAGGTCTGCTCAGTAGTCCTGAGCGTGGATGTGAGCCCACAGTTCTTAGGAGGCAACATTGACTCTGTGTTCATATTGTCTGGGCACAAACAATACAGAGACCTACTCTACATTGTAGTGCAGACCAGCTTGCGGGACTTCTCTGAGTCACTGTCTGTCCTGATCTGTGTGGCAAAGCCATGTGGATGACCATGGACCCTTCTTGCAAGGGCAGTTGTCTTCAGAGTCAACCTAAGTGCAGGCTGCCTTTAGAAAGGTGTGAATATGCTGCAGAAGTCTATGGGTACCCTTCAGATACATGGCATGCAGGTCAGAGACTTCAGACCATACTGTGTGCCAGCACAAACAGCAGGGATGTTAGTTACAGGATGGCTTTGCTTTTGCTGTGAAACCTTGCTCCGATGTGTTATTTCAAGGAAGACAGTTGGGATTTGCAGGCCAGATCATGTGGTGAGATAAATAATTCCAGCTCCCTTATTGGAGCTAGGCTGATTTATACAAGTCTGGTCCAACATTTTTGATAAATTGTGGATGGTGAGGTTTTTTTGTTTGTTTGTTGCACTGCAAACTTGAAGCCTTTCAAATAAAGTATGTGAGGTAAACACAGTTTTTAGATGGAGCATTGAAAATGCAGTGCTTCAGGCTGTTTTCTGGATTCAGACTTTGAGAATACAAGTTCCATGTAGAGAATCCCACATGCGGTGGAAGAAGAGCTTGAAAGTTGACCAAGGAAATGGGACTCAACTGAGCTTTGAACAGCAATTGTTGTCCTTATTGGTGATGCCATAATACATGCTTGAATCAAACCCAGCACTGCACAGGCCAGAACCTGATGAAACCATGTAACTAGGTATTTGTGATTGTTCCTACCAGTGTGATCCACTGTTAAATAGTCTGGGCATATGAATAAAATCAATATTTTTTAAAGTGTGGTGTGTTTTTTATGTCAAAAAGATTGGTTGCATTCTTGGACTTCATTATGTTCTTATGAAATATTTGATGTGAAATTAATACAGCTGTGCAGCTTTCTTAGGACAGTTCACAGCCACTTGCAGAAGTGCATCTTCTCCTCCTCAGAGGTAATTACTGCAGTGCTGCACTGAACACCTGCCACAGGGAAAGATGGGAAGGTCACCTGGGACATTTTCCTCCTAGTCCTGCAAAGGTGGTCCCTCTGTTCTGTGACAGAGCAACCAAGGCTGCTCAAGCTTACACCAAATTGAAGTGATCTCATGGCTAGAGATCAGTATAGCGCTGGTGAGGGGGGTGTGTGTCTCATCACACCTGCTGCTGCTGCCTCTGTCCCTCCCATTCTCACTTCATGGCCCTACAGATACCAGAGGATGGATGCTTTTAAAGGACTTTCTCCTTTTCTATACAATGCCTGGCTCCATTCCAGCCCTTGCCTAAGAAAATGTTTTTGAAGGTATCTCTGAGGTGCTTTTGCATCTTCCAGATTCTGGGTCTTGTTGGAAACCTAGGCAAAATCGAGCTGACTCAGGCACTTCTCTAAGTGTTGCCACCTCACAGGAGAGCTAGCTTGCTCCATCAAGCTCACCACATCTGGGAATGCTCAATGGTAATCTCCAAGTTACTCCTCACATCTTATGCTTGCTCCTTGGCTTGGCAGCCACAAAGGTAAGTCTGTGTATGTGGAATTTATCCACTAGGGAGGCATTCTGTCTGCCTTACTGAAAGAGGTCAAGGAGACAACAGTCAAGGAAAATGCTAGACCCTATTCCCCTCACTAGATGCAGTCGTCTGTATCTTGTGGAATGAAGTGAGGGCAATGGTTCACACACAGCATTTGTTTTCTTCTAGCTTGACACTGTGACAGCACTGTTACTAGAGAGTATATGTTCTCATCTGCTCCCTGTCACTCATCCAAAGTCCTGACTGTCTCTAATCACAGCCTCACACACCATTATATAAGGTCTTTGGCTATCTTTCTAGTTGCTTGAGCCCTGGACTCCCTCACTTTCAAATTTGAGTTCACACCCATCTTTTGTTCATTTTACAAAGCCTTTATTCTCTCAGCTGCCTTATTTCAAACCAGTCTCAGCCTGACCCCACTTGCCTACTTGCTTCATCTCTTTCCCTTCTTCTTTCAGTCCAGATGATTCTTGACTCGTCTTTTGGAGAAAACAGGAAAGTTACTGTCCCCAAAACCTCCACATTAAAGTGAATGGCACAAATGCCATTGAGGAACCAAAATGTGTCTTGGTTCCCATCATTATGGACACGATCACTGCAAGGCCTGCATCAGCAGTGGTCAAAACCTGCAGCAACATGTAGAAATAAAACTGCTCGCAACTGCCAAAGCATTTTACAGGTGAATGCATTATGTTCAGGTATGTTATAGGCAATAGTATGAGATAAATCATCTGTTCAGCCAAAAAAATCAATTATAATTAATCAGGTTTGGGTTACAATTCAAATCTAGTCATGTCCAATGATGCAAACACCCTTATCTCCCCATCACCACCACCTCTCCCTCTTTTCTGTTTATGAAGTAAAATTCAAAATGCTCCTAGAAAAAAAACAACACATGTATTTCCTATGAAAATGCTCATTTTATCCAGCAGGCAACAAAGATCTGAAGTACTGCCAAGGGAGGAGTGCTCATCTCATATTTCTCAGGCTGCATGTAGATAGTCACTCATCAGAACTGTAAATGGATGATGAAGATAAAAGCATTTCTAGTCAGGCTGTAAGCTTAGTCCTGACCTCCACTTTTGTAAATACAGAATAAAAATGTCACCCCATAGAAACACATAATTTTACACAGAATCATATTGCACTGATGTGTGGTGATGCTGTATTATCAACGGTCACAATTTCCTGCATGCTTCACATTCATGCCTGTGTAACCCTTTTAGACATTTTATCCCTGCATGCTGGCACCATCCCTAATTCTACATCCTTATCGATTAGGACAAGCTGTCTTCTTTTAACAGGACAGCATGACATGCAGCCTGGCTCATGGACACAATCTCATCTTTCATAATTTGATGAGGGAAGCAGTCAGAAATCGAGGATAGTGGTCTAGTTGCACAAAAAGAAGGGAAGGGAAGGACACATTTTCACTTTCAGTGATGCTGAGGGGAAAACACATTATTACGTGGCTTCCTTCTGAAATCTGGGATTCAGAGAGTCATGGTAAAAGATAATAGCTAATCCAGGACTGGGTCTGTGAGCCCCAGAAACCTGTCTTCCTACATTTCCGCAAACATGATGGTAAGTTCTGTGACACCCTATTAGTCTGACTTACTGCAGTGTAACTGCTGTATGACAGATAAGCCAAAGAGTTTTTTGATCCAGTCAGGTTTAGGGTAAGTTTGGGAGGTTGTTTTTGGAGGAAGGTTTGAGGAAGGCATAAGTTATGCTAGGCTAACTGATCAGTTGAGCTACATCTGCCATAAAGGCCCATAGAGCCTATGGAGTATGCGATCATAACAGCATTCATGAGTAATATAGGTATAAAAGAAACAGCAGGAAGAAGAAGCATCAGTGAGGAGTATAAATTTATTAATTTTGAGTACAGCATTTATATTTGCTATTGTAATTGGCCTATTATAATGATTTTCCTAGAAGTGAATTAGTGATCCCAGTAGAGGATACAATTTGGAGAGTCATTGAATTAGATGAAATAAAATCAAAGACAGACTAGCATCTCTCCTATTAAATAACTGTGGCAGAAATTGTGTTGCAGACATACAGAATGAATGCTGACAAATCACCAGAACTGAGTGGTATTCACTCATGACTTTCAAGAGAAAGAGTGGAATTACTTATGGCACTGTATAATTCACTTAAACTTCCATTGGTGCCTGAAGTCTGGAGAGGAGCAAGCATAGTGCCATTCTTAAAAACAGTTTCCACAAGGGTATCTAAGGAACTGTGGTCTGGTAAATTTGACATTTGTACTAGGCAAATTAATAGACAATATAACAAAGAATTTAATCAATGAATGCCTGATAAATGTGAAAAATTTCCTTGGGAAAAGTCAACACAGTTTCTGTTAAAGGTTTTGCCTTCAAAAACTAATTTCTTTGAAGGGATAAAAAAGCACAATGATAATGGTGAGTCTATTTGGTTAGGTTAGATTTCCAGAAGGCTTTAGAGGGAACTGTAGAGCCATGAGATAAAAGTGAAGATCCTGGCGTGGTTAAAAATGGGAAACAGATGGTAGAGTCTTTGGCCAACTGATAGAATGGAGAGAAATCACCGTTGGATGGGGTCTGTCCTGAGACTTGTGCTATTCCACACTTTCATAAATGGTCTGGCAGAGGGGGGTGAGCAGTGCGGTGATCAACTTTGCTGATGATATATGAAGGTCTTCAGGGCAATAAGGAAAAGGACTAACTGTAAAGAATTGCAGAAGGACCTTACAAGGCTGAGTGACAGGGCAATGAAGAGGCAGATAAAATTCTGTGTAGGTAAATGTAAAGTGATAGGTATGGGGAAAAACAATCCTAGCTTCACAGTGATAGGCACTGAGTTGGCCCTTGCTGATCAGGAATGAGACTATGGGGTTATATGATAGATATCTCCATCAAAAATCACCCCAGTGCTCAGTAGCAGTCTAAATAGCAAATCAAATGTAAGGATCTGCTAGGAGCTTGAGTACTATCTGCAGTCCTGGTACCCCACTGTCAGACTATAACTGGAAAATATTTGGAGAAGGCAAAGAGGATAATTAACGTAAGCAACAGCTCTGTTTGAGGAGTGACTGAGTGCGCTGGCACTCTTCCACCTGGAAAAGAGACTATGGGTGGTGGGGAAAGTGTGACAGAGGTCTAATTATGAATGGCATGGAGAGCTTGAGTAGGGATTAAGAGTTACGTGTTTCTTCTGGGGTAACCAGACTTGGAGTAATCAAATGAGACTGTTGAGATTCAGGTTCAAAGCACAATGAAGGAGGTGGTCCTTCATGCAAAGAGAAGCAGAACTGAAGAGCTCATTGACACAGGATGGTGAGGAGACAAGAAATTTACATGGAAATAAGGGGGGACCTGAAAAGCACTAGTAAAAGAGATTGATTGCAGATTACTAAATAAACAAAACACATTAGGTTCAGTAGACCCCGACAGCTAGAAACAGTTAAAAGATGGATAAGTGTCATATATGTTTGTTCTGTTCTTATTTTTCTTTAGGTGTCTTATTGCAGAAGATTGGCAGAAACAGAAGACCTATATCTAGACCAAAATCATATCAACTTCAATAGTAAATGATATTAAATGCGGTTATATAGGTTTGACCCTTTGAAGAGATCTAGATCTGACTTTTCCCAAGCTCTGATGGAGTTAGATAACTGTTTTCCAATCTTTTTTGATTTGCAGATCTTCTAAATATTGTTGGTGGAGATGAGAATAGCAGTACAGTGAATACCAACTTACTGACAACTGGCTATTTTTTTCATAGTGACCTTTATGGAATCCTTAAAACTTGTCCACAGACCCTTAAAGAGTCTTGAACAATAGCTTGATGGACACTAGTGCACTGTGTAGAGTTCATCCTTACTTTTCAAATTTATTGTAGGCAGCAGACATCCACTCCTGGGAAACTAGCAACTCAGTAGACACAACAGTGAGAGTCTGAAGTTCATGAAGAAGGGAGATGAGAAGTACTCAGCAGAGAAAGATGGGAGCTCTACATCTATTTGTCTTTGTGACTTGGCCAAATTTGTCTTCATTAATTACCGTGTCCAAAGAATTGAACTGAAGTGATGATGTTCTTCGTGACACCATCAGGTAACACAAGGTCTGTTAGCACACTCTTGCTCTTTTAAAAGGGAAGAAATCACATTCCATCCCCCAGACCAATCTAACTGGTGTGTTTACCTCTGAATGGAGCAGACAATCTGCCCGTGTATTGATTTGTGCACATTAATAGCTCCTAATAGCCCAGGCCATTTCCTGAGTAGCAATTTGCATACTCATAGGGGAATAATATCCTTCTTTATTAATAGAAAAATTCACCCTTTACAGTGTGTTTTGATGCTGACCAGAAAATAACTACTTCAAGCCACTTTGTAGTAGTCAGATACATCATGTAACCATGATCTCTATGACGCTTGCAGTCAACAAGCCAGGAGTGGACTGTGAGCCCAGCCTGGTGTCCCTAGGGTCAGCAAGTTCAGCCAGTCCTGTGGGAGAAGCAAATGCTCATATAAGACTTGTTTTGCTATGATCACTTGATCTTTCTTTCTTGGCATGCAATTGTGTGGGTGAAGAACAGCAGGACCCCTTCCCAAGTGGTTTGTAGGAAGCAGCTTGGGGGTAGTGAGAATCCAAGCCTAAGTGCTCAGTAGAGCAAAATATGCCTTTACATTTGCACCTGAATATTTTTTGGGAGCTAGAGGTGTCTGTGGAGGCTCAGTGTGTACGCATCTTTGTCAAGCAGGGGCTGAAGGTAGCACAGGGACATCCCTGGGTCAGGAGAGGTTTAGTGATGATCTGAGGAAGGTGTTAAGGAGATACCGTGTTTCAGGAAGTCACCTCCTTTCCTAAACTGCTTCACTACATAGGGATGTGTAGTTGTAGCTTCTTCCAAATCAACCAGGTACTGGTTACCTCCCACAGCTGCTCATTTTCTGTCTTCTGATTACTCTGTACACCCAATATAGTCCTTCTGTTGCTTTATATGTCCATATGGGAATCAAACCTGGGCATCACATAAGGAGGGAAGAAAGCATCTAGGACTTTCATCCACACCAGACGCTCCTGATGGTGACCAAGCTGGGAGAACTGCAATTCCAAATTGGAGGCACCACCAAGCGGCAGAGGTGCAAATACAATGCAGTGTCTTTAGTGTGGGGCCCAACTCTACTGCCCTGCAAGGACCTGCTTGCTACCGTGTAGTCCTACTATGATTCAGCCTCTGTACCTCCCTCTGGAGTTTCTTGTGGTATGGTGCCTGGTCTCCTCACTGTGACAGTGGGGAGGAGAAGGGGTCCCTTCCTGCTTACCCTTCCTGCTAGCTTATAGAACTTGCTTTCTCCCAGCAGAGAGCCAGAACATGCATCAGGAGTCACCAGATCTCTGCATGCTCTGGCCAGGGAAACAGTGTCCCTTGAGAGCAATGTGGATCTCATAGGCTGCAGGGATAGGTGGGGTGAAGGGCTAAGTCTCAGTGACACCTTGCACTATGGGTAGAGTCTCCAGAAGTAGGGATGAATTTCCCCTGTCTTTGGGGAATGGCTCCACCCATGAGATGAGACTAGCAAGGAGCTGGGGATTGGTGATGGGGGAGAGAGAGGGAGTTATCACTGCTGATGATACTTGGTGGTGCTATGATGCTGTTTGGTATCAGTGTTGTGAAAGATCCACACTGTATCATCCGTGACCGTAGTTCATACAGATGAGAGTGAGATGCACTATGGCACTTTTACATGTGGAGTCAGATGTCTCAGAGCTCCTTTCCTGAGTATACAGGGAGAAGGATTCCAGTCATACTAAACTACTCAGTCTGGTCTAGTTTAAACGCTGATGGGATAGAGATGGGACGCTGCAGCAGGAAGAAATACAGACACGAGAAGGAAAAAGATAATATACACACACTGATTCTGCTTGTGCCTACACTGGTGTGTGCAGCTGGAGTAGCACTGCAGTAATGTTGGCAAGACCAGTGTAACTGTATTTGAAAGGGAAGGGGGCAAGCTGACATCTTCTTACCTTTTCTTGGCTGCATCTTCTGTGGCCTGTCTTGGTTTAATCTTTTTTGCAGTTTTGATTCCTGTTTTGTTCCTTTTCCCTGGAAAATGTGACTGCATCAGGAAACCTTTCACTTCTCTGCAGCAGCATTAATGACTGTTCAAGGCACAACACAGCAGAGGTTCATCTTCAGGGCTGGGTACGCTGTGTTCATCTACTCTGCATTCTTCCCAATGAGAGAAGAGGATACAATTTAATGGTATAATGTACAGCCCTTGGAGTGACTTTAAAGGTGGGTTCTGAGGCTTATTTCCACAAGATGCTTAGGTGACATCTGTGCTAATAAATTAAATTGACTAGTCCTGGATACTTGGACCAATTCACCACAGTGGTCCCTGATGTGGATTTTGCCTATGGCAACTAGTACTCTCCCTAATAATTTGAGGAGCTGTTCTGGGAGTATGGGAGATCACTCCCAAATGAACAGTTTCCATGAGACCAGACTGTTTTGGCAGACTTTAGGCCTCATACCTTCCCAGCATAAACCACGTTATTGAATGTGATACTCCAGGATGAAATTTATGCCAACCAGCTGAAATACAATGGCTCTTGCAGCTTCATAAAATTCAGTGAGAACTTCTTGCAGTGAATTCAGATCTTTTGGGCTTACTGGCTTGAATTTAATTTAATAGAAATTTCTAGAGAATCATGATTTCCAAGGACAATCCACCTTTTGAAAAGAAAGCTGAAGATCTCATCAGCTGCTCTTGCCTTGGTTCTCTAAAAGTGTACAACAAGCCTGCAAGGGAAATGGCTAGTGTGACATATTGGGTTTGCAAGGCAAGGTTTTGGTAGCAGGGTGGGGCTACAGGGGTGGTTTCTGTGAGAAGCTGCTAGAAGCTTCCCCCATGTCTGATAGAGCCAATGCCAGCTGGCTCCAAGATGGACCTGCCGCTGGCCAAAGCTTGAGCCCACCAGCAATGGTGGTAGTGCCTCTGGGATAACATATTTAAGGAGAAAAATCTACTGTGCAACAGCAGCCGGAAGAAAGGAGTGAGAAAATGTGAGAGAAACAGCCCTGCAGACACCAAGGTCAGTGAAGAAGGAGGAGGAGGAGGTGCTCCAGGCACCTGAGCAGAGATTCCCCTGCAGCCTGTGGTGAAGACCATGGTGAGGCAGGCTGTGCCCCTGCAGCCCATGGAGGTTAATGGTGGAGCAGATCTCCACCTGCAGCCCGTGGAGGACCCCATGCCAGAGCAGGGGGATGCCCGAAGGAGGCTGTGACCCCGTGGGAAGCCTGTGCTGGAGCAGGCTCCTGGCAGCACCAGTGGCCCTGTGGAGAGAGGAGCCCACGCTGGAGCAGGTTTGCTGGCAGGACTTGTGACCCCGTGGGGTACCCATGCTGGAGCAGTCTGTTCCTGAAGGACTGCACCCTGTGGAAGGGACCCATGCTGGAGGAGTTCGTGAAGAACTGTAGCCCATGGGAAGGACTCAAATTGGAGAAGTTAATGGAGAACTGTCTCCTGTGGGAGGGACCCCACACTGGAGCAGGGGAAGAGTGTGAGGAGGAAGGAGAGGCAGAGACAACATGTGATGAACTGACCGCAACCCCCATTCCCCATCCCCCTGCGCTGCTCAAGGGGAGGAGGTAGAGAAATTAGGAGTGAAGTTGAGCCCGGGAAGAAGGGAGGGGTCGGGGGGAAGGTGTTTTTAAGATTTGGCTTTATTTCTCATTATCCTGCTCTGATTTGATTTTTAATAAATTAATTTCCTCGAGGTGAGTCTGTTTTGCCTGTGATGGTAATTGGTGAGTGATCTCTCCCTGTCCTTATCTCAACCCATGAACCTTTTGTCATATTTCTCTCCCCTCCCTGTCCAGCTGAGGAGGTGGAGTAATAGAGCGGCTTGGTGGGCACCTGGTGTCCAGCCAAGGTCAACCCACCACACATCTGCAGCATTAGATATTTCCCAGGCAAGTCCCAGCTTCTGAGAGAGTGTCCTTCATATTTCTGAGTGAGCTGCAGGAAGGACCAGTTCAGGAGCTGCTATTTTGCATTGCTTATCTGCTCTTCCTCTGAGTCTCCCTGAAGTCAGAAGCCTGTAGAAGTTTGCAAGGGAGTGGATAGCTTGCCTTACATCTGCTGTACCATGCTGTTGTTGGGACATCAGAGGAGTCCATGAAACTTCTTGGCAAAAGCGGCTGCAATGAGATAAGCACCATAGGTGCATACCTGACACTGAGGAACCTTCCCCAGAGGCTAGCATTTGTGCTGGCAGCACCCTTCATCGGTACCACTGATTTGACTTGTGTTTGGAGAATAGATTGGCACAATTCTGATTGATACCAGAGACTTATGCTGAAGTTTTTAGTAAATCTGCAATTCTGACACCCCTCCCTTCCCCGCTTGCCTGCTCCACTGTAGTAATCCAAATCTTGGAGCCTATTCTCTTAACTCTGCTGTGGAGTGAGCTAAGAGAGCCCTAAATCGCTTTGTCCATCCCTTCCCCTCTAGGTACACTGTAGGGAGTAAGCTCACCCACATCAGCTGTTGCGTAGTGCTTCATTTTTCTCTCGTGTATAACCCTTATGTTACATTATATCCCTTGAGCTCTCTCCCTTCTAAATGGCCCCTGATTTTCCCATCCTTTCCATCTCACACCCCTGTTTCCCTTTCTCTCTGCCCTGGCTTGGCTGGGATGAACACCACAGCGCTCCAGGAGAGGGCGCAGGATGCATTCGGAGATGAGCTGGAGAAAGTTTGAATGCCTGATTTTCTTTTCCTCTGCAGTGCGATTTCAGGTGTGTAAATACTTATGCCTACAGACTCTGCCTCTAGGACACTCTCTAGAGTTTTCTCTCTCCCTTTTTTAGCACAGTCTAAGTAGCCGTTTGCTTTTTTTTTGCTGCTGTTCATGAATTAGGCAGTGTCTACGGAGCTGCCCATGCATCTGATTTTACACAGCTGTTTTAAAACACCCCAAGTGGGACAAGTAAGTTGACATGACAGTCTTGGTGACTTTAGGTTTGGGCTGTATTCATTTCTCCTTTACCAACTACATTTCAGTGGTAAAAGGTAGGTCCTTTGCCTCACTAGTGTGGGGTGTCAAGCCATCGCTGATGGAAATGTGGGGCGTCTGCCTGCTGGGTTATCCTTTCAGGGTAACCTGGAGATTTAGAGGACACAAAAGGTGAAAGGGCGACAGTGGGAGAAGAGCTAATTGCATTACAGGGCTGCTTTGCCAGTAGGTTGAGCTTCCAATGTTCCCTTCCCTTTTCTAATTACATTACATTACATGAACATAGCAATCCTTTCTGGCTTTAAAATTGATGGCAGATGTATTCCCCAGATAATGAGTCTCATAAAAAATTATATGAAATCTCCCCTTGAATTTGATAGCAGGGGTACTGTTCCAATTTAAAGGTTATAGGATGATGCAAAAAAGGTAAAAAAAGTTATCCTTTTCCACTCAGCCCCTGGAACTTGGGTAATTATAGAGCTGACCTTGCCAACACTAAAGTATATGCTTTTGGATGACTGAAAGAAAGCTCTCTATGGACAAGGAAATGCAGAACTGTTCCCCACGTGTGAAGTGGACAGAGCTGGGGCCGCACTGCAGAGGGCTGAGAACTGTGCCACCAGGATTTGTCACCAAGCTCTTTCCCATGGCAGAGTGGTGGCATTTAACGTTTCTCTGAAAAAAAAAAATCCTTATTTCAAACCAGGCATATTCTATCATATTACACTTTAGAATTTTTAAATTATTAAATTAATCATGGTGGAATGTACTAACATGAAGTAACTACAGTACTGTAATACTGTCAATACTTTTTCATTATTAAATATGATGTCATCTTATAGACAGAGCTGTAGCCTAGAGATTTTGCAGCAGGTGCTCTTCTGCTTCTTTGACACTGAAGGCTTTAATCCTCTTAGCTGTGGAGGATGGCTCCATGGACCAAAGCCCTGCTCTGACATCAGCCACTGTGGCGGACCTACATCTTTTCTCCAGGGCAGTTGCAGCAGATACCTTTGTTGTGGTATTTGAAAAGTCTTCTGTCCCATGGTCACATAGCTGTTTGAAGACAAACATTCTTGCTAAAAGCCACAAACACAAATGTGGCCCAGGCTCATATTCAGCAAGAGAGCACGAAATAACCAGACCCTTCGTGTCTTAACGTATCTGGTGTCAAGAGAGACTCTTTCTTTTCCTGTAGTTGCCACAAATGAAGCTAGTCAGAATTTGGTACTGTGGCCCATGGCTGGGGATGGGACCACAGCAAAGCAGATAATGAATAGTTGGGGAAGGACGTGTGTTAACATGGGAAGGATGTAAGCTATTACAGAGATCCAGGTTTTAGTGACCGAAATTCTATTTAGTGCCACTAGGGGATACCCAAACTGTTGCCAGCTTGTAAGAAACAGCTCCTTAACCTCAGCTTCCTTGGAAATCAATTGCTAGGAGAAGGAAATGTATTTGGAGGGAATAGAGGGAACAGATATTTAGGCACATCTAAAATCTTTCCTTCAGGTTGCAGTAGGAGTTCAGTGAATAGAATCACGTGCATACGTATTGAAGCAGTGAGTGACAGCAAACTGAGCTGATGAGCTCCCTGTATCTAAAAGCTATAGTTTTCTCAGTGTCAGAAAGTGTCTGGTTCCTGTGAGATAGGGCCGATGTCTCACTGGCGGAGCAGCCACATCCTTTTGTGAGAGGCTGGAAAAGCTAAGGTGGTATGGGAGAGAGGACATATCTAGAGGCTTAGAGAAGGGGCTGGTGGGATATGTCTAGATTTTTTCTGGCTGGATAGCTGGGATCTGGTACAAGCCATTTAAGTGGACTTGATTCCAGTTAACATTGCTCAGAAAGAGCAGAACAAGCCCACAAAACTCACTGAAGAACTCACTTCTGAAGTGTGCTGGGGATGTCTAATAGCAATGGTGGCCTCATGCGGTGATCCAGGTATTTTACTCCTCTAGAAAAAGCAAACCATTTCAGACAGGGAAGGGTCTAATGATGTGATGAAGTTCTCAAGGAACTAACAAGAAATTGCTACCATTTTACTCCAAAAATCATGCCAAGTAGGGATCAAAGCATTTTCTTACCTTGGCAAAACTAGGCTACACCAAATGCACCAGCAGCACTGCTGCTGAATCTGACAGTCTCACCACTAATCCTTGTATTGGGGTGGATGCAGGAAACAAATTCCTCTCTGACCTCTAGTAACATTCCCTGCTGGGTAGTGTCTCAGTTCTACCAGGAGGACTGTGATGAGGATGGTTGTCCTGTTATTGTCTGAACTCCATTTTTTGGGGATGATTAAGCTGACAAAGGCTGTTAATCTGGCAATTAGAGCAACACAAAGTTCTTCTCTACTAGTAAAAGAATTTTTGTAAGGGCACATGAAACATCTTCTCTTAAGACCCATGGCAGAGCTTTGTCTTGGTAAAGTTACTCTCCAGTGGTCTCATCCAACACATGCAGGATTTATGCCCAGGATTCATTCTGGGGCTGGCTTTCCAGTCCATGTCTACCCTTTAAAGACTGCAGTGATGTAAATGGGATATGCGCCAGAAAAAAAGTCTCCAACAATTTCCTCTAGAGACCGGAGATAACTTCTTTCACAGGGGCTGGTCAGGGATGCAGCTGGAGGATTCCATGCCAAAAGGCTGTTCACTGGGATGGATAATAAGTTAATGTGACCTTCCTTCCCAACCAAGGTCAGGCAGACACTCCTTTTCCCTTGGTCCTGCTGACATGGATTTCCTGAGCGATTGCTTATCTGTTTCTCAGTGTCGTCGTACCTGCCCACCTGAATATCATCTGTATGCTGCTGACATGAGGACTTGTTTTTGCTCTTCCAAGGGCTGTATATCAATGTTGAATAATGCAGCCAGAAGTCTCTAGAGCTCATGTACTGCAAGTCATTAAACTGGACTGACTTTGGCTCCATGCATGGTGAACAAGCTGTTCTTTTTAAAACAGTGATTTATTGTCTTGGATTGTAGTAAATACTGCCCTATAGAACAGGAGTAACTCCAGTCTGCAGTGAGACAGTTTGTTTTAAGGTATTTGAAGACACTTTAATTGTTCTCTTGGTTAAATTATGTTCATTTCTCCTCCCTGCCTTCTTGATCTCAAAGCCAGATATAACACACCTGAACATTTTTTCTAGTCAATTGTGGTGCTTTTTCACTCACAGGAAGTTTCTCCAGCTATGCCTTTGTAATCTTCAAAATTTCTTCCATCTTTTCCTATTCTTCCCCACCTGTTTGTTCCCCTTTTGTCTTAAAAACTGTGCCAAATGCTTCCCTGAGTTCTTCCAAATGCAGACTCCCCTTTCATTCTGCTGATTGCTTGTGGCAGAGCAAAAGATCATTATTTTTTCCTTCTCCAAGGGCCTTTGTGTTAAGTTAGCCCTCCCACAATAGAAGGGATAACTGTAATGCCATTTGTGGCTATGGCTGTTGGGGGGGAAAACCCCTTTCTTTTGCTCACTGTTTCTAGAGTCCTTAGGGCTGTGGACTTTTGCAGAGCATCTAACATTACCACTTGGGTTTTGCAGCATCAGGAATATATGTGAGGACTGAGATATCTGTGGTGGGGAAGAAGCAAAGAATGGACAAGTGACTCTTCTTACTAACATTCTTATGGTTTGGGTTTTCATCTGCAAAAAGCCATACCAGGCTTCATAACTCAGGAAAACTGCATTTCTATAGGTTTTTCCATTATTTTCCATTGTTTTCCCCTTGGTTACATGCTATTTTTAAGTATAGTGAGGTTTCTGGGAAATAATTCAGCTCACATGTTTTATGTTTGATTTTTGCCTCTATGCATTCAGCTTGATTTTGAAGATCCACAAGAGAAGGCTGAAAGGACTCTGGCGTTCAAGAGTGCCAGTCCACTGAGCTTTCTGGGAGTATCTTCCCTGTGGCTGGAAGCTCTGCAGAATGGAGCGCTCCTTCGCTATCGGCACCTATTAGTAGGCATGGAAATGGTGGGCTGGAGCTCTGTGGGGAATCGCAGGTGCCTGTGGACCTGCTGGAGAAGGATCATTCTGCTGCAAGGTGAAACAAGTGACCAGTGAAATGCTTAACTGTTTTTCAGCTTTAAGAGTTTGGGATATTTTTGTTGAAATGAAGGCATTAAGTTGGAGGCAATAAGTCTCAAGAGGAGAGGCATTCAGTGTGCCCAGGAGGTGAAGTCACTCTGTCCTTGCCCACAGTCTGCAGGGTTAGGTAGTACAGATGAAGAAAAGAACTGTTTCCCCTGGCAGCGCTTGATCTGGGCTTGGTGAAGCTTCCTGTTTCTCTGTAGTGTTTTTCCTAGGAGCGATGAGAGCTGGGACAGGGTTGAGGTTTACAGAATCAGAGAATCATAGAATCATTTAGGTTGGAAAACACCTTTAAGATCATCAAGTCCAAGCATTAACCCAGCACTGCCAAGTCCACCACTAAACCATGTCCCTAAGCCCTACATCTACCCATCTTTTAAATATATCCAGGGTAGCCCTGCAGAGGAGCAGCCTATGAGGGAGGACTCTGCCATGACATCCTTCAGCTGGAGCACCCCAGAGCAGCCTGGATCTGCTGCTCAAAGTCTGCCCACCCTGTGAGGAAGGCACTGATGATCACGGGAGGCTGGGTGACTGTGTGGCACTGCTCTTCCATGGCTCCAGAAGTAACTTGATTTTCTTGCATTTCTGGGCAAAAAAATCAAAACTAGGAGAATCAAAGTTCAAGGAAAGAAACCCTAGACAAGCAAACCTGCTTTCTTTTGCATCAGAGGCAAGGAGGGTCACAGGAATAAGATAATCCCATAAAGGAACTGCTGTCACACCTTCAGGAGCCACCATTAGGAGACCCCGTGACCTGGCGTGGTACACATGCAAGCATCCGCTTCTGCTGAGTCCACTCCTTGGTAAATATCGCACTGTATTTGAGAAAGGACAAGTACATTTAGGTAAGTAAGTGCTCAGGTAAACAAAACATCTACAGTGAGCAGTTGTTTGTAAAGCAGCTGTCAAAAGCACAGGCACAATCTCATTTGGCTGAATTTTGTGGCTACCTTAAAGCAAGATAATTCCCTGGAGGCTCATAGCTATTCTCTGAGGTGACAGAGTGGCTTTCCAGGGTGTCTGACCTCTCCTGTACCAGTGGCTTGCCTTTCTATTGCACTCCTGCCAAGAAGTCAAGCTAGGTTTTTCCCTCCCTGCAACTCTCTGAGAGATGGATCAAGTTATTTCTAACAAGTGACCATGGCCATTTTAAATGGCTTCCCTTTTCCATTGGTTTCTTCTCAACTAGTGATGAGGATGAAATATGGCCAGGGGTAATCTATGGGAAAATCACAAATTTGACAGATGTGCCAGGATTTTATCCTGTGAGAGTCCACAGTGTCTGTCTGCTCTCTGCCTCAGTATATCCCACCGACTTCAGCTGTTGAGCTGTTCCATACTGTTTGTTGGCTGGTGCCAAGGTAAAGCAGGTCAGCTAACTTGGAGACCATCTCTAGTTAGCCTCCAGCAAGGTTACCAGTGTGGTTTTGGCCACTGGAGGGCTCCAGTTTTATTTCACAAATATGACAGAATTGATAATAAAAATTACCATTGTAGTGGGCAAAAGGGGGGTCTAAAATCCTGGAGAAGCCTCACACTTCATCCTAATGGTTGGGCATGCAAATTGAAAATGGGATGTCCTGCTTCCTGCATCACGAACAATCAAGAATCTGGGACAGTTGCTTGAAATTATTTAGGTTATTACAATTATTTTCTCAGCCTCCTGAGGTCTGTCTCTGTGCCAGTGCAGCAAGGATGTGCTCATAAAATCCCTTTTTGTGTGAGGGAGCATTGGCACTGGAGAACAGAAGCAGGGGTGTGTGTAGAGGGAGAGGACTGTAGGAGCAGCAAAGATAGATCTATGCCACTTCTGTGAGATGCTTTTATCAAGGGCTGGGCAGGGGTAGGAAGGGAGGGAATCCCCAGATTTCACCTGCTTGAATTTGTTAAAATTCTGCCTTTTTCTCTCTTCTTCCCTCATTGAGGGACCAGTGAAGCACAGGAGGGAATCAGAGGAAGCTTTATTCATTGAAGAGTACTGCAATGAATTGTTTGCGTGTCCTTGAAGGAACCCCACATTCTGTAGCTGACCCTGAGCTTTAGCATCAGGAAAGCTTTTTTTTTTTTCTTCTTTTTTTTTTTTCCTTCTTTTTTTTTTTCCCCTCCCTCAGCTCTAGTCCTATTTTTAGAGCTTGCCATTTTCTCAGGGGCTTCACAGTCTATTTTTAAAGACTTCACAGGCTGCCAAACCATTGTTATTTTCTCTAGGGTGGTGTCAACATAGTGCCTATAGTAAATGTGTCCAGCATTTGCAGTAGGTATTGTTTTAAAGCAGAAAAACATTACTGTTGAATGTGAAAAATGCTTTTGCAGATACAGCCCCACTGTGAAATGCTTTATTTCGACAGAGCATCCTTTTGCTTGCCTCATGACTTTCCCCTTTTCTGAAACACTGTTGGTCTAACCATCGAATTGCTTACTGCTGCATGAACCTGATCTGTACATTATTAGATCATCTAGAGTGACTGCAAATCAGGTTTGGTCCAAGTCCTACAGCATGTTTAATGTTTTTATGAAGCTCTTTTTCTTGCCTTTTATATTGGGAATGAGTTAAACAGCCCAGCTCTGAAAGCAATGTAAGGAAGAGTTTGAAGGGCTTAAAATATGAACAGTACCAAATATTAGTAATAATCATCATGGTATCATCAATTCCGGTGGCATTTCTCAAATGAATCCAGGATAATCACAGCTTCTTTTTACCTGTGGGGAGGAAAAAAAAAAGGAAAAAGTCAGGAACAGTTATGTAAAGATGTGGGAGCAGATGTACTGCTCGTGTCAGTTGGCACTGCTCCACTGATGCCAGTCAAACTAGTTGATGTGGGGGAACATTTGTCTGCAAGGGAAGCTAGTCTCAGTGAGCTATGATGGCTTCATAAGCTACCAGACATCAGCTTAACACAGTATCTGTCCATGTTATGCTCTGATCCCCTCACAAATGTGAGGGACAATGTCTATATTAAATTGCTTTCATGGATGCTTAAGCCAATGTCTCTTCTATACTGCCTGCTGCAGACAACACTGCCCAAGAGGATAATTCCTGCCCTTCAACCCATATGCAGTCATTCCTTGAGCTGCAAAAGCTCAGCTGTGCCTTTGAGCACTGAGTTTACAGGCCAGGGACATGTGCCGGGCACCTCCTTGGTCAGCTTCTTGTGTGAGTGCAATGGGAGGACTGAGGAAATGTCTCCATAGGAGGTGATGAGCCACCCTTCTCCAGAATCACAAGGGCATTTAGAAACCTAAACTTCCTTGTTTCAGTAAAATTTGAGATCATAAATACTTTTGCACATTTGAACCCTGGTATGCACTATGGGTGCTGGGCAAGGAAATAATGCACAGTGCACAAGAATGTCTGTTATTTGTACAGTCCTTGCTCTGAGTCCTTTCTCTGAACCAGAAAACATCCAGGAGCTTCACAAGCTGGTCGTTTTCATTTCAATTATAAACCTCCAAGAGATTTATCTTCCATGAATTCGTCCAGCTGCCTGCTGAACCTTTGTAAACAATTACCATCCACAACATCCTGCAGCAAGGAGTCCCACAACTCAGCTCTCCCACCTGGAGAGTCACCTCCTCTTGTTTGAACCTGCCCCTTTATTTGTTGCTTCCTCACTCATAACTTGACTTCACTGGATTGCTTGAGGGCTCTAAATTGCCTAGCATTCAGTTCTGGTTCACGAAAGGCCCATCTCAAATTTACCAGGAGACCTGTGAACTTCTGTGAACCTAACCCGAGACTTGCGTTTGTAACCAAACCAGAGGAATTTTGCGTAGGTTTGCATTTCATTGCAGCTGCCTTACACTTTTCCTATAATCCCACTGGGCAAAGAACGATCATTTGGAAGCCCCCAAGAAAACTGCCTCACTTCAAGTTATTTTGGCACCAGCCCTCTGCATCATGCCCCAAACTCTGAGAAGCCACCAATTCTGGTTCATGCTCTTGGCAGCTGAGCCGGTTGGCTGGTTCTGAAGGTACCACTGCCAAAGCAGATGGCTGTAAGGTTAGCAAGGAATTTATTCAGAGCTATGCATAAACCAGGCTGTCTTTCCTCAGAGTGAATGGCAGTCAAGAGCACGCTCACATACCCACCCACATCTGCACACTAACATCCCAGCGCTACGTGGTGACCGAGGAGCGGAGGAGACAGCCTGTCTGTCACACACCAACTCTTCTGTGCTGCTTTACCCCACAGTCTGTGCCAGCTCAGCAGGGCTGTTGGCTCTGTCTGCACTACTGAACAGCAGAGGTGTTTCATGAATAGATGAACCTGCTCACTTCATAGGGGAATAGGGCTGAAATGGTGCAGAGCCTCCATCTTGGGCATATCCAATACCCTCCATGACCTGTGCCCAGCCAGCAGTCCTAGGTTGCTGTTGTACTTCCACTGCAAACTGGGTATCGGCAGTTTGTAGCACTGCTTTTCTGAAGTAGTGGTTTGTAGGAGGCTCAAAGTCTGATGGGATTCCGTTGGGATAGGAGGAATAGGAATAATTCACTCTCTATTTTCCTGGGAAACAATACTATGATGTTAGATGTTGGTGTTGCAGTAAAGATGGCTGAACAGAGAGAAAGCTGTAAACCCTCAAGAAATTTCTTCTAAAGGGTCTGTTTGTAAGAGCTAAGCAACTCCACCATGTGCTGAAGCAGATGTGAAGGACCCTTGGTCAGAGCCTGTGACAACTCAGCAAAGATGTCAGTAGGTAATGGGATTTGAGCTGCCAGCTCCTTGACTTCTTTCTCTGCCCCTAGAGTAACTGCATTAATTTTTATCTTTAAACATTCCTGCTACATGAAAAAAAACCAAAACACAAATGGTACCAGCTCTGAGTCATGCCAGCATATTTGTATGCTGGTGTATTTAGGAGTAAAGCTGTTGGAGTTCAATAAGTATAAAGCAGCACTTGATAAGTGAAGTAGTGGTAGTAGTAGGCTATTTAGATAAGGGAAAGGGACATGTGGTATGCTGTCAGTAATTACTTGGCACCTTGCAGTATTGGCCCCAAATGAGGTTGGCCCAGGCTGTTTTTAAGCCACTGGATTTCCTGCAACTTAAATTCCTTTCCTCGGACTTAGAGAACATATCAGTGTTATATGCCTGATGGGAGGCAGATTTAGATAATGAAGTGTACTTTGCTGTGGATCTGTTCTTATCACTATGGCATTTGAAGACCGTATCTGCTAAGTGATATGACTCATATATCACCTGTTTGTCCTTTTCACCTCAGGCTGTGGTTGCACAATTAATGACCGCTGATACGGGATCGGTGCAGTATTGGATCATCCAGCAGGACCAGCTGGGTCTGAAACAAGGTATGGATGTTTATCATGTTTCTGCTGAACTACTGATAGCACACATGGTAGCTGCTTACAGTAGTTACAGGAAGAAGGATAGCACCTGCTCTGACATAAGGCTTGATGGGATGGAGTTAATCTCATACTCTTTGGGGTGCATTTGAATGGGCATAGTGAATTTATATGTTTTTTCTATGTGGTTGTGCCATTTTTGCTTTAGCACCAGGAGTCTTAAAAACAAATTTGCAGTGTCACTACACAGGGTATAGACTCTTCCTATGTACTATTCTTCTGCCTGTGGTATAGTGGGTGTGTATCAGAGATACATTTGAAGCATGGGTGGAAACCTGTGAGGTATCCCTTGATCTCTAATGCCCTGGAGATATACAGTCTCTTGCTGGACCATGGGGGTTGGATTTAGGGCCATCCTTAAGAGACAGCACTGGCATAGCTGTTGCTCCCTGGCTCCCTAATTGCTTTATTCCACAAAGAAATGATCCCTGTGACCAGACCAGCACTCTGCCTGTTCAGTCCTGGTTTCCACTCTCTCTTTGGCAGACATCTGCACATAACCCAGAAACTCACTTGCTCCCCTGAAGTACAGGAAAGAAGGCTTTTATTCAGTGTCTAACCAAGCTCTTTGTTCAGATCTGCTTGCAAACAACCTCTGCTTGTCAGACTGCAGTTTCTGGGTTACTGCTCTGCAGAGCCCTTGCTGGTGTTTCAGGGGAATTGGTTAGCTTCTAGGTAATGGGTTACCTCTTTGCTTCCAGCTGCTAGAGAGCATGGAAAGAAGCTAAAAATACATTTCAGCTGACATCTAATGTCACTTCTCCACGTGAGGGGTTTGTGCAGTTGCCACAGGGATGTTAAGCAATTGCACAGGGGAGGACACATAACCCTGATTTTTGTGAATAGAGGGGGAGTTGCCCATGAGAAAAATCCCTCTATGAAAAGGCTGTGGAGCGTGGTGCTTTGATGCCTGTGTTGAAAAAGCGTGCAGCTAAATACTCACAGATTTAGACCAACCAATCGTGTGTGAATGCTATTTTTGGAAAGCACAGCACAGAAATATGGCACATGCATCACATGTGATTGGGAAAGTGCAATCTATTTTTGGAGCCTGTTTGCATATGTGCTGAGTCAAGGTTTGCACACAGAGCAAGCCTGTACCTAACATCTCTTAAATCTGCTTTAGCAAGGTTGTTAGCTTGCAAGCAATTTGTAGGTCCCACAAAATCCTTTCTCCCTCTGATTTTACAATCTCAGCATTGCAGGGAGATTAATCAGAAAAGCCAAAAACTTAATTGAGAAAGGGAGCCATAAGAAAAGGGAAAAAAATTTAGAGTTGAAGGGAGATGGATTGTGCAAAAGTAATAGCTAGGTAAGTGCAGAAAGGCCAGAAAAGCATTAAAAAGTATGGAAAGGCAGGAATGGCTCTGAAAGAAGGTGGGAAATTTACACCTTATTCTAGCTTTGCTAAAGCAAACCTATATATAGGGAGCAGCCCCTAGAGAAAACAGGAGTCAGAGAAAGGTGCTGGAACAGCACTGCATGAATTACAGCCAATCCTGGCTTTGTGGGCATGGAAGAAAAGCCCTTAGGTTACTACAACTGTCAGGATGCACAGCAAAGGGATGCTAACTAAAGATAAAAGACTGGCTAGCTGGTGCTGGTCTCTGTAGATGGACTCTGTTCTGCAGGACACAACCTTTTGCAGACTGCCTTCCAGAGCAGTGCTACTGTCCTCACAAATGATGGAAGCTAAAATAGAGGTCCCTATATAGAGGTTTTGCCTAGCAAGGGATGCTTCTTTATCAACTTCTTCCAGGAGGCAAAGACCTCAGATACTGGAGAGAATTAGGCTGCTGCAGGCTGCTGTGGTCATCAGGGGGGACTTTAGGTCCTTGTCTTCTCCTGCCCTGCCATGCCATTGACACCACTGTACTCCAGTGCTACAGTTTACCTTCTGCAGGTGGGAAGCAGAAGCATAAATCTGCAGAGGGAGTTGGAGTGGTGCTGACGGGGAGGCTCTGCCCACTCGGATCTGGTGCTGGAGAACCTTCTTGGTCCTGTGTGCATGGAAATGGGGTTGCAGGCATGGAGAACATGATGCTAGCACATCAGCAGCCACACGAGCTGGACAGGGGGGCTGCAACGTGGCTGGGCAGAGGCTAGTGCAGGACTATTCTTTAAGAGGAGTTAGTCATAGCCCACAAACCACAGGCTGCGTTATTACTGTCACTGACAGCTGGATAAAGCATGACATAGTGAGGTCCAGTGAACACAGCATGCTGGGGTTGCCTGCCCAGTTGTCCTGCCTTACAGCAAGGGCAGCACACGGGTGAGCAGAAGATGAACTGGGACGTGGCACAACCTGAACTGGACTCTTTCTCTTTACATGCCCATTCCTACTTTCCAGCAAGTCTCCTGACTTGGAGGGTAGCTGTGGTATGAAACCACAAAGCAACCCTACAGAGAGCTGCTCTGCTCTGGGGAGGTGCACACAATGTACCCGCAGCTCTCTGGAGCTGTTCCCACAGTTCAGGAAAAGGCAGGCTGGCTTGTTTGGAAGGACAAAGATGGATTTCTGTTCAAATGAAAATCAGAAGGTGAGTGGAGCCAGGCAATACTCACAGCTTCCACTCATACAGCTCTGGGGGGAAGAGAAGGTGTTTTTATACTAAACAAGATGGGGAGGACAGCAAGAGCAATCTGAGGATTGGCTTGCTGGTGGAGGTCCAGATGAGGTCCAAAGCAGAAACATCCTGTATCCTTCACATCAAAATCAGCCACATCAAAAACAGCAGAGTTTGTTGGGATGTTTTAAAGCCCTTGTCCTGGTGAGGTTGGCTGTAGCGATTGACCCGAGTGCCATCTAGTGATCTAAAAACGTAAATAAGTGGTATTCCAGCCAAATGACCATGCCACACTGCAGCAGATACTCTGTACAGTTCAGTCAGGAAAAGCAGAGAAGCAGCTCATGCTGATGAGGTAGATCTCCATTGAGTAGATAGCAGTTTCCTGAAGGTCAAGTCTAGTGATGTGCAGAAAAATGGTTTGACATCAGACATGTGAACAGTTCAGCTGAGTTCAGCTGAGCCCCACGAAATCTGCACCACTGCAGAATGTGCAGAGTTCTTGTGTTTCCAAAATGTGGGCAGCAAATGTAAACTTTTCTGTTCCAATCTACACAAAAGGTGACAAGCTCTATCCATGAGCAGCAAGCATTGGGTTTTATACATTCCATCAAAAGCCTTCTGAGGTTGCAGTTGTAGAATGATTTGTGTTTCCCTCTGACAATACTAGATCAACATAGAAGCTGCCTTTCAGAGGTTAGCAGTGCTTTCTGAAGCCCATCAGTGGCAGTGCTGGTTCAGCTCTTACATAGCTGCTTAGCACAGGCACAGTGTATTGTCTGTAGGACTGTGGGTAGACATCTCAGCAGCAAGGGGAATGAAATTAGCCCTGTTTTCCTCCTCCCCTGACAGGAATGGCACTGCCACCATGCATCCTCTTACAGGCTGCTGGGGAGGCATGAGGAGCTCCAGCAGTGTAAGGTGGAAGAGCCTTTGAGCACGGGCTATAGACGAAAAGGGAGCAGCAGTACCCTGACACAGTTAGCATCCCTCTTGCACTGATAATACCATGTCATGCAGCAGGATACAGTGAAGAGGTGGGATTCATGCTGATCTCTGTAGGGGGGCACTGTTGACTCAATTTGTTTATTCAGTTGCTAGAGTCATAGATGTTAACATAGAGACAGATGTCTCTAAGAACTCTAAGAACTGACACATACCTATAAACAGGGTAAGACACAGCATGAAGCATGCCTGGCAGACTGCCTCCCATGCATGCACTCCTGGTGTCTTTAATCCTGATGGAGCTAGTCCCTTCTGGGCTCTTCTCTGCCTGGGTACATGTGGGTAGGAAGAGTCTGTTAAAATGACATATATTCCATTTTCCTTCTTGTAATCAGAGAAAATAAAAAGTGAAATCCACTACATCAAAGAAAAAAAAAAATTAGGTTTGAAATACACATGGGATTAGGGATCTCAAGCCCTAGTCTTGAAGGTGAGCCTGAGTTTAAAAGCAGAATGGCTTAAAACAAGAATAAAAAATGCAAATGTTGATGTCATTTCCAAATTTGGAAAGTGGATACCAGCCAAACAAATGCCAACATAACAATGCCCACAAAACAAAACAAATCAAATCAAATCAGAATTCCCCTCCAGTTTTCAGTGTATGCTAACAAAGGCTTGAACACATATCCAAAATCTGTGGAAAGGCAGAGGTAAATCATGCAGGTCTCCACTTTGAAGCAGTTCTACTAGAAAACTTTTTCATTTTGACACCATTTTGTTCTTCATACAACTAAACAGAGAACAGAAAGCAGCACTTTTCCAGATCTTAGTTTGGATTGGTTTCTGATTAAACCCACTTAGGTTCATAACCTTCCTTTCTGCAACCATAGATCCTCAGCCCTAGAGCCTAGGTTGACTCTAAACGTAACTTGGAACTGCTGGAAATCTGAGCGGTCATTTCATTCAATACTCGGCTCATGTCCGGGAACTTTGATGAACCTAACCTGAGATTCATGCTTGTAATCAAATCTAAGCAGAGATCAGTTTTGCCTGAGTTTTAGTTTCATGCAAGAAGGTGCCCGCCTTCCTACCTGTCTTCACCTTGACCAGGCAGCGGAACATCCGGCTACCTCCTTGCATATTATCAGTAGCTTTTCAGGTTATATAGCCAGCCTCCTTGTCCTGCAACTAGTCACCCACCCATTTGTGCTTCATTCTCACAAAACTTTCTTATTCTGGTTAGTGTTCCCTGCAGCTGATGTGGTGTGCTCTGTTCAAGGAATGACTCTCTGCCCAGATGGTAGCAAGCCTGACAAGGACTCTTTTCAGAGCAATGTACAAATCATGCCGTCTTCTCTTGGATGGATTAGAGTCAACAGCACCATAATTGCAAACCCACGCACCCACCTCTGCAAACTAGCATTCCAGGACTGTGCAGGAAAACAGAATGCCTGCCTGACCCACACAAGTCTGCCATGCCAACAAACCTCACTGGCTGTAAGCAGAATTAGAGATAATAGATTATTAGTTTAATTCACATAGCATTTCTTGTTCGTAGCATCAGAGTGGCCATTTTCGACTGGAGAAACTGAGGTACGGCAAATCAAAATGATTTTTAGAGGTCAGGCATACATCCAGGAACAGAACATTGGACAGTGACTGCACCGTGCACAGAAGTGATGATCTTAGTGTTAATTCAGTGTCTTCTATATTGCTTTGCAAAAATAATGATATGAAAGAATACTTGTGTTTTCATCCTCTCTACTCTCAGATTGTCTTAACTGTCTGACCATTTGTGTCTGAAGAAGTATGCCACAATCTCAGGGGACTCTATGGTGCTTATAAATAGGTGAATATCAATAAATTGCTATTTAAAATCCCAGGTACGTTAGCTTGCATAGATCAGTTAAATAAATTGCATAGTCTGTTCTGTTTCTGGATTGCTGAATGTCTCAGACTCTTGCTGGTCTGGAAGAAGTAGTCTCATCAATACATTTAAAATGGACTTCCTACGGATATTGTGAATTACTCACTTTGAAGGTACTGATTCTTTGTAGTCTGACCACTAGACTTTTTTTTTAAGAAATTAGTTAGTTCACAAGGTTTAAAACCAGAGCTTGACTAATAGCTCTCAGAAGCAACAGGGCCCTTTGGTATAGGATTTTTGTTTTCAAAGCAAATGCCACCCTTACTTGTGTTAATATCAGTGGTAAATGTGTCACACTGGGCACCTCTCTCTTGCGAGGACATAGTAAAATCCTCTGGTTCTTGACACACAGCATCTCTTCTAGAGCAAGAAGGTTTGAAATAAATAAGCAATAAGCTTTGGATATTCCAGATGTGCCTGGGGACTTACAGGCATGGCACATGGCACCCTCCTGAAGCAGTAGCTGAAAGCCAAAGCAGGGACATCCTTGGCCATCTCAGATGGCATCAGATATTCATGATTAAGCAACCAAACTGAGCAATGGAGATCCCACTGCAGCCAATGGAGCCAAGAGAGAGCTTCTGCTTGTCTGAAGCAGGCTTTGGCTGGTGGTCAGCTGGGTCACTGGGCTCCAGGAGCTTGCACTGGCTGGATTTTCTCCAATTGCAGACCAAGCTTAAACAACCAGCCTGCATTATAGACACCATCACAGGCATGGTCTTCATCTTCAGCTCAGTCTCTCCCCAACTGAGATGGCAAATGAGGTTGTGTAAATATAAGCCTGCCGCTGTTCTCATTGATAAGAGAAGAAAGAATGAAAAGAAGGAAGAATGAGCTGCATAGACTGGTAGCAGTCTGGGGAAGAAGTTTTGGAACATCACTGCTGGGCATCCCATGCAGGTTGAAAATACTAGTTGGTACTTTGGTCAGATGTGCACCTGGAATTTCACATATATGATAAAACCAGGTATAGCAGCCCTCTTTCAGGACTAGGGCTAAAATATACTCCACATTGTGAATGCCTGTTGGCTGTATGCAGTGTTAGACTGAGAATTATAACCTAGCAAAAAGTATATTGTTACCATATGCACAGCATAAGTCACACAGTCTGCTAGTAGTGATGGTAGTAAAGTAGGCCATTTTGAGCACTACACTGGTTTTGCCTGCTGGGTTATTTTGTTGGCTGAATATGTGAATAATATATAGCTAAGCTCTTTTTAACTTTTGGGAAGAGGCACAACTCTGTGATGCTGATCTCAATAGTTGGAGTGGAAGTAGCACCACTGAAGCTGATGAAAATCCAGTGCTATTTGAACCTGGTCCACAGCACGCACCCATCTCCCTTTGGGTGACAGTACTGGCAACAGCTTCCACCGTGTGGCACCTGTGTCTGCAGGTGGCCCATTAAATACCTCCGGGGTTAAGGACAATAGAGCCGAGCTGTTGTATAGGCATGGATCCAGCAAAGAGGACTTGAAGCACATCAGGAGCATTGTTGACCTCATTGAGACTATATGCATGTTTAAACAGCTGCTTGAGAGCCTTGTTGGATCAAGCTTTACATCTCTAATAAAAAGTCCTGAAGGTTGAAGTTCATCTCTGAACATAACTTTATTTGGTTTAAGCCATCCATCACATTGAAATAATGCTGTTATTGGGTAGGAGATATAACTATTTTTATGGCTATGTGTAATATTTTCCCCTCTCAACAAAGTGCCTTTCTGAGTGATAAATGTGTAGGTTTCCTGCTTCCCTGGCTCTGAAGGAGCAGAGGAGGCTGGCCGGGTGCAGTGCCTTTTCCCTGTTTATACAAGCAGCGCTGATGGAATGGTGGAAATGGCTGGGCCGTAAACTGGTAATGATCAGTCTGCAGATGCCCTTTCGCAAGCAGCACATCGGCAGGCTGATGCAGAACAGGAACTTCTTGTTTACACAGCTCACCATCTGCATCGAAGTGGCACCATGCTCCCATCTGTGTGTACAAACTGGAATACTGCCCCCATAAGCAGCGTGCCTGGTTAACTCGTTGTAGCCTTCTGAGAATCCAAAGTCTTCTCATTATTCTGACATTATCTTCCCCTCTCTTCAGGAGAGCTGCTGTAATCTGGACCTGCATGACACAGGTGTAACCATTTAATGCTAGAAAGATCAAGGAAATGAAGCAATAAATGGAAATGGAGGACTCATTCTGTTCGGTAACCTGCTGAAGTTTCACTGTGAAATCTTTTATGCATCCTGTTGGTCTCTACCTGAGGAAGAACCATTAGTTAAAACAAAAATAAGATTTTTTTTTTTCCTTAGGTAATGAAGGCAAGAATGAGTCGTGGTCAGTTGTAGTCAAGTATGCAAGCACCAGAAGAATAAACCATGCCACAGACGATGACAAGGCCATCAGTCACAGGGCTCGGTTAAACACTACAGCCTCCATGGACTTAATCACAGCCAGGTGCTGTATTAAACATGGCTTGTCCCTCTCTGCAGTTACAAAAGTGATGATTATAATTGTTTCAGTGAAGATATCTTCATCAGGTAGTGTGCCAATGCTGCAGTTTTCCTAGCAAAGGCTAATGTGATCCTCTAAAGTTTTCACAATGAAACTTAAGCTACAGGATGGAAAGGACCATGAAGCAGTATCTCCAGATGAAGCCACACTTTGTCTAGCTGCTGATTTCTTTCAAAGTCTGCAGTGACAAAGAGGATTGCAAAGAAGTGCATGTGTGATGCCTAATAAGTTAGCTGTACAGGAACTTCAGGTTGGGCTCATGTCTCTGCTGGGTGGGAGTTCTGAAACTTGCCTGCTCTTAGACCAGTTGAAACACAGCATTATTTATCCCTCTCAGACAGGGACAGATCTAAAACATCTGCAAACATCTACTCTGAGGCAAGCATGGTGGCATCTGATCACTCCCTCAGCAGAACTTTTCCCATTTCCTGCACCCATCCTGCATCTGTGTGACACTGGAAGGCAGGGGCACAATCAAGTTGCCAGCTCTTCCCTGTGACATGTTGGTGATTGTCTGTTAGGTCATCCAGTTGTTGCTGTCCCATCCTTAGAGGCATTCCAGGCTTTGCCTCTGCCCAGATGGGGTTTGCTAGATCCTTTTCCTCTCCTCATGACTCATCCATTATTATCTCTGTTCTTTTGTGGATTTGGACGACCTGCCGAAGAAGTCATTGTTCTTTACCTTTTTCTGCTTGTTTTTAATAATTTTTTTCCTCCTTGAAAAATAGTTATTCTGCACTCCATGTCTAGCTGAGACAAATGCAGTTGTCTTTTTCCCTTACACCTGCTTTTGAAGACCCAAAACACTGCCAAAGCTCCAATGCTCCCCAGTGTCCTCAAATGCAGTAAAGACATTTTCTCCTTCAACACTTTCTATCCTTTCTGCTCCCCTTTGACAAATGAAGGTGTATTTTCAAATGTAAAACAAGCAGTTCTTTTTCTTTTTACTGGTGAGTGGTTTTGTATCAGGATTGCTCCCAGAGTGGATTGCCAAAATCTTCAGAAAAATGGCCCCACTTTCTCTTTCTGGAGGCTTACAACCTCCTTTTAGAAGCAGTGATTTTATGTATCTTGCCCTTAGCTTGACAGTTTGTTGGAGAAAGCAAGGCACTGGCTCCAAAGAGTACCTTTGTCAGCACCCATTGTGCCAGGCACTAGCAATCTATATTTGCAACCAGCTTTCACAAGGCAGTAACTGTTTCTTTCTTATGAGACTTCTGCTGCTATGGTCTGAGAAACTCATGTATACAGCCCCCAAGCTCTTAATTTACCACTACAAAGACCACTGGCAGGAGTGATGTGTGTGGACCTGCCATGGTGGTCCTGCCTGCAGTGCAGACATTCTCTGCAGTGCAGAGCAGAGGTGATAGGACAACCATTTGGTGCAAGTGGTGTTTCTGTGTGCATGTCTTCACCTAGCCGTTTCTCTCTCTTCAACTCAGCATCAGCCTAGGCTGTCTGTGTAGTAAAGGACTTCCTTGGAGTTTTGAGAAAATTTTTTTTCTTGTTTTCTACTCCAGCTGCAAGGCTGAGGTACTTTCTTATGGCAATGGTTTCTCTACTACTTTTTGGTGAATATATAGACCTTGATGCTCTGACCCTTGTTTCAGCGCATTTCATGATCTAATACCCACTGAGCATTAACACTCGGACAGAAATACCCTGAAGAACAGGAGGCAAACCGAAGCGCATACTGCTTGCACTGGGCCCAAGGGCTCCCACCACTTGAGTTGCTGGAAATATACAGTTTTTTTGTAGACTTTGGTTTTTGCTTAGCGGCAGGGGGCATGTATTGTACTTTACTGCATGTTACTGTTTTAAGATACAATTTCAAATGATGAAAATTTTCAGTGTAAAACTTGGATTAAAATCCCAGTTGTTTTCACATGTTCAACTGTCTTACTCTAGGTGCCTGGAAATGAACCAAAGGAGCAATGGAATTTGGGTCATCCTATGGATATACCATTATACCCACCAAATCTCAGCATATGCCCAAACACGATCTTGTCTAATTCTCCCTTCAATTTTGCAGAGACCATAAGTAGGACATGAAAGATGGCTTTGACCCATTGTAGAGCAAATCCTGGTGAAGAAAAGACATTTCACTTTGAAGGGAGTAAAACTGATACTTTGCAAGATAATTGTGAAAAACCTATGGCAAGACAGGATAAGTCTAGTGAAAGGTGGGAGCAGGTCACAAAGTCCTTATGCACATACAGTTTAACAAGCCAGCACAACCTTTTTGCACTTTTTCTCAGCTTAAGAAAACCTGCTTGAGGTTTCTTACACTGGCAGAGTTTTCTTATCCACAGTGGGAGTTTGTTTACTGTTACACATTTGTAGAAGGTGTGAAAGAGCTTTTGTAGAAAAGATGCTGGTAGTGAGGTAATTAAAGGCAGGGTGATGAACGTGACAGGCCTGCTGTGCTAGCTGTCAGCACTGGATTCACGGCTGTACAGCGCTCGTGCTTCCTACACTTACGCTGAAGGCCTCCTGTCCCTAATCCGTTTGCTCCCCCACCCCTCAGAGTCACCCCTCCCCGTCTCTGAGCTCCCTGGGCTGAGTAAGAAATGGGAAGTGCAGCCTGAGATTCCTGCAGCCATTCTGCTGTGCTCATCACTAGCCAGCTCCCTCCTTTGAGCCTGAGAAAAAGGGGTGAGGGTAGCTCTGCTGGCAGTTCCCATGCTCCTACTCTTGTCATAGACCCAGAGGGGAGAGATACGGGGTTCATTTTACCTGAGGAGGTGGTAACTCCCCATCTTACTGTCTGCAAAATACTCATCTTGCAGTGGAATTTGAAGGATTAGATTTGGGGGCTGATGTAAGTGGCTGATGATGCTGGAGCTACCTCCAGGAGAGCAGCAAGCAATGGACCTGGCTTGGTGAGGGGATCATGTTTGTCTGCCAGGGACTGACAACATTCTGCTGTTGTGGTCTGAGCGCCTGATACTCTCTGCAGAGGGTGCCTGCAATGGGAAGCCAGCCTGCATGTGTTATTTACTTCCTCTTCATGGTCTGGCAGACCAAAAAATGTTTGGGAGTGCACCATGAGTGTGTACGTGTATTAGGGGACTAACCTATCTTCTTCAGCTGGAACTAAATATTTCACAGGCGGCATCTGAACTCCTTGGGTGAAAGGCAAGAGACAAGGTCCTTTGCAACAGGGCCTAAGGCTAACTGGGAGCTAGGATGGGAACCTAAGTAACACTCATCTCTGGTAGAGTTATACTGTTTTGACCTCCACAGTCCCTTGCTGAACCTCTGCCTCCTGTGCTGTTCCCTGACTTCTACCCTGCTTCTGGGAGTTGGGTAGCCTTGCCTGTACCTCACCAGTCTTGCCAGCCGTCAGAGCCTGAGCTGATGGAGACAGGGTTAGGAAAACATTACTTTGCTTCCTCAATAATGAATTAATGTCAGTTCTCAATCCTTATGACCACTAACTAACTTGTAATTCAGAGCTTCTGTGAGTGTATTAGCTCAATTTGAACAGCTTGTGGTCCTGCGGTTTCAGCCCTCGCTACTCTGCACTAACCACAGCTGTCCTTTTGCTGGAGTCTGAAATTTTGGCCTTGGTCAGTGAAATTCAGTAACTCTAGAAGATTATTTTCCTGTTTGGTCTTCTGAACTTGCATGGAAATGGTGTTGCTGATTACCCAATATTCCCTAGAAATTTGGAGGTACTGTTATTCTAGCCCCATAGTATTAAATTAGCTCCTCTTCTGCCCTGTGAGGAGCTATTTTGCCCTAGTCCTATTCCAGTTCTGCTGAAATTCTGAAACTCCCTTTGAAAAAACTCACAGCTTTCATTTCTAGTTTGCATTAAGGATAATACCATGGAGTGAGTGAGGTGGGGAAGGGTGTTATCTGATGTTGGCAGCTGCCACGGTCTTCCTCTTCCCTGTTCCACTGCTGGGGGGGGACAGCACAGCTAGATGGTGTTCTGTACGCAGTGTGTAATATAGCCACTAATTCATCCTGAGATTTGATGCAAAGATACATGACCAATTTAAATGCTGGGACATGGCCACAGAAACAATGCAGCAGGCTGTGATTACAATGGTCTTTGCATACGTCAGGTCAGTCTGAACTGGAGATACATGTGTATGTGCACGTGCGTGTGTGTGTGTGTATCACACCCCTTTTTTCTCTGCAAGCAGCTAATGTGACTGTCTCTGCATCACAACTGGATGTCATGAGCTTCTTTTGCTAGTGGTTGAATTCATGGCTTTGTTTTGATAGGCATCATCCTGAAAGAAGGTCCACATAGGACTTTGTGGTGGAAATTAATCAGTGCAGGTCACAGATGCCAGATGTTCAGACACAAATAGGCTTCTGGAAAAAGGGTAAGGTACAAAGAACCGGCTAGATGTGTTTTCCTTTCATTTAAGAATCAGACAGCAGTGCAAGCTGCAGGAATCAGGACAATTCACACTCCTTTGGGAATCAGCTATCTATGTATTTTGTCAGAATTTGAGAGTATATCGAGCAAGTACCACAACTCCAGACTGCTAGGTACCCCCTCGCCAATGATGCCAGAGGTTTCACCTGCTGGAAATTTTTCTGCTTGTGTTGCCAACAATTAAAGAGTTATTGTCCTCTTCCCATTGGAATTATGCATTTATGCACTGTGGCTTGTCCTGTCAGAAATGAGACCCATTTCTTTATCCCACTGAGAATCCACTGCCAGAAATTTAATGAATATGCTCTTTCAGCTGAGGCCATACCATGGATTCCTTTTTTTCCCATCAAGAAGAACCTTTGTGCTTCTTATTCTCAGTCATATGGTCAAATTCATGTGTATGTGTTTTTCTGCTTCACACTAAACTCTGCTTTCTAAACTTTGCTTTGCATAGGTGTTGTTATTACATCTTTTCACTCTAAGTTGTCCTGTGTCTGTTTTCTACATGATAGCCTTTCTTTCACTCTAACGTGTTTTAAGCAGCTTTATGATAAGCCAGTATAGGAGCTGTCAAGGGGTTAATGTTTTCCCTTCTGCAGCATGTAACAGAAGTCAGAGAACAAGAAGCCCAATGGAGAACCTTTGTGTTCAGTACATTAAAAAAAAAAAGAGAAATAAGTGGCAGTGAAATAATTTCAGCCAACTTTCATTGTTCTCCAGGGCAAATAAAAATTGGAAATCAACTGGAAAGATACAGGCAAACACTGTCATGCAGAGCATCCCTATGGGTGACAGATATGCTGATCATTGGATTGGTCATTTACAAATCTGCCTTCATTTATGCTGCTTAGGGGGATTTGCTGAATTGATTTTAATTTCTTGTTATTTTTTCTCTTGAAATACCTACCAATGGTAATTCACAAATACCTTTCAATTCAGAGGTCAGTAAGAGAAGGTAATTTACCTTTTTTTTTTTAACTAACACCATGCTTGGACTGATGGCGTTGAGGACTGCATGGAGAAATAGTAGCTTTTACGAGGCCAGCTGATAAAACTGGAAAACACAGGCAAGCTTTCTGTCACACAGTCCCTTCATCAAACTGAGTGCTATGTTTATTATCGTGTTACTGCAATGTAATACTACTGTAAACCTACAGAAATCAATGGAGTTACATTAGCATAATATTAGGGTACCCCAGCAGTAAATCAGGCCATGAGTTGTTGTGGTCGATGAGCTCTGAAGCAGAGCTTTATTTCCTGCAAAGGTCAGGGTGATGGATTGTGCATCAAATTTTACCTTCTCTGCCACATGTTTATTTCTTAATGGCCCTTAACAAAATAGCAAAATAGGGCATTACCCTTCCACACAAGCTAGAGCTTTCCTGAATTGAGTCAAGATGACAAACAAGGTCCTTGATCCTCCTGGATTTGACAAAAAGGCTGTGTCTGTTGCGGTAAGCCTGCATGTGTCTGGGAGCATTCCTGGGCTCTGGAATGTGACCACCTGCACTAGCAAAGCCCTACAAGTGCCTAGGCATGAACTTGATGTGTCCTAACTAGGACTCCGGTTTGCATGCAGCCATCTCGTGTTGATGGACGTGATCGTTTACAAGTGCAGGTGTAGGTCCTTCCATGCCAGTTGGCATCTGTGCCCAAGAACGCTGCTGGTTGGTCTAGTACAGGACAGATGTAACCAAATTATCTGAGGACAGAAGTGTAGCAAAACAGTCAGAATCTCCTGTACTTCACCCACCCACAAGGATCAGCTCTGAAACTGGGGAAGGCTTTTGTTCAATATCTCCTGTTTTATAACACAGTTGCCCTAGCTTGCTGGAGGAGGACAACCAGAACAAGCATGGTGTCCACATGCAGGTCCACACTCACTCTTTTGTGCTGTCTGGGTGGACTGGCCATGAGTAAGGCTAAGCCATTGCTACCTACTCTACCAGCAAGTAGTCTACCTGTGGTACAGTGTTGAGGCAAAAAGGACCTGGGATGATTGGGTAAAGATAAGTAAGGATGAAGCTTTTGGATTTCATGTCATCTTTTTGGATTTCATGTCATGAGACACTATAAATGGAAGGAATTCTCTGACATGATGTAAACAGAAAGGAGGTGACTAAAACTGAAGGAGAGTGAAAGGATTAGGATGGATGTCCAGAGATGCCACGAAATGTAAAGGTTCATCCCACTTGCCACACAATGCTCCACTCCTTCTCCTGCAGGTAGACTTGTTGTTGAATACTGAGCCCGGGCTTCTGGACTCTATGAATAGTGCCTATAGGTGGTAAGCCTGCATCTCTGTGGTGAGGTCTGAGAACATACATTCACGTTTCTTCACAGTAGGTATTTTATTTTTACAACCTCCTTTCATGATCCTTAAAGGCATTATAAGACACAACTTGCGAGTGTTAGTCTACGGAAATTGCTCCTGCAAGCCTGACCTCAAGCCTTATGACTGTCCAAACCAAATATAAAACCCATTAATTTTTTTTTTATTATGATTTTTTTCTCAGCCACAAAAGTGCTCAGGAGCCCAGATCAGTAAACCCTGGAATTCAGGCTGAAAATACAGCAAACTATTCAGACTGCTTCCTTGATGGGTCACAGGGAAGACAGAGATCTTTTATTTTGTATTATTTTAAATATTTATACAGTGTAAGACTTTGAAGAATATTAATACTGAAAAACAGAGGTCTGAAAAGTTGAGAAATGCCAGAACTGGAGTCATTTGTGCTACACAGAGGTTTCAAAATCTTTGCAGTGGGACAGAAGCAAGCTCTGAATATTTCCCCTGAAGCACCAGAGCTAGTGAGCCAGCAGTGGCTGGGACAGTCACAGGGATGTGGAAGACCTGGAGATGAGGTCTTGCTCTGCCTTCTCCAGCATCCTCTGTAAGTGCCCCAACCCCAGAGCCATTACTGTCTCTCACTCCTTCTTAGTGCAGCTGCTCCACTTTCCATAAATAATTAAATATTCATTGAGGCAGGGACCTGAACCTCAGTTTCCCACATCCTGTGTGAATGCCTGAACAACAGCACTGTCAAATCAATCTCTTGCAAAACACTCTTCTCTCTCAGCAAGTGTTTAAGTATTTATGCAGGTTAGATATGCTCTAGCAGGGGAAACTGTGGAAGACCTGCCCTGGGGCAGAAAGTACTCTTTGGATGGGGAGAGGGCCTTTGCTTACACACAAGAGAGACAGGAGACTCAGGCTGAAGTTTCCTGCCTAATCCAGGTGTTGAGAAATAAACCCACTTTTTATGTGCGTGGTTAGTCAAGGAAAATACGCTCTTTCACACCCCTTTTTACTAGGGTTTCCCTCCTGGATCCAAGAGCTCTGTCTCCCCAGAGCTTCCATTGAATGAAAACATCCCTGTGAAAGGTTTCTTCTTGTCATAGCCACATTTTCTAACAGTAAGCCCTTTGCTGAAAACTTCTTAACAAGCAATACAAACTAGGGCTTGCTGCAGCCTGGCACTCCAGCTAAATGAACAGCAAGCAACACACATGAGCTAACCATCCTCTGCTTACGCCTTCTGCAAGGAACAGAAATATCATCCTTTATTAGGGAAGGCACAGGGAGGGGATCCCAGTTTTTATCTCCTAGATTTCATACCTGTGCCTGGAAGGAGAGCACGGCTTAAGGGTTAGAGCTGTGGCTGCAGACAGAACATCTACATACAGACTTGGTTTATCCTGAGAAACAAAACAGATGAGAGTCAGCTCAGTTGTATCAGTGACTGGGTTAAATTTTCAGCTTTGCCTGTAATGACCTTATTTGCAAAGCAGGATGCTGCCTCCCTGACCCCTTCAAGTGAGGGCAGAGGTTTTGAGCTATAATAAAGGTGGTGAATTGCAGCAGCGGATTAAAGCTACTTAAAAGGAGAGATGAAAGAGGATACAAAGTTGTCCACCTCTGTCTAAAAACAACCAGCATTTCACTTACAGCTTCTGTCTGATTGTAGCTGTGTGTCTGTCATGCCTAAACTGAGAGACTCATGGGTTCTGCCATGGCCACGAGGTTTGCAAATTGACTAGAAGGAAGAGAGGAAAGTGAGGAAAGGAAAAGGAGGTATTAGTGAGAGGAAGTATTAGTGAAAGATACACTAGTAATGAAGAGGACACTTAGAAAGAAAGAAATTTCATGTGGAATGACAGAAAATAACAGAAACTTTTTAGCAAATGGAGCTGAACTCTTTTACAGCTTTTCCCTGGGAAAGGCACTGGAGATGAAACCCACATGATGTGCAGCAGCATGGGGTATGTCCCAATCCACCATTTGGCCATGACTCAGAAAGAACTACATCTGGACTGCTTAGTACCCATCCTCCCTCACCATGGTGCCCAGAGATGCCATGGCATGAGCAGCTGTGTTTGAGTTTCCCTGCTCCCTGTGCAGCCAGGGGCTGGCATGCCTGGGTGTCACCGCAGAGAAACGAAGAGAGTGACATTGAAGTACAGTATTGCCAGCTTACTCTTATGAGGCTCAGGAATGAAATGACTGGCCTGCTCTTAAAACTTCATTGATCCCAAATAACACCACAAACGGAGGTGATCCATTTGGCACCAAGCAGACAACAGCACACCTGCAAAAAACATAGATCTACCCTTGTCATGGGTTGATTGTAAAGCTAGAAAGTGCTTCTCTGAGGGTAGGGATGCTCTATGCTCCAATTTTGAGTCACAGTTCTTGAAAGGACCATTGGAACAAAACAGATCAACCTGACCATCCTGGTGGTAGATTTGAACTGGTTAGCGAGCCCAGACCCTGCGGTACCAGACATGCTGTTGGAAAGAACAGAGCCTCAGTTCACACAGCATTGCCTTGAGTTTCCCGCTTAGAGATTCAAAGCCTTCATGGGGATGCTTTGCACAACCTGATGTTTGACATGCCCGAAGATGACAGTCTGATGGGGACCTGTTGGATACCAGATGAGGATATTGGTGCGGGTAAGCAAAAAGGTCATGGCAAAAGGGGATACAGGGTATACTGAGTTTAACCCTGAGAAGGAGGAAGGAAGGGAGACTGAGGCTGGAAGCCAATCTGATGAAAATGTAAAGGGGAAGCCAGGAGACAGTGGAAGAGGGTCTGCAGGAAGGTGAGATAGGGAGGAAGGTGAATTTGGGTAAATAAAGACCCTGGGAAATGGAAGGGAAAGGCTGGGGCTGAGAATGATTGAGAAAGAAGGGTGCAGACAAGGGTGCAGGGGAGAGATGGACTGCAGAGCTGAACCTTTGTATTGCTAAATGAAGAGCCTGGGACTCGGAGGAAGACCCCGAAGAGAAATTCAGGGTGTGCAAAGGAAAGATGGCAACACTGGAAGCATGTGGGGCAAGAGGGGTCAGCTCTTGCAGGGAATGGGTAGATGCTACTGTGTCAGTCACAGTAGTTTTACCTCCATAAGACTGAACAAAAGCTGAGAGAAAGAAGTTTTACCAGTCCTCTGCTGCTGGGAAATGCCTTTGAAACCTACTGATAAAGTGTTTGGTGTATTCACCATCTTCAGGCTCCTTTGCTCCCAGAGAGAAGGTCCTCTGGGGTGGGGGCAGAAGGATGGGAGTGATTCAGTGCAAATAAATTAGACCCTTGCTTTGATTCAACCACTGGAGAATTCTCTCCCCTTATCGGAAAACAGCATCCTAATATAACACTAAGCTACAAATATCCCCTTCTCTGTTGTAACACAATGCATCCAATACTTAGCGGGTTATCTATTACAGCTGTTTGTTAATAGTGGTTAGTCCTTTTATTGACATTATCTGCCTTGTGTAAAGAAAGAGACCAAAACAAAAGGCTTCCTAATCCAGTCTAAATGTAAAAATGCCACACATAGTCTTGTTCCCACTGATGCCAGTGATAACTTTCTTGCTGACTTTAGTGGGAGCAGACTCCAGACTTTTAGAAAGTAACCTCCAGAAACAACATCTTCAGAGAACATTTTTCTCTTCCCTTCAGCCACAAAGCTGTTGTTGTTCTTCAAGGACAAATACACAAAGTCATTAGGAAAAAATGCTGTAAGAGTGCTTCAAAAGTTCACTCTTGAGGAGAGTGAATAAAGTATATTTCCTTTGAGTCTCAGGCTACACATTACCTTTAGAGAAAGCTGCAAAAGTGGGAACAGCTCTCCCAGGACCCAATGGCAGTTGGTTTATAGGATGTGTTTTAACTGTTCTTGGAGCTTTGAACTTCAAAGGTGTCTTTGAGTGCCTGCTCTGAAATTTTCCTGCAGGTAGGACAAACTCGTAACCTCAGCAGGTAGAGAGCACCTGGTCTAGTGGTGACTGGGCCATGCACCCTATGGCTGCAGGTCAGAAGACCATGGGACAAGTGGTTCAGAACCTCTTTTCAAATGGGCTGCAAGCAGCTGAGAGGGCAGCACTTAATTAATTCAACAGTGAAGCTTTCTGCACATTTTTTATGCTGCTAATAATCTGCTAACGTTTTAAACCTTTACCTCTGAGGTTTTAATACTGTCAGGATCCACACCCACTTTTGCCAAAAGAAAAATTCATTACAGCTTTTTTGTTGAACTTGCATTCTCAGAAATCAACACACCAACTTCCCCTTTCCCCAGGAATATTCTACCCTTCAAAACCCAATTTCTCTGTAACAGAGCTTGCCAGACCAGCGTGGATTTATAGTATTTTCTGTGTTTTCAACTTCTAATAATCCTGTCTGACAGTCGAAATTGTGGATCTTTTGGCTTTCAAAGCTGTTGCAGGGCAGATGAGCACTTTGTATTCTCATGGAAGACTTGATTTGTGCTCCCTTATCATCCATGGCTGATCAGTTGTCATTTTGGGACATAAAAACACACCTCTGGAGAATCGAGGGATTCAGGGGTGGAAGTAATAAAACGGAAGCATTTGCACATGGCAAGCTGGATAGAGCAGGGGCAGGGTGGTGGCAGACACAGAGATGCACCTAGTCACATTACATCTCAATTCTTTACATTACAGCACATACTGCGTTGGGCAGGAATACAGGGGAGAAAAAGGGGAATCACTCACTATTCCTAGCCCTTGTCCGCCCCCCCCCCCCCCCCGGTAAATCTATCCCTGTGTGAGAAAGTTAGATCTTTTCATGAGGCACTGCAGAAAAACAGAATATGATAGAACGAGATTTTTGGTGCATAGGACAAAGCTGCCCTTAGGCAGTGTTAACTTGTCTTACTGACATTTAAATGGCCTAAATCAAGGTGACAGAGATGTTAGTGGCATTATGTGAAGAATTGTTCTGTAGGAATGAGTTGTTCTTTAGAACAATTTATATTCAGTGCAGAGAATTAAGCATAAGTGGGTTTAACATGAGGCTCACATGTCATCATTCTCCAGCTCTTATCATCTGTGGTATGACTAATGCAGGATTACTCTTCATCTGTGCTCATGACTAACTTATCTCTGTCCTGTATTTCGCCGCAGAGCCTTGTTCCAAATTGCCACTTAGAACCTTAACTGCTGCTCCATCTCCCAGAGAAACAAGGTGTGCACATCATTGTCTTCAGTGTCTCCTTTCCCATCCCAGGACAGCATTTGGACATTTCTCAGAGAGGGGGAGACCACAGATTCCCCTACTGGGGAAAACCAGCTTACAAGGAGTACTGCCTGCTGGCTTGCTTTTCTCTACCTTTCTCTACACCGTGATTATTGTTTGAATGCTTTCATATTCCTCAAACAAGTCTTGAAGATGGGCACAATTGCTCGTGCATTTAATGTTGGCTAAGAAAGCAGTCGATGAGAGTGCAATGAATCTACAGAAGACCAATGCAGAGTTGGAATGACTGACTTAATTGACTTTGTTGCCTCTGCTATGGGTTTTATTCTCCCAGAAGATGCTGCAGAAGCTCTGTTATTAGATGCCAGACTGGTCAAAACTAATAACAAATACGTTAAGTATGGTTCTTCACTGCTCTGGGACAGAAGTAGTAAATGAGTGCTGGGCCATTTCCATACTGAATTTCATAATAAAAGGATATTTATACATTAAAGATAATCTTCAGTATCATGAGGATGGATGTAAAGTAAAGCTGGGAAAAATGTATTCTGAAGAAAGACTAAAATTTTTGCTTCTACTTACTTTTGGATAACTTGTTGACTAATTCAGAGCATTTTACAGGTTGAAAAGTAGTAACAACATTTATTCCAACAGACAAATTTTGCAAAAAGCCTAAATAAGTTCTTGGGGAAAAAAGGAATAAAAAAAGTAGAAGTATTTCTTCTGAGAATCAGATATAGATTTGAGGCCCTGATTCAATCAAATGCTTATTATGCAAGTTTTTAACCTTAAACATTTGAGCAGATATTACATAAATTAATTGAACTGCTCCGCTACTTAAAATCAGGTATGTTCTAAAGCATCTTGGTTATCAGAATCCTGAGTCAGTCACTATTAAACGTCTGCACTCTGATTAGCTAAATCCATCCAATTTCAGAACAGTTTTTTACAGAACAATTTGTTAACGCTATCGTGTTCAATACAAAGGTTTCATGCTAGAGGATAACATGTACTAATCGTTGTTTAATCCCATCACTTCTTGATTAAAGTATAAGTAGAGTCTTTGAAGTTCTGTCTGAAACATAGGAAAGTGTTGGTTTTTTTTTTCCACATGCAGTAAAAAAGAGGATTAGAAATTGGCCTGACAAATCAAAATTTAAAGTGAGGAAGGGGAAGGAGAACTACTGTTCACATTTCCATTACCTTCTGGTTTAAAATCAAAATGGTAAATAAATAAATAAATAAACAGATGATTTCAGGCAAACCTGAGTAGGAGTTCACTCTTTTTATTTGACAATTAAATTAATTAGCCCCTTATCTTGCAAAGTATAGCTGTGTGCCTGAATCATGTGAGACTTGATATTCATGCTGAAGGTTAAATCCACTTATCAAGGCTTGCAGTGCAGAGCTTTCTTGGGCAAAGGAAAGGCAGTAGACATGTAGACAGAGTTTAATGAAATGTTGAAAATGGCAGGATGCAAGGATGATGAGAAAAGAGGTGAAAAATCACATGCTGACAAGGACTTGTGAGTAGGTGGGTGGTTGAGCTCAGCCTCCAAGTGAGCATGACTAGAAAGGAGGCTAATTACTTTCATTTGTCTGGCACCGTGCCTGTGTAATATCTCAAAGGGTACAAATAAAAGTTGTGAGTTGTCCAGTCTCCATGAAAAACAGACATTCCTAAGACTCAGAGGACTTCGATTCAGAGGCTAAAACGATAGCTGCAGGTTTCAGGAAAATGATATTTTGTTTAAAAGTTGCATTCAACAAATCTGCTGTGTCTTTCCAGTTAATTTTCAGACAAGACTCTGACTATTCTTTTTTTTAACTTGGAAAGTTATTTTAAAATAGCTGCAGGATCCTAGTATTGGCGCTTCTTTTTTATGTGATCACATATGCAAAAAAACTGAGATCAATTCCCACTTCTGCCACAGATGTCGCGTGCTGATAGACAAGTCAGATACAGACTGATGTGTCTAACATTCAGGTGTGTATCATATGATATGCATGATCAATACATGTCTCATTTTCCCATAAAACAACCTTTCAATCTGTTTGGATTGCAGACTGTTTAGGCAGGACTACTAGATCATAGAATCACAGAATCATAGAATGCTTTGGGATGGAAGGGACCTTTAAAGGTCATCTAGTCCATCCCTCCTGCAATTGGCAGGGACATCTACAACTAGATCAGGTTGCTCAGAGCCCCATCCAGCCTGTCCTTCAATGTTTCCAAGGATGGGGCATCTACCACCTCTCTGGGCAACCTGTTCCAGTGTTTTACCACCCTCACTGTAAAAAATGTCTTCCTTATATCCAGTCTGAATCTACCCTCTTTTAGTTTAAAACCATTACCCCTTGTCTTATCACTACTGGCCCTGCTAAAAAGTCTGTCACCATCTTTCTTATAAGCCCCATTTAAGTACTGAAAGGCTGCAATAAGGTCACCTCGCAGGCTTCTCTTCTCCAGGCTGAACAACCCCAGCTCTTTCAGCCTTTCTTCACAGCAGAGGTGTTCCATCCCTCTGATCATTTCTGTGGCCCTCCTCTGGACACTCTCCAACAGGTCTATGTCCTTCTTGTACTGAGGACCCCAGAGCTGGACGCAGTACGCCAGGTGGGGTCTCACCAGAGCAGAGTAGAGGGGCAGAATCACCTCCCTCGACCTGCTGGCCACGCTTCTTTTGATGCAGCCCAGGATACGGTTGGCCTTCTGGGCTGCGAGAGCACATTGCTGGCTCATGTCCAGCTTTTCATCTATCAGTATCCCCAAGTCCTTTTCCTCAGGGCTGCTCTCAATCCCTTCATCCCCCAGCCTGTACAGATACCGGGGATTGCCCCGACCCAAGTGCAGGACCCCGCACTTGGCCTTGTTGAACCTCATGACATTCATACAGGCCCACCTCTTCAGCCTGTCCAGATCCCTCTGGATGGCATCCTGTCCCTCAGGCATGTCGACTGTACCACTCAGCTTGGTGTCATCTGCAAACTTGCTGAGGGTGCACTCAATACCGCTGTCTATGTCATTGATGAAGATACTGAACAGCACTGGCCCCAGTACGGACCCCTGAGGGACACCACTTGTCACTGATCTCCATCTGGACATCGAGCCATTGACCCACATCCCTCTGGATGCAACCAGCCAGCCAGCTTGCTATCCACTGAACAGTCTGCCCATCAAATCCATATCCTCCCAATTTAGAGAGAAAGATATTGTGGGGGACCATGTCAAAGGCCGTACAGAAGTCCAGATAGATGACATCCATAGCTCTTCCCTTGTCCACTGATGCAGTCGCTCCATCATAGAAGGGCATTAGGTTGGTCAGGCAGGATTTGCCTTTAGTGAAGCTGTGCTGGCTGTCTCGAATCACCTCCCTGTTCTCCATGTGCCTTAGCATAGCTTCTAGGAGGATCTGTTCCATGATCTTCCCAGGCACAGAGGTGAGGCTGACAGGTCGCTAGTTCCCAGGTTCCTCCTTTTTGCCCTTTTTGAAAATGGGTGCAATATTTCCCTTTTTCCAGTCCCCAGGGACTTCACCTGACCGCCATGACTTTTCAAGTATGATGGTGAGTGGCTTAGCAATTACATCAGCCAATTCCCTCAAGGCTCTGGGATGCATCTCATCAGGACCCATAGACTTATGTATGTTCAGGTTCCTCAGGTGGTCACCAACCTGATCTTCTCTTACAGTGGGAGGACCTCTGTCCTCCTGATCCCCATCAAATGGCCCATTGACTCGGGAGTTGTGAAGAGAGAGGTTGCCAGTGAAGACTGAGGCAAAAAATTTGTTGAGTACCTCAGCCTTCTCCTCATCTGTTGTTATCAGCTCACCACTACTGCTTATCAGAGGGGGTACACTTTCTTTAACCTTCCTTTTCTGGTTGATGTACCTGTAGAAGCCCTTCATATTATTCTTCGCATCCCTCGCCAGGTTCAGCTCCAGCCGAGCCTTGGCCTTCCTGATCCCATCCTTACACAACTGGGCAGCGTCCAGGTAGATCATTCAGACTGCCTGGCTGGTACCAGAAAACAGCATATTACAAATTTGCTATCTTACAGCAATATTAGAAATCAACAGATAAGTGATCTGTATCCTTAACTTTATGGAAATGCACAAATATTCTAGACTGTAAAAGTCAAAACTGCATGAGATGAGATATAGGTATAAAACTGTTGTTTTTGTGAGAAAAAAAGGTAATTATTTCAAAGACAACTCTAAAGAAAAATTTATCCCCTTCAAAAACTAAAAGTGTGATTCATAAAGAAAGGAATGCAGGGAAAAACAATAACAAAGCTATCAAATAATGATCACATCATGACATGTTCCCTGGGGACTTCTTAGACTTCTTGAGGGATTTTCTGATGATACATTCTTGCTGTGATCCAAATCCTATGGCATGATTAAGTGTCATTGCCATCCCCCCACCAAACACACACACTTAAATGGAAATACTGATTTTTCAGGCTGAAAATTTAGATGTGATTACTTTAAGTCTGAAAGTCATATGGGTACCTCCTATAAAATGGGATTCTTCAGTTCTTTCAAGTGAAAAGGCTTCTCGACAAAATAAATGACACTGTTGTTTGCATTTTCTGACATGCTGCTTACTCCACTGTTTAACCTGCTGCCTTGTCTTCAACATCTTCCCTCCTCTGGTTAGAATCAGTAGTTTCACAGCAGATTGCTGATGCCTTAAAATCACTTTGTAGTTACTCATAGAAGAGATAATGGAGTACTACATTCTTTGTCTAGTCAGCTGATTAAAAAACCTTTAAGGTAAAACAATCTGCTCAGGCATAACAATTATTTTAAAATGTAAAAAAAAAAAAAAAAAAAATAATTGCTCTAATTTGAAAGAAAATGTTTCATTACAGCACCAACCTATAGCAGCAATTTTATCAGAGTTACTCATATTGCAATGGTTCATGTGGTTCAACAAATGAAAATTTTGAACTCAGGTTGGGTTAATATAAGAAAAAACACTCTATCTGATTTGTCTTAGAGGGAATTTGAAAATTCAGATTAAAAAATTAATTTTGATGAGAAAGTGTTTAGCTTTCTGCTTAAAAGATAATTTGAAACCAAATTTTTTCAAGATACTTGTATTCCCATCTCTAAATGTATACTCTGATTTAAAACACTGGAATTCAAGCTGATAAGTAGAATTTCTGAATGCATTGACCTGACACATTTTCAGATCTGCTCTACATCAGAGCAGCCAGTCTTTGGGTTGTTGGAGCTGCTGCTTGGCTGAAATGCAAGTAATTCTTCTTTATTGAACTGAAGAGAGTTGCTTCGGACATTACTATGGGTGTGTATTGTTTGTGTTTCAAATGGTCATTTTAAGAGAATCTTTATAGATCATTTTCTGTTCTGGGCCACAGCAAACTGAGGTTTTTGAGTCCTTTCTTGTTTCCTCAGGACTTCTTTAGTCTGCTTGGATGATATTAATTTGCAACCACAATATTATGGGATAAAGTCCATTCTGATTCAGGTCAGTAGGACCCCATTGGCTTTAGCATGAATTGGGTCAGGCACAAGTTATTTCTAAGTCCTTTACAGAAGGTTCAAAATCTTACTAAAAGGCCAGTGTTCAGAGCCTTTTATCTTTGCATAATACATGAAATATATGCAAAGGAGAATCTGATAGGAAATTCAGTAGCATTGCAGTGCTACATCTGAGGAGCAGGAAATGGTGGCACAAGGCAAATGTCTTCAAGTATCTGTGTTTGAACTAACAAGTCCATATAAAACAAATTTAAATATGATCAGGGAATTCATCCAGTGCATCCCAAAGTGGGTTTCCTGTCATCCTGTCATTCTGATTACAAGTGACTGCAGATATGGTTTGTGGCTTTAGTTCACGGTAAAGAGCTGGTGTTCTGCCATCCACTCTTAGAGTGAAACTAAAATTTTACATGAGCTGAGGACAAGTCAGACTTGTGGGCTGCCCAGCACTTACAGTACCTACCATCCTTTGAAGGAAAGGTTCAGCTCAACAGATCTTGTATCAAATGCACCACGTGCGTGTTGATCATAAAAATGACATCTCTGAGAAAGAAAATAGAAGATGCTGAAGATTCTGATAAACACCCTTGTTTTGTATACTAAGGGTTCGGTGCAACACTGTCCTTTCCCCCTCTCCTTTGCCTTCTCCTTCCTTTTCTCTTTCCCCTTCTCCCTCTTTTCTTAAATGCTGCTTGAGCTCCATGCAAATGCCCTTTGAAGAGGAACTGCAGGTTGTATTGAAGACCTGACATACACACTATGCACTGCAGTAGATGCATTATAATCTCAAAGCCTTTACACCCAGCAAATTCAAGAGCTCCACTAGCCTATAAACACTGGAAATTAATGACATGACAGCCTCAGGAAATAGTACTTCAGATGTGCTAGTGCCTCATGGGAGGAACTCATTACTGGAGTTACAGTAAATTGCCACTGAATGAATGCTGGAGGAGATTCCCACACTTCATAAACTTTATCTTGCCTGATTTCAAGGGCTAAGTGAATTTTGGCATGATTAAATACCAGAAACTGTGACCATCTGAAAAGGCTTGAACTTCCAGGCTTGTTACATCAACTTGCGTTGACAGCAATGCACGGTATGCATTGTAGCAGCTTGCTCAAGGTTTTGTTTGTTTGTTTTAAATTAAAGGCCAGCTACTGTGCTAGGCAAGTACATGCTAGTTGAGGCTCTGCTGCTGAGATTTTAAACTGTTTTTGTGTATATGTGAGGCAGCGGGAGTTTGGGAGAATGGGGGTGCAGAAAGGCATAGTCCAGATTTTTTATTTTTGGCCCCTAGCAGATTCAGTGCATTTGACTAGATATATATGAAGAAAGAAGCCTAGCTTGAACTGCTACTTCCTTTGCTATATGAGACTTCCACTTTCATTTTTGAAAGTTATTTTTTCCTGTCTTAAATCATTGTTAAGTGACACAATAGTAAAGTTATCTGTCCTGAAACCACCCTACCCTGAGGTGTGATCCCGATAAGCCTTTATAAACTGAAGCTGGCTTCAGTCAGCAATTAAAGTGCCATAAGGACAAAAGGTGTCTCATATATCACACCAGATTAGAAAAAGTGTTTCACACTGGACAGAACTTCCCTCTGCAGCACAGCAGTGTTCTCTTCATTCATTATTGTTGTTTTCATTAAAATCAAGCTCTCAGTTATAGGTGTGCAAGTTTAGAATTGCAGTTTTTTCCAGAGGGGATAGCAAATTCAACTGTACCCTTTCTAATTGATGGATGACTGATGAAGAAAAGATGAACACTAATACTGTGAACATTGATCATGTGTACCTTGTGCTAATCTGTTCAGATATGTAGGGCCATGCCATTTGCTATGGTTGCACCACTGATGGAAAACAAGGGAGTTCTGCTCATTTCTATAAAGGCTAGTGGTGTCCATATGTGGTCTTACACTGCTTGACTGCCTGTTGTTAAAGATATTTGTAGCAGAGAAATGAACTGTAAAAAAAGCAAATGTTGCCCTAGTGAAATTTCAAGTGGTGTTGGGAAAACATATTAAACAGAAGATTTCCCAGCCCAGCACATTCTGGGCTGACAAATGTGGGATTAAAGTTGTGTTAAACTATTACTAAATTGGCAAAATACTAATCTGCACCTTTTCCAGTCACTGTCCTGCCATTTAACCTAAGTTGTTCTGGGTTAGGCAAGATACAGGCTTAATGCAAGAACTAATGGGCAAGATTCTCTGTCATATGGACATGCAAGCACAAGGTCATAAGCTTTCTTTTAGCTTTAAAAATGAAAACAACACCCACAAATATTCAGGAATACCTGGTATTCTGGAATTTGTGGGTGCTACCAATATTCAGTGTCTATTGTTGTTTGTTCTTCTGTTAACGAGTTTCTGCTACTGACTGGATAACCCAAGCAATACTGTGTCCTTGAAAATCTTATTTTTTTCTTCTCTAGTTGCCATTAAGAAAACATAAGTTTGATTCTCCACTGCCACATTTCATACGTCTTTAAACTAGGGCCCTGCACGAAATGCTACATTTTGGCTCAGCGTTTTAATGTCTAATGCTTTAGCTCAGCAGGTGAAAGGAGAAGACAGATATGTGGGGGCTAAAATCTTACCCAACTGCAGCTCACTCTGCCAGAGCACTGAATGAGAGCTTTTGTATGCATTCTCCATGTTGTATGCTACTATGCATAACACTGACGACTTCAGAGGAATTTCTAACATGGGTAGACGGTGACTGTGTCTTTATTTGTCCACAAAATTAAATTTCCATTATTAGAAAACAGAAGAATATAACTTTTTCACATCCACCTTTCTTATAGAGGTATTCAGGTGTGTGCATGACACTAGGAAACAAGGCAAAACTGACCAAACACATAGTACAACCTGCATGACTGTTGGACCCATGCTGCAAGAATCCAGTATTAAGCTGGTAAGAAGCACATACTTTGAGCTTCTTAAAATCCAAGGGCAGTAGGATGAAAAACATCAAGGCAGGACTGTTCTTAACAGGACTGTATCTTCTGTGTGTTTGATGAATGGCTCATTTAAGTTAACAAATAGCGGTCCTGTGTGTATGAATGAGCAAAGCCCTAAACATGCAGAAAATGCTTCAGTTTGTCAAAAATGATACTTTTCTGGAGGAGTGCCTACATTATTTGTGCGTTGGGGCCTTTTCCACAGGAACCCTTTTGTTGGTAGTGTGGGAACGGAGACAAACAGGGTTACTTCCAGGATTGAGCCTGTTCGTGAAGCAGACCTCAGTGTTAGGGTCTGGCTGATATGCGATGTTGACTTCAGTGAGGTTCGTGGCACAAGAAAAGATTGCAAGTTTTGGTCCTCCTCTAGAAGTTGGTTTGTCCACTCATTACTACTGGGATTTGAGACATTGCCAGGCAGACACTGGCAGGAAAAAATATTTTGAGGTTATCTTTGGGGCAGAATCAGTAGCCTTGTCAAAATTACACCAGCAGCAGCTTAGATACATATTCAGCCCTGGGTAGGTTCACACTGGCTGTCTGTAATAAACAGTGTTTCTTGATTTGGGGACAACCACTAGTTCTGATTAAAAATACAAGTAGAACTACATCTTTTCCAACCCAACATCTGTTTTCTATCTAATCCGCTCATTGGTAACAATCCATTTGGAGTCAGATAAGATCTATTTCTGTTCTGCAGTGAAAAGCTCAAGTGGAAATACAACTAATTGTTGAGAAGGAAATTTAGGCACACATTTGTATCAAGAGAGGGCATGCAATTATAAAGATCATTGGTCATTTTGGAATAATCAGTTTGTGTGATGGGGTAGCTGAGGTAGTGAATTGAAATGAACCTGTGAAGAAATGGGAGAGCCTTCCATACTGCCATAAACATTTGTTTTGTTTTGTTTTGTTTTGTTTTGTTTTGTTTTGTTTTGTTTTGTTTTGTTGGGAAGAAAAGGTTTTCAGCTGAACAGTTCTTCCCCAAATGCTGAAGTGTTTTGGAAGGTAACTCTGGTGAATCTGATCACACAAAATTTCTTTCTTGTTCTTTCCCTCATATTTCCAGGGATGGTTCCTTCCGTGCTGGAATCCCACCCTGGGGTTCATCTGGTCTGTCTTTAATTTCCTTCCTCTGACAAGTTATATCTTCTTTGTGGTGTTAGGGCAAGTTTGTCAATTGCAAGTCCACATTAACATAGAGATCTCAGTTTGCCATATCCTCTGTGGCTCAGGCTTTACTATCTTGGATGCAGCATCATGTTAATCGCTTGTGGTTCAGGCAATATAGCGTAGCTCTGTCTCAGGCTCAGCTCACATAGCTTCTTTGCTTAATGCCATATCCAATGAAATGGGGATAGCAGCATTACCTGACGTTAGGAGGTGGAGGAAAAGAAGAGATTATTATGAGATGTATGAATCCCTATTTGAGCAGTTCATCTGATTGTGACAAACACAAAAGACAATGGAGTCAGTCTATGGCCATGCTTGTAAGGTGCTGGAAAATGTGGTATTAAGCACATCCATTTCATTAGGTTGGTACTGAATTGGTGCACTGTGTACACTGTTAGTGGACACTGTGGCGTTGACAGCACTATCTTTCCAGTGACACAAACTGATATCCTAATCACTTATGCTCTCTAAGAGATCAATTACACTTTTCTCAAGTGTTGTAGGACCATTAACCTTAGCTTACCGCTCAAATTCAATGTGGTTAATTATAGCCTAAGTATCTAAGCTTTCATCTTGCAATGGCAATTACATATGGTAATCTGCAATCCTTCGTAGCCTAAAGTGATGCACAGAAGTGTTATGTGCTGCTAAACGGCTGCCATGTTCTGCTCTAGAAGTGGCTCTGTTTTTCACAGAGAGAGATGCTGAAATTTATAAGGACAGTTATTTCTAAATATATTCAGTATCAGTGGAAGTGAGTAGGCATATAAATAACAAATAAACATGGGCTGAAAGATATATTGACTTTCAAAGTAGTAGAAACATAAACATTCTTTCTGTAGATCAGTCATGAATGACATGAGGAATATAAAATAACCTCAATATCAAAACCTACGTTTTTTCTTCCTCAGTGGTCAACCCTTTGAACTGCAATTTGCTGAAGAAAGTCAGGCTGATCATTTCAACTGATTTCCTCTTCAGCTGACATATCTTTGGCCTCTTTCATTTTGTCCCAGTCATATGCATTTGTAGTCACTTGATATTGCCGTCTCATAGACAGGAACTGAATTAAACTGGCCTTTATTCCTGACTGCCATATAATTTCCTAAGTGTGCCATTTTATACACCTACCCTATTGATTCATAAAGCCCTACCCTATATATTGCTTCTACAGGCTAAGTCCTACACGCCCTACTAAAGTCAACACAACTCTCTAAAGTCTTGTGCCCTCCTCAGTGTCATGCACAACCAGAGCCTAAATTTCTATTAAGAGCTACAGTAGCGCTAACCAGTGGAGATGAACTGGGAAAAGTTTTGAAACACAGACCTTATTTAGTGAACTCAGCCTCTTTTTCTTGGGATTGACTTCAACATTTACAAAACTGTCTGCTGAAATTCTTAGGTGAGTGTTTGATGAATGCATTTGTCAGTCTGTGGGTGTCTGTGAACACATGTATTCACTCTGCAACAGCTACTGCAATACTTGCAGCAGGGACAGAAGCACATAACACTTCTGGTATTTTTTAACTTTGCCCTTCAGAAAAATTCTGCCCCAAACCAGAAGCTGCATCTTGGTGCAAAATCACCTGGGCATTCAATGAACCTTGATTATGGCCAGAAGTGTGGCATCCCTTTGTGGATGTCTGGACAAACTTTAATGGAAAATGAGGAGGGAAAGTTATTGGCAAGTCACTCCAGTCCTGTGACACAGAGAACACACAGTCTGCCTTGGCCTTAGCATGCTTCTACTACTTTTGCCACAGACTGCTGGGCCTTACACATCCTTTATGAATCACCGTGTGCTGTATACAGAGCTTCACAGCACTAACGGGAACCAAAATATACATGGATGACTTGGTACTGATGTCTGTGTTGATAGACAGATTCTGTGAGAGTCATTTATTGGATTCTAGAGAAGGACCGGCTGAAGCTTCCTTCTGTCTCCACTGTATTTACCCATAGCCCTCTAAAGATTTTGTAGCCCCTGGAATGTTACTGATCCCCTTCAGTCCTCCTCCACTCAAAGCATGCTGCTCTCACTTGCAGTTCTATCAACCCTTCCTAGATTTTTTCTTGACTCGCCATGTGCCAGGATCCTTTCCTCACCTTGCAGCCATTTGGAGTGCCAAGCATTCACTGACCTTGCCTGTTTCCCTCCTCTTCTCATCCTGGTCCTACTCTGCTGCTGCTGCAGAATGGAAAGATCTTAAAGCAGCAAAACTAGATGGTGCCTTTTGTGAGATGTGCTGCACAGAAGGTCTCTGAGGAAGATCTGAATCATGGGAAATTTGAGATACAGAAGGCATTTTCCTCAGAGCCCCAGGGGCTGGGGAAACATTTGAGCTCTGTAAGTTTTGGATGGAAGATGAACTAGTTTGTGTTTCCTAAACTTTATGGTGAACTATGCTGGACAACAAACCTGGAGGTAGCTGTACAATTTTCCTGGACTGGGATGCAGACCAGATGGGATGGAGGAAGGAGGCAGGCTGGGACTGTCTAGGACTGATATAAGACTGAGGCAATGCCTGGCCAACATGCAGGTGGAGGGCGGGAGATGCTACATTCCTGGTCTTGTTTTCACTGCCCCCCACCCTGGTTCTGATTTTGCTCTTGGTAGTGAAAACCTTGAGCACTTCCACTGGAGATGCTGGGCAATCCAATTTAGACACAACCAAGATGTGAGTAGTCAGCCAAGCCTTTTGCCCTTTTGACAGGCTGGGAAATTGAGCTCATGGTGCAGGACATGAGCCAGCCAGTGCTAAACTAAGTTTCTATAGCACTGGGTATCCCAGAGCCCACACAGCCACATTTTCTCTATCATTGTCTTCATTTTCTCTGTCACTGTTGTGCTTAAAAGAACACCAGACCCTAACAACAGGCATCTCTACATGTTTATTCTGCCAATTTTTTTAAAGTAAAAATTTGAAAACATAGCCTCTAAATATCTTTCTAAGCTGAAATATCTCCTTCCCATTTTTGCCAGTATTTCCTCCCTTCCCCCAAGTCTAATCAAAGGGTAAACCTCTAAAAGCAGTTAGATGCAATATAGTCTAATCATTATTACTGTGTTAGAAAGTTGATAACATGGAAGCCTCTGAGTAGCCAGCTTGGTAGTATTTATTGGGATTTAAGAGCTTACTATAATTATGATGTCCACTAACTGCCTGGATTGATGTGTGAAGAGAGAAAGAAAGGAAACCGGAAGCATATCTTGTTGTCAGGATGTGTACAAGATCAATGAATGGATGGATGGACAGATATGGATGGACAGATATTTACTCTGTCATGCATTTTTATGTTTTCCCAGCCAGCTACCCCTATTCTTCTGACATGTCTCGCAACAGTTCTGAAAAAGGCTAGGCCTACCTGTATATTGGGATCATGAACAGATGTGATTTTGTCCAGTCTTCGCGACCTTCATTTTTCAGTGCCTACAAACCTCCAGAAACCCAAGTTTTCTGTAAGAGTGTATTTTTATTAACTAAAAAAATGCTGCCTTAGCAGGTGAGTTCTCAGCATATGGATGAAATTCACTGGAGACAGCACATTTTAGATGACTCTGGAAGCTTGTAGCCAGAGAAAAGTTACAGCAGATTCCCACCAATGCACCTTTCTCTCCTGAAGGATCATAACTTTGCCAGGGTCTCTACCCATCTATCCCAGTGGGCTGGATCTATCCCTTTGGCCCTTGCTATGGTAAAAGTGTCTTTCTTGCTCTCTTTTGAAAACACTGGGAAAATCTGAAATGTAGGTTTTTGTGTCTCCATCACAACATGAGGTGGAGTTTCCCTCTTATCATCCCATTATTTCCAGCCAGGTGATTTTTTTTTTTTCTTTTTCTTAGAGAAAGAAAATAAAAAGAAAGGCTTATTTTAATGAATCTCTTCATAAAGCAACTTTGGGCTGCCTTGAGGTCCAGGCTGAAGTCATTTTCAGGATGATGGACTCACATTATTTGGTGAACTCACCACTACCATAGTAGCACTTCTGAAGTGTAAAATGGATCTTAAACTGATAGGAAGCCCAGTAATAAACATCCCATATACATTCACATCTACACTGGATTCCTCTGACACCCATTTGCCTTCCCTTAGTCTATGAAAGAGTAGAAATGGGATTTTGATATTTTTGGGTCCAAAGAGGCCTGGAGACTAGACTTGTTTTTTTATCTGGGATTTCCGTTGAGCTCTTGAGTGTTTATTTCATATTCTTTATGCAGGGCTTCCCCATCTGCCTTTCACTTGTTCCCTGGGATCCTCCCCTAGGCTGTCTTAGGGGAGCCCGGCTGCCACAGTAGTGTCTGATGAGATTAGTCACAATAATGCTGCAGAGTTAAGCTCCTTATACCAAAGCCTAGGAGAGCTGGTAATATTATCCAAAGAGCAAAAGGCTAAAGCAATGTTTGGCCTATGTTGTTTTATTTAAATTATGGCTTGAGGTGGTGGCAGGTCTACTGCAAATATATAGGTTTCTTTCTACCAGATGTAAAGGCAAATTTTCTGGAGGGTTACTATAGGACACATGGAATTCAGTATTATATTCCACCTATGATACCTGGGTGTATTTAGTACCCCACTTATTTCCATCTCTCTGAAGCCAATAAAATTACATGGGTGAATGCATTTCTGCTGGCTTGGGTCTTAGTTCATTTCTTTCTCTTTCTGTGCACCAAAGTGAAGTTACATTGAGCACTGAAGTTAGCCTGACACCACAATGCAACAGCATGTAGAACACAAACAGACGTAACACTGTTTAATGGCAAGAATTGTAGTTTTCCCAAATGAAAACACTTTCCTTTTCCAGTACAGCAGTATGAATTTTCTGCAGTTATAATTTTCACCATTTGTGTGTCACCTCATTGGGGTGTTGCGATTTGCTCTGTGTAATTAAAGTGTGTTATTTTGGCTATGAGTGAATAAACATTATTTGATGCATTTTGTAATCCTCTTTAAATAGGATGCCCTGGTATGACTTTCATTTTGTGATCTCATGAAAATGTCCCTTGTCTAGTGCCCTGCTTGGGCACACAGCCATGTAACCAACATTTCATGTCTATCCATGATGCTTTATATACCCTGAGAACAATGATATCTAGCTAGTGTCTTTGCACGGTCAGTTTGCAGTTCGTAATTAGTCTGTGACATTAGCCTATCTGTCTCAGTAACTACAGAATATAAATATTGAAAAATAACCCCACAAAAAACAAAGAAGAGTCATCTCTGAATGAAAAGTTCTGATGGCTGGAGACAATCATGTCTGGTGGTATTAAGGACCTCCTCTTCATTCAAATCTCAGAAGACAACCCAGTAGTCAGCTCATCTCACAGTCATTATTAAATAATTTAAAAAGGCTTGCTTTGGGGTTTTTTTCATTTTCCCCAGAGAATTTACATAGAGAATAGAGAATGTCATAGAGAATGTTGCTGCACTTTCATCCTTCTCTTGCCAACACCTCTTTCTGGTCTTTATGGAGCTCTGTGATGTAGAGCTAGGAGTCTTGATTAATACTGTGTAGATCAGGGGCTGGGTTAATGTCACCTAGAGAAACCATGCTCCCCCCCTGCCACTCTCCGAAGACTTTAACATCCCAAAGTGAGCAACACTGGCGCTTTTCTTTCTCTTTGATTGAACGAGGTTGGTCAAAGGCGAAGCAGGGCAAGAAATGGAGCCTGTGCTTTACTAACATGTCCTCACATGCCCACTTTTTATAACTCAGAGCTTGGGCCTCAGTTCAGTTTCACCATCTGCACTCCATCTTATTCCTCTTGCATCGGCCACAAAGGCTCATTTGATTCGTTGTTGCACGTCTTGCCCTCTTGCCCTGTGCAGCAACTCTCTGCGGGTAGTCCTTGGATCTGGGCCTCCTGGACCTGCTCACTTTCTGAGACAAGAGAGAGAATCAGGGAGACACTCAGTCTTTGGCTCCCTCTCTTCATCACCAGGGCTAAGTAAAGCACACTGCTCTCAATCCATTTTTTCCAGATCTGCTTTCACTGTTGTCTTCTATATGTGCAGTGTTTTCTCGACAGGCAATGTCTTCAGTGCTGCACATGATCTCTCCCTTTGTATCAGCCACGTGGTACTACCATATTAATTGCATGTTAGAAGGTACAGAATGAACATAGGGGAAGATGAAGGCATAAGATTTCCCAGCTACAATTGCCAGGAGGCAATGTATCCTGTGGAGTACTACAGTTTAACATTGAATTGATCTGAGACAGAAGGGTAAGAGTAGTTCAGCAATGAAGTTTATTTCAGTCCAGGCTGAAATTCAAACTTTTTTTTAGGGTTTCCCAATAATGCAAAGCATACACGTTGATAAAGCTTTCTCCAAAAAAGATATTTTTGCAGAAATAACTTTTTACATTGAAAAAAAATCACTTTCTCACAAACTTTGTCACCCTTTAATGGAATAGAATAGTTAACCAAGTCTAAGTTGTCCATTGAAGAGTCCCAAATCGTATATCAGAATTGCAAAGTGTCCAATGATTGGGATCTTTTGATTCGTGGACATGTGCAAATTAGATTATTGTAGTGTCTTTCACACTCAGAATTATTATTGCAATACTGATCCTGAATTTTGCATTGGTGACAATAGTTGATTTTCTTTGCTGTTTATAGTATCTGCATGTGGAAGAAGGGAGGAGGGAGGCAGGTGTGGCTTTGATTTGATCATCCTAAAAGGCATCCTTCACATTTCAGTTTAAGATGGTAAATTGTAATTTTAGTAAATTTAGTAAATTTGAATCCTGGGTCTTTTGGTTGGTGCCCACAGTTAATGTATATCTGGCAATGAAGTAACTGAGTTATCAGCTGTGTAGAACTATCTTGGCTCATATTGTATTGAAACATGGTTATTAACAAGATCAAATGTGCTGATAACCTTGATATTCATTTAGCATAACAAATGTTGACTAGGAAAAGAGAACACTGTGAAGCAAATAACTGTTTGAAATGACATTTTGACATATAACATCTACTTGGGAAAGTCACAGAAAAAATACTAGCAGCAAAATAATAGCTAGTAGCAAAATACTAGTAGGTACAATTTAAGTTTAGGCCACAGAACTTACTCTGCACCACCCCTCTCTATGGATAAGAAAGCTCAGAGGAAGAGCCTGTGTGAAATAGCTGTTCAAGGTTTTTTTCTATTTGCATTTCCATCTCTGTACATTTCCATTGTATATACATATCTCTAAAGGATACCCTTGCATTCAAAGCATTCAGTTAGCATGAGTTGCTTCTGACATGGAATCTATTGCTAGTTTTACCTTTAACAGTTAATATTTTAAAGTCAGCTTTATTTAAGCCTGAAAAATACACAGAGAAAATCTGAGGAAAATACACTTAGAAGTATAACATTTTAGTGTGGTTATTTTCATTTTTGGGACAGGAAGTCAGAGCACTGGAAGAAAAATAGCTTGTTAAAGACAGAAGTTCAGTGTCTGAAAATCACTAAATATAGGAAAATACCTGTCTCCAAGAGTCTAAAGTATCTGGACTCTGTCAAACTTTGATGCATTGAACTGACAAATCTTTAGAATCAGTCATCAGATTTCTGTCCATACTTTCCTGTTTTCATGGAGTCTTGTCTAAGACACTGTGACTGAAGCCTGGTATCCTGTAATTTTCACTGTCTTTTTATCTATATCCAGATAGCCAATGCCTGTGTTCACCCAGTGAAGACTTCTGTGTCCAGCAGTTTCTTGCAGCTCAGGAAAATAAAATGGTTTTGGACTCTGGAAGCTTTGGAGAGTCTAATTGCAGTGCCTTGAACTATGCCTAAAATTGTCCACCCTGACTTTCTGCTATTGCTTCACCCATAGTAGAAGCAGCATAGGAAAACACTCTTTCCTTATCTTCTCTGGTTTGTACTCCAAGATATCAACTTAAACTGCTAAGGTAGGTGAGTTTGCTCTAGGTATACACTTCTGCCTGCTATCCCTGTTATATAGGTAGTACCCTCTGGCAGAGGGCAGGATGACTAGCTAGAGATGATAATATCCTAAACTTGCACAGACTTACACAGGCACGACAACCCTGATTTACATGAGCCAAAACTCCAGCAAAGCTCAGGGGAAATTCTGCAGAGCCTATATGAATCCCTTTGTGTTTGGAAAAGTGCTTTTGACTGAAAGTGGCTTGAGTTTTCTGTATATTTGGAAATATAAAATGATCCCTTGGACTTAGCTGAAATAGTTTGCCTGGCCTTTTTTAGTTTCAAGTCAAAACAAAAATATATTATGGATGTTTCACAAGTATGCACCAGGATAGCATATTGCTGATCCGTAATAAAAATTAAATATAAGTTCCTGACACAAGAATATCAAATTGACATTTTAGCTATGACATTTGCGTTTCCCATTTTTTTCTGTTTTTTTTTTTTTTTTGAATGCTTGAATATTTATTTTGGATGCTGAAATGATGCTGTCTTTTGCCTAATTTGATTTACAATATGGCATTGCACTTATTGTACATGGCAGCAGAAATGCTGTTTGCTTTGAACACTTTGTTGAACTCCCTGGAAAATGATGATTCTAAATAAGTTGAAATGTACTGCTTTATGCAACAGATTTCCTGGTTCAATTGCATTTAAAAAAAGGGAAGCTGAAATTTGCAACACCTTCAAAGCGAGTTATCAAGCTTTGAAAATGACAACATAAATGTTTACCTTAAAAATATAAAGGAGATATTGCCAAAATCCCCAAATTGCTTTAACGTAGTTGTAGTGGGATCCATTCCACAAGTTGAAAATTCGTTTAAAACTGCCAGTAGAGAGCTGCCTTTGCCAAGGCAATGCCAAAGGGAACAGAGATGCACCCTCTCCTCTGGAAACTGCTAGTGAATTAGCATGGCTGGAGCACTGTGGGACTTGGGTGGTTCCCACTCAGCCAAAACACACATTAGAAACTCTCACTATAGAATAAAACCAGCACTGAGCAAACTCCAGGTTAGCGTAACATATGGTATGTCCTTACTTTGCTCTCTGTCTCTTAGCTCTGCTAACTTTCCTGCTGCTGGAGGCTCATCCTTGAGACCTGCATCCTAACTATCTGCCTCCTTATTTGACCCGTTCTGGCATCATCAATGCACCAGAGACCATGGCTCTGCACTGCCTGAATCAGGCTCTTCAGCTGTCGTCTTCTGCTGAAGCCCTACCTAAGGGATCCAAGGCAGAAGAGCAGGAACAGGGACCTCTGTGAAATTCTTCAGGTCTTGGAATGGGAATCTAGAAGCATCCATCTCTATTGTTGAGGGAGCCTAGAGTACCCATTTCTAAGACAGATTCAGAGTTTCACAGGGCAAGGAAGGCTGCGTTCATATTTATGAAGCTTTGGTCTGTTGTTTTGAAGACATTCAGTGGGCCATGGGAAATGTTGCTTAGCTCCAAAAGAGGAAATTGGAAGTTGCTGTCTTCAGAAAATACGAGTTTGTATTAAACTAAGCATGTGGGCCTGAGCTAGTGTAAAGCTCTTGATGTTTCTTAATTTAAGTGATTAAAAACACATAGAAGGAATGAGAAATAAAATTCTAGTTGATACTTTTAATTGAAATAACTCCAAGTGTTTGAATAATAAGCATGTAGCAAAATATAATTTGTTTGCAGGATTTGTTTTTCAATTCCATGCTGTACAGAGAAAAGTCAGATTTGTAGCTTCATAGATGTTCTGGGAAGGTATTTACCTCACGTACTTGTTATTTTTATTTGGTTTTTGATAACCATAATGAGATAACCATCCCCAACTTTGTAATCACTTCTCTGTTGCATTTGTCCCATCACATCCTCAGGCTAGAGAATCTTATGGATATGAAGGATGAGAGAAAGTTTAAGAAAGGCTGTATTGATATGAAACGGCAGCACCACCACAATCGATCTTTCTCAGCTTTGCCACTGGCAGAAGGTCAGTCGGATTAATACCATTTCTATTAAAAATGTCAGAAATGGTATCACCATTGGTACAGGTGACACTCTGACAATACCAGAATACCCTAGATGCCATTTGCACAAGCTTCATCAAGAGATATCTAAATGAGACCTGTTCCAGAACTACTGTGATACCTCCATTGCATGGCTTGTTCACCAGACATAAAAGCAAGTCCAAAACAAGGATCCAGTGGAGTAATTTCACTAGAGTCTGTGTGAAAGGAATGAATGTGTTGGCCCAGCTCTGCCTCAGCAACGGGAAAGGCTGACAGTGTGCTACAGCTGCTCCTCAAGAAACTGGAAAAATGGTGAAAAACCTGAGGGCAGAGGCATCACTTTTCTAGGATGCTGGCAAGGACAAGGCAATGTAGATCTGAAAGAGAGTCAAAGAGCTTGTTGAGTAGAGCTGACTTGTGTCCTTGACTCATGGAGGAAATAATTTGGTAAACGACCCCTGATTTTTGCCTTTGCAAATCTCTACACCATTATCAGCTTTCCACAGTATATCGGGTTTGAGTGGCAAGGTTTTGGTAGCAGGGGGATCTACAGGGATGGTTTCTGTGAGAAGCTGCTAGAAGCTTCCCCCATGTCTGATAGAGCCAATGCCAGCTGGCTTCAAGATGGCCCTGCCGCTGGCCAAAGCTTGAGCCCACCAGCAATGGTGGTAGTGCCTCTGGGATAACATATTTAAGAAGGAGAAAAATCTACTGTGCAACAGCAGCCGGAAGAAAGGAGTGAGAAAATGTGAGAGAAACAGCCCTGCAGACACCAAGGTCAGTGAAGAAGGAGGAGGAAGAGGTGCTCCAGGCACCTGAGCAGAGATTCCCCTGCAGCCTGTGGTGAAGACCATGGTGAGGCAGGCTGTGCCCCTGCAGCCCATGGAGGTTAATGGTGGAGCAGATCTCCACCTGCAGCCCGTGGAGGACCCCATGCCAGAGCAGGGGGATGCCCGAAGGAGGCTGTGACCCCGTGGGAAGCCCACGCTGGAGCAGGCTCCTGGCAGCACCTGTAGCCCCATGGGGTATCCATGCTGGAGCACTCTGTTCCTGAAGGACTGCACCCTGTGGAAGGGACCTATGCTGGAGCAGTTAATGAAGAACTGTAGCCCATGGGAAGGACTCAAATTGGAGAAGTTAAAGGAGAACTGTCTCCTGTGGGAGGGACCCCACACTGGAGCAGGGGAAGAGTGTGAGGAGGAAGGAGAGGCAGAGACAACATGTGATGAACTGACCGCAACCCCCATTCCCCGTCCCCCTGTGCCACTGGCAGGGAGGATGGAGAGAAAATTGGGAGTAAAGTTGAGCCCGGGAAGAAGGGAAGGGTGGGAGGGAAGGTGTTTTTAAGATTTGGCTTTATTTCTCATTATCCTGATCTGATTTGATTGGTAATAAATTAAACTGATTTCCCCAAGTCAAGTCTGTTTTGCCCATGACAGTAATTGGTGAATGATCTCTCCCTGTCTTTATCTCGACCCACGAGCCTTTCATTATATTTTCTTTCCCCTGTCCAGCTCAGAAGGGGAGTGATAGAGCAGCTTGGGTAGGCACCTGGTGTCCAGCCAGGTCAACCCACCACACACAGGTAACAGAGAAACTAATAAAGGTAGTTCTCACCCTCTTTAGAGTTACTGTTTCAGACTGTCTATAGATATCTTGTGCACTCCTTGCTGTGACATCTGATTCCCCATTTGAAGGTTGCTTTTGTTTTGGCTACAACTAAAAGTTTGTTTAGACTTGTTTGTTAAAGACTAAAGTTTTTAATTATACAACATCATGTGCAGTCATCCAGCAAAAGCCAGGCTAATGCTGAGACATGATGCAATAAGAGTGGGGGAAGAGAGCAGATATGAAAAGTACAATGCCACAAATCTAGTTGGAGATCTTCAGGGAAATATTCCATTCAAATACTGTGTTGAGGGCACATGCTATCCCCCTACCCTGACAAAAGTATGGGAAAATAAGAGCTGTTTAAGAACCAACGGTTGCTATTTTAGCTAACTCTGTAGTTTCTTTTTAGGATTATGTCAACCATGTCAATAAGAGCTAGCATGAGGGCCAGCTGCATGCTGTCTCTAGACTTCTTCATTTGCTTATTTCTTAGTTATTTGAATCAGTGTGCTCAGATTGCCAAGAGCCCCACAACAGGAGATACCTGCCACAGATCATCTGCCAAGTGTTTTCTTTTCCTCTTTGTCTGCTGCTTCGTAGTAAGATGCAGATGATGGAAAAATGAACTGGCTCATCTTGGCAGTGGGCAATACTGCATTGCCATCTGCTGCAAAGCAAAAGGTGTTCCAGCATGGCTGCGGATGGCGGCAAGTTGGAGGATGAAATAAAGGGAGAGGACTTAGGTATTGAAGGCAAGGAGGGTTGCAGTGAGGCCAGTGAGCTTTGGGTCACCATTTCTTGCTAAATAACCAGAGTGACTGCAATACACCTGATGGCACAGGAGATGCCTTTGGTTTATAATTGCACTAAGAACAGCTCTACTGGTGAGGAAGCACTGTTTCCTCTCAGCAGGGACAGAGTGATGGGAGTTTCTGCTGCAGACGGGGAACTATCCGGTAACAAAAAATGACACCACAGTAGGGAAAGTAGTACAAAAGGATCTAGGAAAGATTCTTTTCTTAAGAGATCAAAGTTGGACAGAGCCAGAGGTCATGTTCCATTAGGAACTAACAGTGCTATTAGTCACTCTCCAGCTTTCCAGCTGTGCTGCTGAATTTCAAGCTGAAGATTTTTGCATTCTTCTACTGGCACAGGATCAGGGTCACCCAAGTCAGATGTGGCATAGACATGTAGCAAACTCTTCCTCCAGAGAGACTGCAGTCTACATAGAAAAGGCAAGATGAAAGATGGGAAGGGAAAGAAAAGAAAAGTGTCTGGACCAAGATAATACTGCTGCTGAGGGTCAGAAGTGGGAACCAGGGTTCTAGCACCAGCATCAAGCATCTAGAACTTTATCTAGGTTTTGGCATCTAGCACTTTATGCCGTCAGACGCGTTGCCATTCCTTCGTATTCTCAAGGACAACACTGTGTCTCTAACAGAGAAGAGTAGTGACTCTGTGAGCTTGCACTCCTCCACCCACTTTTGGATTTATTCTCTGGACAAAAGGAAGGTTGCTCTGCCCGGAGCTTGTCTCTGATACTTTTTCATTACCAATTTTTCTCTGCATCTCTCAATGTGTTTGAATTTCTGTTCCTCTGCCTGTTAAGTTGTTACCAAAATCAGGATGCAATTTTCAAATCAGATTTACATTCTTCAGGCATTTTCTTTTGCCTTTTAAGACAGGAGAAATGAAAGTTGCAGTCCCCCTACAAAGAAACTCTGAGAGCTCATGGCCCTAGCAAGTGGTGAGGATGCGTGCTTATTTCCTTTTATTGAAAGGTTCTTAAGCATCAAAGTGGCTCAGACACAAAGAGAAGTAAAAGCCAGAAGCATAAATTCACCTTTATAAGCTTATCCAATATCTTAAGGAGTGTCATTTGACAGAATTATAGATCAAAATCATCTCCTTTCTGCTGCATGCTGCAAAACTGAGCTGCGATAGATGCACGAGTCACTGCCAAAAGGCCCGCAAAAAAATATGCAAGAGGAACAATAACAGATTACCATAATGATGCATAAACCAGAAACCCAAGCAAAATAAATTCACATATAGTATGCAAAAGGTATTTGAAGCTATCTTTTTCAGTTTCGTTGTTACCTTCAAAAGCAGCAACATTTAGGCACTGTCTTACTGATTTTGGCCCATTTCCTGATTGGCCATATTCTCTGCAAACAAACAGACAAATTTCTATCCATTTTTTTTGGTGAAAAACAGAGACTCTGCCATGCTGGATCAGATCAATGAACTGTCAGAAGAGACCTCCTGCCTTTAGTCCTGGCTGGTGCCTGATGCTTTGGTAAAAGCTCCTCCTTGACTTATTTTCCCAGCCAGATATGTAATGATGCCGGTAAGAGACATACATTACTTCCAGAACCCTCTGGGGAATCAACGCACACCATAAACCATGAGTTTTGATTATCATTATGTTAGACCTTAAAGGTACAGCTGCAACAGTCAGACAGAGCATCAGCCAGACCTGCTTGAACACAGCAGTATTATTCCACTGATGAGACCCACTGCAGAATTTTCCATGGCTCAGCTGACTCTATGTTGGGTAAAAATCATTCTTGTGCAGAGAACATGCACAGGGCTTATGAATCACTTGAATGCCCTTTAAATCCTCAAAGCAGGGATTAAGTAGGACTTAAGAGGAACATATGACTTGTGCTTGTCCTCAATACAGTGGTGACTTTCACATTATGCGAAGAAATAGCTCCTTTGATTGTTCTGTATTTACTTGGTGTTAATGTCCCTGAATGTCTTTGTTGTTCCCCTAGCTAGCATAGAAGAGCAGCCTGGTCTGCTCTTACAGCGTTTTGGCAAAGCAGGATTCCACACCCGAGTGGGCCCTCCAACCACTGCTGTAATAACACATAACAGTATTCTGATTAATTTAATGCTCCAGGTCATAATTCACAGATTCTTCATCTTGCTGGCTAAATAAGTAGAGTCCTTTGTCCTTCGTGGGCTAGTTGGCAAAGCATATCTTTGCACAAGCAAATTTGATTTCTGTTCCCTATTGCCATGTACCACTTCCTCTTTAATGAGGATCCTCCTTTATCTCCTTCAGTTGATTGTTTCCTCTGATTTTGCAGCAGAAAGGTCAAAGTTCTGCTCCACCCGCTGATTTTCCAGCTGGTAGCAACCCAATGAGATATGTGTAGTCACAAGGGCCTGTGTGTTAGAAGGGTGACCTCTTTTAAATAAAGTTCAATCTAAAATATTTACAGCTGTGGATAATCTGAAACTACTCACAATTTGTGATAAATTTAATAAATTGCAGTGACCAATTAAAGAAGGGGTTTTTTTTATGTTGAAATACTTTATTTTGCACATTTTCTTTTTTCTATACCATTCACCATCTTCAATCGCTATATTCAATTAATTTTCAATCTCTGCTTTTTTCCACACAATACAAGATACCCAAAGATAGACCTCATGTTACAGGTAAAGATATCATCCAATATCACATCTTAATGACTATATTTCTATTTCTTTTTATTAATCAAAGAAAATGTCATAATTACTTTTCCACTGCTTCGCTGATGTAGGAAAATGGCCTCACAGAACTAGGCACAGTGAACTAATACAGGCCTCGGTAAAAGTTTCATAAGGAAATCTGAAATCTGTCCATGGGTATATAAGTGGTAGTTTGTGAATTCTGTAAACTTATTAACAAATGGGTAAAAAAATCCATATTCATTCACAGTAGAAAAAGAGATGGATTTGCCATGTATAAAGCATACCAAGACATAGGAGGCCTGGGTGGCAGGTAGTATCTGTTCTTGCAGACAAGTTGGGTGCCTTTCATTTCACCTAGCTCATGGAAGGCTCCGTAGGCAAGGTGTTGGCAAGTGAGGACAGAGGCAAGCATAAGGTTTATGTTTTTAAGCTTTATCGATGAGGATAAGGAAAATCAAAGGTTATGACTGGATGACAGGCTCTGAAACTAAATAAAGGTAGTGAGTGGGTTGAGCGTGGAACAAGGATTGTGCCTCCCCAAAAAGCAAGCCTGCTAGTTCAATTACTGGGTCACCTTCAGGCTTCAGGCAGACACCTGGCATCCTTCTACAACGAGTGGGTTTGCTGGCTCCTGCCATATATCACAGTGGCTGAGATGTTTACCCAGGGTTATGTTGTTGCAATCCCATGTTGGGGAAGTGGCTTTGGCCAGCAGATGACCTGTTCCAAAGCACCTCTTGGAGTGTAGGACAAAGCAGATATTCAGCAAGACCGAGTAAGAACAGAGGTTCAGTATTCTGACTCAGATTTGGAGAATCCTAGCATGTGTTTTTGCCTTTTATAATACACTTTTATTAGTAGAACATTCTAAAGTAGCCGCTGACAAGACATTTTGCACTGTGCTGTTATGTTTGCCCTACAAAACTGTTGTGGTTTAACCCCAGCCACCAACTAAAGCACCACACAGCCACTCGCTCCAGTGGAATGGGGGAGCGAATCAGAAAAATAAGTGTGAGAGAACTCGTGGGTTGAGATAAAGACAGGTTAAGCAAAAACCGCGTACACAAGCAAAACAAAACAAGGAATTCATTCACTACTTCCCATCAGCAGGCAGGTGTTCAGCCATCTCCAGGAAAGCAGGACTCCATCATGCGTAATGGTTACTTGGAAAGACAAACGCCATCACTCCGAACGTGCCCCCCTTCCTTCTTCTTCCCCCAGCTTTATATGCTGAGTATGACGTCATATGGTATGGAATAGCCCTTTGGTCAGTTGGGATCAGCTGTCCCAGCTGTGTCCCCTCCAAGCTTCTTGTGCACCCCCAGCCTAATCACTGGTGGGGTGGTGTGAGAAGCAGAAAAGGCCTTGTCTCAGAAAAGGCACTGCTCAGCAATAACGAAAACATCCCTGTGTTATCAATACTGTTTTCATCACAAATCCAAAACATAGCCCCATACTAGCTATTATGAAGAAAATTAACTCTATCCCAGCCAAAATCAGCCCAAAGATACATCTTGACATACTGCTATCTGTACCTTGTTGAAAGGCTCTTCCTGGCATGTCTTGTGTTAGCAATGTGTTTCTCTGCTGCATAGTACAATGGGACCATTATCCTGGGATCAATCCTTAGACACTATTAAAGTAAGAAAATACTGTTGTACAGTGTTGAATACTAGCTCATGGACTATTGCTTTGAGGCAATGGGACACAGACAGGAGGTAATGCAGATCAATGTCCTTTCTCTTTTTCTCCATCATGCACAAGTATTTGAAATGTGGGACATAATGGGGCAAAAGCTTTAGAAATTCCAAAGGCAAGCTATTTGTAAATAAATCAGCAAGTTGCCATGCAGGGAGGGAAAGATTTGTCTGAAGTGTAATGGCCCTACTGCAATGTGCTCACTAAGCTCTCAGTGTCTTTTTTAACACCATGAGACTTGATTTTGAAACTTCAAGGGAAAATAAATCATAAAAGGATGTGCTCAGAAATTGAGTGGTAGGATCTAACAGAGCACTTAAGAAACACACCCAGCAGAAGGTGGACCATTGCCTTCTGCCATAGACAGCACAGAAGAGGGGAGGCTCCAGTCCTGCAGAAAAGGAACAGGTCACAAATGCGTAGAGTCCAAAATAGACCCTGGCCCAGACATAAGTATGACAACATACAGAAAAGCAAGATTGAGAAGCTAGAACAAAAGCAGCGCCCAAGGCATGGAAAAGACTGGACATTGATAGACTGATAGTCTCTGAGGGGCTCCTAGCTGTGTTCATTTTGGGTAGGAGTTAGAATTATTTTGAAGCACTTAAAATCACCTGAGGACAAGGCTTCAAAGCATTTGGGTCTTTCACTTTAATACACAGTAGCTGCCAGTATTTTTGTTTATTCAAGTTCCTTCTTTTTATATAAATAATTGCTTCTGCTTCACTTCAGCTGTCTGTCCAGTATACAGCAACCATTCTGGCCAGTCAGGTCAGCAAACACTTCAAGAAGAAACCAAGCTATTCCTGAAAGAGGACATACCACTGTAACTCTAATCTGAGGTTATAAGGTAAGTATATGTTCAAAGCCTCTTTTGCATGCTGATAATAATGCAAGAGGAAGCCATGCCACCAAAGCAGCTCTGCAAAGCAACCTGCGCTGGGAGGTTTCATCACAGAAGGACAACAGTAGCAGGGAGCATTTCCAATCCTCTACCATAGACACAGGTACTTGAACTATCCGCTCAGCATTTTCGGCCCTTGTGTGGTTCTTTCAAGCTTTTTGTAGACTCAGAGCTGAGGCTGCAAATCCTGAGTCCCTCCAAGAGAAATGGAACCCCTTACTGCAGGGCTTTTGATTTCCCCCAGGCCTTTCAAGTTATTCTCCATTTCCTATTCGTGCTGCTACGCTGCACAAGAAGCCTGGTGCTGATGTTTTCTCTGAGGTCCTGCACTTGCTTGGTCTTTGCTCAGGCTGCGTCAAGTCATAGAATCATAGAATAGTGTGAGTTGGAAGGGACTTTTAAAGGCCATCGAGTCCAATCCCCCTGCAACGAGCAGGGGCATCTTCAACTTGATCAGGTTCCTCAGAGCCCCGTCCAACCTGACCTTGAATGTTTGCAGGGATGGGGCATCTACCACCTCTCTAGGCAACCTGTTCCAGTGTTTCACCACCCTCATCATAAAAAATTTCTTCCTTAGTCATTTCTCCCAGCTCTGCCGCTATCTTCAGTTGTCCTTTACCACTGTCCTGTCACTGTAGTTATTATCTGTGATCCCTGCCAGATTGCAGTTGCTTTCCTTTGGCCATTACCTGTGCTCCTGCCAGATTGCAGTTGCTTTCCTTTGGCCATTACCTGTGCTGCTGCTCCCTGTTTGTATCGTATCCGCTCCACTCTGAAGAGCAGCCGCAAACAACTCTCTCTTCTTATTTTTTTTCTGTGACTTGTTTAGTGTAATGGCTTCTAAAGCCTGGCTGTTGGGCTGCAACTCACCCCGCTCCACACCTTCTTTTTCCATCGATGCATTCCTCGCTTCCTGTCTAGTCTTCGGGAGAAAGCATTGCTGTGGCCCAGCTTTGGCAGGTAAGGATCTCTTCCTGACTGTTTTGTTTTTGCTATCAGTCCCTTCACTGTTTATGCTGCCAACTTTGTTTGCTCACAGTTTTTTTCATTTTGAAACACACGTCAAGACATCTGGTGCTCAAATCTGCCCTGTTAAGTGCTGAATTGCATAAATTCTGCTGCAGCCTGACACGAGTCGTGTCAGAGCAGAGCATGTTAGGCATGTCATACTGTGGAAAGGTGCTGCTTGACGCCTGATCAGTTCTTGCCAGAGCTTCCTCCAGGGTCACCTCTCAGAAAGCAGACTGTCCATCTCCTGTCCTTAAAAATGACCATTTGCAAGGGTGTCTTGGAGTGGCAGAAAGATCATAACTGATCAGTGTATCCTGCACACACGTCACGCTGGGTCATATATGCTCTGCAATGCACATTGGTGCCTGGCCGATGGAAATAGTCTGGCTCAAATAAAGCACCCTCTATCCCTAGGTATGAAATTATTAATTTCCTGATGTCAGCTCTTATATCTGCAGGGATTACTGCTCGTCCTGCTTTAAATAAAATCCCATCTTGCACATGTGAGCACACACACACAAACAACACTCAATCCTTTGCCTAGTAACAAGACAGCGACGCCTATGGTCCTTCTTCCTTCAAGTACAGCCACACAGTCTATGTACGAACCGTTTTAATGCCTTTATCATCCCACCCAGACAGCTTTCAGGAGCACACTCAGCACTTCCTCAGCATTCTTGCTTTTTGCTGGAGCTCACACTGCATCTTTATGCCTTGCCCAAAAGTGACACAATGGGATTGTCCCCGCTACGCAGGGGCAGCGGCTTCTTGTTTATCTGACTCCATCCTGGTTGTGTCAGGGCTCCACCATAAGTGCTCACGGTGCTGACTTTGCAGCAGTGCGGCTCCAAGCTTTCTGTGGCTCTCTCTGTTCCAGGGGTTTATAGCAATTTGGGACTGGTTCCCTGCATTGGATTGCCTTTACCCCATCACATGGGGCTCTGATTGCTGCCAAATGGTGTCTCTGTGTGTTAATTGCTTAGACGATTCTTGTGGCCTGAGAGGCGAGAGGATAAACAAGAAGAATCTAGTAGTTTATCTTCTCTATGAACCCCTAGAAATCCTTCACCACTTTTGCTCTGGACATTCCTTAGTGGCTCTAAGGTTTTTGCGGTATATTTGGAGTCACTCAAAAGTTCACAGATGTTCAGGTCACCATTCTTTGCAAGCTTCAGCTCATCTGCATTCAGGCTAATATGCTGTTTTCAGCAGCTCCTTGGGGTCAGCCAGAGTCTGGAATCATGGCTGGGGACTCCCTCTTCTTCAGCACTTTCAGTTACAGTAGAAAGTGTCATCAGCCACCACTTTGGTGCCTGGGAATCCCTCCATTGTGTATTTTAGTTTCTGCTGAGAAGACTGTAATCATGATCATGTTCCCGGCGTTCACACTGTCAGATGTGATCATGAATCCAGTTCAAGATCCAGTCCTAACTCATAAGAAACACGGAATACTTTTGAATATGCTACATCAGATTGAGCCTGGTGACTTCTCTCCAATCCTGTATACACTGGTTTGGCATCAGTGTAGATTCTCATTTTATGCAGATGCCTGTTGTTTTTCTTTTTGCATTGTCACTAATTTATTCTTTGCTCTTTTCTGTAGGTCTCTTGACATCTTTCCTTTACAGAGTTTTCCCTCAGTAATACTGAGAGTGCCAACAGAGTTTCATGTTTTGGTAGCTTGAATATCAGGTTCATAGTCAGCTTTTGAGGTAGGCGTCAGTCTCCTTAAACTCTAAGACAACACTTTTTTGGAAGGCTAAATGGGGCCCATACGAACTTCTCCCTCTGGTCTCTCAGACTGAAGATATTCTGGTAGTGCACTATGCTTACCACATGGCTTGCTTAGCGATGGATGGACTTTTTGAGTGTCCTTTATCATAAGACTGAGTGACAATGTGCCATATTTCATGGCAACTTACCAAGAGCTTGTATCTGTCCACTAGCCCCAAAATAGCCTCAACTGTAAATCATCGCTGTAAATTGTAAGTCCCATTACTTCAGTCTAATGTTGCTGTTAATGAGTGTTCCTGGAGTTCTATTGCCATTGACCTTGCAGCTCAGCTAGGACTAAATTTGGCTCTGATTTGGTAGGATAGCTGTAATTACGGCTATGGTAAGACTGGTAGATTATTTGAGCACTAAGTACCCTGAAATGCCTTGGTTTACTAAGCCACACTTTATTTTCTCAGAAAACTCAACTAAATGATGATGCTTGTGTTCATCACCACTCTGTCTTCAGCCTCAAGCTTGGGGTTTCCTAACAAGACTTGTTGTGCCATAAGGACCACCACTTTCTGATTCTCTCCTGAGCAGTTCAAGTAAAATTCCATATGAGGGGGCCTTTCTTTAGATATATGTCAGCTTTGTTGAAGCATCTTTCCTATTAGTTGGAATCGTCCTGCAAAGGATGTCACACAGGAGAAACTTCAGTGTTCCCAAAGCTGACTTCTTGGTTGTGTATTACAAGGACCCATTGCCAGAACTGCTTTTTGGTTTTACAGAACGTACTTGCTCTGGTGTTGTTCTGCCCTCCTCAGGTGTTCCCCTTCTCTGACAGCAGCACTTCATGTGATGCTCGCCCCTAGTGACATGGGGAAAGTTCATCTGGTCTCTATACCCCATGGCCAGCAGCATTCATGAACAAAGTTCTTGCCCCAGTGCTTGTATAAGGTTTCATACCAAGTAATACAATCATGGGAAGCCAAAAGTGGATACTATTAAGAAAGAAGTCATGTGTACCTGGCTCAGGTATACTCAGGTAATCACAGAAAGAAGAAGCTGTTGCTAAGTCATTCAGGACTTCTCCAAGTGCTGTTCCCAGTGTGCAAAATGGGAAGCAGAAATTATTTTTAAAGACTAGGTGCACAGGTCTCAATAAAATATGCTCTCTTCCTTCCACAGGCTGACCAGCCTGCTTGAGCAGGGGGTTCTCAATACCAAGCAGCCAGCTGGACAAAACTCTGGGAAAGAAAATCTAGGACCAGGAAAGGAGGTCAGAGAAGGAAGAAGTGATATTAAACCCATGAAAATATTGTTGCTAAGCATTTTTAATTACACTTCATGTAGAAGTGTGCTCCTTCCATGGGTACATGCCCACAAGAGTTTGATATTTTCTGTAATGTAGCTTGGGCACTGTGGGATGGATTAGCACTTTGCTCTTCCATTTCATCCGACTGTATAGCTGCTTTGGAGGAGGAAAAAAGCAGGCTCAACCCTTTCCTAATACAGCACATTTTCTGTACTCGCCTACCCAGCCATCTTTCCACTGCCACACTTTGCCCCTATCCAATCCACTGATGTAGGACAAAATGCAGCAAGGCAGTGGCATCTTTTCTCTCCAGGCTGGTCCTAGCAGCAAAACTGTACATATGAGTGAGGGCAGTTTCTGCTTCCTTTTTCACAGGGATGCACTCCCAAGCTCTTATCTTCCTTCTGTGTAGCAACAGGACTGGATCTACCCTTTGCCTGTTTTGATCATAGAGGGCCCATATTTAAGGCTTTAAAAAGGAGCAGGAAAAACAATGAAATGATATGACAGGAGGCAACAAAAGTCATTGTCATCTCCCATCAGCTATCAGTATGCTTTGAAGCATGAGATTTGATTATCCCACTCATAACAATGCCTAATAATACTGGAGGATAGTAACAAGGCTCATAAATCAGTATTAAAAGATAAAAACCTTTTAAAAGATGCTTTGTTCCCCCCAAGGAATAAAACCTGACTGTCAACACCACAAGCTCACCTTTGATACTATCTGTTGACTCTTTCCATGTCATAGACTATTACAACTGATAGAGGCTCTGCAAGGCAAATTTAGGCCAAAACATCTCCCTTCATGCATAGCATCATCTGTCTCCAAGGCCATTAAATGATGTCTATGGTGACGTCTGCACAACTCATTTGTGGGTTCATGCAGCTCTAAACAGAGCTATAATGTTACTAGGTTGTTTTCCAGGCTTGGATGAATTGGGGCTACAATGCCTAGGAAGATCTATAAGGTTCAACCAACCAGGATGTCACTTGCCACTTTGGATGTTGCAGTGGTTTCTATCACACAAACTGCCTCTTCATGCCGAGGAAATTTAGCATGCTGAGAGTGTCACTCATGACACCTACATGAATGATGTCATGCTGAGAAATCCACTCTGCTTCTGCATCCATTGATTTCAATCAGTAGTTTTCAGGTCCCCTAGTGACAGTGTTTAAAGCCTATTTCACTGTGTAAAACCAACGGTTATTTTTCAGATTTACAGTAATTCGATACAATTTTTCTTTAATCCTTTCAACACTAAGAGTTTTAATCAACAACTCAATTCTCTCTCTCTCTCTCTCTCTCTCTCTCAATTTCTGTTCTTTCTCGCCAGGGGAAATCTTTAGTTCGCCAGACCAAAATGTGGGAACCTTCAGCGTTCTCTACAAGGCAACACTTCGAGCTTGCACAAACAGTTTTGCTTTTGCTGTGCTGACCTGTCTGTGACACAAGGAGTCTACCTGTTCTGGTTGCCTACAAAAAGTTACATCAGCAGCCATCAAAGATGGCAGTGAAGCTCCTCAACCCATGCAACTCCGAACGCGTGCTGCTTCCCCATCTGCTTGCGCTCATCTGCGCTACCACACCAGGCTGGATGCACTTTCCATGGGGGAGCTCAAGTGGAAGTGTTTCACAAGGCGAACAGGTATTGGAGAGGCGTAATGCTGTTTGCATTGTTCCACCAGCCCTACCACCACGCAAAGCTGGGCCATCAGTAAGAGGTAAGGAAAGGAACAGCAACTGCTTTTTTTGGCATCTATGGAAGCGGAGAGGTGCCTAGTGGGATTTTTAAAAGCAGCTGCTCTAAATGTTTTTTTAAATACTGCCTGCTGTTTATCTCAAGCTTTTGATTGTTTGCAACTTGTAGTCTCCCTATGAAAACTTTTGCTCCTGAACAGAACTTCTCAGTTTGACCCTTGGGGGGGATTACCAATGCAACTGCTGGTGGCCGTTTTATGTAATACAGAAAGTATGAAATATCAGCAGCCTGACTTCAAATCTGGCAGCAAGTTGGAGTCTCCTTCCATTTCTCAACATTTAATTCAAGCTACTTAGCACTGTAATGTGTAACATATGCCCTCTTTGCAAGCCCTGGTGTTACTGCTCATTAGTCTATGTACCTTAACAAGATTTTCAGTGACCCTATGGCTAATAGTCCACTTTTCTTAGTAAGACATTTACCTTACAGCATGACTGCTTGTCAGTAATGTTAGTTAGATTGGAATGAGAAATCACAGAGTTCAAAGCTATGCAAAATGAGGAGGGGGGTAGCAATATCCCAGCTTGTCCTTTTGCTACCCTGTAATGTAAAAACAAAGGGCGTTTTTTTTTTTTCCTGCTATTGGTGTGCCCACAGCTTCCAATGAGGATTTGGGTTCTGCTGTGCTAAGACATCCCTCAGGAACAAACAGCCTAAGCAGCTGTGACAGGCAAAGGCAGCACTTCTCGTCCTGTTTTTCAGATATAAAAGCAGAACATATAGACTTGCCTGCAATCATGCAGGAAACCAAGGGCGGAACAGCACCTTGAACTCCGGTCTCTGATTGTCAGATCTGCGTTTTCATCACACTCCTGAGCATACGTGTTTGTCTTTGAACTAGTACAGGGGGATATAATACTGCACCAGAGCTGGGTGAGTGCTAGCTCACAGAGCTATTTCTGCAAAGCAGTTCCAAGCGCACTGAATGCAGAGCTCTCCGAATACTTTGCAGTCAGCTCTGTGCAGCTTGTCATCCAGGCATGGAATTCACTGCCATAAGAGGATGTTGAGTCAAAGGCTGTAGCTGAGTTTCTTGAAGGGTGGAAAAACAGCCTGGTTAGTTTAGGCAATGGGGCTGCCTTTCTTTTTTTTTTTGGGGGGGGGGGGTAGTTTATACAGGGTCTAGGGCTGCTGGGTCCAAAGCTGGGTGCTGATGCTGAGCCGCTAAACAACCAGACAGAAAATTAGTGATTGTGACTTTCAGTAGGAGAAGACTCTCTCTTTTTATTTCGTGTTGTGATTGTTTTGCCTGGGAGTGGCAGAAAGAGACTTTTCTCGTGCTCAGAACTTCACCAGAAGTTTCTCACAAAACTTTCAGCATATGTGACACTTACTGAAAAAAAAAAAAAATCCTTTACCAGGCTAGACAGGAAATCTGTTTCTTTTTCTTTGCACTTTTGTTTCCACCAGGGCTGGTGAATGCAGCATGCAAAGTAGCTGTGACTACAGCACAGCTACGGCTAGAGGATTTTCGCATGGTTTGTACTCTAGCAAAAAACGCCAAACCACACCACCATCAAAGAAACCCCACCCCAAAACAACAAAATATGAGGATAAGTAAGGGGAAGGGAAGAAGAGACAGAAACTGTCCACGAGGTCAGGTGGTTAAGTATTTCTGGACTGCCAAGGTGGTGATCTTAAGCGATGATAATGTATTATGCAGTGGAAAGCTAATGAGACCAGGTCTGTTAAACACGGACTTGGTGTTATTTAGCTCTGGAGCGCTTCAAATTGCACAGGCCCAGGTTGTATTTGATTGCCTCTCTGCTTCGACAAAGTGAGCAGCAGGCTTTTATATAATGTACATGATCATATACTGTAGGGAACAATCCTGCACTGGCAGGGGAGGGAAGCTGATGACATAATGGGTCTTCTCCATCTCGAAGTTATGTGATTCATCAATTAAATGAATTCAGTGGGAATAAAGCAGCAGGAAAGGGCGATTTCCCTGTAATACGCTGCCTGCCGATTTAACTCTTCCCTCCCAATTTCAGCCACACCGCTGGGCATCCAGCCCCCACCGCTATGCCCAGGAGGCTCCGGCTGCGCAGCCCCGTCCACCCCAAGCGCCCGGCGGGCCGGGGGTCGGCAGCGGGGCCGGCCGCAGCACCAGGACCCCGGGCCGAGCCGTTCGGTGCCGGGCCGGCCCCGCATCCCGGGGGCTCCGGGCACTGCAGGCGCAGCCGCCGCCCGCCGCGGCCGCAGCACCGCGCTCCGTGCGGGATGTGGCAAGCCCTGCACCACTCCGGCCGCCTCCTCCTGCAGGTGCCGCGGTGGGCCTGCGGGCAGCGCCGAGCCGGCTGCCACCCGGGGAAGGGGCGGGAAAAACCCACGACCCTCTCTCTGCCGCGCCTCTGCCCGGCGGGGGCGGCTGCTCCGCGCACCTGCCCGGGCCGCTTGTGCACCCCCTGTCCCTCGGGGACCCGCTCGCTCTCCGCAACCCCCGCTGCAGGCCGGGGCGGCGCGGTGTCCCGCAGCGCCCGGCCGGGGCCGCCGGGCCGGGGCCGCCCGCCTGCATTGCGTCGGGGGCGCGGCGCGCAGGCTGCCGCGGCGGCGGGGGCCGCGCTGGCGGCGGCGGCGGGGGCGGCCGGCCCGGGGGGCAGCGAGCCTCCCCTCCTCCCTCCGGTCCCGTCCCCCCCCCCCTCCCCGCCCTCCCGCTCCCCGAGCTGCACCAAACAGCTCTCAGGTTTCTGCTGATACTGCAGCGTCAAGAAATGGCTCGAGTTTGCTCCTTGCTCTTATGCATTCAGCAGCACTCTCGCTCCTGCCACACGCGTCCAGCTCCTGCCTCCTGCTGCTGCTGCTGCTGCTGCTGCCGCCGGGACGAGCCAAGACCGACTCCGGGGATGCGGCTGCAGGACTGCGGCTCTCTTACATCTCCCCAGCCGCCGCTGCCCAGCGCCCGGCTCTTTTTCCAGCTGTCTTAAGGGAAGAGAGCAGGAGAGCCAGCAGCTATCTAGGACTCCTTGATTTTATTTACTAACTCAAGCCTTTTGAAAAAGGTACTTTGCACTCTTTTCCACCCCCGTCCACCCCCCACTGCGGTTCTCGGCAGAAACTAATTAAACCCACTCGCCCTTGGTGCAGCCTAAGACAGTGTATGAATATTTCAGTGTCTCGCAGGCAGCCCTGTAAAGCGATCGCTGTATTATTAAGAGGGGCGCAAGACGAGGAGGAGGAGGAGGGTTGAGTTTGCCGCTGCGGTTTTTGTTTTGGTTTGGTTTTTTTGGATGCGGCTGCAGGGCGACTTGACGCATTCCGGCACTGGCTCCTACTCCTAACCAGCGCATCTCATTCGGAGCAGGTAAGGAAAAGCCCCTTCTCCCCCTGCACTGTTGGACTCTATTTTGGACAGTTTGGGTGTGGGATGTCGATCTCCCTTCCCGTCTCTCTCTTAGTTGTGTTTAGCTGCTGCAAAGCCGGAGAGGAGATGCTTTGCTCCCCCTCCCCTAATCGCCCCAATCGGTATGATGAAGTTGTCAGTGCTCAGCTAAGTCTCCACCGTCTCTGAAGTGGGGAGCGTGGTGGTCAGGAGACTTATCGCAGGAGCTGACCCCGCTGAAGTTGCCTGGGAAGCCCTCCCGATGCGCTCAGGGTACTGCAGGGTCCACATCGGCCCCTTTCTGCCTTGGAGGCCCCGGTGCGTGTCCAGGGATGTGTGGGAACGCGTAGGGTTCCGCATGTGCTGCCGTAGTGGGCAGAGCGGGATGTTCTTGCTGGTGTGAAAGCCAATCCATTGCGCCTGAGCGTGTGTGTGGTGGGGCTTGGGGGCTGGTTTATTATGTTTCTCTCCTCCCTGGCAGCCTCCATCCTGCAAGTGAGCTTTATGCCTTCAAAAGCAGAGTATCTCCATCCCTCCCTCCCCAGCGCACAAGACGAGGGGACTGGGGCAGCGTGGGGGGGGGTAGGCGATGGAAATTTGCTGAGTTGGCATTGCAAGGACTCGCCTCCCAGCTGCCCCGTGATTTATTTATTTATTTATTTATTTGTGTGTATGTGTGTGTGTGTGTGTGTGTGTGTGGTAACTTCGTGACAGCAGCCGCGGCGATGGTCGAGTCGGCGAGAAAAGTGGACGGATCGAGTTAAAGGCAAAAGCAGACGGCTGGGGAGGGGACCCCAGCCTGGGGGTGCACTCCATAGACCTTCAGCCTCCCGGCTTGGGGGACAGGACCCCTCACCTTACCTGCCCTCTTCCTCCCCTAAAGGTACTTCTTCCCTCTTTCTTCACTCTTCCATCATCCCTGATGCCTCTCCCTTCTTCCCACCTCTCCTGTCCCCTTTTGGATATTGCCATCCTTTAGGCTCCTCATCCATCCCTTCCTGAAGCTCTCCATCCCAACTCATCACCCCTCCCTGCAGACTCTGAGCCTCCCACCCCCCTCCACCCCTCACCCCCCTCCACTGAACTGCCCTGGGGCTGTCTGCTTTCCTCCATCCTCCTCCCCCTCTCAAATCCCTCTCCCTCACTTCTCCGCCCCTGCCCCTGGGTCCCCTTTCCTGTGTGCCACCATGACTGTGATGGCTGGAGAGAACATGGATGAGACTTCTGCGCTACCTGGCCACCCCCAGGATAGCTACCAGCCTGCTGCCCACGATGACCATGAGTGCTGTGAGCGCGTAGTGATAAACATTGCTGGACTACGCTTTGAGACGCAGCTGAAGACCTTAGCCCAGTTCCCCAACACTCTGCTGGGCAACCCCAAGAAGCGCATGCGGTACTTTGACCCCTTGCGCAATGAGTACTTCTTTGACCGGAATCGGCCCAGCTTTGATGCCATCCTCTACTACTACCAGTCTGGGGGGCGGCTTCGCCGGCCGGTCAATGTGCCCTTGGACATGTTCTCTGAGGAGATCAAATTTTATGAGCTGGGTGAGGAGGCCATGGAGAAGTTCCGGGAAGATGAAGGATTCATCAAAGATGAGGAGAGACCCTTGCCGGAGGGGGAGTACCAGCGCCAAGTATGGCTCCTCTTTGAATACCCAGAGAGTTCTGGGCCTGCAAGGGTCATTGCAATAGTCTCTGTCATGGTGATCCTCATCTCCATCGTGATCTTCTGCCTAGAGACACTACCTGAGCTGAAGGAGGACAAGGAGTATACAGTGCATCGCACTGACAACACCACCCAGGTCTACAAATCCAACATCTTCACAGATCCCTTCTTTGTTGTGGAGACCCTGTGCATCATCTGGTTCTCCTTTGAGCTGGTGGTGCGCTTCTTTGCTTGCCCCAGCAAGACCGAATTCTTCAAGAATATCATGAACTTCATTGACATTGTGGCCATCATCCCTTACTTCATCACCCTGGGCACTGAGATGGCTGAGCGGGAGGGGACTCAGAAAGGAGAGCAGGCCACCTCCTTGGCCATCCTGAGAGTCATCAGACTGGTAAGAGTCTTTCGAATCTTCAAACTCTCCCGGCACTCTAAGGGCCTCCAGATTTTGGGACAGACCCTCAAAGCAAGTATGAGAGAGCTAGGTTTACTAATCTTCTTCCTCTTCATTGGGGTGATCTTGTTCTCTAGTGCGGTGTATTTTGCTGAAGCTGAAGAACCTGAGTCTCATTTCACAAGTATCCCTGATGCTTTCTGGTGGGCGGTGGTATCCATGACCACTGTGGGCTATGGTGACATGTACCCTGTGACAATTGGAGGCAAAATCGTAGGCTCCTTGTGTGCCATCGCTGGTGTGCTGACAATTGCCCTGCCTGTACCTGTCATCGTGTCCAACTTCAACTACTTCTACCACCGAGAAACAGAAGGGGAAGAACAGGCTCAGTTACTTCACGTTAGCTCCCCTAATTTAGCATCTGACAGTGATCTCAGTCGCCGCAGCTCCTCCACAATCAGCAAATCTGAGTACATGGAAATCGAAGAGGATATGAATAATAGCATAGACAATTTTAGAGAGGCTAATCTCAGAACTGGCAACTGCCCTGTAGCCAACCAAAACTGCGTTAATAAAAGCAAGCTGTTGACTGATGTGTAAACAAAAAAAACCAAAATCCCCACTCACAGCTTGAAGACTTTAGTGACACAGTCACACTTTGTAGATGCTTTACTGATAGTCTTTGAATGCTTTATTTACCTCGTAAATGCATTGTTGCATTACGAATTTTTGCTCAGCGATAAAGAAGCTTCCAGGATCCATGAAAGATAAGATTTTCTTTGTTTTTAAAAAGCATTTTCCACCTGGTAAATGATAACCATTTGAACTAGTTTAGTTTTAAGCTGTATGACGCTAGACCTAAACTTTTCCTCTCCCATCTCCCTTTTTTTTTGATGAAGTTAACTTAAACTAAGCAAGACAGTTTTTAGAGCTATAAAGCATACGCATGGATTCCAGTAAAAATATTCTGCAAAACTGCACAGTTGCAAGAAAGTGCATCTGATAGTAATAAAAAAAAAAAAGATTAGCAAAAACCTGCAGCGAGCATTTGCCATGGTTTTTATGAAGGAGCGCAAATTTTCCTTCCGCCCCTATCTGAAAGATTACATACTTCCAATCTACAGATACACACAGCACCTTATTAAAAACATACTTAAGCCTGGTCTCTTTTGCTGTCCATAGAAGAACTATTCTAAAAGGAAAATAAACAAAACTGAAGACAAAACATCTGCAATGCTGCTAAGTTCTCTTACATGCAGATGATTTAAACACACTTTTCCTTTTCCCTGTCCAGAACTGGATTCAAAACTTTAAGCCCCTCTGTTGCAAGATAGCACAATGGAGTTTAATATAAGCATGTTTGAATTTGATACTATTTATTTTATAATCGCATGCCTGAAACGTTACCTCAGACAATAGCGGATAAGCTTTCGTTTGAATTGAATCTTCTAAAAATAGGTCCTTTATCTTTCTTTTTTCTTTTCTTTTCCTTTTCTTTTTGATTTGCATTCACCAGAAGTGCACTCCTTAATTTATTAAATCGTTGACTAGTAATTTAAAGTACTGTATTTAAGTGCGTATGTTAGTCAAATGGGAACAATAACTTTTGGAGATCAAAGCATGTTCAAATATTCAGCATTATGGCCTATTTGATTAAGGTGTAACTTGAATTAATTAATGCATGGATTCACTAATAATAATAACAATAATAATAATAACAGTAAAAACAAAATAAAAAAAAGTGCTTGATAGACCGAGGGCCTGAATGAACTGATCGGAGAAACCTGATTGTTTTCCTGCATTGCTCAGGGAAATGTGTTGGCTTTTGTCCAGGCATTGTCGGAAAGGAACATATCCCATTCCTTAAAGGGAAAGCTATATGGAAAATTAAGAAGTCAAGTTATATATAGGAACACCTAAAACCTAGTATCCTTCATAGCTGAAAGGTGCAGATGCATGCTTTTTGGTGCATTCTCAGAATGTAAAGGAAACTTATCTATTATATGCATCCAAATTGCAGCAGCTGGTTTCTTTTGCAGTCATTAGTTGAGACTTTTTTGTATTCCCCTAAAAGTCACTGAAGAGACTCAACAGATTGATTTAGATAGTTGTGCAGTGCCTTTATCTTACATCCCCTAAATTGCTGAAAGTGCCTCCAGGAACTGAGCTGATCAGAGATAGCAAAGAAAAGGGGAAGGCACCAACACGCTGTCAGGAGTGTTCTGTGCTGCCTCCTGGCACAGCACAGAAGGAGGTAGAGAAAGAAAGAAAGAGCAAGTGTGAGTGAGGGACGCAGAAGAGGCGGCAGAGATCACCAGCGCCCGTGGGATACCTTCCTTCCCCAGCCAGTCTGATGCTTCAAGGCTCAGCATTTGCTTCTGCCAAATAACTCATAGTGGTGTTTATGCAAGACTTCAAGTTTCCCTAGGTTGTTTATAGAGACATCGCTGCCATCATTGTATCTGCCCTTCCTTTCCCTGAGATGGCTTTTTGGCAGCCTGTCCCAGCATGGCAGGACACAGGAGAAGCTAGGGACCAGCATGAACTGCGGCATCGCCCAGTCAGGCAACCAGACTGCAGGGCTGTGCTTTTCTTTCCCGTGGATTCCCCAGCAGGTAGGTGAGAGAGGCTTTCCAGTGCCCTCCCATCCCTGCCTCCTCCATCCCCTTTTGGCAGTCTGTCAGATCTTAAATCCTGTCACAGATCCTTTGAGCCATATTCTTCTTTCCGGTCCCTAACCTTACTCTACTTCCACCACCAACTGGTAAAGGAAGCAACACTAGGAGAAGGTATCTTCTGCAATATGCCAGCCTTGACTGCTAGACCCTGGAAGATAATAACCTTTGATCTGAGCTAATGTAGGCACTAATCTTTATTTTTTAAATGGACGAAGTTGAGGATCTTCATTCTGCACTTAGCATGTGGCCAACTGCTGTTGAACACTTCTCCTTCCATGTTGTACAGATCCTTTCTTTCCCTGTCTTTCTGATATATGTATATATGTGTATAAATATGTATATATGTGTCTGCATATGTGTGTGGCACACACATGCACAGACATGTATATAAAATCAAGGCACTTAGAGTAAAAAAAACAAACCCTAACTCTGCAGTTACGCACAAGCCTGATCTGCCAGGTTTCCAGAAAGACTTGACTTTATTTCTCACTGTGTGGCTTCTGTGAATCTTAGTGATGAGAAAGCGATCAAGAACTGAGGGAGCTCTAACTCCTGCAAGAAGTGCAAAGCATCAGATAAAACAGGGCATTACATCCTCTAGGTAGATGTTGTAAAGCTGCCTTCCTGTCCCCGCTCGTGCCCCTTCCCATCCTACACCTCTCTCCCCATTAAGTTCTGGTGGTCCTGATCTTCCCAAACTCTTGACTTCTAGGCTATGACTTTTCACGTCAAAACAGACTTGAATGCTGCACTCAGCTTATAAAACAACCAACCAACTAAACTAAACAGCAATAATCAATTCAATGTGTGGGACTGATGATCAGAAAGCAGCATCTGGGAGATTAGGCCTCACTTTGGTAACTTAGCTTCTGCCATAGTTGGGTATGCACACCTTAGTTTAATGAGCAGAATGATAATCATTTTGCATATGTAAAGAGAAGAGTGCTGCATGCAGCGATGATTCTTTGTCAGGAGACCAAGATGGATCATTAGGACTCAGGGTGGTTTGGGGAGCCTGAATGTTGCTTTGTCCATTTATAGCTCACTGCAAAGGATCTCAATACATATGGAGTACAGGAATTAACCTCATGTAGCATAGGCATGCATTTTCGGCAAGTTTGACACACACACACACAAAAAAAAACCCAAAAACAAAACAAACAAAAAAAACAACAAAAAAGCTCTTACTCCTTTTACACAGGAGCGCTGAAATGTCTTTGTGGGCCTGAAGGTGCACTTAACAAACCGCCTGTTCTTACCAGTAAGCATCCTTTTCTTTCTTTCTTTCCTTTTTTTTTCTTTTTCTTTTTTCTCCCCCTTTTGGCATATGTTTCTTTTTGCCACACATGAGCTCCATGGGGTTGTTTGTGTCAGTGGAAGAGGACTGGAAATGAGCTGATGGCCAATTTAGTGCATCTCTTGAAAGAGAGAAGAGACCTTCATTTGGTAGGGACCTCCCAGAAGTGATTCCCATGTTATGCTGGACAGAGAAACCAGGAGACATGGTAGTCTTAGTTGGGCTGTAGTTTGATGAGGCAAGGTGGCAATTCCAGCATAAGGAGTCACTATCCAGGCCTCCTTTACCAGCCATTGCTCTATGCTGCCTTCTTAGTTGCCCCCATACAGCTTTTTCTTCATCCACTCAGTGAAGGGGATGAGGGAACTTATCTGGCGTGAGCAAGGCAGCAGTGCACTGGGGTGCAGAGGTAGGAATGAAGTGGAGAGGCAGTGGGCAGGGATCCCATAGGCTGGTATCACTGCCAAAATTCCCCATCTGGTGCTACCATCCTTAGCTATAGAGCACTAGGGAACAGGCAGAGGAGCAAGGGGGAGAGTGAAAATGAAAGGCCCTGTAACCCCTTCCTTCACAGATCTGAGAGGTTGCTGCCAAACTGCCAAGAGCTCAAATCCTCTGTGTGGCGGCTCCAGCAGAGACAATGAGCTGGATTTACTTGTCTTCATGAGGAAGTTACTGTGCAGTAAGCCAGGGTGTGAGTTCACAGCATCCTAGCAAACCCATGCAGATTCCCTGCATGGAGTCTCTTAAGCCTTATCTCCACTGGGGACTTCAGGAAAGCTAATCCGAATTAATGAAACGTGTGTATTTAAAGTAGATTTGTTAAACTGCTTTAAAGCCCAGCATGGACATTCTGTTGCAGTATAAAAGCAACCTTAATCTGATTTGGAGTCATTCTTTTTGGAAGGAAAGTAAGCTGAATTGAATTAAGGCTGCTTTAATTCTGAACACAATGGGGCTTAATGCAGTTTACCTCATCTGCCTCACAAGTTCATTCAGATAGACGAGCCTTTAGTAATTGTTACATGTAATGGAACTGACCCTACTTTGCAGGGGTGGCTGGGCAGAGTGTGGCCATGTGCTATAAAACTCTTAGTATGTGAGTGCTAGAAATTCACAGCCTGGCTTACTGAGGGCTAACATGTTGATCCTGGTAACAATTCCAGTGATTTCCTTCCTTTGTTCCTGGTTTACACATTTGTAGGTGTGAGGAGAATCAATCCCGCTGCCTTCTGGGAAGTTACACACAAATGATCATGGCCCCAGGAAATTAATTTCCACTTACAAAGTCTAACTGTGCATGTGCTTAGCCTGATGTACTGTTGATCACGTGGACAAACACTTGACAACAGTACAAAGCACTAGGGACAACACAAAATTCAGCAAAAGTCCTCTTGTTTTCAGCAGTGATTTTGCTCAAGTAGAGACTTCAGGGATCAGACCCTTCTTAGCAAATTGGCTGTGTATCATTTATTAAAGGCTGCATTGGCCCAAATAAAAAATGGGAGCAGTGGCAACTTTTATTGACAATTTTTTTACTACGGGACAATTGTTTTCATTAGACAGAAGTACAGAAAGCTTGTTTCTATGATGAGAGAGGTAAAGCCCAAGTGTAACATAAGAACCTGTTTATTTTTAAGTATAAGGAACTGAGGGCAAGTTTCACTTTTCCCTAGTTCACACTTGGACAGTGCGGTTTCTCACATGCACATATATTAACTGAAATAAAATAAGCACTAGGACAGGAACATCTGAAATTTATTAGAAAAAGGTGGAAAGTTGCATTTTAGAATAAGATCTTCTGCATACATATGTAATATATGGAGAGAATATATTCCTTTCCACATATTAGATATCTGTTTTTAGAGGGGTGCCATTCTGGATTAATTAATTTCCCCTAGCATAAAGAAGAGGCAAGTACCGCAGCTTTTCCAGGAATGGTCTGATCCCATAGGCTTCCAGCAGCCTGATGCCACTGATCGTCACAGTAATTTCAGACTCGCAGGAATGCAGAATCAGCTCCGAAGTGTGGTTTACCCTCCATAGCCACAGAGCTGGATGGAACTGGAAAGCTGTCCTTGCAATTGCACAACATGGCAAGTTTGTTCCAGACCTGTGAATTGCAAGTCTGAAACAAGCTCCTTTTCTGAGATGCTTTAACCAGGGACCTACATTTCAATTTTGGTTGGACTTATTTCAGGCTGAGTTTCTTTTTCTGTTGTTCTGGCTTTACTTAATCAGGTGTAGAGAATTTCTTTTTCCTAAAATGCTTATCAAGTATTCTTAAAGGTGTCAGTATTCGTATCTGCAAAAATGAAACTTCAGGGTGTTCTACTGTTTCACTTAGTACAGGTGAACTTGCCACTGGTGAGGTCAACAATTTATGCTGTCAAGGCATAGCATGCTTTGATATTTTCAAAGGAAATAAAATGAAACTGAGGTCTTAACTGAAATTTGTCTCAAAGTATCTGTAATATCTATGTAATTCTGTATATTTCACCTGTTCACAGGCTCTAGCAAATGTCACTACAAGTTACAAAAAAAAAATCATCTTCCATTTCTAGTTTCTATAATAAAATGAAGGCGTTGCATTCAGTTGCTTTTGGTGCATCAGTCTTTGATCCATGTTATTGTTTCAGTGACATTTCTATAATGTAATTGGGATCAAATGTATATTTTACTTTTGTACAAAAGTAAAAATGATATTTTTATGACTAAATTCAGCAAACCCTTACATATAACCTGCTAAGATGAAATCTTTTTTTCCTTTCCTTTACATGTAAACGGTTGTTTTTGCAGTATGTTGGTTTGAAATGAATAAATAACAGCTGTCAACAGAACTGTATATGGCCTCTCAGACATACCTCTGATTTTAAAGATCAAATATTACCAATATGAAATATATAAACTGAATAGTCTCCATATGAAAGTGCACCATCAGGGCAACAAACCATTTAAGCTGACACAGCTGTACTTATTTCCACCATTTAAAAATCGCTTACACTTTGGGTCAAGTATGTACTTCATTGTCACATTACAGCTCATTTTTCTTCCAGTAGTGAAATCGTTTGACTTATTATTTTTAGAACATCTAATGTTATGAGTTCTTGAACTATTTGAAATGCATAGCTTTCATCTATGCAATTTTACCTGCTTCTGTACTTGTTCATCTGTTCATACTTGGCATCAATTAAAGATAATTTTTAAGGATCTTACCCAGGATTATTCTGTCTGGTTATTTTCTGGAGTCTGGTTTCTCTGCTGTTACTACTGGCCAGTTCTGTCTGAAATGAATGGTTGGTTCATTGATGGTTTTTGCACTGAATGTTATAAGAAATGGCAATGTAGTGAGTGGGAAATGTGGCTGTGGGCTTTGAGAGGCTTGTTAATGTCAACTCAAGCTTTACAGTACAGTAAATCCAAGGGTTTGGCTTCCATAGGCTTTGGATCTAGCCTTGAGTGAGTAATGTTCTGGAGCCAAACTGCTGCTTTCACCACTGAGACAGCACTCAGTTCCACCAAAAACAGTAGAAATAAGATTAAGCCTACTGATTGTGTTCTCCAAAGGCTTGTGGGTATCTGTTAGCATGTTACGGCTACATTCCTGAACCTGAACCACTGCCTGTAGCATTATCATGTAAGTGCTGACTTGAAATCAGGTTTCTAACAACTATGTGACTGATGATGGTTTTTGGTTTGGGTTGAATGTGTGCAAGTCAAACTGACTTGGTCTTGTTTTCTTTTGAAAATTATTTGTTTTTTCAAGGTGCGTTTCATGTGAACTGGTCTGATACAGTCATGCCTGCCATGCCTCAATATTGTATTCTATATAAAGAGGGCAATGACATAAATGCCAATTATTTTATGCCAAAGGTATTGTGTATTAGAAGTCCATCTATAAAGACTGCCTTTCTGTAGATATGTGCAGTTTGTAACGGTGGGATGCATACATGGTAGAGTGCTGATTACATGTGCTGAAATGAAGTGAAAATACCCTAACCTTATACAAGGAAGAACATTTTGCGTGGCCTGTCCTTTGATTGTATTTACTTATTTGTTTTGCTTTCTTGGTCAAGAAAAGCTTTCATCAAGGAAATCCTCATTCATAATAGCTTCAAGTATATTTAGTGAGTCTTATTGAATCTCACTTATAAATTGACAAAAATTGTTTTGTTGAGCTGACAGTAAAGATTTGCAGATATCAGTCTTAAATGGCTCTAGTCCAAGTCATTTGTGTGTTGGCTGCTCCATAGTGGTGTTCTTAATTCAATGACATATTCATGTCCATGCCTCACTTCAAGAGTGTGGTCATTGTGATTGAGTTTTGATGGCTCTAGGTGTGTTGAAAGTCTCACTGCTTCTTCCTTTTTTCTTTTCTGTGTAAAAAAATTGAAATGCTTGTTTCTCAACTCTATAGTATCAATCTTCTCCCTTTCATCCTTAGCAAAGCTCATGTTGCATTTTTTGGATCAAATTGTAATGTTGCTGCATAACCTGTTTTCCTGAATCTACAATTCACTTGCCGTATTACCCGTTTCTATATCCCTCAATTAGTTTCGTTCCTTCTCGGCCACACTTCATCTTGTGAAATACTGCCCTCAGAGCCTTCACTGCTGAGGTCCTTCGTGGTCTGTCTCATCATACCTGTCATGGATCTAGGTCAAAAAGCTCCTTTCTATTAGGTCTGGGAATGCCAATTCCTGTATCGCAATTACACAGTTTTTTTGAAGAAAGACCTTGCCTGTTTCCATCTGTGCTGCCTCCTCTGTGTGGAAAATGCTCCCACTAGGTTCCTTTGGCCATGATGCTAACAAGACAACATCTCATACTTTATGATTCCTCATCTTTCCCACAGCCTGTGCAGTCACTGTACCCCTTGTTATATCTTGTACTGAGATAGATACTTACTGTGATATGGTCAGTTTTGCTAAGTGGAGGTTTTCAAGCAAAACTACGCACATTCAGGACCAGGTCCTAGGACATCTTTTTTGCCCTCTAAAATGACTCCATAAAAAAATAATCAGCATTGTGTACTGAGTTAGCTGAGCTTCTGAGTTAATTTCTTAGTTAACATCAAAAGAAAATAGATGTATGGTTTTTTTCCCCCCAAAATGAAAATCCTCCTATCTTGTTATTTATGCTTCATCAATTACAAAAATTGTGCATATGGAGTCCTTCCTTTGGTTACACCAAGCAGCCTTCTTGTCTTGTAGGTTTTCTCTGAAGCAACCTACACTGAGGAAAAAAATTGTGGCTCTGCAGATGTAACTGAGACAACAGACATGTTGATGATCCATGGAATAGGCTCCTATCTTCTTCAGATGCACTGACACTAATGTTATGAGGGGAACAAAGACTAATATGATCTTATTTTGTCCTTAATTCAGCAGACTATCAACACAGAGAGGGAGAGAGTCCATTCAGTAACAAGGTGCTCTTTTTATAACATTGATAATTTCAACATGAATTTGATTTACCTAACACTTAATCTTGGAAGTTACTCAGCCTACATGTACTGTTTGATTAATGGATACAAAATAATTGCTTTATGGAAACATATGAATCTCATGTGTGAATATGTACTCCCTTATTTATATTTTAACAAATAAGAATCCTAATACTCCACAGCATAAAATGATTCTTACCTCTGAAAGCAAAAAGAAACCTTTCTCACAGGTGTGCTGTTACCCACTGTTAAAGTTTTATCCTTCCTCTAAAGCATCTGGAGCAGCTGCCTTGAGGGCTAGCAGTCTTAAGTCAGATGGCCTGACTGACAAAGAACATCAGACCATCTGATTCAGTGCTATCCCTGAAAGCGGCTGCTATGTACTGCTGCAGCCAAGCTCTGTAAATATGTAGAAGGAACTGTTTTGCTCTTGAAGTAAACCAGAGCCCACAGAAGTAAATAGGATTGTATCTTTTCACTTCAGAAGACTGTAGAAAGACCATGATTTCATGCTCCCTTTCAGTCTGCTAAGAAAAGAAGATGAGAAACGTTCTGTACTCAAGGCTTCTAAGAGGTACTTTTAGAGTTGCATTATATCCCATGGTTGGTCTTTCTATAAAAATGCTCACTTTATAGTGTTGAGATTAAGCGTTCGAAAATCAAAGAAGCTTTAATTAGCACAACAATACTTCAATCCACTCAGCTTCTCTAACAGCTTCCTAAAATATCTCACATTTTATTCCAATGAGAAGACAATTATGACTCTTGAATAGAAAGCTTTTACAGCTAGAAGATTAAAATGTGATTGTAGCTGGTATATTTGGTGACCTCCTCTCACTAGGTAGGAACACTAGCACATTTGGCTTTTGAGCAGGGGAGCCTGCAGTTGTCACTGAGTGTGATAGAGAGAGCTGCATAAAAAAGGCTGGATGATTCTTAAAGGGAGGACAGGTCTGAGGACAGATGTCTTTCATGGGTCACCATTCCCATCCTACCTGGTTAACAGCAGAGTGTGAGGAATGGGAGGTTCACCTGTATTCAGTTCACATAAGAAGCCTGGTATGTGACACCCAGATGCAATGTAAACTGGGGTTTAGTGTCCCACAATTACCTAGGCTGACACCATTGATACAGCCTACAGTCACTTCAAAAGATTTAAACGTCTTTGATTTGTACAAATGATAAGAGAGTTAATGCCTGAGGCCTTGACAATCCAAATGTACCTGCTATAGTGGGCATATGTGGGGGGTTTCCTTTCAGTCCCTGTAAGAAATACGTCATATTTTTCATCTTGATGCATACAGACAAGTTCACCGGGGAAAGAAGTGGCAAGCCCACAGTGACACTCTCTGGTGCACACATCCACATTCATGGAGTCACATTCTACTTTTACAGTAGCTCAATTACTTTTGGTAGAGTTACTTCTGCTTGACAAGGAATACAGAGGGCCTGAATCAGGCCCATAGCTCAGTACAAGGCTAAACTTTATTAAGAATAATTCAGTGGTGAGCAAGACAGAAAACAGCCATCCAAAAACCTAGCTCTCCAGACACACCATTGAGGGGTTCTCCAGCTATTTTTTCATGAATACTGAGAACACAATATAGACTTGAACTATTCTTTCAGGTTGGAAAAAACTTAGGTTTTTAATTTAATGAATATTTAGCTGATTGCTGCTTGGCCATTCTGAACACAAATCTGCATGTTAAAATTCTACACTAAATTCTGAATGAAGGATCGTCTAGATTCTTATGGCATTTGGTTCCCTACACATTTTGGATTGACTGTGGGAGCTGAGACTGCCAACACAGTCCTGCCTCCAAGTGGAATCACTCCGGCAATGGTAGGTGTTTAGATGTATCTTTGCCTTCTTCTGGTGACTTTGACCCTTACATTCCATTTTCAGTGTGCAGTATTCCTCTTCAGCCAAAAAAAGCCAGTTCCAGCTTACAAAGGAGATAGATAGCTTTCCTTTGGTTCCTTTTCTAGTTGGCCAAATGTTATGAAATTGGTTTGCTGAACTTTGACTGTAGCAGTGGCTTTGATGCAAATAAATCACTTCCAAATGTTCCTGAAATACTTAGAGATGTGTTTATTTCCCACTACCCTGGTATCTGCAGCTTCAATTAATACGATTAAGTTTGGTTGTTTCAGTTGCAAACTGTGGTTTTTTTCAGGAATTTAAACAGATAAAAGGGGAAATGAATGTTTCTGAAAATATACTTGAACTGCTTCTTCCCAAAGAGGGGGAATTTTTGAAACTTTTTTTTTCCCTTGAATCGAGTTATCTTGGCATTACTTACCTGGGAAAGAATAAAAAAAAATAAAAAAGGATCTCTGTTACTTGGGGTACATTCCTTTGTTATGATTATTTAGATGATAAAAATGGCTGGCATTCCAAGAGAAGAGCATTTACTGTTAATGGGGCTTTAATGTAAACTCTTGTGATACTTAATATTTAAATCCTGAAGACGGTAAGATATGAATATTGCATGAACAGCCGCTCGGTATGTACAGTAACAGCGCAGTGTTTAGAGGGTAATATCTCTGCAGCGTGGTGGCTATGCTGGAGTAACAGCCGCAACTGGTCATTGGAGTGTAGTAATGCAACTGGAACTGAGTGTTGACCACTGAGCTGAGAGCCTGGTTAAGACCCCAAAGTCACCCAGGGTCATTGCTTCAGTGAGGCAATGGTTCAACAAAAGAATTAACTTTAAGGCTCCAAATACCAAATGAGAAATCTTTTTGCGTATGAGAAAAAACACTGATCTGTTATAAACTTGCTTTTCCTGTACAAATTTGTTCAATAAATTGTGATGGGCTAACATCTTCCAGTGGACTTCATGCCACATTGGCTTCTGTCATTTTGGCTCTAATATTTTGCACCTTTTTCCTCTATGCTTTTTTTTATCCTCCTGAGTTTGAGACATAAAACTGGCATGAACCAGAACATTGCCATGTTTTGTGTGCTGTGGCTAGTCTGTCAGAAACACCGCTGAATGCCCTAACTTAGGTGAAATTTGTTTTGCTGAATACTCCAGCAAGTCTATATGTTTGGTATCGAGACTTCGAAGCCACTGATTCAGTCCTTCTGGGGTAATGTTGAATTGATCTCCAACACGGCAGTAAAGGCCATCCTGTCAGCACTTGGGATGAGAAATGTAGTAAGACCTTGGTGTCATTAAAGACTGGGATGCCTTCCTGGTGTCTGGGCAGAACTGAAGTTCTGCTGTGGTCTACTTTGGCTTTGTGTCTGTTTGCCCTCTAGATATTTCATGTGCTGTTCTCGTCATTTGGTAGCATTCCAGTGTGCTGTGGAAGAGCAGCCGTGTTTTCTCTCAGAAGTAGCTGTGTTTCAAAACTAGGAAGGGAGCTTGTGTGTCAGTTTATTAAATTGGTAAAGGATTTGGGGACTGTTCAGGATGACACGTGCTATGTTAATATAGGGTATCAATCTATATATCAGACAATAGTAAATAGCAATCTGAAACTATGGTAGTTAATATCTTCAATTATTAATTAAAGGTAGTAAATGGAAGCTGACTATCACTGCAAAGTATACAGCCACTATTGCTAATGCATATTCAAAGCACGCATTCTGTCTGACAAGGCTGTGATGTATTTTTCCTGGTCTTCAAATGTCTGTGATCTCATCCATTTATGACACTTTAAAAAGGCTGCTGAAATCCAGTAACATAAAGAGCAACTCAGTCCTGCTTCAGAACAGATCGATATGTCCACACAACCCCACATCCCAGGTTGGAATATCCGTGATTGGGAGACAGGCAGCAGAGGTGAAGGGGTGTTGGTCTTTTGATTTCTGTGTCTCTTTTTGGTAATACCCGTTAAGTTCTTACTCCTATGACTTGGGTACCAAAATGAACGTGAAGAACATGGGAACCAAGAATTCACTGCCTGCATTTTGTGTGGCTCTTTGCTCCTATATAAAATGAAAAATGCCCTGGTACAAATCAACATAACATTTCTTCTGAACTAACCAGCTGAGGGTCTTTCTTTCTATTCATATCTGATAATGTTTTACATAAATAAGAGCTTTTGTGTGGCCAACAGGGAAGAATCTTGCCCATCAGGTTCCACTGTAGTACAATAAACATGAAAAAAACCCCTCTTCTGAAGGAGAGATGTGTTAAAGTGACACTAAATACATTTTCATCTATTGGTGTTTTGTGACTCTGGACAGTATTCTGTGATCACACAGAATGTGTGCTTTAAAATAACAAAATTAAAAGTTGGAGGCAATGAAATACACACATGAACATCCTTTATTTTGCCCACAGGCCTCATAACTATGATGCTGTTTTAGTGAAGACTTAAATTCTTCTCTTTCACTGTGCATACATTTGAACTTAATTTGGAACAGTTTATGAAAAACGTAAGTGATTACTGGAGAATTAATTTGATATTATCTAAGATGCAGGAAAAATGTCAGCTTTCATGGGGACATTTACGGAGCAAGCTAACTTGTTAATTCCTACTCTTCTCCAGAGTTTTTTAACAGTCCTATGATAAAGCTAGTGTAGCAGTATCAAAAGATGTGATCTACTGTAGTGGAAGTTAATATGCTTCAGGCTTTATTTGCTTTTACAAGAAAGCCTAAAACCTCCTGCAGATAAATATTATCTAGAAGTGTAGTGGAAGAAAGTTACTATTTCTCTCAGTAAATCTCTGCTATGATACTTTAAATCTGCTCGTGTATCTTTCTTTGTGCAGAACATTGTTAAAAACCCATACCAGTATTTTTTTCAACAAGCATAACCTACATGCACTTTGAAGGTTTTGTTAGTGTAGTAATACCACTGAATCTTCTGCAATGCAGTCTAAACTGTACTAAAACTTAAATCCAGCTTCAAGACTTCTTACGCTCCATGGTGAAACACTGATCAGAGTGGTGATGATAAGGCAGTTAAAACAGCTGGATCTTTTCAGAGTGTCAGGGCTGGTAGATGTGACTGACTCCTTTACATCTCACAGAAAGTTATTAGATACATCTCATGGGATTTTTTGGTTGGTTTCAGGGTGGGTGAGGATTCAGCTTTTTGCCAGCTGTTCTGAGACACAAAACCTGACCAGATAATTTTATGGTCACAGAAGAATCTTAGTTCATTTTAAACAACCAGAAACCTTGCTTCACAGAATAGCACAGGCGGTTTGGGCCACTTGGCTCATGGTCTAAGTCTTCTGTAGTTGGGAAGGGTACGTCAGAAATTAACTGAGCCCAGCATGAAGCATTGGCTGAGCCAGTGTTTCCTCATTTTCCAGGATGGTGCCAAGGGAGGGAATGAAGCCCCTGTCTCTGTAGCAGGGAGGCAGACTAAGGACCACTTTGATGCTCAACTGGTTTAAATGGGTTGAGTTCCAGGGAAGCCAGTGGCCCCATGAGATTACCAGCGTGAAGAAAATGAGCAGGCATCAGCCATGAAATTGTAGTACAAAAGCAGCTTACGGCAGCAGAGAGCAATTGAGGGCATTTGTCTGCGAATACCCATGCATTTCCAAGCTGATCTTTCCAAGTGCCCTAAATTCCTGTTGAGTTCAGCACCTCTTAATATGTTACTGAGCAGGAATTATATTAACAATGACATGTGGAAAAGCAGTAGATGCTGTTGTTTGAATGATGTTCTGTGGTTAGTTCAGATAAAACTTACATGCTTGTTACTGACTCAAGACAGGGACTGTTGGTGTTAAGCACCAAGTAAAATGGAGCCCTGGATCTCAGGGTGTGACTACACTAAAAATATGAGCTAAAACAAGGATTTTTTTTTTTCATAATCTTGGTGATTAGTGTTTAAAATAAAGCCCTCTCTGATTATTTCTATTCAGTAACATCTGGAGTGAGGCAGGTGTTTTATGGATAAATGGGAGAAAAGCTCTTTGCCTCATTTTGTTTACGACCTGTGTGAATAGCATCTCTGTGGAAGCCGAGATTGTGACTGACAGGGAAACAGAGATAAAAAAAGGTCTTGCCATTTCTCATTTGTTTGAACTTTTCCAGGATAATACTTTTTATGGAATGTACAGAAGACTAGGTTACTCTTTGCTGTACTTTTTCTTTCAGGGTTTCTGTTGAGTAACATGAAGTAAAGCTCAGTAGAAGCAGGAAGATGCTAATCTTTTTATGGGTCTGCTAGGAAATTGATTTGGTAAATGTCTCTCTGCTTATAAACATTGTACAGAGACACTATAATCTATTGATAATGTGACTAAATTACAGCCTACCAAGTAATTGGTTTAGCCTTCCCAGTCTTTGAGATGCATAGCTACATAAAAATGGCATGTCTACAAATATACTGTCCCAACGCACATGACCAGGGTGACAATTTCCTCTGAGAAGACTTGGGTGCTAACAGCTTACTGCCTCCGTCACTGCCTGAGTCTGCAGAGTCCTTGCCCATAGAGGTATAGAAAATCCCTGATGTGCTGGTCTCTAAGGCACACAGGGGTTTCTTGTGGTCTGTGTGGGCTCTTCAGCCTGCCCTATGCAGCAGAAGCACCACAAGGTGTAAGTGAGCAGACTTCCCTAACTGATGATTCAAAGCTGTGCAACTAGTTGACTCTTTAATCATATAGAGCTGGCAAGAAGTGTGGGCCTGCTTCTTGTCATGGGACTGCATCACATGGCAGGCAGCAAGGCTGTGTAATCTGTATCTCTCTCCCATGGCAGAATGAGCAAGCCAGCAAGGGCTGCCGGCAAAACCGAATGCTGTGCCCATCTGCATTTTGTAATGGAGAGGAGAGATGGCTGGAAACCACTCCCAGCGCTCCCCTTCTTTGCAGTTATCCAAGGAGTGTGGTACTTGTCTTACAGCTCTTGGCCACATGGACATTTTGGTGTGTGGCTCATGGAGTCAGCAGACTTTTGTTCTCTTAGGAGGGTGAAGAAATGGGGTGGTATAAAGAGCAGTTGTATAGGACATCCTGTTCCTTGCCTTTCCTTCCCTGTGTCTCCCCTCCCTGTTGTTCCCTTCACCTTCCCTTTTGTTCCCAGGTTCAGAATTGATGTTCTCTGTGAATATTTCCATAGCCCATAGTTCTTACCCACCCTTTCTCAGAGGGCACAATATGCTTTGGCAGTTGCAAGCACAAGGCCTTGCTCCATCCTAATCACATACTTTCTCTGTGATTTAGATGACTTGCAGCTGGTTCAGGTCATGGCAAACTCCAGGCTATTGGAGAGGGGTCATTGCTCCGGAGCGATGCAGTCAGTAGCATGGCAGGAAACAGGGAAGGAAAGTATAATGTAGGGAAGGCAAAGCTGGTTTACTTGTTTCTGCATCCTCACATTGGCTTTCCAAGGACACAGTCATCTGTACTTGAAGTTTTATGATACAGGGGGAATTAATATACTGACTCACAAGGTGCCAGAAAGGGATATTTGCCATTCTCTTTGCACTCTTTTAACAACAAGCAAGTGTAGTTCTCAGGAAAGCCAGGGATGAGGAATAGTGCTGTTTTCATTTGTGTTGGGCCAGTGAAAGTCGTTATTTTTTGCTGAGCAGTAGCACAGAATCACAGAAATGCTCAGTTTGGAAGAGACCTCTGGTGATTGTCTAGCCCAACCCCCATGCTCCAAGTAGGGTCTCCTAGAGCCACTTGCAAAGGACCGTGTCCAGTCGTGTTTTGAATATCTCCAAGAATCGAGACTCCAAAACCTCTCTGGGAAATGTGTTCCAGTGTTCAGCCACCTTCACATAAAAAAAAAAAAAAAAGTGTTTTTTCTTATGTTTAGACAGAATTTCTTGTGGTTCAGTTTGTGCCAATTGCCTCTTGTCCTGTCACTGGGTACCACTGAGAAGAGTCTGGCTCTGTCTTCTTTACGCCCTCCCCCATCAGTTATTTATACACATTGGTAAGGTCCTCCTGAGCCTTTCCTTCTCCAAGCTTAACAGTCTCAGCTCTCTCAGCCTCTGCTGGAGAATATGACAGATGCTCCAGTCCTTTGATCATCTTTGTGAGATGTGTGATCACAAGTGGGATAGTGTGATCACAAGTAACTGTGAATTCAGACAGAGGCATTTGGAGGCCCATCTCTTCATGTACATGCCAGATTAGTAGCTTGGAGTCTGTCTCTGGCTGGTATGGCTGGTAGTCCAGTTGTCTGTCCTCTGTAGCACCCAGTGCTACAGAGGAATGCACAGCACCCCAGAGAATATACATGTAGGACCATCTAAGTTCTCATATACAGCCTCGTCCTGATTTCTAGTACATAGAGATTGCTTTAAAACATAAAAGGTGAGGTTCAGTGCCTCTTTCAAAAGTTAAACAGGTAGTTATAGTAATGAGAAATACTCTTGATATATAGATATACACACACACACATTCTTTTGGATATATTTCTTTCTCTGAAGGTCAAGGGAAGAACCAAAATGCAAAATCTGGAAGCAAAATCTTTCATGTAGAAACATCTTGTCCCTTATGGAATTATTAACATGGGGGAGACCCGTTTGATCTGATGCTGGTTCAATTCACTTGAATAGAGTTTATTCTGTGCAGATTTACGTACATAAAGATTGAAGTGGAGATGTTAATAAGATAAGAGCAAAGATGCTAATTCTGGGCGTAGAGGTTTTCAGGGCTGGACTTTTGGTAGACCAGCAGTCTAGTCAAACCTGCTAGATTTATAAGTACCTTGTATGCATAAAAGCTCTCAGGTAATGGGAACTGCTGTAGGTCCATTGATTTCCACTAAGCTATGCCAGTATACAGCAGATGCAAATTGGTTCAGTGATTTCAGCAGCAAAAGTAAGTCGGAGAGAGGAGGGGGGAGATGGATGTGTAGGTTATTCAGCCAGCATTCCCACCCCTTCAGTATGCACACACATATACATTAATTATTCATTAGAATTTAAGTTTGAGATAAGTACACTTGAATATATAAGCACATTTATTTAGTATCCCTCTAATTGTATGCAGTCCAACAATTTCACTTGGAAAAGAAGATGCATTTCATTAGAAAGAGTATGTAAAAAGCCTACTCTCTCTTTTTTTTTTTTTTGTTTTGCTATTATCAGGGGTAGGAAATATTACACATTAGTAAAATATATCCTTTATGTCAAAGTTTTATAGGAACTCCTGACTGCAGTGCATTACAGTAATGGAGGCTGATGAAGGAGCCCAAACTAGAGAAGACAACAGGAACATGTGACTGATAAACAACATGTCAAGACATGTCAGCGCAATGAAGATTGAAATCTCTTGGCATTGGAATTTATTTGGGAGAAATTGGTAGTGAAGGGCTGAAGGACATTGGCTGATCTGCCACAATACATGTAATGATGTGAGATACTAAAGTAAATGTAATGACATCAGATACTAAAGGTAGTTATGCTGTTGCGGAACCATAGTTAATTCACTGGTTGTGCTTCCCCATGTCTACAAGGCTGATTATGGAACCAGAACAGAGCCTGTCACTTTTAAGCCCCCTGTCTCCTTTGAAAATGTCAAATCACTTGGATGCCTTCCTCCACACTGTTTTGTCCGACTTCCTTGAGTTGGGCTCACGACATGGAGGTAAAGCTGCTCGTTCCCTCATGATATCACGTGGGTGGTGCAGACAACATTTCTACCCATGGCAGTGTGAGGCACGCATCCCAGGGAAGACTGCTTGGATGTCCTGGAAATGTCTTAATTATTTCTGTTTGTTGGTTTTGATAATTGCTGAATACTGCTGTGTGGGATTCAGGCAAACATTGAAAAATTACATTCATCATAGCCTGAGGAGATAGTGGAAACATCGCTGTGAGCTGATGGCAGTGTGAAGCAGATGCTGCCACTGTAAAAATCCAGGCACAGACAAAGGACAAACCCTGCACTGGAATACACTGTTATAAATCAGTCATGTCTTCATTTCAATCAATGATTGTCTATGAAGGAGAACACAGACAGAGTTATAGGCTGGGAATTTTGTCCTCAAATGGGACTAGCAGTCTCTGCAAGATCAGAAAAAAAAAGGATGCTTAGATTCTTCTGATTTAGGGAATCTTTTGACCTGGAATCTAATCTCCAGAAGGCATGGAAGGAGGGGTGTTGGTTTTCTTCCAGTTGCAGAAGTTCTGGTGAGAGTTGTAAGAGTCAGAGAAAACAAAGAAGGGATCGAACTGGTCTGGAGTCACACAGAGTGGACAGAGCAGGAGTGTGTCACTAAATGGAGCTCACTTCCCAGCTTACCAGACCAAAGGAAGGAAGAGACATGAATCTTTGGCCTGAAGAAAGAGATTAAAAGCTTCCGTTCTTGAAATATTGATGGTTTCACAAACCAGCAGCTGAAGTAGAAGAGAGGAACTTTCACTTTGCTCAGTTTACTTACTTTCAACAATATAAAAATCTCAACTAGAGAAAACTAGCTGGAAAGCTTTCTGAAACATGCAAAAGCATGATTAGAAGTAGAAGCTTTTTCTTTTCTCCAGAAATTTTCAACAAAATACCCAAGAGTTCTCTTGTTGCCAGAAGAAAACATTTGGCTGTCAAAAAAGAAAAAAAAATCCCCAAACAAAAAATAATTTTGACTTCTATAGTTATTGACAATTGCTTTTTTTTGAAGGTGAGAAGGAGCGGAAAACTGAAAAAACCCCTCACATTTAGCAGACTTCATTATAGTGATGTATGTAAGTCCTTACCTGTGAAACCAGTTCTTAATGTATTTACTGCTCCCTGCTCCCCTCCTACCTCTCACAGCTCCACTCTAGCTACATCTTTCTCTGCTAGCTAGGAGGGGAGAGAGCAGCGCTTGTCATGTAAAGAGAAGAATATAATTTACTGGAGGGTCAACAGGGAAGTCTTCACTCTATAGATATGTGATCAAAACAGTTCAGGTAGCACCTCCATGGTAAACCTATGGCAGCTGAAGGAAGCCTTGCGTTTGTACTATGTAATTCAGTACGAGGCAATACTCATTCCTATTTAAACTCAGAAATCCCAAAGGCTTTAGAGACTCTAATATGAGTCTGTAAGCCTCAACATTTTATAGACAAGCTAACTCACCTTTATCCCATCTTTCTCTTGAAAAAGGCTTTGATGGATAATTTTCAGTCTAAATGATTATTATTTTGATGTTTTTCAGGGTTTACATTGCTTGTAGCCATAAATTTCTAGTAATGGGAATCCCATCAGCATAGTGATTAGGCATAAAAAAAATTCACTGCTCCATGAATTGTTGCTTGCCCATTCTAGAAAGTATTTTAATCCCACTGACAGTAATTCCTGATTCATACCTCTAGAAGATCAAATCCAGTCCTTTGAGCGCGGGACCTTTGAGGTCCCAGTTGTGCTGGTTTTATATGAGAGACAAAAAAACGGCAGCAATCTTCCTTGCCATTCACACATCTTCAGAAAGGGTTTAATCATTGGAAAGTGTGCCATCCTAAATTTTCTTTTTGCCAGTATCTTTTTACTGTGACTTTTCCCTGTAGTGTGTGACAGTTAATTCCCCACCCTGCTCTTTGGTTCTTTCAAGTGCATGGCAGATAATCTGTCACTTCCCTCAGCTTTTTTACCTGGACTTAATGTAACTTGCCATATGAGAGAGACTGGGTAGATCTCTGGAAGCAAAAGGGGGAATGAAATTAGGGCAGACTGATGGGGAGAAATAATTTCTTCATAAATAGAGCCCTTGAAGTCTTTTTGTCACACTTGAATGGAATTGTTCCAGGTTGCTGCTATGTTTTCCATACAGATGATCCCAGAAATCAATGCAGTAATTTGAGGTACAGTCTCTCTATATATCTGTGCAGCATGTCTACACAGTGCCAGCTGGAGAATCCATACCATGTTGCTATTTGCAGCACTATGTAGACGTGGACCTTATGTCTGCAGGGAAGCTGTATCTTAAATTAGTTCATTGACTTCTGGGCACTTAATTTCTGCTGTGGCTGTAAAACTGTTTCTGGAGCTCCCTGGTTAAGTGGGTATCTCTGCCCACTCATGCATTTCCCCGTGTAGACAAACCCTGAAAAGGATACTGGCAGCTTGGCCATATCAGGTAACACAGCCTGTGAGAATATTGCTAATCCCAGATCTCTTGACACTTTCTTATAATGGTCCTACCCTTCTCCCATTGAAACTATTAGCCTCTGTTTACAATTCCTCTATATTTTGCATTGTTATTTGATACCCACTCCATGAGATGTTTCCAATGGCTGTGCCGATGGGGTACTATTTTTACACTCAATCTGCATGAGTGTGCCGCTTGGCCACAGCAGTACAAGGCAATAGAGGATTGAGTTTTGACACTGACTGCTGTGGAAACAGTATCAACCTGCCATTCTTAAATTCAAACTGATCCTCCCTTCACCCCCCAGGACTAATTTTCATCCCCTTATTATGCCAAATTGTTTGGAAAACGATGGATCTGCTTTAGTATTGAGGTACTGGTCAGTGAAGAATCAGATTTCGTGATTACTTTGTGGGATTTTGAAGCTGGATTTCATAGCTGCTGTCTACCATTCTGATTTCTCTTTCTGTCCAGCTGCAGCCACTTCCGTCCTTTGAAATCCAGGTATTTACACTGCGGTAATTAAGAAGCTCTTATCACCTCGAATGTATACTTAATTCTCTCTGACACAGTGCAGCCCATTGCTACTGTACATTTATGCAATTATACTTGGTTTTCAACCCATTTATTATGTCCAAGTTATATTTCAAGCATAATTTTTGAGACACTGTTAAGTGCTTTGCTGAGAATCGCCTACACTGCATCTCCTGCCTCCTTATGCCCATTCATTTTGTTCTTCTGTCAGAATATATAATCAAGTCTTTCTAACATGGATTTTGAGGTTTGGGGTTTTTTTTCCTCTAAAGTAAAGCTATGCTGTAAGCACCCCTGCATCATCTCAGATGTATATTCTCCTGTGGATACATAATTACAGGTCCTGCTGGCTTCAAGAGGAGCTGCACATTGTGACCAAGGACAGTTGCATCCTCACAGTTTGCAGGTTTCCTTTGATTATGTCTTCCATTGAGAATGTAGAGGCAGGACTTGCCCAGCTTCCTTCTTTCACATTTGGAAGGTCTGGTATTGCAGTTGATGCTCCTGGTATTCAGATCTCCTGACCTTTTGCACGGTCTCCCTGTGATGCTCTTAAAATAATACTCTAGGTTCTGGAAAGTGCCTGGCAGTCTCTGTGGGCATTCTGTGATGCAGGCTGGCCTGAAACAGAATCAGAAATCTATGAGACGGCCAAATGGTTCTTGGTAACTTTTGGGACACTTTTTTAGAAACACTGGAAAACAGTGGTCCCCTGGAAACACCTCCAGAAACATGCTGTTCTTCAGTGCCTTACTGAAAATGTTGCACTAGAATACTAAATATTTCTTAAAAACACATGACTGCACAGTCACAGACCCATGAAATTCCTATCCCTGAAACTATCCTTCTGGTAATGCTAAACTTGGAATCAAATTAGGTCATATTTAAGAGGAGCTTTACAGCTGTATGTCCTATATAAACCTTTGAAAATACAAGGACAAGGTGGTGTGTGTTAGTGTGGAAGTTTGATGGATAAGGATGGGAGCTATCTGAAAGAGGAATGATATTGAGATGGAGAAAAATACCTCTGTGAGGTCTCCAGTGATATTACTGAGGTTCAGATTGGACATGAGAATAAAAAGTTACCAGGTGGGTAGTTTAGCAATGGAATGAGTCACGCAGAGAGGTGTTGGAAACTCCAACCTTTGACATTTCCAACACTTGGCTAGATGAAGTGGCATCTGACCTGATCTAGCATTGATAATAATCTTGCTCTAAGCAGGAGGTTGAGATGACCTCTTGTCGTGGTTTAGCCCCAGTAGGCAGCTCAGCCCCACACAGCCACTCACTCACTCCCCCCTCCAGTGGAATGGGGGAGAGAATCAGAAGAGTAAAACTGAGAAAACTCATGGGTAGAGATAAAGACAGTTTAATAGGTAAAGTGAATGCTGTGCATGCAAGCAAAGCAAAACAAGGAATTCATTCACTACTTCCCATGGGCAGGCAGGTGTTCAGCCATCCCCAGGAAAGCAGGGCTCCATCATGCATAATGGTTACTTGGGAAGACAAACGCCATCACTCCGAACGTGCCCCCCTTCCTTCTTCTTCCCCCAGCTTTATATGCTGAGCATGACGTCATATGGTATGGAATAGCCCTTTGGTCAGTTGGGATCAGCTGTCCCAGCTGTGTCCCCTCCCAATTTCTTTTGCACCCCTAGCCTACTTGCTGGTGGTGTGAGAAGCAGAAAAGGCCTTGACTCTGTGTAAGCACTGCTCAGCAATAACGAAAACATCCCTGTGTTATCAATACTGTTTTCATCACAAATCCAAAACATAGCCCCATACTAGCTATTATGAAGAAAATTAACTCTATCCCAGCCAAAACCAGCGCAGATGCATATGAGACATGCTTGTGCTGAGGGTCTCAGGATATGTGTCAGAGAAACACACCAAAAAGGGATTTGACTGCAAAGAGGTCACTTCCAGCTAACACTTTTGTCTTGAGAATAGATCCTACATGAGTAAAAAGAGATAAGGGAGAGCAAGACAACAAATTCTTCTGAGATTAGTGGAGCTGCAGCTTGTAGCTCAGAAATCACCTTGTCTATCCTTTTTGCATGACAGTAACGAAGCAGGTGATTTGCAGGAGAAAGATTATGCTGTGGGAAACGCTAGGGTTGAAGGCAGAGGTGAATGCTGAGGACTTCAGTGCTGTGCATCATCCAGTCTCTTCTGGTGCAGAGAGGCTGTGGCTTAGTTTGTGCAAACTACTTCAGCCCAGGGACTGTAGCAGCACTGAAGGAAGAGAGGTTTTCTATGATATAGAAGAGATATGTCAATGCTTTCTGCCATATTCATACACTGGGGAGAAGCTGCCACTTTCTTCTAACTTTGGTGTTTCAGTTCAGCATGTGCAGTTTGTGTTCCTGAGCTGGGTGAAATAATTGTGGTCTGGTACCAGGTATTTTACTGCTGTTGTGTTTGTGTGTATGGGGAACGGCAGTCACCTCTGTTCTGGTGGGAGTTCTTACTATAGCTGAGCTGAGAAAGAGGAGCAAGCAGGTAGAACTAAAATTGTAGGGAGACATTTGTCTTTGGGAAGAGAGCACGGCTCTTGAAAACCCAGTTTGAATGCACCAGGGTATCCAGAGATGACACAAGCTAAGGAGGTGAAATGTCCTCGCGTTCCCACTAGAGAGGGACCACAGCACCAGTGTAGCCCATCCATGGCTGCCAGTGCTGTGCTGGGACCACAGAATGGCTAAAAGCCTTTCATCCCAGCCTAACCTTGTCCTCAAATTAGAGAGGGCTTAAATACTTCTCACTGCCTGTGGAATCACTGTTTCACCCTTGTGTGGAAAGGGCTAAGCATAGGGGCCCTGGTGCAGGAAATCATTTAACTGGAGCAGCTCAGCGTGGGTCTGTCATGGTCCCAATGGCTGTGCTTTCCTTCTTTGCCATCCCATTTCATCTCTGTCTGTGTCTCTGAATCATGCGCTTCAATGCACGGGGTTGATCAGTCTTACATTTGTGTTTTCTCACTCAGACTCCTTTGGGGAAAAGGAGCTGACTTCTGCTCTCCTATGGTCATTCTGGGAAAGGTTGCAGAGAGCAGTCATATCTCTGTGTTTACAGTGGGAGGGTGCCCAGATACCATGGAGATATTACAAGAATGTAGAAAGGAGACAATGCTGTATCCATTCCTTGAGCCAAAAGATTTCTCCCCATGATCATTTGCAAATGTCCTTGGAAGTATTTGATAGACATCCTGTAATGATTTGTTTAGAACATTACCATGGGAACACAAACTCATTTATCTCATTTGTGTGCATGGTCCCCATAGGGCCCTGCTGCAATAGCTATTCAGTCCCAAGTCTTAATTGGATATTTAAAAATCCACAATATATCAATTATTGTTGCATTACATGCAAAGTCTCCCAAGAACGAACTCACTGTCTTCTTCCTGACCTGTTCATAAGCCTGACTCCAGTCTCACTCCTGGGGAAGCTCAAGCAATGGTCATGCAAGTGTGAATCCTGGATTCACACCTATATATAATAAATGCCTACGGACCAAATGCTGTAGAAGTTAGTGAAATGTTGATCTGGATGGGAACTAGATTTTCTTGGACTGACTGTTTTGCTTCCCAAAGCAGGGGAAAAAAAAAAAAAGTTTTACATAAAACAAAATTCATGGGGAATGAAAGGGCCTGGGTCATTTAAAAATTATTCATGCCAGTAACAGCTGAGTACTCCTTTAACTGAATTTGTGTTTTACACATGCATCAGTAAAGCTACTGAAACAGATCAAATACCTGCATTTTCCACTGGAAAAAAATATTGGCACAAAAGCTGTGCATGACTTTCTGTAAGGCTGTATTTGCGTCAGCGTTCTGTAACTGCTCTGAAGAACGCCTTTTGAAAAGTTTTCTTGACAGTATGTTCACAGCTTGTTTTGCCTGCTGAAAAGTTCGTGCTTTCATAAGGAAATTGCACTGAGATGAAATCCTTTAGTGGAGTTATAGGGAGTATGCAGTTTGACAGTGGTGATCTTCAGCATTTCCTTAGGCTAGCAAATGTTTATTATTCAGTTTGAACAATAAAGTGGGATCAGTTAGAGAAGAGCAGATATTGCTGCAGGATAGCTTGTCTGGAAAAAGAAAAATCTTCATCTTTTTTAAAAGGCATTCTGCGGGTTTTAATTGGCTAAAAATAAATACTTTTGTGAAAAGGTCCAAAGTGAGGTCAATGGTTTTTGCTACTGTATTTATTCTGATGGTATTAATGGACAGAGTTTTTAACGATCTTCTCTTCTCACCCTGATCTTCTCCCTTTGCTGCCTCTGACACCTCCAGAGGAGAGTGGGGTTCAAGCTATTGAACAGGCATGAAAATCTCTGTGTCTCAAGCTGGATGACTAACACTGAAGCACCCAAAAAAGGGTGGCTGTTTGGAATATCTGGCCCTATCCTTTTGCTTTCCTGGCTGGGAAGTCATGTCAGTGGGAGTCTGCAAAATAGGAGACAGTCTGAGGGCCCTGGGCAATCTGATCAAGCTTTGAAGATAGCCCTACTTTGGATTGTACTGTAGACCTCTAGGGGTCTCTTCCACCTTTGTTCTGACTATGGCACCTTGCAGTAACAGCTTCTCCAGTGATGATTTATCTCAGCACATCACCTAGATACTATAGCACTGAACTTCAGCTGTCCTCTTCCTCCCCTCCTAAATGGAGCATGAGAATGATACTTTTCACATCTTACTTGTTGAAACTCTGGCCATCTCTCAAAACAGTTGTCTATTGGTGAGCCATTCTTATGTCCTTTTCCTAGTCATTTTTGGGACCCAAATTCTTTGATGTTTGGTGTTGCTAATACTAGAGTTATGTTCTACCACCCACAGTGGTCAGCTGCTGATTTTTTGAAGTACAGATAGCTTTCAAGATGTCTGAGTGAGGCTCCAACGCTGGAGATAGGTCATATAAGCAACAGCAGGGCTGTTTCAAGTTGGGAAGTGTTAAGTAGTTTGAATGACTTGGGGAGACAGCAGACAAGCAGATACCCATGAGACCACTGTTATCAAGTCACTGTTGGATCCTGATCTATATCCAGACCAATGTTTCCCCCCATGCATTTGCCATTCCTGTCTTAAGCTCTCTGGAAGCTTCTGTCTTTCTGTTGACTCTCCGAGGTATGGGGTTTGTATCCTATGGCTATCAGCAATCAGAAGGTTTTGATGTGTTGAACATGAGACAGGAATTTTGCTCACCCTTTCTCTGTGTCTTTGTTTACAATTTCCAGCTACCTCCTGTGCTTGGTGTCATGATTCTCAGGGCACCAATAGGACTTAATTACCGTGATCAGCTTCACTTGAGGCTTCCATAACACAGCTGATACCCATTGCTCCAGGAGCACCATTTAAACTCTGGTGCGAGGCACTTAGACTCAGTCTGACTTATGTTGTAGGTATGCTTGTACTTAGTCTTGTCTTTTTGCTGTTGTCTTTTTGCTGTTGTCTTTTTGCTGTTGTCTTTTTGCTGTTGTCTTTTTGCTGTTGTCTTTTTGCTGTTGTCTTTTTGCTGTTGTCTTTTTGCTGTTGTCTTTTTGCTGTTGTCTTTTTGCTGTTGTCTTTTTGCTGTTGTCTTTTTGCTGTTGTCTTTTTGCTGTTGTCTTTTTGCTGTTGTCTTTTTGCTGTTGTCTTTTTGCTGTTGTCTTTTTGCTGTTGTCTTTTTGCTGTTGTCTTTTTGCTGTTGTCTTTTTGCTGTTGTCTTTTTGCTGTTGTCTTTTTGCTGTTGTCTTTTTGCTGTTGTCTTTTTGCTGTTGTCTTTTTGCTGTTGTCTTTTTGCTGTTGTCTTTTTGCTGTTGTCTTTTTGCTGTTGTCTTTTTGCTGTTGTCTTTTTGCTGTTGTCTTTTTGCTGTTGTCTTTTTGCTGTTGGCTTTTTGCTGTTGTCTTTTTGCTGTTGTCTTTTTGCTGTTGTCTTTTTGCTGTTGTCTTTTTGCTGTTGTCTTTTTGCTGTTGTCTTTTTGCTGTTGTGTTTTTGCTGTTGTCTTTTTGCTGTTGCCTTTTTGCTGTTGTCTTTTTGCTGTTGTCTTTTTGCTGTTGTCTTTTTGCTGTTGTCTTTTTGCTGTTGTCTTTTTGCTGTTGTCTTTTTGCTGTTGTCTTTTTGCTGTTGTCTTTTTGCTGTTGTCTTTTTGCTGTTGTCTTTTTGCTGTTGTCTTTTTGCTGTCCTGGCTTACTGACTGGCTTTCTTGGATGGATTTTTGATGTATGCTGTATGTAGTTTTGTCTCTGTCTCTCTCCCCTAAACAAGTCTCAAAACTAAATATTAAGTAGCTTGTTTCCTCTTTTCTCTTCAGTCCTCTCTCTGGTGTAATCTTCTGTACAGACTTCATGAATGTGTTATAGTCTTGTATTAAGCCCTGCCTCTGGGCCCATCTTCTCCTGTTTCTGACTGGTCTCCATGGATTGACTTTAGATCTGACTTCTTACCTCAGTTTTTATGGTACTGTCAATAGAACTGTTTACTGCCACTATGGTGGCCCTGCTTGGGTGCTATGGCACTGTGCCCTGGTTGGTGAGGGCAATGCCTGTGTTGCAGTTGCTCTTGCCTCATAACTTGTTCTACATGCTTGTTCTCCCTTGCTCTTGGTGCTTGAGACAAATGATCTGTTTTGAGCATAGGAGAACCCATAGAAATGGGGTCTAGATATCTTCATGCTTGTTAATTTATGCCAAAATGCAGAAGGGGGAAAGCTGTAATAAAATAAGAGACATAATTCTTTAGTGTAGAGGCACAACGTAGTCCCCGTTTCAGTCGGCATGGTTGTGCTTTACAGTTTAAGGAACAGGCAGGCAAGGGAGGATTATCTGGTTGATTGTTCATAGCATCTAGCTTTTTAGGTAACTCTGTTGTTAGAGATAGGTATTTCACCCTTTGCGGTGTACTCTAAAGCTCACTGAAGTCACCCAAAGCTTAGGTATTTTCTTCAGTGGGACTTAAATGCGGAGTCAGAAGAAGCTAGTTTTGTTTGTAGTAAGCAGAACCACAAAACCAGTGTGAGATCTTTGGGTTACACTTTAATTCACAAAACAAGTCATGTTGTAAAATAATGCCTGAACAGGAGACTCCCAAGTGAAACCTGGAAGGAAGAGGTCATGGCATTGGTAGCTCTGGCTCATCAGATGCAGTACTGCATCTGTGCATTGCAATAGTACCAGAAGACAGTGTAATATTTGCATTGTCAATGGTTTTTATATGAGACAAAAAATGAAGGTTTCAGCTCCTTGTGGTTAACAGGCTTCTCAAGTCAGAGTAGCTGGCCAAAGTCCAGTGTGGGTATTTGTATTTCCCCTAATTAAATGTGCATCTCCCTTCCCCCATGATATGATTTCTCAGTGGTATGTTCCACTTCCATACTTAAAGTGTTTTTTCACTTGATAGCCTACTTAAACCCAGCTACCCATCTGGTGAGAAGTGGCAGCTGCTTATGTGGTGGGTGAAATGGCAGCTGCTTGCAGTACGTAAAGCACTCTGAGTCACTTCAAGGTGAAAAGCTCTACAGAAACAGTAGTTTTTGTGGCTGCTGGGTGTTCATCAGTCCACAAAGGGTTTCTTTTCCCTGATTTCACTGTCAGTTAGGACATATGAGCCTTGTGGCTCTGGGGGAGGAGAACAGAACAGTTTTTCTACCCATCTTGGTCCCCAGAGCCCTGGAAAAGAAGCCAGCTTTGCTCTGTTGAGCAAGATGAGGAACATCTGCTCTTGGCCTACAGGCCTAAAAAATATGAGAGTCCCTTCCCAACCTGAGCTGGTCTTGTCTACAGTGTGTTGCTCTCTGACAGTGAGCTCCCTTAGCACGCTGGTTTTCTACCCATGGTGGTAAACACAGTTAAGCTCAACTGCGTTGCTTGTCAGAGCGCAGTATCCTCATTTGAGGGGAGGGGATTGCTACAGAGTTGGAAATGATGCTTTTAATCTTCTAATAATACCCTCAGGAGATGTCGTCACCTCCTTCCCCTGCTAAGCTTTAGAGGTCTTGTGCTGAGGTGTCATCAATCTGAAGAATACTTCAACGTGAAAGATGTTTTTGTTTTATCTTACTATATTTAGGCCTTGCATACAATAGGAGTACTAAACTTGGAATGGTTGGAGCATATGGGTGTGTTGATATCTTATATTTAGCTTGATCTGTCAGTTATACAAGCATCTGTCACAGAGGCAGCAGGTGGCAGAAAGTCCTAATAGGGTTCAGAGGGAAAAGAACCAAGATCTTGGTTATTGGGGACAGGGTATGCTTAGGAGTGAAACATGCTCGTGAAACAAATGCCTGTTTTCTGTACAGTAGAAAGAGTTGGAGTCTGATGTGGCATGATCAGCATGGATCTACGAAGGTGATTATAATAACATAATGTTTAAAAGCTGGGATGACTTAAGAATGTTGCTTGAGCTGGGGTGCCTTTTGGTTCTGGGAGTAGCACAAAGATATGTGAAAACATGGTCCTTAGTCTAGGGAGCTTTGCAACCTACTGGCTAAATGTATATTGCGCTGTGGCAACAGCTGTTGGAGCTCAGTTAGAAGAAGTGTTTGACTGAGAATGTGGCTTCACAGTCAGCTTATCCTGACTGAATTACAATCTGCTGTCAAAAGGAGTGGTTCTTCTGTCTGTGCTCAGCTTATGTTCCTATCAAGCCCGTATCTACTTGGGTGTTCTTGAAGCTGTGCTGTGACTCAGATCAGCTCCCTCAGCTTGGCTGAACACTACCTTTCAGCTTGATCAGTCTGCTGATCTGATCATGTGTAGCTAGAAGATTAGTAGTGCTTGTGCAAAATGGGGGAGCGGGGGAAGAATGGGATACCCAAAGCTACAAGCAGGGCAAAAAGTGAGGACTGTTCCTTCAAGTGGTAGTACAGTCTTACATGGGCTAAAAGTGACCAAGATCTTGCCTTGAAAATACCCCACTGAGGCGCTGTGGGCATGGCAGAGCAAAGAAACCTAATGCAAGTCTTCCCATGTATAGGGAGGCTGTGCTATTCTGGGATGGGAAAGGGCTACCACCATGGCAGCTGAGAGGCAGGAGTTACTCACCCAGGCAGACCCTTAGCTGCTGATGTGAGGTTCCAGCTGCAGCTTCCGCTGGGAGGTGCGGGGCAGAGTGTGTATGGGCTGGCGTGGGGTTGGAGCTTGCTTTAGGTACTGTGGTGCTCTACTCTATTCTGTGGCATAGGCTTACCTTGAGTGGCTTGAATTGCTTTAACAGAACTGTAGTAACTGTCAAAGGAATGCTTTTCCCACTTTACCTGCAGATGTATTAAGTGATTCATTGTGGTAATTTTACTTTTTTGCTAATATCCATTTGCTTATTACAGACTCTTTGTATCATAAATTAAGGTGAATTATAAATGAAGTTGAATTGGCTGAAAATGGCCCACTTCTAGAGACTGTACCTAGTGGTTTTTCTTCCCCAAGCAAATGCTTTCATTCTCTTTTGCTCAAAAACAAGCAAACAAAATCCCCATGACAAATTGATGTAGCAGATATAGTATGTAGACACCAGCCAGTAAAATAAACCCCTTCTGAAATGCTGAGGCCAAGAAGTCCAAGTCACCATTTCCCTCTGCTTTGTGTTGAACCAACATGCACAGCTCACGCCTGCGTGCAGTTCTGCTGGAAGAAGGGAACTGATGTGTACATGCAGTGGTAGAAGGATGTACAGAAGGGCACTCCATTTGTAAGCTGCTGAGAGAAGCTTAAGAATTGGGGGGGAGGGAGGAGAGGAAAGAATGAAGTCCTAAAGCTTTTGTGTACCTGTTTACTTTAAATGTGCGGTGGGAATGAAACATCTTTAAACAGACAACTTAGCAGCCAATAGAAATGAATCAGTGACTGAATTTTTCATAGAAATGCTTCATTTATTATCTGGTTTGTCTCCAGTACTTAACCAGGGCTTTCTTGGGAAAGGTTGTCTTTGCAGTTAATGTGAATTCATCACACAAGCAATTTTTGCTTTACTTATGCCTTTGCTGCATCCTTTCTGTGCAGTGGCAGCTGTAGGGATCTGTTTAAGTGGGTAGGCTGCTGCTTTCTTTTTTGTTGATGGCAGCATAACCTTTCTGTCCATAAGTAAGTGGGAACCTGCTGAATCCCAGCAGTAGTATTAGCCCCTCAGAGGTAATTGAACTTTCATGCAAGTCCTGACCACTGGTTTTGAGAGTAACTTCTCTCCTGAAGGGGTGACTGAAACTTTAGAATTTAGGTGTTTACCAGTAAGGGTACCACTCGTAATTATGCTATGCAGACTAGATTTGCAGTGAGTTATGTGAAAGATAGAAACTTGATGTTGATAAAGATTCTTCAATGAAGAAGTAAGGTTTTCCACTGATGTTGAAAGGGCATTGCGTTAGGTCCTTTCAAGCACATTTTAATGAGCTTTGGAATAAAAATGATTTATCTATCTTTCTTACTGCCAGTCAGATAATGATCCTAGTTAGATAATGCTGAGTGGTATTCTTCTGGTGCAAACAGAAAACAGAGAAGCACTTCACTCTCCTTACTTTGATGCATGAACCTGTCATCTTTGTTGGTAATCAATAATGCTGCAGAAATAGCTGTGCAATTGTTTATAGCTGCACCTTGCAGATAATAAATATTTTCCTAGCAGCAACTGATTTGTGTGCACATTTCCAAGTGGATTCAAAGAAATGCATCTACTTAAACTGATAAGTTACTGATAGAATCTGCTAATTCAGGTACCTGAGAAAAAAAATATTTAGAGCATATTTTTGGTCTGGAGTTACAAGTAAAAAAAAAAAAACCACTGTCACATACTGTAATTTTGTTTTGTTAATAACAACAATTAAAATATCCAGCTGATCATTTATTTTTCTTTGTTTGCACTGGGTTTGCCTCCTAAACTGGTAGGCTTGAAAGAAAAGGACTCTGTTAGAGCACTTGTTTCTTCCAGAATCTTTTCTTACTGAAGAAAACTTTTTGAGCTGACCTGAAATAGTTTAGCCAAAGAAATGTTGTTAAAAGAAATTATTAATAATCCTTACACTGAATAGACTTCAACTTAAATATTATTACAAGATGCAGTAGCTCAGCCTAAGGATAACACGACATGTTTGTTTGGTAGCTGATTCAACTATTGGAGTTCAGTTATGTCCAAATGCTTTGAGGAAAATTAATCAAGTAATGAGGGAGGGAGGCAGTCGGGGGAAGTCTGATTTTATTTCAAACTCCAGACCAGCTGCTTTCAAAAAAGGCATAGCTCTTAAATGAAAGGTATCTCTTCTTAATTATTTAACTTCCTATATACTTTTCTGTTTGTATGTTGGCCTTTCATACTGTGACCTAATCAGCATGTAAAGTTCCTTTTTCCTGAGGTCTGCTATATGCCTTTGTCATAGATTTTTGTTCCTGTAGAGGGAAAAGTATTCACTTTTGGGGAAGTTCAACCTGAAATCTGTACATTATTTACATGGCATTGAAGTCCTCAAATTAGCAAAGTAATGTTGTTGAGGGCTGTGCTGGCTCTCTGTATGGCTGGATCTAGCATTCCCCCCTTTAGAACACAGTGTAGGTGCCAGACGCTTGTCAGCTTTCTTTTCTTGAAAAGAGTAGCATCACACTCTTCCCACTCCCTTACATTAGTGGGCAAGAAGGAGGACCCAGGGAACTACAGGCCTGTCACACTCACCTTGATCTGTGGGGAAGTGATGGAACAACTCATCCTGGAAATTATTTTCAGGCACAGGAAGGTGATCAAGAGTAGTCTGCATGGATTCACCAAAGGGATGTCATGCTTGACCAACCCTGACAACCTTCTGTGATGAAATGATTGGGTTGGTAGGTGAGGGGAGAGCAGTGGATATTGTCTACAATATCAGTAGACAATATTCAGTAAGGCTTTTGATACTTTCTTCCATAAGATCCTCACAGCAAAGCTGATGGAGTATGGGCTAGATAAGTAGACAGTGAGATGGAATGAGAACTGGCTGAATGGCTGGGCCCAGAGGGTGGTGAACAGTGCTATGAAGTTTAGTTGGAGGCCAGTAACTAGCAGTAACTGGGTCCAATCCTGTTCAACATCTTCATTAATGATCTGGATGATGGGGCAGAGTGTACCTACAGCAAGCTTGCAGATGACACAAAACTGAGAGGAGTGGCTGATATACCAGGGGGTTGTGCTGCCATCCAGAGGGACCTTGACAGGCTGGAGAAGTGGGCTGACAGGAACCTCATGAAGTTCAAAGTCCTGTACCTGGGAAGGAACAACCCTATGCACCAGTATATGTTGGGGGCTCACTGGCTGGAAAGCAGTTTGGAAGAAAAGGACCTGGCAGATGCCAGGCTAAACATGAGTCAACAATGTACTCGGCACTGGTGAGGCCACACCTGGAGTATTGTCTCCAGTTCTGGGTGCCCAGTAGAAGAAAGGCATGGACATGCTGGAGAGAGGCCAGTGAAGGGCCACGAAGATGATGAAGGGACTGGAGCATCTCTCCTGTGAGGAAAAGATGAGAGAGCTGGGACCCTTGAGAACAGAGATCTCAGGAGATCGTATCAATATGTATAACTATCTGATGGGAGAGGGTAAAAGAGATGGAGCCAGGCTCTTTTCAGTGGTGCCTAGTGGCATGAGCAGAGGCAATGGGCAGAAACTGAAACACACGAAGTTCCCCCTGAATATCAGGAAACACTTCTGTTTTTACTGTGAGGGTGACTGAGTACTGGCACAGTTTGCCCAGGGAGGCTGTGGAGTCTCCATCCTTGGAGATTTGCAAAAGCTGTCTGGACATGGTCCTGGGCAACCAGCTGTAGGTAGCCCTGCTTGATCAGGGATGTTGGACCAGATGACCTCCAGAGGTCCCTGCCAACTTCAGCCATTCTGTGGCTAATAGTGAAAATAACCCAATGGGTTTCTTCTCAGTGTATTGAGAGAGGGTCTAATCTGGAAAAAGCTTCTGCTGAGGGTGACTGTTTAGGTATTTAACTCTTGAATTTCCTCAGAATTGTTCTGTACAGCTCTACAGACAGAAGCCTGAAAGGACTCTTGTACCACACAGTCTGTCATTGTCACTGATGGAAGATAAGGTTCAGGAATATAGTGGAAATATTGACAGGAGTCACCATCTTATAAGTAACAGCATGACCTATATCCCTGTATTAGACATCTCTTTAAATCTCTTTTCTTTCTATTGAGAAAAGACTAGTTTGTAGACTGCTTTTTATATCAGATAAGCATCAGTACCTACCTTCAGGTGAACCACAGGGTTTGTGAAGAACTGGCTGCAGCTTTTTACTTCTGGCTTGGGCTCTCCAGTTGCTGTAGGACTTTAGCACATGGGAAATACTGTGGGGTCTGGCCCCATGTAAGGGGGAAGCTGGGCCTTAGTGTGCCACTGTGGAGGCCTTGGCCGAAAGACTTGGGGGATCTTCAGGTACCCCTGGAGATCAGAGTTGGAAGAGTATAGTGTTATTCCTCCTCACATCAGTCTCAGTCAATAAGCTGGTGACAAATGGCAGTCAGCTTATGTTTCTTCTCCCTGCCTCTTGCTTCTGGAGCTTGTAAAACTTTATAGGATGGTTCAGGCGATCCTGCAAATTGCCTTAATTGTAATGGGGCGTGGAAATACTAGAACAGCTTCAGAGGATCTGCATTTTCTCCTTTTCTGTGGGTCTTGCTCTTTGGTTTACTGCAATCAGTTACACCCAAGGGATTTCTGCTTAGCCCACTTGGGGCTGAGAATTGAATGTCCTGTCTTATGGTTTCCCACCTGCTGCTTTTTAGCAGCTCATCTAGGTATACTTAAGGGAAACGTGTAATTATAGCATTCTATTAGCCTGAGATTGGAAAGACCTGGTTATGCTGGGGAGTCCATCTCCCAGCCAATGTGGAATAATTCCTTCCAGGGTATTTCTCAGACTTCTTCTGAAAGCTGGTGTGGCGCTGCTTCTAGCGTTTCCCCTTTGGAGAGGTTATTTTCAGATCTTACCATTAGGACATTTCTGACACTTGGGTCACTTCCTTTTGGTACGTAAATCCATCAGTTTTAGATGTAGTCCCTCATTCTAATTTTCCATCCTGTGTCTGTCCTATGAGAATCCCAAGTGCCCGGAGCTGGTGACTGTTTTCTTTCTTCATCACTTGATAGTCTTCCTGACTGTCCAATGGCGCAAGATGTAGATAGTGGTGGATATAGCTTTAAGTATCTTTCTGGTGTTTTCAATTTTCAGAACACATTAGACTAAGATATGCTTCTATACAGTCTGGCCTAGGATTTTTGGTAGTATCATCAATCTGGGTGCTCTATGTATTTCTCTTTTGGCTTTCAGTGCCATTCTTCAGTAGTGCTGCTATCCAGTTCTCTTCTTCCCACTGCATATCTACATTTTTAAGTCTTAAATATATTGGAATCCAGCTGTATGCTTGTTAAAATAATCTGTGAGGCATTTGGTGACATTCACTGCATTCTGGCTTCTTGAAGGCTGCCAAAAAAAAGTCAGAGCTACAGAAACAGTCAGAGCTGCAATGTGGGTAGGAAGTTATTTGTATATAGCATGTAGCTAATAAAAAATACGTGAGGATCTGAATTGGCCAGGGTAGCAGAGTCATGTTGATTCTGTTGTTGGGAGAACAAATGACAGAAAAAGCATTAATCTTGCTTATATTTCATACCTCTAATTTAGTCTCTGAAGGTGCTCTTGTATCAGTTCACTGTCCTACTTGGGTTTTGGGGTTTCCAATTCTGTGTGCCCTGTGAATGCCACCTGTTCATTATTACAAATGATAATGGGGCCAGACTCCAAATTAGTGATAAACTATTAGATCTATTAATATTACTCCATATTGATCTTTTCTATTATTCGGTAGATAGCCAGCAGGTTATGTTATCATGTCCAGGTGCCTGGTGGTACATTCTCATCATCTTGTCATCACTTCTGTAACACTATTTGCACATTCCAATCTTACAAGTGTCTGACCTTGTATCAGTTTCATAGAACTGCAGAGTTGGTTGGAAGGGACCACTGAAGATCTCTAACAGTCTCTTGTGCAAAGCAGGACCAACTACAAGGCTACATCAGCTTGCTCAGCTTCTCCTGCAGGTATCTTCAGGTATGGAAATTAAATGTGCTAAATGCCATTTATTTTGTCTTCACACTGAATTCTCTTGCATGCATGCAGACTGTACCTTTGACTGTCTTGCACTGCAGTGGTCTTGCAGCATGGGTAAGATAACCCTTCATGTTAGCACGTCTGAGTGAAGAAACACTAGCAGTGGGAGGAAGGGGAAGATCTCCTTTCTAGAGATTTATGAGTACTGCACTTGGCTCACTCTAAGTTCCCTTTACAGTTGGTTGAGAGGAAAAGGAATTGCTAGGTGTGATTCACTGACAACCTTAAATGTTGACCTTACAATAAGTGGATCATGTTGAGGCAATGCATGTTTGACTCTGGTGACTATAATGGGATTCCAGATGACTACCTGAGATGTTTTAGTGATTCTGTAAATTCCTAGAGATAATGGGTGTAAATCTTACCCCTGGTTTCTAAAACCTGTTAGAGATTACATATGGGTTTTAGGCATCTCTTTTTTTTTTTCTTTTTAGTCTTGCTGTAAACATCAGAGTCCTTTTTAGCTCATATTTAATGGTTTATGGTGCTAACTTAAACAGATCTATAAATGTATTGCTACATGGAGTCTCGTAAGGATAGATCCGCTAAGTGATAGATACTGAAGTGCTCAGTTACTACTTTAACTGGGGCCACCGAACTGGGACCTGAGATGGAGTGGGTGGTGAGAAGGAGAGGGTAACATAGTAGAGCTTTCTCTGTTCTCTAATTCCCTTGTCACAAATTGTGTTAATATTAGATCTTGTGTTTTGCATGATTCAGGAGAATGCTTTAGTGGTAAACATTGGCTTCTAGTCAAGCACAAGTGCAACAAGAGAAAGGATGAAAAGAAAATGTGGAAGAAAGCACTGTGGACTCAAATGGGGATAGTAGAAGGGAGTGGTAAGATGGTGCTGTTCACTCTCCTTCCAGAGAACCCCATGAAAATGAGTCCACCAAAAAAAAAGGAAGGTTGAGCTATATGCTTTATCAAAAATACACCAGATTGAGGTGGAAGAGGGCACTTTAAAAAAAAAAAGTATTTTTGTCAAATATGGGGGGTGGGAAGTCCACTGATGCTTTGAAATTTAGTATTAATGAGCATGCACAGGAGCAGAATGTATGTGTGCCACTGTATATGAGAGGGAATGTATGTCAAAGTGTACATATGTGGGCTAGCTTATATATGTAGTGGAGGGTTTGTATGTTTGAGCACTGTCTGATGGAAGGGGTTGTTATGGTGGCTATGATTGAGCAATTTGGCTTTCTAACCATCTTAAGTCTAGTTTGTGTCCTGCCATTTGGAGCATGAAGCCTGGTAATCACCAGGTTATGCTAATGACTTCAATGTATGAGATGGCATTACTGTAGATGAATGAAGACATTAGAATAATTGCTTACACTAATCTTGTAGTGAAGGATTGGGATATCCTTAAAAAAAATACATTTGAGTAAGTGTAGTCCATATGCACCATCATAGCCAGTAGGGTTAATCTGAAGTTCGTTTATGCTGATTAAAAACTAATCCAAGCAGGGCTGCAAGTTGTATGAGTGCTGGATGTGATTTGACAACCAGAGAGACACTCCTATATATGACAAACAAAACTTGCTGAAGCTTCTGGTTATGTAAAATGAATTTCCAGCAAATAGATTTATGTACAGTCAGTCCCTGTCTACCAAAGCATATACAATACATGAATGCAGGCACCTACTTCCTCAATCTTTTCAATGCCCCTATAGAAAATCAGTATTTCTTTGACATTCCCAGGCTCTGTGCCTTAGTATTCCCCACATGCTTGCTTCAGTGGGATCTTTTTTCTTGGTGGGCTTTTCAGGGTTTTCCCTTCTTATGGCATTGGTGAAAATAAGCTAACATTTATCCTCTAACTTCACACTATTCAAGGTATGTCAGTGACTGATGTGAAGCTGGGTGAGTGGCTTGTTATTTTCCCTCTGCCTTAGGGAAAAGGAGGATGCTGTGTTACGGAATAAATAAGAGGGGTTTTTTTAGCTAGTGGGAAATGCTGCTGTCCCCCAGTGGTGCACAGAGGTGGTGTACAAGTGTGGAAGTGTGAAGAGGAGAGGTGCTGATGGTTGGCTGGGAGTTGCACGCTGGTATCCAAGGAACAGAGTTAGGGGCTTCCTCTGCATTTCCTTTTCCTTGCTCAGACCCGGAGGAGTTGGTGGGAGTCATTCTTCCTTCTAGGCACTGTTGTGTCAGTGGAAAGTTGACAGGAGTAAGAAGGTCATTCCAGAAACCTAGAGGGTTCTAAAGAAAATGGCTTGCCTTGTCCCAGCCATTCCTGCTACTGAGGATGGTCTACTGAATGCTGGCAACAACCTTACCCCTATAAAAAGAGTGAAAAGTAAACCACTGCTTTTCCATGCTTTATCTCTGCCTCAAATGGGAAGAGGAAATGCAGGCAGGAATTCTTGGGGGAAGAGATGCAGCAAAAGCTTAATGAAGGGGAAACTAATTTTGTATGTCATCCTTTGTGGGTTTAGTCCAGCTGCTGGGGTCACTCTTCTTAAGATTTTTACTCAAGATCCTTCTTTTCTACGAACCTAGACAAGGTGTCCTGAAAGATGGATGGAGATAGTAGCCATGTATTTCATGCTGCTATGATCATTGGAAAATTTCCAGTGTATTATTACAAGCAGATTAAAAATCCTGTCTGTTACATTGTCCCCATCTCTGTGTCACTCTAGGTTTTTGAAGTCTTAGAATGAGTGCTTAAGAATCCTAATGCATATATTTTAAGTACTCTTTATAGACATTTACACTAGCTTTTATAGGGTCAGGGCCTGAAGATAGTGTTGTATTGATGGTGAAGTCCTCTATGCTGACAGAGAACCTAGCCCAGTAGATACTGATCCTGAATGAAGTCTTTGGTTATTGCTGCACAGCAAATATATGAATATCAACTTTTCTCATGTTTCTTTCATGGTGGGTGAAATGCATGTAGAATATTCCTTCTTTCTGTCTTTGCAAGAGATGGAGAGCATGCAAACAAAAAAGCATGATTTTTCAGATCTGTGGGGGGGGGGGAAAAGCAGTAACTTAGAGGACAAGCCACAGTCATTGTCACTCCAGGAGCTGATTGTTATTAATAGTGAGCTTCTGTACCTTGTTTTTCCATAATAAAGACTCCAGAAGGCTTTTCCACTTAGTTCTATGCAACAGGGAGTAAAGAAGATGAATTCATCTGTATCTCAAATTTGGATGAGGAAGGAGTGGAACATTTGGTCAGTAGTGAGGGGGCACAAGCTATCTCTTCAAAAATGATCTTCTACAAACTTCTTACAAACAAAAGCATATCAGGTTTCCATAGTCCACAGCTGCAAGTGTGTGTGTGCAGTTTTTATTTTGAAGCTGTGAGGTTCATTCCAAAAAGCTAATGATTTTAAAAACAGCATTTAGGAAAGTTTGAAGCACTGTTTGAGATGTGGTCTTTGCTTAAACTCCTTTTGTTCTTGCCATCTAGATTGTGTATTTGTATATGCTGGTGACATGATTTCTATTTGTTTATAATTTTTTATGCATAACATTAAGAAAATATACTACTAACAGTCATACCACTTTCATATTTAAAGAATAAAATAAGTATTTCCTTATCTACTATTCTTCCTGTCAATCCATTCACCTCCCCTATGATAGCTATTTGGCTTGTGCATCTTTCAAGAAAGCTATGGTCATGGGGTAAATTCAGCTACTCCAATTATCCATTGATATTGCTACTTCTTAAGCATGGCGTAGTCTTTCTGTGCTCTGTAGCACTGTGTCTTTATGAGCAGAGATTTCTTTGGTAAGCATCAGCTGTGTTTCCTAGTATATCACATTAGCAATAATTTACTTAGGGAAAACATCATGAGTTACAAAATGGAATTGTGTCTAATTGTGCTGGCCTTCTTCCATCTGGGATTTCATCAGCCTTTTCCCTATGATCCTTGTTTGATCAAAGCTGCCCTCTGAAGTGAAAGCAAGGGCTGGAAAATGGCAAGCTGTAGGACTCCATATAATTCTCAGTGTTTTGTACTAAAGCACTCTGGTGTCACTCTTACATCCTGATCCTGAAAATCACAAGAGTCCAAACAACTTAAATGGCACCATAAAATGCCCAGTTCCCTGGAACGTCAGACTATGCACATAGGATGCCTACTTTAAACCCTGGCACAGTACCCAATATGTTAATTTTGCCTATAGGCTGATTAGTGTCCTCCCTCTGGTCTGTTTTACACAGTGAACGTAACTGATTTTAGCAGTGCTTCTAAAACAGCTATTGGCTACACTTTGAATCCTATTTATGCTCTAAATACTATGAATAAGTGCTTGCCATTAACAGAAAAGTGTACTGTGTTCTCTCTGATCCTTTAAAAGTGTGTAGGTGCTCCCCCACCCGTTTTTAGTTCCCTCAGCACTTGGACACTGAAATTCTGGGAGTGATGCTATACTTTATGTATCCTTCTTGACAGACTCTGTACTCTTGCATTTCCAACACAAAGCAGTGAAATCTTTTAGATGAGAAAATCCAAAAGCATCGTGAAAAGTAGAGGTGGAAATGCACAGGAGTGCAATTATAGTTCAGCCAATAGTATTGCTGTAAACTAAGTGTATCTAATAATTATCAGGATATTCCTATCATAGGTTTTAGAGATCTCCTGAACTAGCTGTTTTTTAAAAAAAAAAAAAATTTAAAGACACATAGCATGCACTGACAGTGACTGACAGTATGAATGCTTTCAAGAGAAGTATGTCAGGGGTGTATTGGGAGATGCAAATTTAGATTTACAATGGCTTATGGTGACAAAAGAAACCAATGTATGCTAGGCTACAAATTATATAAACTTCCTTGGAGAGAAATTAAGAGGCAAGCAGTATTATTAGAAGTGGCTCTTGAATGTTGATGGAGATAGTTTGATTCTTCACTGACCAGTGTTTTGGCTAGTTAGAGATGTGATTAAACAAAAGTTAATGTGAGTGTTCACTACCTAAGCAACAACTGAACAGAAACTGAGGAGAGAACAACTGGTTTTAGCCCTGAGAGCGCACAGTCTAGCCAACAGTAATATAAGCAGAAAGAGTAAGATTGAACAGGTTAGCTAAATTATAGTGGTTCCTGCGTTCACTGATCTGAAATTCTGAATTTCTAAAGAGCGAAGGCGAGGGATTTGGTTTTGTTTTCAGTTCTTCATAATGCTCAGGAGTTTGGGAGGAGGGTAGCTGAGTTAAGATGAGTCACACTAGCCTGCCTGCCCCCCCCCGTGACACCTGCAAGACCTGAGCACATGAGATGCTTCAATGCAGAATGCTGAGACAAAATCAAAGGATGAGCAAACCCTGTTCTCCAGCCTTTGCTTGCAATCAACCTGTCCGATAGCACTGACTTCATCTCTTGGAGAAGGAACTGAGAGGAACTTATTTAGTCTGGAAATGTTGGAGAGTTCAGTACAGCTGTGTTGGAGGAGACCTTCTGCCCCTTGATGGAGACTAAGGTCAAGCTCTTTTATGTACATAGTATTTGAAAAAAAAAAAATCAAATTATGTTTGGAGAGACACTGTCAGTTTTGGAAATGGGACTGCTGGCTTTTTCAGACTGTAGTGTGCTCAGCTCCCTTTTGGTCCTTACACAAGACTCTCTCTCCTCTTTTCCCCTTTCTCTGGCAAGGAGATGACAAGAATGGTTGAGAGGAGCTCAGCCTCTGGCAGTGAGGGTTGTGTCGTCTCCACAGAAGATTGGCTGAGGGAACACTGGGGAATGCTGGTGTGACTGGGAGATGCTGTGAAATACAAGGAAAATGCTTGAGGAATATGGATGTGGAAGTACTGCAGGGGTATGTGTGTGGCAGTGAGGAAGGAATTTTTGGGAGATCCCAGGAAAAATACTGTAGTAACATAGAATGGGAATGCTACTAAAGTCAGGCTAGAAGAGACAGTGGTGTAAAGAAATTAAGTTTTACCATAGACTGTAGACAGTGGAGATTGGCCCATGGGTTTTAAGGTCTTGTGGGACAGAAAACCTTATTTTAAAATGAACAGAGCATAGTTGTTCTAAAACCAATCAAGATTCATGCTACAGATTCCCAAGCAGAATGGAAGCATTTCAAACCAAATGAGTTACATTGGAAAGAAAGGTAGGATGAGGACATGTAATAAGCATATATAAGGACTGCATGACAAATGTCTGCATCATCTATCTTTTTGTTTTAAATTCTGTCATTACTGTATTCTGTCTCCTGGATACCAGCATTAGGCAAAAGTGAGTTACAGCGTAAATTCTTGGGGTGGGTGGATAATACTGTATTGAAAAGCTCCACAGGGAAATTTTGTCTTATTGTTTGTGTTACCATATTACCAAAAGGCCTTTGGGAACCAAAACAGTATTTGTAAGGCACTATATGGAAAAAGTCTCTCCACTTTAAGAAATAACCAGATAAAGAACAAGTGCAGTGGAAGAAAAGTAAGAACTGGAAGCAATACTAGGAAAATCCATTATGCATATCAATATTGCGTAGAAGTCTTTGTAGAAGGTGAAATTGGATTTTAGAGTATTTACCTCTGAAATATAAAATGCTGAGCTGAATATGTGGAGATAGCTCTTGGGAATTTAGCTTTCTGATCTCTCATTTTTCTTAATGCAAGAAATATTTGCATGCTACTAGTGCAATTCTTAGGCTCCCTAGACTACTGCATACCAGGCAGTGCTGATGGCATCATGGAGAAAGTTACTCATTTCACTGGAGGAAACTGGCAGTGGAATTGTGGAATATGCTGGTAAACAGTTTAAAAAAAAAAAAAAAAAATTGAGTAAGCTGGGAAAAGGTTAGTGACTTACCATAAGGACACTGGTAGCTATATAGGTGAGATTCCAATAGGATACTTTGGCCATTGGTAAAAATGTCTGAAAAGAATGGACCATAATTGCAGGTAGTATAAACTTATTGTTTCATCACAGTCATGACTGCTGTGGAAAACATGCCTTCATAATATATAAACTCTGTATTTAAACAGTTGTAATCAAGGCCAAAATGGGATATTGTTCGATCATGAAGTTCAACCTTTTCCCTTCCCAGAATTCAGGGGATACTGGATTTCTAAAGGACAGAGCAAGAGAGAATCATGACGGGAATGCCACTCACTTCATTTGCAGATCAGTGTAATTCTAGAAGTTGTGCTGGACTAACTCTTGCTGTGCACTACTGTACTTGCAAGAAGAATTGGGTATGCAACTTCTGGAGCATGCTTTTTCACTAGCAAGCAGCTTTTTTCTTTTTCTCCAGAACAGCCCTGTCTGAAATGAGTCTGAAATAGAGATCTTGATCTAGTTTCAGTTGCAGCAAAGTGTGGACATTGTTCCATCACAAAACAGCACTCATTGCCTGAGCCTGCTTTCTGCTGGATTTGGGTCCATACTGTGAAAATTCAAGCAACCTAGAAATTAAATTTACCTGTTCTGTATATTATATGGCTGTGCATTTGTCCCTGGGAAGAGATGGAATTGTTTTTCCTGATTATTTTGTTGAATACCTACAGGTCTTTGATTCCGTTCTTTAGAAATGGGGCAGCACAGTTCCCATAGATTTAAGCAGTTGTCATGTAAAAATCATTAGGGGGCACAACCAAGTCTTCATGGCCTGCACTGAGTGGAATTTGATCAGTGTTTATTGCATTGACATATTGGAAGAGGTTTTGTTTTCTAATGTGGTTGCTGATGCTGACATCAGTATATGAAGGTTTCTTGTTATCTCCACAGTATCTTGGTGCAGGAAATCACAGCAACAAGCATTTAGATAAATAAAGAGATTGGCCTTATTTTGTTTCATGAAAAAATATAAAATAAATTTAGGGGTAGTTAGGTGGTGATTAGAAAATCTGGACTGAACACATGGATGAAATATAAGCAATCCATCAGCATGCCTGTTCCCTATGATGAGTATTTTGTCTTCAGTGTAGTGAATGACCAACAAGACTGGGCATGGGAGCTGGGTGCAGAAGCATATCTGTTCCCACCTCCATGCAGAGGCTGGTTCCCAAAGTACTTCCATTTCCTCCTTTGGAGGGGCAGAGTTGCTTAAGTTGCTCTATAGTTTCTCTTATTGCAGGGACCCTGCCCATCTGTCCCTCCTCCTAGTGGACCCAGAAATTGAAAGAGGTCCCCCAAGCTGGTAGAATATACATCCTTGCAGGTGTTCAAAACTCAACTGGACAAGCAGAACAATCTAATCTAGGTTTTCAGCTGGCCCTATTTGGAGCAGGTGATTGCACTGGATACCTCCAGAGGTCCCTTCCATAGTCTGTCTATGCTTTTTAGTATCCAGATGGTGCTGGGTGTACCAAATGTGGTGGTTGCAAGCTTGGATCATCTTACTGACCCCTATTTTCAGGAACTTCTGCACCTCTTTATCTGGCCAGAATTACACAACACTAAAGAGAATTGGGGAATCTATTAAAGTCTCTGTGTTTAAACCCTTTCTGGGTATTGCTTCCTTATCTGCTTCCTGTGTGAAATCAAGACTTTATTATACTGGATGATATGCCTAGATAAAGTACATGTGTATTTTTCTCTTTTCTCAATTAAAAGGTATTCAACTCGGGTTCATTCCTTCAGTGTAAAGCTGAAGAAGGCTTCTTCAGCAGCAGAATCATGCTGGGTAGGAAAAGGGCTGTGTTGCTTGCGAGTTAGAATATGGCTCTAAATTTGAGAGGGGTCAGATGGGCATCTGGAGAGAAATAGCTTTCATTAAGGGTGTATTTTACCACTTTTACTCATGCTGAGTAAAACTGTTCTCTAAAGATAGCAGTGCATGAAGTAAAATATTATGTACTGCTACCTCTTTGAGGCTTGAAGAGCTTCAGAACTGCATTAGTCATTTCAGAGAGACCCAGGAATAGATGGTTTCCATCTGTGTGTCTGCAGCTAAACCACTTCTACTGTAATGTGTTCACAGGAGAAACTTTGTGCCTTTCCCACTGATGCCATAGTACTGCTCAGGAAAGATTTGCCTTGTAACAAGGACTCAGAAAAAATTTAGAATGTGATATTACCTTTGTTTTATATTATCAGTTGTTTTTTTCTTAAATGCTACTCCAGTGTGTGTATATTTATATCTCTATATAAAAATATATACGTTGCTACAGTCCATCTGAGAGAAGAGTTCTTATAGAAAACATCTCCCACTTACTGCCTTGAGTTAACCCAAAAGGTCTTCTATTTTCTCCATAAGTATGGTCCTTACAAAATGTTTTAAGTTGTATTTATGCATCTAAACTTGTTCAGAGTTGCCTCAGCGACTGTCATTTGAGGGCATTAGGAAAATAAAATTTTGGATGGAAATTTGCCAAAACAGAATATTTGAGCTTTTGTCTGGGAGGGGAAGAAAAAAATCAGTTTGGGGTTGGAAAACAAACGAACATCTCTCCCTACTTACCTTTCCAAACTACTAAATGTAGAAACCTGGTTCATTTTTCTTATTGGTCTGTTATTAAGTATATGCATATGAAAAGGGGAAGTAAACTTCAAAGCAATTTTTTTAGCAGTGTTACAGGTAATATTTAAAATAACTTGAGTTATGTCTAGTATTCCCAGATTTTTTTTAAAGCTGAAAATGCTTTACAGACAGCACAAAACTGCAAAATTTTCTGGGTGACTGAAACTTGGGGGAAAAAAAAATAGCCCCAAAGATCTTACTTCTACCGAATATTATTATAACCATATCAGGGTGAGGGAGTTGCAGTTATTTCAGTTGGTGCCTCACCAACCTCGGGGTGTGCACCAGAGTGAACTATATTTTCTTTGTCATGTTCACAAAGTAAACGATTCTGCTCCTCTGTGAAGTTTCGGAGTGAACTCTCATATATGCAGAGAGGCTGACTGGGGTACAAGAAGGGGGATGAGGACTCTGGAGCAATGCAGGAATATATGAAATGGGCAGTGTAGGCACACCATGTACTTACTGGAATAGCTTTTACAAAGTTCATGACAAGCTAGCTGTTTTGCTCAAAGGCTATAGTCTCATTGACCTGTCAGAAGATGAGAAACTGTTACTATTGTGGTTTATGCCAATGTAGCTTTGTTGACTCCAGTGGTGTAAGATAAATCATAGAAAGATTTAGGTGGGAATAGATGTCTGGAACCTTCTAGTCTAACTTTGCTCAAACACCCAGGCTATGATCCATAGTCCTGCTCCAGCTGCCAGTGGTGAGCCCCTCTCTCACCCCAGTCCCACCAGCAGCTGTGCCCAGGACATACCAGTCCTGTCCCAATGGCTGGGCTGAAACCCTCACCCACAGCAGCTGGCACCACAGCCCCAGGGTCCCTGCAGCCCCATCTCACTTCAGTTGTGAGTCCTGTGTCCCCTTGTGCTGGTGTCCCCAGTTGCTGGCACCTTGTCCTTACAGCATTCACACACATGGAATAGACTGCGAGATTGTACAGAAAGACAGTTAAAGGCTTTAATAATAAGATAGGACAGGCTGTAGTGGTTGGTTGTAGGACTTGGTCAGACAAATGTACTGGCCCGTGATGGTTTGCATGTGACTGGCCCCTTTTTATACCCTGTTCTGTCCATTTTTTTCCCCCCTTTGTTTTGTCCTGATTCCCCCTTCCACAAAATGTTCCTTAGGTTTTGCACAGTCCCACTGGCACACTTCAAATATCCTGAATCCTCCTGTTCCTCTTATTTCTCCTTTCTTATCAGTTAAATGCCCAGGCTGTGCCTGGAGTTTCTTGATGGCCCATCAGTTAGTGGCTGAAGACTTTTGATCTTTGCCAGTGCCTCTACCTCTTGTGCTCCTGGTTTGTGTGTCTGCATGTTCTTGTTTTATTACTTCCTCTTTTATTTAATATCCCCTTTGCATTGAAAGGGTCCTTGACTGGATAATGCTAATGAAGTAGAGGCTCTTAACTTCCCTATACCCTTACAGTAGTGGTTGTCTGTTTTGTACTGGAGGCTCAAAACTGGATGTAGTACTCCAGAGTGCCTCACAAGAGCTGAATAGAGAGGCAGAGCTCATGTCTTTACCATCTTCACTTAATTACTACTGATTAAACACATACTTAATATGGTATTCACAGTATTACAGAGTATGGGCTGTACTTCAGCATGTTGTTTGCTTAGCTATCATAAAAACTATCATCACTATTGAAATAGAATTAATTTCTGGAGCAGTGCTCTGGGGAATGATTCTGTTGCTGTTACCCTGAAAGCAAGTGCCAAAGTCTAGCTAATTGGAGTAGAAGCAAACTTTCAGAAGAGAGTTAGAGCACCAGGAACTCACCTGTTTTATACAGTTACAACCTGTTTTTCATTTGAGTAGAGAGAATAAAACACTTATTCCCTGCCCAATATACCCATTATTATTATTCACTATTATTATTATTAATATTATTCATTATTATTATTATTCAGGGGAAAACTTCCAGCACTGCAGTGCGTGGCTGGAGGTGACACAGCACAAGCCCTGTTGAGAACAGTGGTGCTAAGATACTTTCTCATCAGCAGAAACAGAGGCTTGGACTGTGTTGGCTCAGAAGGGATGAGCACTCCTGAGGTTACAGGCTAGTATACATGTGAAGGATGGTTGTCTTTCTCTTCCACACAGGTGAGAAACCTGAGTTACCTGAGTGGAGCTGATGCAAATTCAAAGATTAAAATCTGTCCTTTACAACCATGTGCCTGTGTTAGGGGCAGAAGGCAGTGTGTTTTCCATGTTAGAAGTGAGGCAGAACTGTGCTGCCAAGCTGTAACATAAGAAGAGCTGTAATGAGCCCAAAAGAAGTTGGGAGAGTATTAGGTTACACAAGAGACCAGACTCTGTAACTGATATGGAACAAAACAGCATTTGTGTCCTCTCCCTGCTTCAGGTCCAGCAAATCTCTTCACTCATAGCAGCAGCCAGACTGAATAGACCTGCAGGACCTTTCATCACTTCTACCAATATGTGACCCTTGTCCTGCTGCTCTTGTCAGCAAAGATTACATTTTCCATCATGTCCCTTCAGACAGATTGGACTGCTTTCTTTTGCTGAACTAATCACTCCCTTGAATGACAGGCCAGCTAGATGGGAGGAAATAAAGGGAGGTAAATATCATATGCCTGACCATCCTGCATGCAGGATAAACACATAAAGGAGACTGGAAACTCCATGACTTTGACTTCTGAAAATGTCTTTATTTAACAGGAAGGGGGAGGATTTGACATCCTGTTTTCAAAGTCACATTGCTATCCACAGAACATGTCAGTCTTCATTCCCTTCTGGGGAAGGCTTCTGGGGATTGGGAAAGAAAACAAGGTTTCTTGGCATATGCCCTGCCTGTAGCTTCTCTTGTTGGTCTGGAAGGCTGTTTCCCCTGTCCCTCTCCTGCACCATAAGTTCTCTTCCTTGCAGGAGCTGAACTAGGGGTGTTCATGGTCTGCATCTGATCTTGCTTCTCAGGTAACCCTGATGAAGATGAGAAAAGAAAATAGCAGAAGACCAGAGTCCGCTTAAATAGTGTGTGGTCTAGGAGACTAATCCACCACCCTCTGTGTACTACAGTAGCACCAGTAACTTCAATGGGGTCTGTGCAGACTGTTGCTCTATGCAGGGCTGCTGGACTGTGACTAATTTTGAAGCAAGGAGGAGTGAGATGCAATGTCTGTTAGACACCTGCAGCAGACAGTCTTGCCCATTCACTTTTGGGGTTAGGTCAGAGCTTTTTGCCTTGGACTGAAAGCATCAGGAAAAATGAGGTGTTTTTTCTTGGTCAAACCCACTGTCCCTGTATAACCTCTGTGTCTAATAATCCTTACTGTAGGTATGGTCATCCCAGTCTGTGGGGATAGTCTTAACCTGCTGCTGCCCTCAGTTTACACGTAAGGAGCTGTGGTACAGAGAAAATACAGGATGCATTTCTGAGAGCCCAAAGGCTCTGTTGCCCTTTGAGTGTTTAAGGGCATCAGTCCCATCAGTAAGATCAATCTTCAAAAGTGTTTCAAGCATCCAAGAGGCTAAAAGCCAGTGAAAGACAAAAAGGTTTAGATTTCAAACTGTGCAAGTTCTAGCTGAAGATTTCAAAGTCTCTCAGGTGCTTCACGCCTGTGATGATTGCTAAAAGATTGCTTAAAGCTAATTGATTTAGAGTTAGGTGCCTTTGAGAATCTTAAAGTACCTTGACCTCAGTCAAGGCCCTGTACCTGGAGTCAATAACTTGCCTGTAAAGCATCTTGCCTTTCATTGGATGTAATTCAAATAGCATAAAATAATAAAGCAAGGTGCCAGATGTCTTAGTAAAAGTAAGAATTCCTTCAAAGACAGTTTATTTCTTGTCCATTTTTCTATAAATGACGAAAAAAAAATTTAAAAACCAACGCTATACCAGTTCAGCTCCTGTATTATTTGCTGTCCATTTTCCCTAAGAAACATAATCATGAACTAGCCATCTAAATCAGGCTGCAATTTCAGTTTTCTTTGGAGAAAAAACTACCTCTTACAAGTAGGTTTTAAAAAGCAGAGTGGAAAGCAACAGTGAGTCTCTCCAGCAAGCAGGCCTATTTAAGAGTATGTCTGTCTCTTCGTAATAGGCTCATATGATGAGAGAGCATGGGATTACTTCACACATGCATCCACATGTCTGTATTCACTGATTCTGAGTGAGTGATACCACCAAGGTGGCATCTTAGCTTTATGCAAGATGTTCAAGATTGAAAGACATACACGCTAACAGTGCAAAGTCATTTCTGGAAACCTTTCTGTTTTGGAGGATGTTTACCTTCTTGATCTTGAAAACTGTGATGATGTCATTCAAAATAATCTTTTATCCAGAGAAGATTGGGGCTCATTGCTTACACAGTTCAGTCAGCTTTTTGCTTTTGTGCTGGGTACAGTTCTTTTCTATGTTGAAGGCTCTCTCCTGAAGAAGAAAAGGCTTGCTCTTATGCCAGCCTTGTCCAGGCATCAGTTTTAGCATCACAATGAGTGCTTTGATTTATGCTGCTGACACGCAATCTGGCTTAATTAGTTAAGCAGAGTTTAAGCAGGGGAGTACAGTCCTACTGAGACCAAAATCATCATGGAGATTTATGCCAGCAGTGATTTTGGGCCTCTTAAGATTTATCTATTGACATATCTTTATCAGAAATTTGAATTATGTCTGTTTCTTTCTCAGCTGTATTACTGTCTAATCAGAAGGCTTACGAAGGAGCAAGAGTTGGCCTGGGAAAAATCTGTTTCACTTTCAAGAGGAGTTGGGTGAAGAATTACTCTGCTTTTGAAACCTTCCCCTTTTATGAGTGTGAAGGGTGTATTTATATTCTAAATCTTGCTTAAATTATTTGATGCTTGTATATGTTTTGTTTTTTTTTATATGGACCTACCTATGGTTTACAGCACACTTGGGTCATTGGAAAAAAAAAAAAACAAACTTTTAATCCAGAGGAGAGAATCAAATCTGCACTGTCTGTATTTCAGAAGATCTCATTTCCTGGGTCTCTTGCTTTGGAAAGAGGCATTTAAAGTCTCCGAGCCAAATAAATATATAATACTTCCTGTAGACTGAACAACTGCTACCATATTAAAATCATTAGGGAGAAAAACTTGATCCGTATTTGCCCACATGTAACAATTATTGATAGATAGAAATGAATCACCATTGAAGGAAACCTTGGGCCAGATTCACCCTTTTGATGAGTAGGCACATCTCTATTAGCATTAAAGTATCAGCAACCATGTATAATAGAGGTGGTTTTAGCTTTTATGATCTTTTTTTGCTTTGTGTGCTGCACATAAGCCAGTGGTTAAGCCAGTCATGCCAGTGGGTACCTAGTAAGGAGATGTTCTATGATAACCAGTAGCTGTACCAACATAATTCTACAACATTGACTTTTACTTGCATAGTACTGCATATCTTGCATTACCTTTTCAGTGATACACCTTTATGCCTTTGTCTCATTGTATAGGGAAGCTTGTAATCCAATTTTGTCTTGGTTTAGAGAAAAGGAGCTTGCTGGCAGGGTGGTGCTTCATTTGTACCCTGAGAGTTCTGGAAATTATTTCAGCCCTTCCAGCTCAAGGTTGCTCAAAGTGCATTGCTCATTTTATTCTGTTTGGCCCAAAGAAATAAATCAAAGGAAAAACTTAAAGAAGATTTCTTGGTGGGTCTCATCAAAAGTTTGTGCCCTGTTGTGCTCTGAGTGGGTAGATTCAAGTTTGTTGATCTTTGAACTGAACTTAGTCACCCCTGGATGAGGCTGTTTCACAAAGCTAAAGCAGAGTGTTGTTTGTATTGAATATTGAATCAAACAAGTGGAATTGTCTTATAGAGATCTGGAAGATGGTCGACCCCAGTCCTGGAAGGTAACTTAATGTGAAATTGCATAGTACTATTTGTGTAAGACCATCCCTTCTCAGGGATAAGGAGGGGGTCTTTGCAAACATGCCATGTGTACATTGGCTCTGTGTAGCATATACGACAAGTGTGCCCTGCTGAGATGGGATTGGTGAGAAGATATGGAGAAGCATCTTGTGTGCACTGAGGTCTGATACACAGGCTTTCCTCCAATGTGTTGTACTGACATCGATTATAGAGAATGGAAATTCTGTGTATGCTGTAGTTTCTGTTTTAAGCCTATTGATAATATTTTATGTCTTGTAAGCTTTATGTCTCATTTTGTTATTGATATTTAATGTTATAAATAACATTATGCGTGATAGTTGTACATTTAAATTAATATGGAATCATAGAGTAATTTAGGTTGGAAGGGACCTTTAGAGGGCACCTGGTCCAACCACCTGTCAAAGTAGGGTGAGCTTTGGAGATACAACTCTAGAGCTAGACTGGTTTGCTAAGGGCCTCGTCCAGTTGAACTTTGAATACTTCTTCCACAGCTCTCTGGGCAACCTTATTTAGTGCTGAACTATTCTCAGGGGAAGATTTTTTTTCTTTGTATCTAAGTCAAATTTGACTTTTCACCATCTGTGACTATTGCTTCTCATCTGCTGTGCACTTTTGAGGAGAGTCTGGGTCCCTCTTCTCTATAATCTGCCAATAGGTAGTGAGAAGCAGCAATTATATCCCTCCTCAGTCCTTCTCTTCTGTAAACCACGCTCCTTCAGCGGGGATTTATTTAATAACCAATGACAGCAGAGCTCTTATTCTTCTTGATTATTTCACACACTCAATCACTCCCTTGATCCCCTGAACCCAATGCTACAATCCCTAGTTCTCAACTTTGCTTCCCAGCAGGGAGGTCACTGCTGGTCTGGGAAGGTCAATTTCTCCTATGCACCTTCTTGCATGTACTAGTCTGGGGGCTGCCGGTCAAGGTCCCTGGACATCCCCCAGCATTAGTCTCCACTCAGCAATCAGATCTCCAGGATTTTCGCCCACTTTTAGGATCTTTCCTCCAATCAAGATCTTAATCTTGTTCTTTCCAAGACTCTTGCTTCTTTCTGGAAAACCCTATTTTTAGTGGCACCTGTGCTTTCTGGAGGTTAGGCCCCTGGGTTTTCCAGTCGAAGTAGTGTATGTACAGAACACCACCATATGAATGGCCTCCTGATTGGAGGTTCTGTCTCATGTCTCTTTATTAATAGGAGGATTCAGGATGGGGCCACCTTTGTTTACTCCATGTGCTATCTACATTTATGATTATCCCTTATTGGTTTCAGCTAGCAAGTAGCAGAATTGCACTTGAATTTAAAAGTTCAATTTCAGATGTTCACCAGCCCTTGCACATGCAACCCATTATCCTCTGCCTGTTAGCATTCACAATGTAAGCTATTTTTTCACCTATGACAACTGGGGAACCCAAAACAGGACACAGTAGTCCTGATGTGGTGAACAGAGCGTAAGAGCATATTTCCTTGACCTGATTTCTACTTCCTTAGTTGCTATGTAGTTAACCTTCATCACTGCAAGGATGCACTGCTGGCATGGGTTGAGCTTTTGTCCACCAGGACACTTGCTTTTAAAAGCTGCTCATTGCTGCTCTGTGGAGTTAGTCTGTTGCAGATGCAGGACTTCACATTTGCCTATGTGTTGTAAAGTTGTAAAATGACTCTCGGCCATAAAAACTTATAGTAAAATTTACTTCAAAAGGGACCTGTGGAGGTTATCCTGGCCAACCCTCTATTTCAAGCAGGGGTAACTTCAAAGCTAGACCAGGGTGGTCAGCACCTAGTCCAGTTGCGTTTTGAATATCTCAAAACTAATGAGATATATCTCAGATCTAATGTCTATGAAATACATTTAATTATTTTAAGGCAGGAAGAAGGTCAATTTATAGGCCAGCTGGTGCCATCCTGATCAGGAAAATCCACTTGAAGATGAGCCAGTAGTACACTGGAGACAAAGAAGATGTACTGGCACAATAGTTCTGCAAGAATGTTAACTCTTCTGACTGACACCTTCCAAGACTACTGAAGGACTGGTTTGGATGGACTCTGAGTACCAGTAAAAAAGGATGTTTCTTCTAATTTCTAGCCTTATTTCTAGCAATGTTTTCTTTATCAAAATTAGATATGATCAGATACAGTCTCTGGGGTGAAGAAGGGAAACAGATTTGTGAGGCATCATCCACTGTGTTTTGTCATCCCAGGAGGGAAGTAGGAAGAATGCATGGTAAGAAAATTGTCTTGTATTTTATTATTCATCTGAAATGTTCAGTTATTAGTGCTGTGTTAATGAAGTCTTTTTGGATTGTCTGACAGATCTCATGATAAACTCCTTAACAATAAAACTGGGAGGATGTCAATTGGCTAATTAGCTAATAATCAATATCCAGCAGCAGCAGCTGTGATGAGATGGCAGACAGACACTAGGTTCTGTTCAAGGGCTGGGTACCTTTTTGGTTCAAGTTTCGGGGAAGATATTGCCAAAACAATAATAATTGCGTTGTATGACAAGACTTAGGAGAAAGCAACAGCAGCCTAATAGTGACATTAATCTAAACTGAGTATTCAGAAATACTTTCTCCCACACAAATTGTTATGAAGTAGTTGATCCTGGCAATTCGAATTTTTTCTTGAGATGGGCATTAGACAAGGCAGATATAAAATGTCCTGGGTAGAACCTTAAATTCATAAGTCTCCAAGGAGGCAGGGATATCAGCCCATGATACATTAAACATTTAATTATAACTCCACAGGTACAAAGTAGATCAGAGTACTGCTTTACAGTCTCAGAGGCAACCAGAGCGGGATTTACCTCATTTAACTGTAGGCATCTACAGCAACAACATAGACATTTAATTCTGAGCAAGCTATCTCAACTCCCATGATATCTAGAAACAAAAAGCATGAGTTGTCTGGTCTAATGGAGGTGTTCTCATTATGATGGAGATGAGATACGTCCTGGAAGTCTCTGGTTCTGTTCATCAACTCTAGAAGCCTAGACGGCCACATCAAATGCCTGAAGTTAAGAGAGATGAATCTCACCATGATTAACTGTGCTACAAATACTAATAATAATGAGAACTTGCTTAGTGGGTCTATTTGTATGGTAGCTCGAATGACACAAGTGATGCTTTGCCTACTGATATACAACTGAAACTTTGCTTACCAAAATTCAACTTATTCCAAATGTAATTCGGAGGTATGCAAGCATGAGCACAATTTGGCCTTCCATTTCCACTCGCTCCCAGTCCATCTTCTTTGAAAAGGAAGGTCCCTATATGATATTCCATTGTGCTCTATTGCACTTGGGTTAGTGAGAACCATATGGTATCACGGACAGGATATTTCCTCTGAAAATTAAGGATGAGCCCGAATCTTGGTTTAACCACCTAACTGAGATTTTTTTTTTGGTGCAGATAATCCCTATATGTCACAGAGTTACCTCCCACACTAGCCTGGGGGTGCAGAGGGTTTCTGGGCTTGTGTGAGGTAAAGAAGCAGGCTTGAGAGGACAGGGTGGCCTGGATAGTCAGGGTTGTGCTAGAAGCAGTTCCCTCCCATGTAGCAGAGGAGGCTGTTAAAAAATGCCTCCTGCAAGCATCTGCCCCTGGTGCAACCTCTCCTGAGGGTTGTGCTGTGCTGCAAAGCACCTCAGTGACTCTTCTCTTTCCCCAACCATTTGTGTCAGGCCTGGCTTGCAGTGGCTGACTCAAGCCTAGAAAGGATGACCACTCTTTTCACAGCACCTGCCAGCGGCTGAGACAGCTTCAAGATGGGCTTAGATATATGAGGGGTGAACAGTGTGCAGCGGGGAGAGGCAATAGCTCCTGAGGTGGTGTTCTGTGACTGTAGGGCTGATGAAAGACTCAGGCCTGAGGTTTAGCTGACAAGTGGAAAATAAGGATTGGGGGAAATAAAGAAAAAGCCAAGAAATGGCAGCACAGCAGAAACAAACAGTTGACACAACTTATTGCATATTAAAGCAGGTTAGTGTTCCAGGGTTGTACTGCTGGGCAAGTTTGACAGGTTTACACTGAAAGACACCACTTAGAAGTGTTAACTTCTTTTAGCTTAGCCTTATGGAGCCTTTTCACTGTAGAATATAAAGCTGGCTATAGCTTTCATAATTCATTCTTAAAATGTGAGGTTAATGTGTAGCTACATTGGATATTAAGGGAAACAGATGGAGCAAGGAACACAGTGAATCACGGGGAATCTGTTCAAGAATTTTTCTCACTAAGAGAATTTTTCCATACTGAGTCTGCCTTAAATATCAGAGAAAGCTCAAGTCACCATATAAATACCAGTTCCACTCTCCCCTGGTTGGTATTTGAAGTTTCAAGCTAAATGTTGAGTTTGTCTGTTCAGATTGGGACTTACCAAGGAGAAGAAGCAAATTCATTGTAATTGAATTTAAGTTAGATCTTTGTTCCTAGTCTCTCCTGAAAACATAAGACTTTGATTTCTCTGGTGACCATCTGGAATATTATGCTTTGTAAACCTTACGGTTTGGCCATAACATGCAGGTCTGCTTATTTCAGCCATAAGAAGACACTCCCAATTCCTAACAAAAATCATACCTCATATCCAAACTTACTGTAATTCCAGACTACCCATCAGCATCCTGGCCAACTGCCCCAAGGCAGAGGAAGGCCATGTGGTTACATAAATAGGGTTGTTAGAAGCATCAAGTGAGGTCAACTGGCATGGTTCCCACAGTCAGAAAGCCCAGCCAGGATTTCCATTGCTCTTCAATCAGATACGATGGAGGAAGAATGCCTCTGATGATCTCAGCTGCAGCTGGGGGCTGATATCCTTCCAGAGCTGGATAAATAATAAATGGCCCCGGGTGCTGGATGTCTCTGAAATGTGCTAATAATTTTAATATAATGGACTGGACAGTATAGGTGTATGTTTGTGCCCTCTGCTGGTTGGAGCCAAATGATCTAGTGTTTTTCATTTGTGTATAAGTGACCAGAAATTTAGGGCCTGTTGTGAAACTGGTGGTTATCTCCTGGAAGAAATGATCAAGGGAAGTATCACCACCTCTTGATGTTTTCAAAACTGGATGGCTTTTAGGAAGTAGAAGCTTTAGCTGACTATCTCTCATTGTGCTTGGTGAAGAAGTGAATGGATGAAATTGTAGTCTATGGAACATGAGGAGATCAGACCAAGAGATTAAATGGCTACTTTGTGCTTAGATCCTACAGAAAATATTTTGTCTGTATTTTCTGTTAAGAGTTTTGAGTGAAATATTTCTAACCAGCCTTGGAACTGATCAAAAAAAGAAATTTTTTTGTATTGTTCCCCATTTTGAGGAAAAAATTTTGGCTTGATTTTTTTTTTGTCAGCTGGTTTTCATGTTGGTTTTGTTTTTTGGGGTTTTTTTTTGTTTTCTTTCTTTTTCCCCCCATGGCTCATATTGCAGTAATCTGTACTTTTGGAGCAAGATGATCAGAGCTTAGTATCTGCCTTTACTGAAATAATCCTCTTGGCTATGATGCATGGTAAAGTGGCAGGTCTGAAGTCTTTTGCAGCATTTGACCTCACCTGCTGGGTAGGATGTGGCAAGGAGCTGTGCTGCTCTGCATGGAGCTACAGCCGAGTATCCCTTGTTATTCCCTCTGCAGGAGGGAAGGACTTTGCACCATCCATTTGGCTAGAACACTGTGCTCATCTTGGCTTACCTCCACATAGGTTAGTGATGGGGAAGAGTGGATGTGTCTGTGGGTCTGTCTTCCCACCTGTCTTCAATTCCACCTACTTTGTCTTTGGAGTGTGAGGTATAGTCAACCAATTTTAGGCCAGGAGGTAAACATCTAAGACCTTTTTTCTTCCTCTATAGCAAGTAAAGGAAACTCAGCTTCTATCAAGAGGAGACAGAAATCTGTGTTGGTGTCAATGTTCAGAGCTCCCATTAGCATATACAGGTAGTTCATTCTTCCAAAAGGCTCTGTCTGGACTGACACTTGGTTTCTCCTGAGGTGGGAGAAGACAGAGTTAACACATTTTTAAAGTCAGAGCTGGAATCCTGTAGCTGCTCTGCATAAGGCCATAGGTTCGCAGTATCAGGGGTCATGAACAGACTGGAGGAGGTGTAGGCAACCTCTTTGCAAGGGGATGGCATCCTGTCAGTTTTCTGTGCTAATGTGGTGGCATAGTGGAAAACTGCAAGCTGCTGGGCTAGACAGACAATCCCCTATACGATTCTGAAGCAGGCTGTGTATCTCTGCTTGTGTGGGGTGTTGGTTCTTTCATAGTCCATAGCCTGAATGGTGGATCCCTCAAAATGAGTACTTACATGGCCCTGCAGGTTTATGTGGCACTGTTCAAGACGTGAAATGTGCCAAGTCAACAACAAAGAAAAAACCGCCTCGTTCTCTCCCTACTATTGCTCCTTGTAGAATACGCTGTGGTGTCATCCAATGAGCCAAAGCATGGGGCTTGTCTTCCCTCATCTGTGTGTTGGTTTTCAGCAATGGTGTTTCTGGATAGGTTGATGCATCTCTGCCATGCTGTAATTCACAAGGTTCCTCTTTTGCCAGCCCTTACAAAGCTTGTGACCTTTCCTTAGCATTCATGTCAGTCCCCAGCCCTTGCAACACCTTCTGGGTGCTGGCAGGATCCAGTGCAATACCAGGCCTACTGGTGACCTGTCCAGGTGGTCAAAGCCCTTTTTAGACCAGAGGTGGCAGGAACACTGGGCCTGGTTTACACTGTTGTAATTTGTGTGACTTGAGTGGAGATGTTCCTTACCCACCTCCTCAGCTATGAAGTGATGAGAGAGCCAAGGTGAGCATTTCTCATGTTCTTTTGCAGGTGGGTGTTGTGTGGCATGTGTCTTTGGTACCCTGTGTCACCGTAGTAACAGCAAGTCGTTGTTTCCTGGCAACTGTCAGGGTTGCTAAGAGAAAAATCAGCAGCATTTGTAAATCTGACGTCCTTGACATCATCCGCTCACATTACATTGGGATGAGTTTGATGGAGAGAAGACCTGGTGGCCAGTCTCATCTCCTTTAACTCAGCTGTATGTTGGCTTTTATAAATAATTACAATGTCTATAAGGCATTGGAATAGCCTGTCTGGGAGTCAGGGAACATGGATCCTGGTTTTTGCCCTCCTTGGTCCATTCAATAACTACAGGTAACACTTTCTGCCCTCTGCTACAAGATGAAATGAGTTATGTGGATAAAAATCACTATCTAGGCACTAAGCGTTATCACTGGTCTTTGATTGTCTGGTTCCCCAGTACATTTCGTAGGTAGCTTCACTGAGAAACAAACTTTCATCAAGCCCTCTGCTCTTCCAGTACTTCATTCTTAAAACATTTTGCTTCGTAAACCCACCTATTCATAGGCCATTGTGTGAAAGCTGTAGTTGGAGTTGGGAGGGTGCATGTCGGGAGGGGAAGGAACAGCAGATTCAGTAAGGTATTACTCAAGCTTAGCTTTGTGGAATTCAGTGGAGTTATACCAATGCAAATCTCAAGCAACATAGTGATGAATTGATAAATCCTATTTGCTTGCATCTGCCCACTCTGAGCCAGAGCTGCAGGCATTACTATCTGCTGGTGCATGCCAGAGCATGTGCAGAGTGAGTTGTTGTGCTCTCTACAGTGCACAGGAGACAGATGGTGAAACCCACCCATTCTGAAGCGTGCCTACAGAGAGTATGATTTTTGCACTGTCGTGGTGCTGGCAGACAATGCAATAGCAACATTCGTACATTTCAGAGAACTGGCTAGTCTCAGAAGTGCTCTTTTACCAGTATATTCTTCTGCTACCTTTTTCTTCCACAGCTGCATGCACAGCTTTTGGCACAAACCACTGATGGAGACTGGAAACTGCTCTGGCTGGACCAGCTCTGCGATTTAGTGTGAGAATTGGACTGTAGGCAAGAAAGCCAGATCATCTCAGCTACTGAGGTGCTCTTAGGAGAGGAGAACCTGTGGAGTGATGTTCTTCACCCCTTCTAAAATTATAGCAAACCCTCCATGTTAGCACTGTATAGGCAGAGCTTCTCCTGGTTGTGGGGGGGAGGGCAAAGCAGATTAATGGAGAGGATATCTTCTCTACCCTAAACATTTCTTTAGCTGTATAAATGGGGCTTGTGACAAGACAATGAAGCCCTGTGAACTTTTGCAGAAGCCATCAGAAATCTTGGGGACTTTCAGAAATGCTCAGTTTTCCACCAATTTCCTGCAACTGACAGTACATTTGTGTTGACCTTGGTGACAGCACCAGCCTCACAAATGAAAAGGACATGCATCACTAAGAGGAGAACTAAATTTGCGATGAATGGCTTGTATTTCATTTTCTGTTACTGTTATTTTCATCTGTCCCAGCTAATCCTCTTGTCCCTAGAAAGCCTGCCCTTGTGTTCCACTTTCTGCAGCGAGAACGATGCCTGCACTCGCAGCAGGGGTAGCTTTCTCCAGGTCTTTTGCCAAATGCTGCCATGTACCCCCCCGAGCTCCTTGTTCCTCTGCCAGTGGTGGGGATCAGCTAGCTGATGTGGAGTCTTCTGCCTCCTCAGACAAAAAAATCAGCTCTGACTTTTGACAGGAGCCTGTAAGAGCAGCATTTTTCAAGTGAAAGCATTGTTCCCAGTTCAGCAGATAGGGACTCTCTATCAGTATGAGAAGGGGGAAAAAGTTATCTCTTATATTGCAGCTGTCACTTCAGAGATTTTCATCCCTTTCCCTTATGTAAGCATGAGAGTATTATAGATACAAGATAGGGGGGTTACAGGTATCTGAAATGGCTTCACACACCTATCTAGACATCCCTTTCAGCCTAGTTTGGGTTAGAAGTGGTGGGGGAATTAAAGAACATATCCTCTTTTTTTTTTTTTTTTAAAAACAATGTAGAGATTTGGCATAATTATCAGTGCAATAGTGATACTGTGAGTGAATCCAGATGTGATTAGTGTTTTCCCCTTTTTTTTTTGTTTGTTTATATAAAATGTCACTGTAGCTCATTTTTCAGGATCATGTGATTATTATTTTATAGTGATCTGGCTCTGCTCAGAAGTTCCTACCTGGAAAATCCTATAAGGTGAAGTTGTCCCTTAAGGACCAAGGGACAGTCATCTATAAAGGGATAGGCCAGTAGTCTGAGCTACCTAGAGATGTTTGCCTGAGTTGCAGAGGCCCATGATCTGAGTTTTGGGGAAGATAAACGATTTGATGTCAGACTTAAGTCCTTGGCTTCTGGAGCTGGGCCAAGTCCACTTCCTGGAATTAAATCATAGTATTCAGGGACATGATGACAGCTGGAAATGGCCAGGTGATCCAGTAACCTCTCCTGTCCTCCATCAGAGATGAGGAGGAAGAGGGAACAGAGCAACTGGGGAATTTAAAATGGAGCCCGTGACAGGTGCCACTCTCTGTGCTCCGCTACAAGAGACTGGTTTACAAAAGAGGGAGGGGCAAGAGGCTGGCTCCTTTCCACTGTGAGCTCACTGACTTTGTAAGGGGATGGCGAGGCTGCCTTGATTCCCTGTGTGCTGTGCTCTCTGCTGCCCTGCCAGCACTAATGCGCAGTGGCTGTGGAGCTGCGCTTCAGCTCAGCACAGAAAACTGCAGCCAAGTCTTGATGACTTTGCAGATGCTGGTGTTGTGCATGAAATGACCTGAGATGAGCCATGATGCAGCTCTCAGGGCAGGACTGGAGTACTTTACCTACAGGAACAAGGCAGTGGATTCATGCTCTATGTGGAGTCCCACAAAAAGGGGGACTTCCCCGTCGCAAAAGGTTTGGGATTGATGCAGCTGGCTGAAGTGAGAATGCATTTGTGTTTCAAAGTCAATGGGAGTTTTCCTTTACCCTCTGTCAAAAATAAGGGAGACAGAGGAGCTTGGGAACCATGAGGAAAATGTTACCAAGAGCTCTGTGGATAGGAGAGATTTTGTATCAGCAGCTCGCTCTCTGTATCCCCAAACAGATCTAATTCAGAGAAACCTGAGCACGGCAAAGCCCTTTTCTTGGCAGTATCCAGCACCATCTCCTCTCTGTGGAAGTACACGGCTCCAGTTCTGTGCAGACAAAATGTCAGGGCTTATTCTGTCCCCCTCTCTTCTACCAGCTGAGAAGCCAGCAAGTGCCTTTCTAATGAAGGATTAACTTAGCACTCTAGATACGTGCTCCTTGTGCCCTCCGCACATACAAGTACAATCATACCCAAAGCATATTAAGACTGAGTAAAACCAGGTCAGGTGTTGAGGTGTCAGTCTTCTGGCTTATATGTAGCCTTGACTCCTTGAAGCTAGACTCTGGCTTGGTTAGCAATAGTAAGGCTGTGCTACAGGTCCAAAAAGTAGGATTGCAAAGGTTTTGCCCCCCACCTCCTATCTGAAGGACATGGCTTCCTGAGCTGGCTGGCACCCTTTGTTTCTCAGCTGTGATCCACATGCAGCCTCCAGCAAAAGTCCTCAGGCATTTCACCCCCTTAGCAAGGCTGGGGCTGTGCTAGCTGCTGTTGGATGGAAGAAGAGCCAGAGAGGCCCAGCAGCAGGGCTGTTTTGAATCTATGTTTTTGGATGCCAGCCCTAGCTAGAGAAGGGGACATACTGCTTGGGTGACAGGGGAACAGGAATGAAAATGAACTTTGGGGTCTTTGTGTTAAAACATGTCTCCCTAGCACTGACTGCATTAATCCTGCAGGACTTGGAGTGCCCTTGTCCTGACAAGCAGGGTTTTCAAGGCAGGTCTGGCTGGTTGGCAGTGCTGAATTATGTCCTTGCTTTGCATGCAGCAGGCATGGAGAAAAGAGCCTGAGAAAAACAGTAGCTCTTGCTGCCAACCCTGTAAGGCAGCTGACTTCTCAGATGTCAGGCAGATCTGAGACATCAAAGGGGCTTCTCTTGAACTAGCTGACCTTTCGTTACACACATCCTTTCGCTAATACCCAGCAGATTATCTTTGCCTTGTTTTTGCTACCGTGTTCTTGACCTGTGGCAACCGCCCTGCTTTGAACATGCTCCACGATGGCAGAGAGGTGGCATTCACAGTGACTGCACTGCTGTAGGTGGCTCCCAGTGGGTGGCAGGTTGTTCCTCTCTGAATTTTCTTTTGTATGTGTGTCACTGAAAGTGCCTCCAAGCATGTGTCACCACCCCCATGCTTCAATCTGATCCTGAGCTAGAGGTGACCATCAGTTCAGCAGACACTGACAGAAAGTGGGTTTAGTCCCAGGTGAACTATGTATTGCTGTGAATGCAAGAGTTGGCCATGCTTACACACATGGTAAGCTGCAACCGAAGACCACCGAGGACAATAGTTTTCTGTGGCTTTCTGTCTCCCTTCAGCAGTCTTGCTGAAATCCAGGGGAGTGCTGGTGGAAACAGATGTGAGAGGTGTTTCTGGAGGAACGTGTTGCTCCTAACTCCTGAGGGAAGCATGATTATGAAATGATGCAATGAAGGAAAGCCAGCACAGAGGAGACAGACCCCCTGCTTTTAAGCACTGTTCTGCTGTGTTTCAGACATGCACTCATTGACCCCATCATGCAGTTCTTGTTGAGAGGGGGCTGCACAATGCTGCCATGCACCCAAATTGCTTCTGACTCTGCTCTCAGGGCTGTCCGCGGCCTTCTCTTTCCTGGGTCTGCTGTTCTGGTCCTGGACTTTTTCCAGCCAACATCTCCCACCTGCATTGTACTCTGTTATCAGTGATTCCCTTATGTTATAATCTGCTGGAATAACTTGCGCTGCATAAGCAATTCTTGAAATGCACATAGAGCTTATACTTAGGGCAGAAGACAGGCACTCACAAAGAATATGAGACTCACTAGATTAAACATAGTTTCTCTAGGAAATAAAGGGCAGAAAGCTTGTGTAATGTGTTGCTCAGACCATCAGGAAACCTTGGTTTCTAGGAGGGAGGCAGTGAAAGAGGTGGCTGTGTGAGCCTGCTTGCCTTGGCATACTGGCCCAAACAGTGAGGATTAGCTTCAGTCTTTAAGAGTCAAGACTCTGGAGGTCTGTTGCATTCATTAGCTATCATGTCGTGTCAGCCGATTGGGGAAGCTAGTGGCTTAAGGCTGTGCCTGTAAAAATAAGTGGCTGGTTCTCTCCACTGTCCTTTTGCAGCCTTCAATATCCATGCAACTTGCGTGTCAAGTCTTTCCTTTGTGATCTGAATTCATCCTGCCTTTATAGTCAGCCCCTGGGAGACTATTCAGTACTGAGTCAAATTATCCCTCAAACTGACTTCCATCTACTTGGAACAGCCCAACTTTCAATGTGCTTGCACAGGTTATCCTCTTTGCCAGCAAACTAGCTTTACTGTTTGAGCACTGCACTCTCCAAGTGGCACTCGATTAGCATTTTCACTCCTGCTTCATCAGTTTGTTGCTTCCTACACGATCTGCCCCTTTCTCAGGAAAGAGATGGACTGCCCAGGAAGGCTGAAGTGCCACTGTGAATACATTCATGTGCTACACGGAGGAGCATTGGAGCTGACAGAATGAATAATTCTGTTGGGAATAGCTACCATTCAAATTATTCTGTGACTCTTTAGTCTCCTGGGCACCTATTTACTATCATCCCTGTACTAGTCTTGAAACAGGCTGGGACCCCTGCCATACTAGTACTGGTGGATCAAGCCCTCTGTACTTTTTTCCTCAGTTTTCTCAAACCACAGTGAGTTTTTCCTGATTGAAAGTTAAGTTTACATGCTGGAGTTAATTATTAAATAATGAGGATGAACACTTCTGTAGGGTTTTAGTTCCAGTCTATAGACAGGAAAACCATGATGATGATTGTTGTTAGCAAGAATACAAATAATAATTCATTATAGTTACCTCACATTTGCCATCTGAGGAAGAACCTGGGAGCTATTGGATGAGACACAGAAATATCAGGCAAAGCTGTACTTGTAGGAGATAGGCAGTATAAAATATAGCCTGTTCTATATAGACATAGCTTTGCCTAGGCTATGAAATATTATTGAAGCACAATTGGAACAATCCAGTTAGGTCATGCAATGAGAAATATGATTTATGAGGGTAAAGCCAGCTCACCATCATCTTAATGACCTACTATTAAATACACATTACTAAATTTGATATGTCCAGGAGCACACTGCCTGAGAGGCAGCGTTCCTATCTAATTCAGTAGTTTCTACTAATTTTCAAACACACTGCATAGCCACAGAAAAAAGAGTAGAACTGTTTTGGACAGAGATTACTCTTCTGGCTACAGATAAATGTATACAATTTACAGAAGCCTCACCTTTATATACCACCTTTGTTTTGACCACCTGAGCAAAGAGTGATTGGTGTTTTAAGCTAATATGCCATATATAAGCAACGGCAGCCAAAAAGCCAACATATGTTTGCTTCCGTTTCCCCTGCTGCAGGGAAACTAACCACTGATAGCAGCATGAGTGGTGGTGATTTCTTAAACAATCACAGCTAATATAATGGCAACTCCATGTACCAAAACCATAGTTGTGCACAAGTATAGAGGTATTTAGACTTTCCTCCAAGTCTTAGACTTTCCCTCCTGTAGCAAGAAAGCGAAATGGTGTAAGAGTTCCTGTACTTCATCTAGCTAAGTTACTGTGAGATGACCTTTCCAATGTTAATTAAGCTGAGTCAGAGTATAAGGTGTGACATGAATAATTCTTGAACACACAAATAAGCAATAAATATACATACAGAGTTATGAAAGCTTAAATTTCTTTCCCTGATGCGGAGAATGTCTGTCCCCTAAGGTAAATGCCACCAAACAATGCTGGATTCCTGTCAAAGTAGCAGCTGATGGCCATTGTGGGGGCGTGACCACCGATGGTTCGGCATGTGACAGCTTGGCCTGTTTTGTTTCTGCAGGATTCAGGCAACAGTTCAAGTTGGCCTCTCTCAGCAGAGCTGATTCCAGGGACTGAGGGGTGGAAAATCCCTTGGATATAACATACCTCTGACATCCCAAACTTCTGTCTCCTCTTGAAAATCGGAAGGTATCCTGTGCCTCAATTTCTACATATGAGGAGCTAGCTCTTGCTTCTGAGGTTTTACCCCAAAGACCACAGAGTTCTTCCATGCTGTATTGATGGGAATCACATGAGAAAATGGCATGGATGTTTTGCTTATAATTGTGGCTTATGATTTCTGTCCTTGTGAACAACAGCCAGCAAGAGCAAGGAACAAGTGGTTTATTGGTACTGGAACTTCTCTGTGCTTGTGACCATGCAAAATCCATGGGGTGTTGCAGTATTCTGCATCCAAGCAGAGTGGTATCTGGTGATACTCCAGGTGATACCTGACATGCAGGGGAATTTGTGAGGAATGTCACAGCATCCTAGAAAGCACATTTGAACCTGCAAAGAGGACCAGTTCTGTTACAAAGTCAACTGAAGTTTCTAGGAATTATATAATCATGTGAAGGGAGACCAGGGTTAAATTACCAAGTCAATAGACATCATTTGGAGGAACGCAGCTCTGAGGTGAAAAGAGATAGCAGTACCAGGGTGAACCAGAGTTCATCTGAATTACAGGACACTATGCCTGGAATTAACTGTGCTTTATGCAGAGCAGTTGAGTGGATGGGCAGCCAGCAAGCCCCTGTAGAAGTGGGGTAGGCAGAAGGTTATGTTTTGATGTCTAAAGCAGGGCATTAGGTTATTGGTCTCTAGGAGCAAACTGTCATACAGACTGTGTTGCTGGGCTGGGTCCTGGCGAAGACACACAGGAAGGAGGACCACTGCTTGCTACAGCTTGTGACTTCTACTGAAGCACAAATACCACATCAGTGTCCTAAAGTGCTCTATTAGGAGGAAGAGGTGCCTTGGTAAAAAGATACAGTAGTGGTGGGATTAGCATGATGCTATTGGGGGAGATACGCAGGTTGTGCAAATACTGTTGGTATCAGTGGACCTCCATCCACCTCCTGTTTGTCATCAGCAACAGAGTCACTCCATCTATGGTCTCTCTTCACCCCCAGCTCCTGATCACAGTCTCCTCTGCATGGAGAGTTGAACAGCTTGGTCTGTGCCGCCATATTCTACGACTGCTGAGGGGGAGGCAGTTTGTCTCTCATTAGTATTCTGCTGTTTGGAAACATGAAGCAGAGAGAGGAATTGAATTAAAATGCAATGTTTTGGGGTCACATTCTCTGATGGTGCAAATCAGCACAGCCTCAATGAATTCAATTAGCAATGCTGACCCTGAGTTATAAACATTGATGTCTCTTGCTGTGAGTACTATGGCAGCATGCAGAAGATTTAAAAAGAGCAATTTTTTTTCTTCAGTTTTTTGTAGACAGCATTCAAAGACATGCCAAAGAAGTTGTAAGTCTTTGGATAAAAGTTCTTGAAATGAATATCAGCCTCACTAAACACTCCTGTTGGCCCACATCTGAGGGCAACCTTCACTGTATGCACTAGACCATCATGTTCAAAGGACTATTTTCACACTAAAAATCCCCTTGAGTTAGATTAACAAATGACAAATAAGCTGCTCCAAGTTCTTGTGGGAAACCTACAGGATATATCCGTGTGGGGACATAGGAGGACTCTAATTTTTTTCATGGAGGAAATCCTGTCTCCTTCTATGCATAGAGAATTGCAACAGAAGGGTCCATATGGAACCACAAAGGAAATGTTTCCTGTGCATTTGAGATGGTAACAACGGACAGGATTCACTCTTAGTATAAGCACATGAATGCCCTCTGCAAGTGAATGGACGTGCCAGAAGGTCTTGGTGTCTAGTCTTTTGGGTTTTATTTAAATTTATTTTTTACTAATTATCATTATTATTTATTAATTATATATATATATTTATATATTATATTAATTTATTATTAAATCATTACAATTTATTTTAATTATTTTTTTTAGAGTTACTTAGTTTTAGTTTGCAAGTGCAGCATGTATCTTCCCAGTCACTGATGGTCAGAAACCCAGGAAGACAGGATGTGATTTACAGTCATTTCCCATAAGAAATTGAGGGCCAGCACAATCAAGGTCAAAGGCTGAAGTAATAGCAGCTTTCATGGTAACAACCAGTCTTTTATTTCTAGATCCTCATGCCTAGCTCACTAGAATAGCTTCAGGTAAATTCTGTTTATAATAGAAAAAAGTTCTAGACCAACTAAGCTATGTGCCAGAAATCCCAGAATGGCATAAGGTCTGAAAGGAAAGTAAGTAGTCATTTCTATGCCCATAAAAGCTAAAACAGGAAAGATAAGAAATAACTGGTCTTCATTCTGCCTGTACTTAGAGCATCCTTACCTGAATTTAATAGTTGACCACAACAGCAAATATCAACATGAACGACATCACAACAGCAGCTGTAGCTTAGATATTCAGGTCTATATTTCAGGATAAATGTTCCTGGGGGGTTAAACAAGCCTTTATTTTCCCAGTTCCTTGTCTCAGCACTAGCAGTAAATGCAGCATATCTTCCTGCTCATGTGATTTTTGCGGCCATTGTCTCTCTGAATCTGGATAGCAAGGGAAAAGGGAATGAGAGTCCCAAAAGGCACGGCTGTTCATTCAGGCTGTGGGTAGCAGATTTCAAGTGAAGCGGATGCCAGAGCAGTCCGCACATGCCAAAATGTTAAGGAAGTGCAGCTCAGGAGTGAAGTGCATTAACAGCACTGCAGAGGCTGCTTACCCAGCACCTGCCTGCTTTGAACCTGGCTCGAATCAAATACACAAGCCCATGGCTGCTCGTAATTTCTAAATCTAGCATTTAGTTTTGAAAGCCCTGTAGGAACTTCCTTCTTTTTTTTCCCCCTCCTCCTCCACCTCAAGCCTTTCGCCTCAGTGACTTTGCTGTGTGGGCTTGGAGCAGGACGCTGGGAGCAGAATGCTCAATCTCTGCTACCCACTCTGCTCCCAGATGGGAACAGGAAGGGTGCCATCGTGGCAGGAGTACTGTTGCCACCCTGTGCAGGCTTCCACTTCCACAAAAAATGTAAGCTGTGTTTGCATGCAGGAAATCTGTGTTTTACATGCCTGTTTTGTTCAATAGCTATACCTCTTCTGAGTGTGCGTACTGAACAGAATGCTGGTAGAACCAGAACCTCCATCAACTTAAGAAAAATTGTTCCTTAGTTATATCCATAAGCTAAGAAATTGAAATGAGGGGAAAAAAGTGAAACTTGTCATTATTTCAAGTGTACATATGTTTTACTGCATGGACTCCTGTTATTAAATAACACTCTCTGTGAATGTACATAATAAGAGGGAGTGTATTTGCATGTGTGTGTCTGTTTTTCCCACCAGTCGCACCATATTTCTCTTGTCAGGCAGGTGAATGATCATACTTTGCACTAAAATTATCAGTGTCATGGCAAAACATGCATGGGACAGATATTTTTTCAGCACTGCTAAAGGTATATGATGGTCCTGAAAGACTTGATGCTTTTCATAACTATAATTTGATATGGCCAATTCTTTTCATATAGAAGGCAGAGGTTGCTTGTGTTTTTAATGCAGTAGCTACGCTGTCTATTTTATTTCCCCAATAATTTGCTAACCTAGGATTATAAGCATTTGGTGATTTCCTGGCTTGCAACATTTAAGCACTGACTGTGCTTATGTTCCAGAACATGGGTAGCTCCTGCACACTCCTTGTTCATCTGTAAACTTTCCATCTTGCTTGTTGACTCTTCACTCCAGTCAAGGTCTGAGAATCTCCAAGGATGCTGATTTCACCATAAGTCTGGAAGACCTGTTCCAGCACTGCACCACTCTTACTGTGATTTTCTTTTCCCTATATCTAGTCAGCATATCCCCTGCTGCAACTTCTGAACAATCAACACAGATTAAGCAGAATATTTTGGCTAGGGTTTTGTGAGTCTGAAATACCTCCACAGCTCTGCTGGAATAATTTCTTTTTGCAAAGTCTGAAATACTTTATTTGTGTTTGGATCTTCTCTAATGTGTTGAACACTTTAAAATGAAATTAATTTTAAATAAAATTTGAAGCTCTTTCATTCTAAAATTAGGGAGACAACATTTTCACTTAGACAAGTGTTATTTTAACAATTTTAAACAGTTCTGACGATTTTTCACATAAAATTATCAAAGCCAATCTTTTCCTTTTTATATTTTGGTATTTCAGTGGGGTTTTTTTCTCAGAAAGGATATTTTAGTCAAAGCATATCTCACTACATCAGTTCAGGAGCCCATGGGAATGTCTGCACAATCAGGTACAGATAAATCTAGTGCTAACTGTGCACTAGTGAGACATGAGTTAGCTTTGATCCAAACCTGTTAGTTAGTGTAGGTCCAGGTTGCACAGGAAAACTTGCTGAGATACAGATAGCTACACCAGCCCTTCTAGAAACAAACTCTCTCTTCTTTCATGCTTACAGTCTAGATTCATTCTGCATAACTATGAACTCTAAATAGTTTAGTGACTCCTTGTCCCTCTGTTGCCTCTGAGGAAAGATAAACATCTACAAAGGGCAGCTCAGACCTCATCTGAGCTGGTTCCCACCAGAGGTGTCTGCCTCCCTGTGATGACTACCCAAGGATCCCAACTTGACCCAATTTAAACACTTTCCAGAGGTGGCAAAAATCCATTGTAGGAAATAAGGACTCAAATTCCCAAAAGGCAACTCCCTTTGGCCTATTGCAGGTATTTTCATCATCTGCATTAAGATCCTAACTTAGAAGCCGTTCGTAAAATTGACATTAAAGACTTGCTTTGTTATACAGAGACTGGGGAATGAGGGGATGTCTCCAGAGTACAAACACTTAAGCTAGTAGTCTCCAGGGAGACAGTATGAACGCCTTCCCTTCCGAAGAAGGTGCACAGAAGCAGAGACGGTGATACTTGTACATCTTTCACTGGTGGTTTGAGCTTGCTTGTCTAAAGGATATCGGTGTGAATATCCATCTTCTGTGAGAAGGCAAGGGTTTCCCAGAAGTGCTAAAGCAAGCTCATTGAAGAGTTGGTGGTGAAAATGAAATTTGGGATGGCAGGTTTCACCTCCAGCCCTGGTTGCTTGACTGTTATCACCTCCCTTTCATCCGATGGCTCCCCATGTTTTTTCAGTGCAGCATAGGGAGGGGAACAATTTGCAACTGAATCGCACTGAGGTGTTCTGCCTCCATCGCCAGAAGGCTTAGTTTTGCTTTTTATTAATTACAGGAGTTGAGTAACCGCTTAAAATGCAACAGTATGACACTGGTGAAACGTATGGGCCCAGGAGAAAGGTCTGACTTGAGCCTCAGCTGGTGTCCCCTGACGTAAGACCAACTACACCTGTTTACAGCAGCTGAGGGAGCTAGTCTCTTGTGTGCAAAGCTAAGCTGTTTGCCTAAAGGGCAGCCTTTGCCATGCTGAAGGACTTGTTTTGGAATGAGAGAATGGATGGTTCTCTACTTCCCACATATTTTTTGCAACATTTGCATCAGCTTACTGATGTAGTCTTGAGAAAGGGAGAAAGCAAGCCTTCCCTGATGACTCCAGTGGTGCATGTATTCTTTAGCTACCCCAAAAAGGGGATGCTGGCTTCCTCTGGCGAGAATTTCCTGGAGTTAGAAGCTGATTAGCTTCCCAGGGTCACTGAGTCCTCTGACTCTTCTGCATTGTCAGAACAAGTAAATACATAACAGTGCCAAGGACACCGAGACTTAGATGATCTCTGTTCCCTAGAGTTACTGCACCAAATCTACAGCTGGGAAAAGGCAGCATTATTCTGCTTTCCTGAATTCTTCTGTTTGAAGCTTCAGCCCTGAGGATTTGTTTATCAGCTCTTCAATATGCCAATATGCCATATTTCAATATGAAAATTCAGCATGTTACAATGCTAACTAGAATGACGTTTAATTTTAGAAGACACCTCCTTTCTGTGTGTAGGAAGTTGGATTTTGCTGTGCGCTGAAGCGCACAATAAGGCTGTTATCGAACATTCCCATGCTGGTGTGAATTAGAAGCAGCACAGTTTTAAAATCAGCAAAGCTGCACCCACTTAAAACCAGTCTGCTTTCAAAGTCTTTACAGGGACATTTTGCATTTATTGTTTCAAGTGACCAAGTGAGTACTGAGGGTCATCTTTTCTCTGGAGCCACATCAGTTTACATCTGCTGAGAACCTGACTTTGAATCCATATTCTACCAAGTGTGTCAGATTTGCTATGCTGTTTTGCAGTAAATGCCAAAAGGCTTGTACAGTGCCTGGAGCAAGGCATAATAACAGGACTTGGATACACCCCGTTACCAAGCAGAAAAGATCACCTTCAGGGAAAGGAATGTGAGCGAAGTCATTCACAGGGAGAAGGAGGACTTTTTGGATCACCTCTAAGGGGAGGAAGGGAAAGGGGAAGGAAGGGAAGAACGGCACACGAAGCTCCCCATTACAGAAGCTGTGCAAGCACTAGTGCAGAGGAGGATGAGTCACCTTCAGGCTTTGGCTTGGGTGGCAAGGGAGGCGCTTCCACCTCCCAGACTCCCCCTCCTTTTGCTTTATCACTGTGTTTCTGCTCTCAGACTCTGCAGTGACCCTTGATTCGCTGTTCAGAGAGGGATGGTGGCAGTGCCACACATGTGGGAAGAGCAAAGCAGGGACGCACAGCACCTGCTATGGGGATCTCAAAGTCATGCCTTTTTGCTGTGCGTTCAGTTGGCTGTTAGAAGACCGGCCTAGGGGCTGTGAGTAAGTCTGACCCCCCTGTGTTTTATGGTCATTTACACCCACATAAGTGGGGGCTGAAGCATCAGCAAATCAGAGCTTCTCCATTTTTTTACACTCAGTTTTGCTTGCTTTGCCCTAGGTTCCACAGAATGAAATTACTGGGCAGAGCCCTAAGCAGAGAACTTCAGACCCGCATATTTTCGGGACTGCTGTTGATATACAAGACTGGAGGCACTGAAAGGGACACTGCCTGACTTGAACTATCTAATACTTAGGCATAAAGTCTAAGTTAATTGTGTAGGCTCTTTCTTTTGTTAGTAAAAAAGCCAGGCACTGCTAACAGGTGATTCATGCCTCTCTATGGTAGATCTGACAGATAGGCACGGTGACTCACCTTTTAATTACGCTAGTATGTCTCCATTGGCTGTGGGTTTGCTGAAGACATCTAACTTCCAGGTGGGTAAACTTAGGTGAGATGAATCTTATCTCAGGAAGCAACTTCTGCTGCCATCTCTCACCTTCCTCTGCAAACACTTCCAGTGAAACGTGTGTGGTTACTTGTGAAGAAATGTGCTTTTCGGTATGAAGCAGTGGCTCTGAAATGAATATCGTGAAATGTCAGTGGCTCTACCTGTGTTCCTATGGCCAGCTCTTAAGGGAGTAACTGTTAGACCTGCAGTGGCAGCCTGCAGGATGTCAGGAGTAGAAAACCACCAGTCTGAGTGTTCAGTTTGTTTTCACCCACGGAGATTCAGGTACAGACTGAGATCTCAGTGGTTCATCTGAAATCCACAGAAAAGTTTTATTTATACCCAAGGACAATTTTGCCCTACCAGAGCAAAACAGAGTGATCAAACAGCCAAATCAACAGGAAAAAAAGACCAAACCAAACATTGTAAACAGCACTATTGGTTTGGAAATATCCATCTCATGACTATTTTAGAAGAAAAAATGATTTCTATAACAGCATTAAGTATAGCCTTCATGCATAGGTGAGGTACTTTTTTCAGACTACTAACAACAAGGAAGATGTCAGATGTGCTGTATCTTCAAATCAAATACACAAACATACTAGATGTGAAGATTTATTCCTAAACTTCTATTTATTCCTGACTTGAAATTATCTGGCTGGGTATCTGTTCAGTAGATCCTAGTCTGAGCTATATTACACAAGGGATCAGCCCATAACTTTTAAAGAGAGCTGAGGAAAGTTGTTCATGTGCATAAATAGTATCTGGTTTGATTATTAAGGGTCCTCTCTTAAGATCGTATTAAACCACCAAATAGTTGCTTATTTGAACTTGTTCTGTCATTGGCAGAGAGTTGTCTTAGGAAGTTGAAATTAAATATGTAGAAACTTCTTTAAAAACATTGTGCAGATTTGTACTCACAGTACCGTTGTGCCACTGATAGGTAATGTGGATTTTGCCAAATACACAGCACATTACAGGCCTCTAGTGGTAGAAATACAAATATATATATTAGGATCTAAACCTGTAACAGTTCATGATGGTACATATTGCAGTCTTAATAAATTGCATAATGCTTTCTGTTTATAGATTTGGCCTTGCTAGTTTGCTCACTTGAGGGAAATGGAAATTCTGCAGAGGTCAGAGATGTCAGTGACAATTTTCTGTTAATCTGAAAACCACAATAGGAAAGTAAACTAGGTTAAAAAAGAGAAAAGTACATGGTGTATAGCCCTACTCTTGCTTAATTTCAAGGGTTATTTGCAGTAGCCAGAAGAGGTACAATTCACCCCTCCCTGTGAGTCTGCCAGGTTACAACCATGCCACACCATATATACCAAGACTCAAGCCTTACCACCACTTTTTCTGCCAGGTCTGTGCGTGCACAGGGCCCTGCCAGTACATCTCAAAGCCTGGCCATTGCCTGGATGGTATCACCTCCTTGAAAAATTTGCAGGTGTTAGTTTTCCAGCATCCTCCTCCTTTCAGTCCTTGTAAAGGAGCATACCATCCTGCCAGGCTGATCTGGTAGCGTTTAACACTTTATTTGCCCAGCACAAATTTATTTGTCTTGTACAAAGTACAAGACACTGACTAATCAACTCCCAGAGGGTTGTTTGGTGGTTTGTTTGGGTTTTTTTGAGAATTACAAATTTTCACTAATATTAAGAATAATATTGTAAAACATAGCTTCATTTCTGAGATAAACATGATGTGAACTTATACCTCCCAAGGCTGGACTTCTGTACCATTTCCACTACCTTCTTTCTTCTCAAGCTTGTGTTCAAAAGGAGCTGAGAACTGCAGGTGAAGAACAGAAAGAGAGATGATTTGGAGGATGTGAAGGTAATGATTCCTGTGTTTTGGATAGTATTAAGTGGAAAGCGATAATGAAGCCCAAAGAAGATTGGGGATGTGGGAGGAAATTATGTCTCCTTGGTAGAACAGAGATAGGAATACCTGCATATATTAAACACTGATGGTAACAAGGCTAGTGGTTGTTATACAGTGTCTCTAAATGGAAGGATCTCAAAATACTGCATAAATGTCAGTGAACTAGTAACGCTCACAGGCTGCCTGTAAGGAAGTTATCCCTGTTTTAGAGGAGTGACATCAGTGAAAGGGTAAAGGTAAACACAGCCTGCCTCACACAGGAATAACTGAGAGCTGTGGGTTGTAGTGGACCGGACTGACATGGTATAACCAGGATCTAGGCTCTCCAAATGGTAGTGCATGCCTCAGCCTCAGTAGCATTTTACTACATTTTTAAGGGAGTTAATGGTTTATTAAACATGGTTGATAGGAGTACTATATGTAAAAAAAGTAAGGAGTGTCAGAAGTGATTGAAGTGAGATAAATTATTCCACTTTTTTTTCCACTTAGGTGTTCCTTATTGGACAATGGGATTCATCACTGGTCACTGCACTTTAGTGAAGAAGTAGGTAAATTTGAGAGACTTCAGAAGAGAACAACTCAAATGGTATATATTTGGGGAATAAGGAGTTGGGGAGGAAAGGTTAAGCAGACTGGAAAAGGTCATTCTGGAAGACAGGTAACTGAGAGGATGTGTAAGCAGAATGTATATATCTGTGTGACCACAGGCCATGGAAGAAGTGATGGCAGAAGAGGGTAAAATTCTGTTGAGGTAGACATTCAAGTCAGAACATCATATTTGGAAGTGAATACGTTACTATAAGATACATCCTCTACATGTGCTTAAATTTCTTTAGATCTTCTTACCTCCTCTTATCAGGCAGGGGAGGAAGTATCTACACTGTTGAAGTTTGTGAGATAGAGTAAAAAAGAACCTGCTCATCCTTTCATGCACTCACTTGTTGCTTTCTTTCGGATCCCCTTGTTACACTCCTCTATCCTGTCCAGGTGATGTGTGAGTTGTACCATTTTGGTACAAATAGCACCAACATTCCTCAAACATTCCCACTCATGATCCACAGTGAACTTCTAGTGATCTGCAGCCATGAGCTTGGAAACAATTGCTCTTTGTGTTACCTGTATTCACACACCTGTTTGTAGCTATGTTTGAAGACAAGTTCAATGACTTCAGTTGCTGTCCAGTGAGATGGACAGGAATCCAGTGACCTACTGGAAAACACATCCAGTTCAGGAAATTCTGTGGGAAAAGGAAGAAGTCCTACCATACTATTAAGTAATATCCGGTTATGATAAAAAACTTCCTTCATTTAGCCCAGTAGCCTGGTTGCAGGGCATTCTACCATTATTGCTAAGGCAACTCACAACAACTTGTAAAACAGATTGGTTTTGCAGCAGATGCAGCTGCTTAATGTTCCCAAAGTACAGAAGAAGAGCCTGTGATGTCTGAGACATAAATAAAGGCTCATGGCTATATGGCAAAATAATGTTCTGCTAATAAAATAACTGGCATCAGTCTGCAGTCCACAACTGAGCCCTGGCATCCATGGCTGACTTGCAGGTAGCTCACAGGGAATGAATGTTCGCCTGAGATCTACATGATATCTCTGGTAATCCATTTAACTGATGTATAAGGGACCCAACAGAAATGATTCCCTGATACTGCTTAGGGTTGGGTCCTATAACTTGGGACCACAACTGGTCTATCTTCTTTATGACTAATCAGTGCCTCTCATGGGGGTGGAAACCTTCTTGCCTCCCCTCCGCTGCTGAGTGAATTCTCTTGCTGTATCGCCAGCTTCCCAGAATATGACTGCAAGCACTCAGATATCACATTAGGCCCTTCACTCATCACCTTTTACTGTGGCAGCTGTTGTTTGGCTAAGCCATTACTCCTGGGGATCAGCGCTGGCCAGATGAGGCTGTGAAATCCCGAAGTGAATCTATTTGTAAGTGGGGTGGGAGGGACCTACTGATGAATTATGTGGAGGGCGATTATGGCACTGCACAAACCAGCCTGATGACTACTTATGGTGGCAACATGCTTTCACTTATCAGAGTCCTAAATGCATACCTTTGGATATGCTTTTGCAGGGAGCAGCAGGAAACCTTTAAATGTCCACTTCTACCTTACCTACTTAGAATAGAGATGGAACCGTCAACCTGGGGCTCAGCCTATTATTCTAATTTGAGTGCACAATCTCTTTAGTCTTAAGGAAGCCCATGAGCCATGTGAACATTTTTTGCAAGAACAGGTCCTTTTTCTTCTGTCTGCTTTCTTTATATCATTAGTTTGCACATTGCTAGCTATACAGTCATTATATCATGTTTTAATTGTCTAGATTTCCTCATGACAGAAAGTCATTTGAAAGGCTTCCTTGATATGTTAGACATGAAGGGAACAAGTTGTACACCATCCATTTTTTTAACAAACAATGAAACAGAAGTATGTGATCTGCATACTCAGAAATAGTCTTTCTTTCCAATGTCAGTGTCTGCTTTGCATTGCATTGTATCTCCTGTGGCAGAGATCAGCATTTTCCTCTCAGAAGGGTAGTGTGTTGACTTTCAATTAGGAGTATATGCTATCATTAAGAGTGTTTTCCCTATACTGGTATATAGAAAATTGTGTCCCAAAGTACTGGAAAGCAACAAGGACAAAACTGCAGGCCTAGGAGCATGTACAATCCTGAACAGATCAGTTCCAAATTTCTTACAGTAGTTAAGATACGAAGGAAGGTTGAAGTATATTGCAGCTTGAAGCATGCTGAGCTACCAAAGCAGGATTGCTAGTCCACATCATCACTCGGGATTTGGCCTATAGCCTGTAAATATGACAAAACATATGACTGTAGGCTAGGTTAACTTTCCCTAGTATGTAATGCTATTGCAGGGGAATGGAAAGCAGTAGGTTTCCCATCGCTGCATACTGCAGCAGGAGGAGAGAGAATTTCTGCGTGTTACTCTGGCTAATTTGTTTTCACCTTTATGAGGACTGTACTAGCCAGCAGCAACAGTGATATTAATGATGCTTCCCATGAACATATTGTCTTCTATCTGAAGATCTCCAAGCATATGTAAACAGTAATTAAGCTTCATAACACCTCAGGGAGTTACAAAGGATTCACGTCACTCACTTTTACGATGCAGCTCTGCAGCTGTTTGACTGCATATGGCCTTGCTAGTCATTGACTGATTCACCACTAGCCTAAGGAGTCTGCCAGAACTGGAGTCACAATTGCATCTTTTTTCTGCAATAAATGGAGGGGAAATAGCAATTTTTTTTCCCAGTGATCATCCACACTGTTTTCATTGCTGTGAGAGCAGTATATAAAATCCAGCCAAAGTCCTCCCCAGTAAGGAAGTTGCCACTATTTCGGTTTGAAGGAAGGTATTTTGCCCCAGTAAAGATTTCATGTCACTATGCCTTTTGTTATATTAACTCAAGGCAAAGTCTTCTATTTCACATAGGCCATGCATAGATAGAGATTAAGGACAGGCAAAAACTGAGCAAAACTTAATCTTTTTTGGTATTGTAAATGTAAGGCAATTTCAGGAAGGTGTCTGCTGTTTTCTGAATGGTAATTGCATCAGAAGGACAGAAATCGGAACATTATGTATTACCTACTGGCTACACAATTCACCATTAGAAGCTGGGAAGTTGAATTGTTCATTTTCTGGCTCCTATAAATATCTGCTGTATTTGGTTTCCAGATCACTGGGAGCAGATGTACCAGATCACTAAAGGAGGAAAGAGGATTTTGCATCCTCAATTTTTATTGCTACTATAACTACTTTGGTAGTCACTGTATGGGGAATTGGACCCTGCAGAGCTTTCAGTCTGCATGTTAGACATGATCAAGTGCTTTGCAGACATGGGCAGGATCAAGGTAGGAGTAGGCAAAATGGGAATAGAAAGTAAAGTGGTAAGAGTTCGGGAGACATCCTGGTTTGGCAGTTGCCTGTTGACCACCACATGCCAGCAATTTGCAGGCATAATTAGAGTGAAAGATTTGAAGATGAAAAGGAGTGAGACAGTAGCCATACCAGATTTTGTGGGGAGGTTTCTCCAGGTGTAGGGCTGAAACAGAAGGGGATGAAAGCATTGTGGCATCAAAGAGAGATTTAGGTAAGACTAATTTGATGTAGACATCTTTGCAGAGGGAAGATGATGTGGGTATCTGCCAGATGAACAAGAAGAGGGAGAGAGAGAATAGAATAGAGTAGAACAGAACAGAATAGAATAGAATACAATAAAATACAATACAATAGTTCAGTTGGAAGGGAACTACAATGATCATCTAGTCCAACTGCCTGACCACTTTGGGGCTGACCAAAAGTTAAAGCATGGTATTAAGGGCATTGTCCAATGCCTTAGATGTCTCAGACTCATAATCCCCATGAGGCTGACAGATGTTGTTGTGGTAATTCAGAGCATCTGATTTCAAATCGAGAATACACATGATTTACTTCTAATGCCAGCATTTTAATTACAAGAGCATCCCCTTTCCTGTAGTGGGAACTCCAGTCATTTGAGGGTGACCTGCACAAAATCTATGCACCATTTATATCTCTCTTCAGACTCTGAAGTAGCGTCTAGTATGACGGGCATGTTTGATCAGCTTGGTGGGCATAGTGGAGGAATATCAGGAGGTAGGGTAGAGGAAGAAAAAAAAAAATCCCTTCTCTAATGGCAGTGGATGCTCAGTGGCAAGTACTATTATGTACTTTCCCTTCAATAGGAACAGCTGGTGAGAATTAATTTCTCAGTTCAGTGCTGTTGGTGGTTTTATGTGGGAGTGAAATGGAAGAGGAAAATTCTTGAAAGAAATAAAACATTCAAGCCTTACAAAGAGAGAGGTTTATAAAGGTTTTGTATTCCCTTTATTTCAGATGGGAAACCAAGAGACAGGGGTCATCATTTCAGATCAGACAGTCATAGCACTGTAGTCTTATTATGTGGATACTGCACTAGTTGCAGCAGCAATTAAATATATGTTCTGCCTATGGCTCATGCATATTGTAAATGCTATGAGGCCTGGTTTTGGAGACCCATATGTAGCTTATATCAGAGGCTTTGAAGAAGCTAGTTCATTCTGTGTGCTTTGTAGAGCTCTAAGACTAGAACAATATTCCTGGCATCCCTTGGGTTGGGATTCCTCCCTCCAGTTTTATTGCCCTGATTCAGAGTTCATCATCAGTGACTCCTTCTATAGCAAATGGAGAGAGAGGGGCCAGTCCTGGGGGCAACTCCTTTCTAAGACTGATGTCTAAGTTATGGCAGATATGTAGGTTACTAGAGGATCCTGTTTCTCTGTGCAACTATTCCTGGGTCCTGGAGTCACCAGTTCAGAACTGATCATATAAAGCTAGGTGAAATAATCCCCAACCTAATGTCTAAATGAAAGCTCATCAGTTACACCTTTTCTTTCTTTTGGCTTCTCACTTCTGGCCAAGATCTTAGCATAAAAACCTTGTTGCTATCACCATCCCTAAAGGCTGCAGTTTTGTTTATAAGAGGCTGTTATTAGCCGATTGGTCAAGACATATTTTTCAGCTCATTTCTGGGAGGCTTTTGAATGATGTTTGGGATCAGCATTAAGTCACTTCTCCTTACCAGTCACAGTTCAACTTTGGAACAATACTGATTCAAGACATGATGAATGGTCAGTAGATTTTGAGATGAAAGTCAAAGGTTTCTGAGTTCTCTAGGCCTAGAAGTTGTTTGGGAATGCACTTTTGGAGACAGCGCTGTTTCAGGCTCCTACAACCAAGACTGATGCTCAGTCACAAAAGCACATAATGAGAGAAGATTCTTACCTCAAAGAACTGGTCAAGTAAGTAGGCAAGACTGACAAAAGGTGGGTATAGAAGCAAAGACGACTCAGTTCAGATGCTGATATATAGGTATCTAGCACCACTGCAGATGCCTTAGGGTAGCTCTGATATCCATGTGGAGCTCACAGATATGGCATAGAACCTGCAGGAATTCTTTGCCTACTGGAGCAGTGGAAGGCCAGGTAAGATTCCTTAGGGCACCGTGAATGTCAGTAGGTTCCTATGTGTGGACAGTTGAATCAGTCCTTAGAGCTTCCCTAAGTATAATAGAAGCTAAATCAGATGTGGGCACCTATATGTAGATGCCTAAATTTAGGTGCCTTGTAAGATTATTCCCACCTGAAATCACTTGCCCAGGGTCACAAAGATAATAGCCTCAGAGCCAGAAGCAGAACCCTGGTCTTGCACACAAATTGGCAGAATATGGCTGATATGGCTGTACACTAACTGCAGGTCACCTTCACCACATTCCTGTGAAATAGGCAAGTTTTCCTTCTGTTTTACAGATTTGGAAACTGAAGCATAGAGAGGCTGAGTGACTTTTCTGAGACCACGGAGTATGCTTCATATATTTTATGCAGAATAATTAAACTGCAAAATCTGTGCTGGTAAAATTAAAATTCTGGGGTTTAAGACCATAATTTACACCAAAGCTGCTGTACTCTTCAAGTCCTATGCATAGAAACAGGCTGCTCAGTACCTCTGCCAAAACTTTTCTTCCTGTAATCTGTGCTAAACCTTCCAAGGTCTGTGTAATTGGTTGTGTGGTGTATAAGTGAGGCAATCAAGAAACAGAATCCCTGTGCCAGAAGGAGCTTCTTCCTTCAACTGCTTCACTGTGCATCTTAGGGGCTTCTGTTTGCTCTAAATAGATATGAGTTTAGATTTTTTCATGCACAAGAGCTTTGTGGACTAGACCCAAATATACTGAAAAGTTTGGTTAGGTTTTCAGAGAGTTTTGATGATGGTTGATTGTCACCTGAAATCACTGTATTTCTCCAGAAACATATGAGCTGGTAATTGCATATTAGCAAAACAAACTGAGTCATTCAATTATTATTCTGTAGGAAATTCTATTGCTGTAAAAACATCTATTATTATGTTAACCATTGTTGAGCGAATACTCCTAAAAACAGCTGTTATTTATTTCTGTTGTTAGCAATTGAACGCTGATGTGATTGTTAAAGAGCATGAAGTAGGGGAGATTACATGAACCTCCCTCCACAAATATGCTCATGAAGATGCCATTTCAGAAGTTCAGAGATTTCTTTGGAGAACAGTCTTGCCAAGGAGCAAGGCAGTGCTTCATCTGCTGGTAGTGTTGACCACCTGAGTGATCCTGTCCTTGGACTACTCATGACTTAGGTACACTCACCCTAGGAGGTATGTTATCCCATAAGTGGCTGTAGACCTTGTTTAGCAAGAGCACAGATGTAGATATGAGCTGAATGAGACATTGGGTTTTTTTTGCTTTCCTTCCTGTGCGGTGGCATCCACAGCTCTGACATTTATATCTTATTGAAGCCTTTCTCCAGCTCCAGGACCCTCCATGCCAGATGAAGCTGGTCAGGAAAGTGCCACCCGAAATGTATGCTGCAAACTAGTGGCGTACATCTTCCTTTAGACTTCATCCCTGGTTAGGTGGCATAAATTTCATACATAAGTTACAAGTAATTTTAAATATCTGCATATAAAACACTGCATATGAATATCTGCATGCATAAAATGCTTGAGAGGTTTGGTTCAGTTAAATTGCATATGAAGTGAATTTGATGCCATGCAAGTTTTCCAAGGGCCAGGTATATGCAAGTTTTCCAAGGTATCTGGCCACCTCAGATCTTTAAATGTGCGCCAGTAGTTAAGGTTCTGGTGCCTTAACTGGTCAGATATTCTTTGACCCAGCTTGAAATTCCTGCTGCTATTGGTGTTTTGTTGACTTCAGCAGGCTGGTGATTTCACTTGAAGGTATGTTCCATTGCAGAAGAGATCTCGCCTTTTATTGTTTTCACTATCACCCCAGGCATGCCTGCAGTTTAAGAGCTGATAAAGAAAGTCAGTATGCTTGATGGGTAAACTTCTCTCAGTAATTTTTTTTCAAGCAGATTAGTTGTTGCTTAATGGTGTCGTGTGAGTGTAGCTTATACCTTTGTAACACTGTGGAAATGAACATATTGTCATAGGCGACTCCCTTCTGAGGGGAACAGAGGGCCCAATATGCCGACCGGACCCATCCCACAGGGAAGTCTGCTGCCTCCCTGCAACAAGGATAAGAGACATTGCCAGGAAGCTCCCTAGGCTGGTAAAAGCGTCCGATTATTATCCACTATTTGGTTGTTCAGGTTGGCAGCGATGAGGTAGCTGATAGAGGTACAAAGACAATAAAAAGGGATTTCAGAGAACTGGGGCAATTACGTGAAGGATCAGGAGCGCAGGTAGTGTTTTCCTCCATCCCGTCAGTAGGCAGGAGGCATACGGAAAGGAACAGGAAGACCCACCTCATTAACTCGTGGCTCATGCCAGAGGTGGAATTTTGCGTTTTTCAATCATGGGGCAGTTTACATGGCACCAGGCCTGCTGGAGACAGATGGGGTTCACCTGTCTCAAAGGGGGAAAAGGATCCTGGCTCAGGAGTTAGTGGGCCTCATTGAGAGAGCTTTAAACTAGATTCGAAGGGGGAAAAGGATAAAACCAGGCTTGCTAGGGATGAGCCTAGGGGTGGCATGCCTGTGTTGGAGAAGAGATCAATAGCCCAACTGAAGTGCATTTACACCAATGCACGCAGCATGGGCAATAAACAGGAGGAGCTGGAAGCCACTGTGCGGCAGGAAAACTATGATGTGGTTGCCATCACGGAAACATGGTGGGATGACTCGTGCAACTGGAGTGCTGCAATGGATGCCTACAAGCTCTTTAGAAGGGACAGGCAAGGAAGGAGAGGTGGTGGGGTAGCCTTGTACGTTAGAGAGTGTTTTGATTGTCTAGAACTCAACAATGGTAATGATAAGGTTGAGTGCTTAGGGGTAAAGATCAGAGGGAGGGCTAATAAGGCAGATATCCTGGTGGGAGTCTGTTATAGACCACCCAACCAGGATGAGGAAACAGATGAAGTATTCTACAAGCGGTTGGCGAAGTCTCACAGTCTCTAGCCCTTGTTCTCATGGGAGACTTCAACTTACCAGATATCTGCTGGAAATACAACACAGCAGAGAGAAAGCAGTCTCGGAGGTTCCTGGAGTGTGTGGAAGATAACTTCCTGACGCAGCTGGTAAGCGAGCCAACCAGGGGAGATGCCCCGCTGGACCTGCTGTTTACGAACAGAGAAGGCCTGGTGGGTGATGTGGTGGTCAGAGGCTGTCTTGGGCTCAGTGACCATGAAATGATAGAGTTTTCAATTCTTGGAGAAGTAAGGAAGGGGGTCAGCAAAACCGCTACCCTGAACTTTAGAAGGGCAGACTTCGGATTGTTTAGGAGTCTGGTTAACAGAGTCCCTTGGGAGGCAGTCCTGAAGGGCAAAGGAGTCCAGGAAGGCTGGATGTTATTCAAGACAGAAATCTCAAAGGCACAGGAGCAGGCAGTCCCCATGTGCTGTAAGTCAAGCAGGCGGGGGAGAAGACCGGCCTGGCTGAACAGAGAGCTTTGGCTGGAACTCAGGAAAAAAAAGGAGGGCCTACCACCTTTGGAAGAAGGGGCAGGCAACTCAGGAGGACTACAGGGATGTTGTGAGGATATGCAGGGAGAAGATTAGAAAGGCGAAGGCCCAGCTAGAATTTAAACTGGCCACCGCCGTTAAAGATAACAAAAAATGTTTTTACAAATATATCAGCGACAAAGAGAGGGTCCAGGGAGAATCTCCCTCCTTTGTTGAATGTGGAGGGAAACATTGCCACAAAGGATGAGGAGAAGGCTGAGGTACTTAATGCCTTCTTTGCCTCAGTCTTTAACAGTCAGACTGGTCATCCTCGGGGTTTTCAGGCCCCTGAGCTGGGAGATGGAGATAGGATGCAGAATGAAGCCCCAGTTGTCAAAGAGGTGGCAGTCACCAACCTGCTCCTCCACCTGAATGCTCATAAGTCTATGGGGCCAGACGGGATCCACCTGAGGATACTGAGGGAGCTGGCAGAGGAGCTGACCAAGCCACTTTTCATCGTTTATCAGCAGTCCTGGTCAAGCGGGGAGGTCCCAGATGACTGGAAGCTAGCAAATGTGATGCCCCTCTACAAGAAGGGTCAGAAGGAGGATCTGGGGAACTACAGGCCTGTCAGCCTGACCTCAGTGCTGGGAAAGGTCATGGAGCAGATCATCTTGAGTTACGCGGCACGTGTGGGACAACTTGGGGATCAGGCTCAGCCAGCATAGGTTTATGAAAGGGAGGTCCTGCTTCACTAACATGGTCTCCTTCTGTGACAAGATGACCCGCTTAGTGGATGAGGGGAAGGCTGTGGATGTTGTCTACATGGACTTTAGTAAGGCCTTTGACACTGTCTCCCACAGCATTCTCCTGGAGAAGCTAGCTGCTCACAGCTTGGATAAGTGCACTCTGCGCTGGGTTAAAAACTGGCTAGACGGCCAAGCCCAGAGAGTGGTGGTGAACGGAGTCAAATCCAGTTGGTGGCCAGTCACGAGTGGTGTTCCCCAGGGCTCAGTGTTGGGGCTGGTCCTGTTCAACATCTTCATTGATGATCTGGATGAGGGGATTGAGTGCACCATCGGTAAGTTTGCAGATGACACCAAGTTGGGTGGAAGTGTCGATCTGCTGGAGGATAGGAAGGTCCTGCAGAGGGACCTGGACAGGCTCGATCATTGGGCCGGGGCCAACTGCATGAGATTCAACAAGGCTAAGTGCCGGGTCCTGCCCTTGGGTCACAACAACCCCATGCAATGCTACAGGCTAGGGGAGGAGTGGCTGGAGAGCTGCCTGGCAGAAAAAGACCTGGGGGTGTTGGTTGACAGCCAGCTGAACATGAGCCAGCAGTGTGTTCAGGTGGCCAAGAGGGCCAATGGCATCCTGGCTTGTATCAGATATAGTGTGGCCAGCAGGACCAGGGAGGTGATAGTGCCCCTGTACTCAGCACTGGTGAGGCCGCACCTTGAGTACTGTGTTCAGTTTTGGGCCCCTCACTACAAGAAGGACATTGAGGTGCTGGAGCATGTCCAGAGAAGGGCAACGAAGTTGGTGAAGGGTCTAGAGAACAGGTCATACCAGGAGTGGCTGAGGGAGCTGGGGTTGTTTAGTTTGGAGAAGAGGAGGCTGAGGGGAGACCTTATTGCTCTGTACAACTCCCTGAAAGGAGGTTGTAGCGAGGTGGGGGTCAGTCTCTTCTCCCTAGTAACAAGAGAGACGACGAGAGGAAATGGCCTCAAGCTGCGCCAGGGGAGGTTTAGGTTAGATATTAGGAAAAACTTCTTCACCAAAAGAGTGGTCAAGCATTGGAACAGGCTACCCAGGGAAGTGGTTGAGTCTTCATCCTTGGAGGTATTTAAAGCACAGATAGACGTGGTGCTCGAGGACATGGTATAGTGATGGACTTGGCAGTGCTAGGTTAACGGTTGGACTCTATGATCTTAAGGGTCTTTTCCAACCTTAACAATTCTACGATTCTATGATTCTATATTGTACATAATTGAGTTGCTTATTACTATGGCTGCAATCCATGTTCCTGCAATACCCTTTTTTCTTGACAAGTCACTGAATGAAAAACCCAATTTACTTTGACATTCAGAGCTCCTCTAATACTATTTCAGTGAAGGAGCAATGTTTTTTTTCTGTTGAGTTTTTGCTGAAACTGAAAGCCCCAACAGCTTCTGTGTGTGGTCCCCACAGAGCTGCCCTCACAGTTGTACTGACATCCTTCAAAGGACACCCATTCTTGGAGTGTAAAAGTACCATGTTACTGATGTCATCTCTCCATCTGCCAGCCATGCTAGTGAACATCTGCAACAGTACCACTGGGAATACTTCAGGAACAGGGCAGGTTTTAAAAAATGAAATATGATTCATGGTATTGTTTTTAAATTTCAGTTTACATGAACAATAAAATAATTTGCCCCAAATGAAATGTGTTTGTGAAAAATCACTTCAGCTGAATTTTTTTCACCAGGGTAAAAAAAATTCATGGAGAAGTTTGTGTCTGTAATTCTGAGTCTTATACATCAATATAAATAGCTCAACAAACTTTACTTAAAGTTATCAGATAGGAGTAATAAAATACAGTGCCATCTATACATAATAGATCGAAAGGGCTGGTCTGGTTTATTATCTCCATTGATTCCCACAGATAAATCACTGAACCTTTTTAAGGACTTGGGCACCAAAACTTTAGAAATGAAACCTGTTGGTCAATGAGCAATTAAAAACTTCAAGGAAGGGCCTTTATAGGAAGCTCTGCAGAAAATTGTATGTAAAGTTCACTATCATTGTCTCCCTGAACCTGAATAAACAACAACCTGGATCAACAAAAAAAGCCCCAATATGATACTAAAGGTCAGTCAAACCTTCTCCTAAACTGTGTTGCCCTTCTGACCTCCCCACCCCCAAAATGCAGCCTACACCCTAAATCTCCTTTGCCAAAAGTATGTGTTTAATTTCCTTCGTAGTTTCCACAAGTCATGGAAACACAGTAGTTGTCCAGCAGCATCAACAAGTGATGTGTTTCAACAAAAAACTACCACCACATGGTATGTCTAATTATCCTGCTTTCAAAAGCTAATCTTTGGTGTTTTGCCCTTCAGAAGTGCTTGGGATGTATCTGGTGATAGCCACAACACAGTGGTACAAGGTATGGTGCTACCCTTTTTTTTCAGAGTTCTGCTAATAAACTGTGCCCACTGGGAAAATAAGAGGGCATATCTACAGCCCAGGTGCCAGTACACCTCAGGTGACCAAACAGAACCCCATCACTTGGCTTTGTGTTTTTTCTTGATGGGACAGCGCCAGGGTGCTGGTTCTGCATTGGTACCTCCATGTGGGACTGGATCACATGCACTGCAATTACTGACTTCTAAGCCACTGCCATCTAAGGCTTTCTGCATTTTTCCTTAATACGGTTGCTGGAGATCATGGAGGGGGAAACACTGTCAAACTTCTCAAAATTTTTTCATATATCTTTAAAAACAGTAAATGTGACTCCCCCAGGGACAGAGGCTGGATATAAGGGAGTGGCTCCAGATGATTTTGCTCTGCCTTCCCTGAGTGAGTGAGTGAGTGAGTGGGTGAGTGTTTCCACCGTTATCCACTCCCTCATTTTGTGGTTTGTACTTATTTTGAGCGCACAAAAGGCTTGTTGACAGTCCCTTGTGATGGGCTGAAGGAGTGCTCCAAACAGGCTGTTTTCCAGGGTCTTGTCCAGGCATGATTCCTCATCTTTTGCAGTTTGAAAAACTGTTATGACATGTCCTGAAGAAACCTGCAGAAAAAATGCTGGCCTGGTTCCCACTTGACCAGGCTCCCAAGCATGATAGTAAAGGTCAGTGGTTCACTCCTGTGGAATCCCAGTCCTCTTCCGTGTTCATTTTCCTTCTCTTTCCAATCCTCTAATCTGATAAATCATGTGGGGAGAGGCAAGAGAGGGAGGGGGAGGAGTCTGTGATGTAACCTCCTCTCCGGCAAAGTTACGAGACAACACCACGGTGCCTGCAGCTCATGGTGGTTTTATGGTGGGTACCGCTGCGAGACCCTGAACCACGCTTAAGAGGTGTGAAGATCCACCACATGTGTGAGACTCGGTAGGCGATGTACTCGCCTCACCTGCAGAGAAGAAAGCTGAGCACGGTGTCTGCTTAATGCTCTTGGAGCTCCTCGTTTTGCTGCCTGCTGCACACACCTGGAGTGAGAGGAACAGCGGCTGTATACTGAGGACACCCCTGAAGAAAGGGAGGCGCAAAGCCAGCTGTGCACTGCTGGGGTAAGTCTGCTCCTGCTTCCTGGGTTTTCCCATTCATTTCAGGCTGAGGGTTTGGGGGAAGCTGAGGAAGTGGAGTGAGCTGGAATGTGTATGGATTGTCTGAGGGCATGTAACCGTATGAAATCCCTGCTGGATTGACTCTGAGCCAGTTGATAATCACTGACTAATCTCCCTGCTGGCAGATTCTGCCCAGATTACAACAGCGTGTGTCTCTGTGTCAGGATGCTGTTGTGGTTTAACCCCAGCCGGCAACTAAGCACCGCACAGCTGCTCACTCACTCCCCCCTCCAGTGGAATGGGGGAGAGAATCAGAAGAGTAAAACTGAGAAAACTCATGGGTAGAGATAAAGACAGTTTAATAGGTAAAGCGAATGCTGTGCATGCAAGCAAAGCAAAACAAGGAATTCATTCACTACTTCCCATGGGCAGGCAGGTGTTCAGCCATCCCCAGGAAAGCAGGGCTCCATCATGCATAATGGTTACTTGGGAAGACAAACGCCATCACTCCGAACGTGCCCCCCTTCCTTCTTCTTCCCCCAGCTTTATATGCTGAGCATGATGTCATATGGTATGGAATAGCCCTTTGGTCAGTTGGGATCAGCTGTCCCAGCTGTGTCCCCTCCCAATTTCTTTTGCACCCCCAGCCTACTTGCTGGTGGTGTGACAAGCAGAGAAGGCCTTGACTCTGTGTAAGCGCTGCTCAGCAATAACGAAAACATCCCTGTGTTATCGACACTGTTTTCATTACAAATCCAGAACGTAGCCCCATACTAGCTATTATGAAGAAAATTAACTCTATCCCAGCCCAAACCAGCGCAGATGCATGTGAGACATGCTTGTGCTGAGGGTCTCAGGATATGTGTCAGAGAAACACACCAAAAAGGGATTTGACTGCAATGATTAACTGCAGGAGAGAAATGTGTGCAAGTATGCTACTGTCACCGACACGGTGCTGCGCGTGCAGTTGCATGTCAGGCTGTGAGGTCTACGGACAGGGAGGTGTAGGTATAGCCACGTTTTGTTACTTGCTATGTTCACCAGAGTAAATCTGTATACAGTTGGGATACAGCAAAGCCTTGTTGATTTTAACAGGTTTTGCCCAGATGTGCAAAGTCAAAAGTACAACTGGTAAACAGTGCCAGGCATGCTCTATGCATTTGCAGTTCCAGAAGAACTATGTGGTCTGGGTATTAAGAAATTGTTTATATTCATAAGGGTCATTAAAACACATTCATAGCAGTATAAGAGGCCTTATATTAGGCTACAGTCTTCCCTCCCACGTAATGGCCAAGCTAGTGTTCTCACTGCAGGGACCCAGTGGGCACAGGAGAGCAGGGGACAGGTCCAAAGGAGGTGTGGGGACTCTTATGCTTAGCAGTCTGTGAGAAGTCAAAGAAGAAAATGTGCTTTTCTCAGTACCAGAAGGAGATGGAACTGGGAGGAAGCTAGCCCTGTGTATTTGCTAATGGAGAGAACTTGGGCAGATAACACAAGCTGTTGAAAGTAACTGCAGTAAAGTGTTTTCTAGGTGTACTTCCAAATGCCACTGAAAATGTCTCCCTACTAAAGGAAAGAAGGGAAGAGGAGGAGCATCATATTAATATATGAGTATTCTACTTTAATATACCATGTTATAGAACACATACAAGATAAAGCAAAACAAACAATGTAAAAACGGCCTCAGAAAGCCAAATAACCAACATAGCTCAGTCAACATCTCTGGAGTTGCAGCAGTACTGAATTAATCCCAGACTGCCTGCTAGCATTGTGAATCTCCAAGAATGCCTGCAGAAGAATGCAGTTATGCCACCTGGTGTGTGTCCTTGTGTGAATGTTGTGCCTACCCTGCTTTAGAAAAAATATCATGTGATTGGTTTCCCAACATGGTACACAGAGCTCCTGGCTCTTGTATTTCACATGCAGCTACTCAGAGTATTTCTAGAGGTGAAACTTCAACAAAACATCGAAATCTGGAAATAGAAATTAAATAGTTAATCATTACAGGAGGGTTCTCTTCCTTCCTTTTTTAAACATGACTCTAATCCTGGTCCAAAATTTCAACTTCTGCAGAGAGAAAACTATTTTCTTTTCATTAGCTGTGGTCCTGAGCCTTTGTCTAAGGAGCCTCCATATTCAGGACTCAGTCAGGGCTAGGATAAATGGGGTTAACCTGATCCTGGGATGCTCATTTTAATTTCTTTCCAGAACTTGTGATGGCTTCAACTTGGCAGAAAACTCAGGAATTCTACAACTGGGTCCTTGAAAGTGGAGGTAGGTAGAGATGCTGTCTTAAATAGGAATTTCCACATAAATAGCATGATCATGAAGAACAAACCTAGAAGGAACATGATCCTCTTATGAGCCCACATTTTTTTCACTAGGGAAATTTTCACTTTTCCTTTTCCATGATCATGAACTTCCCTTAAGTCTTAAAATATATCTCAGGGACACTCCAGCTGGATCACAGCAAGGAATGAAGGGATGGGGGATTTCCCCTGCCCATAGTAGGGAACTGTCAGCAGCTGTTCAATGTACAATGGGCTCTGACAGGATGATGAACAATATGTGCTCAGGATTGCCTGAGAAGTCTGGAATATTAAAGAAAGTGATTTTTTTAAAATGCATATTCATTTGTCATGGGAAAGCTTAGTAGACAAAAGAGTTAATACTTTGAGGTTTAAACTACTTGTGATGCCAGTAAAACCTATTATCAAATGAAATATTGACAGAAAGCACTCCTCAGTGTTTGAGATTTGACATTTTGCAGTTAGGAGACTTCAGATCTTCAATAGCTAGAGGTTCTGCAGGTCCAGTTTGGTCCCATAGGGCTCTGTTGGATCCCCAGAGTTAAATGCAAGGAAAAGCTACAAAATGGCATGAAGGTGGAATGGCAGGCCTGCATGGTGGCTGTGATAGGGGAAGGACATGAGGCATAGTGCTCAGGCTGTAAACGTTTCAGGACTTGAATTTCAGAAGAGAGTCTAAATTGGGATTCAGGACTTCTGATGGACTGTTAAATCCAGAAGTGGAATATCAAAGAGATCTTGACACAGCCCATAACAGGAATAGTAAAGAACTGGGAGGTTTAGAAGGGATGGTGATTAACAGAGTTGTGTGGACAGGAATGGTATTTTTAAAAAAATACCCTGAGCCAAGGACTAAAATTCAGTAGAGGACTTCTGCAAGGATCCCGGAGCTAGAATAGTGAGAGGGGTCTGGGGCTTGGGACTAGCAGGTCAGGAAGCAGAGATGCTGAGGGTGTTTAGCAGAGCAGTGACCACATTGGGAATAGGAGAGGAAAGTATGAATGGGAACTGGGATGTTTTTGCAGATATAATGTATCCTGCATTTCTGTGGGTCAGGGATGATGTAGGACTAGGAGGACGTGGCATGACAGAGAATCTGTTGACCTTCCGTTTGCTGTAGGACTGAAGAGCAGTTTTAGCAGGGAGAAGCATTGTGTCATTTTTCCAGTAAAATGGCATGCTTTTAAGAGAGTCCACCCTATGAGTAGATACAAAAATGAAGGGGTGGAGAATTTCACATGTCCTGAGCATTGCGGTGCAGGAAGGAAATAGCACCAGTGATTGAAACAATTTTATTATTTAGCTGTAAAGATTTACACCCCTGAAGAGCTAGGAACTGTTTGGTTTGTTCTGTACATCTCTGCTGCATGTATCTTGAACTACTTCTTTCGCCCGCGTGTGGGACAGTCTTGCAGTCTATGATGAGGAGTCCAGCTCATGACAGGAAAGGTCTGTTCACTACTGTGCTGCAGAAGGATGGTGCTCAGCAGAGCAGTCTTCTAGGTACTGCAGTCCCAACCCGAATGTTGTGCTAAAGTCTTTTAGCAGAGTCTGGCACATGGAACTCCAGGGTAGGAGAAGGACTGCGGTACTGCTTTGCACAGACACGAGATAGATACCAATTTTCTTTTTGCCAGAGATCATGCTGCAGAGAGCATGCTGAAGAGAATTAAATATATCTGCCAGATAGTGTACAGGATGTGCCAACTTTGGCTGTGTGTTTTGCTTTTCAGATCCAAGGACAGACCCATGGCCCCTGGTCCACTCTCCTCTTCCAGTCACGCTTCTCTTTGCCTTCTACCTCTTAGTCGTGGCACTGGGGCCCTTCTACATGCGTAAGCGGAAACAGCTGAAGCTGCAAGGCCTGCTGATTGCTTACAATCTCGCCATGATGACATTATCAAGCTACATGTTTTACGAGGTGAGGAGACACGATTGACCCCTCCTGGGTAAGCATCCGGGAAGAGTTTGAAAGCCACAGCCATTTCAACAGCTTTTGCTGACGGACTCCAATGAAGGGAGTGGGATCCAACTTGGACATGCCTACATTTTGCCACAAGAGAAGCAGTGTTGCCCTGTTGAAAGCCTTAGTTCCAAAGCATACCTCATTTCCTCCCATTTCTCAATCTTCCTCTCATTCATAAAATTAACATTGAAAGGTTCCTGAATGAATGACTTGAAAGTTGAGATCTCCCCGGTAGACAGAAAGCGTATGGAGGACGTGGAACCTCCTCATTTCATCTCAGGTGTGGCTGGTGAGGGACCCATCTCTGAGAACGAGAACTGCTTTTACAGACTTAGGCAGTCCTATCCACGAGTGCCAAGCGCACTGCAGCTTCCTGCTGCCGGGAGTATTGATGACTTTGTTTTCTGCCTGTTCTCAATTCATGAGCCTTTCTACAAACCTTTCCCTAGTTTATGTAGGCCACTGAAAACTCTTCAAGGGAACATGGCCAAATAGGTTTGAAAAACATTTTGATGTTGACAAATTTGCCCTTTTAGTTTATAACACAATTGTTTAGTTAAAGCAAATTGCAATTTTCTTGAGCAAATACTACTCGATCTCAGGACAGGTATGAAAATTGCTTGTCTGTGCTTGATTGTTCAGTTATACTGGTTACTTGGTCAAGTTTTTGGCTTTCCAATTAATAGGCAAATGCAACCAGCCAAAACAAAACAGTATGGGATCTTTGCAAAGGAAAACAGTGTATTTTCAGAGAGATTTTGAAGCGTAGAATTCACTATTCCTGCTGAAGCATTTTTGAGCACTCCGGTGATTACATAAAGAGTTACAAATATGCCCAGCCTGAATTTTCTTTTTCAGATTCCAACAAGGATGTGAAGTACTCTGTTTTAGGTTTTTACTATTTGCTCAACAGTATAAATTACATGGATTTTTCTGTCAGTGAGTACTAGATTGAGACCCTATTACCGTAGCATTAATGTGTACATCTTTTTGGAACAGATGGCATTGAACAGAAAATGGATCTTTATTGCTTTTCTTTTGTTTCAGTTTCTGGTAACTTCAGTCTTGGACAACTACAGCTACCTGTGCCAGCCAGTGGATTACAGCAGAAGTGAACTAGGAATGAGGGTACAGTTCTATACAAAGCTTGCCTTAGGCCCTGTTCCTCCCGTGGGTATGCAGAATGTTTTGCTCATAAATAACAATTTGCATGCCTAAGAAGGCTTTTACTTCAGTTTGTTGCTTGTAATTATATTTCACTAAATTGTCTGCTTCAACAGTTGCACTTTGCTTTAGTTCTCTGTAAATTAATCATCTCAGTCAACATAGCCATCCAAGTTCCCTCTTTGATCACTACAGCAAGGGTGATCCTACCATCTGAAGACAGATGTCTAGTATAGATATTGCAAATTACCTCTAAAATATATGTGACTCTTTCCATTGACTATATAAGGTTTCTGGGTGATCACTATCAATAAGAAAACCAATTTTTATATCCCCAACTTTGCATGACATGAATCTTACTCAACATTTCTTTTAGCAGAGGGATTTGGCTAAAACTATTCCTTGTCTGGTCATCACAGGGGGGGTTGGGTCCCACCAGCTTCAGCTTTCCAAAATGCTGCATGAGTTTTTTTCTGTTTGATTTCAGAGCTATCATGCTTTGCTTCCAGATATAACCAGGCTTTGAACAGATGCACGCATGGATGTTTCATGTTTTTCAGATATTGCCGTCAGGCTAGAAACAGTTTCTGAGCAGCTCACCCTTGCCTCGTCAAAGAGCAAGCAACTTAGCAAACCAATCATCTAACCAGCCAAAGCAACCCTGAATGCCTTTCCTCCCCCAGATGAACAAAACAAAAAAAAAAAAAAAGAAAAAGCAACAGCCATAAAAGAGCCCCTTAGTTTTTCCCCTTTGCTGTCGATCCCAGGTGGGCAGCATTCATACAGTGCATAGTTGAAAATCTCAGGCAGTGAGCGTGAGCAGTGATTGTGCTTTGAGGTCTAACAGCGTTTCCTTGTGCTGCCCAGCAGATGGCAAGAGTGTGTTGGTGGTTCTTCTTCTCCAAAGTCATCGAGCTGCTTGATACGGTAAGGAGGGCTCGGCTGGGCTCCATGGCAGGACTGGTGGTGTAAATAAATCACTCACTTGTCAGAATGGGACAGGGTGCCAAAAGCTAATGTTCTCGATTGATCCTGTATCGATTTGGTTGATGCTTTTCAGTAAATGCTGTTGCTATGTGTTCTGCTTTGCCTGTTTGTGGGAATAAGACTGACACTCTTAAAGAGGAGGGCTCAGCTTCAGCGTGCTGGTTTTTGACAGTGTTTGGTCTGAAAGAGTCCAGCACCACCACTGGACATCATGCTGCTAGGCTTCCTCAAAAGCTCCTTTCCAGAAGAAAAGATAGCTGCTGTCCAGTTTGCCGGTCTCTGTCCCAGTGGCTGCACACATTCATTCCCCAGCAGCCTTCCTGCAGGTGGGCATTCCCTCCTAACCACAGTTCTAGGGAAGAAGCTTTAACCGTCCCTATTTCCAGATGGTCCCCCAAAATCTTATCTACCAGTTGATTAAGGCTGCCAGACAGGATCTGCCATTGCCTGTCTGGGTGAATAATAATGGTTAGTTCGGCAGTAAAGAAACTGCAAAGGTACAAGTATCTGTCCTGGTATTTTTGCTGCCACAGGTTATCCCAAAGTTGTGGGTTAAAAGTTTGTGTCCCATGCGAAGTTGAAAGTTCACCTGAAGACAGTACTGTTTTATAGCTTGTCTTCAGGGGTCCTCCTATATTATAAATAGTTGACTGAATTAACAAGGGAATCCCACCTCTTTGCTTGGTCAGCAGGAGTAAGCTGTATCCTAGCCTGTCTAAGACTTCACAGTCTAGTGCTCTTTTGGGGGATAAGTGTGTTGGCCAATTTTCTCTCTCTTTTCATCAGCAACAAAAGCAGCTTTTTGACAGTCCTGAGTCCCTGAAAAGCAGATTCACTTTTTGTGTATGTGTGCATGTGTGCGCCAAAATACAATGACCTGACACATATTGATCTTCCAAAGTCATTCTCTTTACTAATGCAAATTCCAGAAGGGATTGGGCATTCAACACAGCACTTTTTCTGTGGATCATTCTCAGTACCAGTAAACATCTAACCTATGTCCTGAAAAGGACCAGACCCAAGCAGCTGCAAATTATATGGAAGCTCAGGCAGAGACTCAGATGTGTCCTCTTTGGACCTTGGGACCTGAATCCAAAGGTAAAAATAGGTGGGGCTCTGTGGAAGAAATTCGACCCTCCAGATCTTCCCCACTAATATAAGAGCTAACGCATGTGTTGAATTTCATCTGTTTTTATCCATAGCAAAGGAAATGGGTTTGGGAGATTCAGAGTCATAATTAACTATTCTTACCACTTTTAGTGTAAAATCTTTTGTCTAAACACGTCGACTCAAGATTTTCCTTTGTCTGGCTTCTTTCAGGTTTTCTTTATTCTGCGCAAGAAACAAGAACAGGTGACTTTTCTGCATGTGTACCATCATGGCACTATGCTGTTCAACTGGTGGTCAGGGGTCAAATATGTGCCTGGAGGACAAGGTACGCTTCTGTAGGTACCTTGTGTTTCAGTGTTTCTTGTGCTGTGGAGATAGCATAAACAGTACAGATGGGCTGACTGGCAAGTAGGAAGCTCACCTATTTCCAAAGGTGTGAAAAACATGTGCATTTCAGTTGATACCATCTGCTCAGCTCTTTGGGCTATTTAGACTGCTATATTCACTGCCTCATCCAAGAATGTGCCAGTCCTTCCTTGTCCAAACAGAAACAATAACATGTTACAGAAGGCTTGTTTATATCCCCACCCAGGTCAGCGTGCTCTCAGTCCCTATTCAGCTGGGCCTGGTGCAGCAGCCCAGGTTCTGGCTCTCCTGGTCTCACTGGGTCCAGCCTAGTCCTCACTCCCTTTCTGGTCTGTATCCAGACTGCTTCTCCTTTTTGCTCCACCAAAGAGAAGCATCTGAAGCTGACACAGAGTATTGTACCACTATAGGTAGGCCCTATACAAGACATTGGGGTATTCCTTTTTGGGAAGCCATTTTGGCTACATGGCCTTGACACCAGAATGGTATGAAACACTTAGGTCAGAAGATCAAGAATTCTCTCCTCTGCCTTTGAAGCTCTTCTCTGTGTCTGAACACTAGATATGGGATGGATATATGCTGAAAGGAGAAGGGAGAATATGACATGCTTCTTAGGCAGAGTTTGGATTGAAGGTTCATGCATAGGGGGGATATGATGTATTTTGAAAGCATCATTGTAGTGGCTGTGAGCTCATCACAGTGTTAGTCTTGAATGGTTTGTGTGTCTTGTTCATCCTGACTTCTTTATTCCTCAGCTTTCTTTATTGGGATGCTAAACTCCTTTGTACACATCTTCATGTATGGCTATTATGCCCTGGCCAGTCTGGGACCACAGATGCACCGTTACCTATGGTGGAAGCGTTACCTAACCATCATGCAGCTGGTAATTAGTTCCATGTGTTCATCTCTGCATTTCCCTGTGTCAGGTGTGATGGCCCCTGCTGTCTGTCTCTGTCCCTTCACTGGCTCAAGTCTTTCTGTTTGCTGCCTATGGAAGTCACCATGTCCTTAGGTGTCCTAGTGTACCACTATGAGAGGTGAAATGGTTGGTGACCTGCTCTGAATGGTACTCGGAAAACTAGCACGAGGCCTTCAGTGACCATATCAACTAATAAGCCCCCACCTTTGTAATGGGAAGGAGAGAGAAAACTTAAAATTAGACTTCTTCCTTTTCTGTTGTATATGGCAGCCTTTTAGCCTCTGGAGCCCTGAGACTGATTTTGAGCTTGATTTTGAGAGTTGTAGGGTGGTAACTTGTGAAAACTTTGGATTCTTGGTAGGGCAGGATATTCAGCAGCCTTCATTCTGTTTCTTCAAAAAGGAAGAGTATGTCTAACTGCAGGCAAACAGAAGTGAGTTAAAGAAAAATATCTGAGTTTTACTCATTCTGTAGAGAATCCCTTTCGATTTTCTTTCTCTCATCTCTGAAGAGGTGACAAATCCTGACAACCCTATGGTTTTTCAAAGATACAGCATAAAAGCAATGTTCCACAGAAGGACAATGATTATAGTTAAGCATGTGGGAGAGTTAATTCCACACAAAGAGAGGTTATGCAAACAAAAAGTATGCAGTTACCAAGGAAGAGCTAGTGTAGATGTAAAATAGTGGTGCACTGAAGGCTGGTCCAGAATTCTTTTACCCTGAATGGCAAAAGCAGAAAAAGAAAGCATTGCATGAAATGAAAAGGTATTTGTAATGCAAAATATAGCACATGAAATCAGTTTTAATTTAACATACTTTCAGTAGGTAGAACTCATTGCTTCAGGGTATTGAGACAGGTGACTTAGTGAAATAAGTACTGCATCCAGCTCTGGAGCCCGCAGCTCAGGAAAGACATGGACCTGTTAGAGCAGGTCCAGAGGAGCCCACAAAAGTGATTAGAGGGGTGGAACACCTCTCCTATGAAGAAAGGCTGAGAGAGTTGGGGTTGTTCAGCCTGGAGAAGAGAAGGCCCTGGGGAGACCTTACTGTGGCCTTTGAATACTTAAAGGAGACTGATGAAAAAGATGGGGACAAACTTTTTAGTAGGGCCTGTTGCGACAGGACAAGGAGTAATGGTTTTACACTAAAAGAGGGTAGATTTAGACTAGATAAAAGGAAGAAAATCTTTACAATGAGGGTGGTAAAACACTGGAACAGGTTGCCCAAAGAGATGGTATATGCCCCATCCCTGGAAACATTCAAGGTCAGGCTGGACGGGGCTCTGAGAAACCAGATCTGGTTGAAGATGTCCCTGCTCATTGCAGGGGGGTTGGACTAGATGACCTTTAAAGGTCCCTACCAATGCAAACTATTCTATGATTCTATGAAAATATAAAAAAAAAGGATAAATGTTTAAATGAGTAAAAGTAGCATCTGTAGTTCTTCTCTGTAAGCTAAAATACAAATCAAAGTCCTTATGGGTATAATAATCTGATTACCTTTGGGGAACAGGAGGAGTCTCCCACCTTTATTTTCCATATTCCAAGATCTCAGTTACTGGCTGGTGGCAGAGAAGTGGCACAAGGGCAGTGGCCTGCTCCTAGGCAGGAGAGGCTGGATTCCAAACCTGGTCCCTGCAGCAGTGGGCAAGCCACTTCGGTGGACACGTGACACCCTTTCGTGTTGGGAAAACACTGTTGGGCTTCAAAGACAACTTTTTCAGGGATGTCAGGAGAGGCAAACAGGTGGTACTCTGGGTTGAGGACACTACTACTATGTTGTGATACTCTTTATGATGGAACAAATGGTCAGTTGGGGTACGTATCATACAGGATCCCTAATCTGGCTGCTTCTTTTTTCCCCCTCTTCCAGTGCCAGTTTGTAGCCATTGCTGCTCATTCTTCCTACAACCTCTTCACAGAATGCCCGTTCCCCGATGGCTTCAACATTGCAGTCTTCCTCTACAGTCTCAGCCTCATTGCTCTCTTCCTACACTTCTACTATCGGACCTACACTAGGGGAAAGCAAGAGAAGCTAACTTAAAGAAAATCAAAGAGGAGAGTGAGCACAGTCTGATGAACTTGCACATTCTCTGCTTCTTCTAACATGATTGCATGAAGAAAATGTATTTGGGGAGCCTGTGCGAGGCTCGTGTGCAGACTCATGGTTGCCTTCAAATATCTCAAGTTAGGAAGAAAAAAAGAATGACATAAATTTAGAGATTAAGGTATTGAGGAGCACACTTAAGTGAAACTGATGCAAAGCCAAGCCAAGTAGTCATCAACATAGCAGCCTTTGTGAAATTAGCACCGGAAGAGCTCCTCCTTCCCTTCCATCTGTTAGCTCAGTTTGCAAGGTCCAGCATCCAACCATGACTCCTTGGCTCATTTCTTAGGCTACAGAGGGTTTCTTTGCATTCATAAGCCTATCTCAGCTTACCATTCCAGATCAGGCAGGGTCAGGTGCCTCCAGCCTTGAAAGCAGTGTCCAGGTAACAGCAGCAACCACGAACTCACTGGGACTGCACGATGCACTCACCTGTACACTGCATCCCAGCCTTTCCTATTAAGGAAGCCCCCACCAGGACTGGGGTGAATTACAGCTATATGACCCTGATGGTTTAACTTTATATTAGCATAAGCATGATGGAAATTGGACATTACATTGTCCAGCTGGACAGGTGTCTCTGTTCCTTCACTGTTCTGGAGCTAAAGAAGGCATTATTAGCACTTTCATCCTAAGTAAGAAACTAATGCAGTACGAATCATCATGTACCATTTTCAGGAATGCTTATTTGTCTTTGGTTGCTCTTATAACCATAAAGAACTTTTAATGCATGAAGACTACTTGGCATTGCTCCTTATAGATGCCATATTTTTTATTAGAAAGAATAAAGTTCCCCATTAATAACTTTTTTCCTCCAGTTTGTTGTTGTTGTTGTTGTTATTACTATTATAATTTTAAAATTTTACTTCTCATCAGCGATAAAAAGTTTTGCACCACCATAAGCAACCATCTCCACTATGAATTCATACGAGTATTAATACAAAACATATAAAGTCAATTCATTGGCTAGTGCAAAGCTGCATAGCTCCACTGACTTTATCATATCACTTATTGGCTCCTTTTTTGCTCCTAAATCTATTACAACTAGAATTTGGCACTCAGATTCATCTGCAGACAGTTAAATACTGTTAAAGTTTTGATCTGGTAGTGCTTTGAAAATCTGAAATTCAGATTTTAAACTACAAAGTGGTATTTATTTATTGCATCCTGCTTTGTTGATTAAAACAAGTATTACGGAGCAGTGATTTTTTCACAGTTGAAACACAAAGCTCTTGAAGGAGAGGATTAGAATTAGTAACATGGTGCATTGCCATTGCCAAGCCAAATTCACCTCAAATGTAAAGAAGTCAAACTCCTCTGGGAATGTCAGAGGATTAGATCCTAGCCCAAACCTAGCAAATGGCTGTACACAAAAAAATTGTATGCTCTCCACCAACTTGTAGCTTAGTGCTAAGCAAAATAAATGCAACTTGTTCATCATAGGTCTGTTCAGATTCCAAACCTTTTTTTAGCTACTACATGCACATGTATAAGATAAAACAGTATTCTTCCATTCTTTGCCCTCCTCGCCTTCACACGCATATACAAAGGATTTGTTTACATTACTGCAATGATACGTTATAAACGTCATTCCATTGATTTGAGTAATCTTTCTTCTGATTTTCACTGGTGAGCACGAAAAGCAAAGCAGGGCTTATTTCACATCTATGTCCTAGCTGGTTTTCTTCCCACCAAATATTTCTCCACACTACTTACTATATAAATTGTACTGCTTTTGCATACTAGAATGACACTTTTGTTAGAGCTTTAAATAATAAACCTCTGGGTGGGTCCTCCATTCTTCCCTTTGCTTGGTAAAGCAGGAAAAAAATCTGCTGAGTATCTAACATACTGTATTCATGTTGAGAGTTTCCCCAGAGGCCTCTCCAGCATTGAAGACCTAGTGCAAGTAAAGCTGTTTCGTTACTCCTGTCCACTTAATGATTCACTTATGGCCCTATCCTGCTTAAACCATCAGTACATTTGGCCCCCTAGTTCCATGGTAAAGCATACCTTCCTGCAGCTGCTTACAAAGAAATATAATGAATTTAGCTATTTTCCTATATGTGAGGGGATCATGAGTAGGTCTCAACCTCAGTTTCCCCTCACATAAGCTTTTTCAGATTGTAGTCACTAATTTCAAGGGCTTTACTAATAATTTTATACCAGAGTAAGCATCACATATTTTGATTTTGCTTGCTTCATTCATGGCTGCTTAAAATTAGAAATGAGCAGGAAATTTGGATGAGTTTAGTCAATGTTTTTGCAAATCCACTCCTTTTTAAAATATATAAATTTGTAAACATGTCATTTAGCTTTTTTTAAGCAACCTGTGCGGCTTAATTTGTGTCTGTGTGTGACCGAGCTTACTGCAGTGGATTCTGACTGTGACTAGCCACATAGCTAGTAACAAAATACAAAAGTATCAGTTTGCCACCTGACAACTTGTAGTAAGTGACTGGTCACCTAAATCACATGCCACTGTAACTATTTGTCCTAGACATGCAACCTTTGATCTGCCTATTCCTGTCCATATTTCTCACAGGCTGAGTGGCCTGATCTTGCACTTTTGAAATGGTAAGAACTTTTTGTCAGCATGACTTCAATGGCCATAGGATGAAAATGAAGCATTTTCAGTTGGGTGATAAGGAGGGATCAAGTTTGCTCAGAAACCCCATGCTTTGCATACAGAACTAGATATTAGTATGGAATACAGCCATTACAAAAGCATCAATGCAAACAAAATTCACTTGTGAGAGTATTTGCACTAGCAGTGAAAATAAAATTGCACAGGTATAGCCAAGTGTCTTTGCAGGTCTTGATTCTTTGCTCCCTCAGATTGCACTCATTTGTCTTCATTCTTCTGTTTTAAATTGGGTTATCACAGTTGGTACTGTCCACTTGGGGCATCCCATTGCGACAAGAGTTAAAACCTGAGAGCTGAGGTACACGCTCCTGGAATTTAAAAGCGAATAAAGGCACAGAATGAGATTTCCCTAGAGTTAAAGATTACACCACAATAATGCGCTGTAAGTCAACAGGGCTGGAAATTATAAATTGCAAGTTTGGATGATTCATGCTGTCTGGCAGAGTCCAAAGCTTTGAGAGTGAATTGAAAATATCCTGTCACAGCTGGATTTCTAAAAACCTCTGGGCCAAATGCTGATTCCACCAATATCAATGACAAAGCCTGCAGATTTCACTGGAAACAAGATGGCACAGCTGGGTGAAAAACAATGCACTCAGCTACATGGCCTGGTTTGTGTGTGAGCAGACTGGAGTGTTATTCAAGCTCAACAGATGACTTTTAAGGGCACAGTTGTGTGCAAGTCTCCCCCTTATAAAATGTGGGTCATTATACGTTCTTAGAGCAGTTTACATTCACAAGATATAAACCATAATGTAAGTAGTCTGTTTAAATGAATAAGCTTGATATCTGGTAGTGCTCAGCATCTTTCCTACTGTTCAAGTCAATGTAAATTATGGATGTTCTGATCAAATTACTTTTGAATTAACCAGACCATTTACTCAATGCTTACTTTCTCTCTGAAGATAAATGAGAGGGATTCTCATTTTAATCAAAACAAAATACAGAAAAGAAAATCAATTACTATTTAATGTTCTTTCCATCACTCTGTGATGGAAAGTTTCCAGAGGAACTTTGGCTTAAAATTAAAAAAAACAACACAAAATGCAGGAATATGGTTGCACTTTAAGTATTGGATTTTTTTTTTGCACTATCAGAAAATACGGCAGTGTGTGGCTTTTAAAAAAGGCAGGAATTACTCTAAATGATTAGTTAAGGAAAACCGGGATACAGTAGATTGCTTTGTAAAATAAATAAAAATGTTGATACAGATGTAAAACACCTCCAAGCCAAATGTTAAAAAAGATCAGCCAGCCCTATAAATAGAACAGTGTGAATTTGCTGAATTCATTAATGAATAACTTCATGGATTAGGCCTTGATAGATGGAGTGCTCACATCCAGATGTTTACTGTGATTTGTCAATGGCCTTGTACTTAATCCTCCTGAACAGGAAATAAGAGTCTTTTCTCTGGGGTCTCCCTTGAGGACTGTGGCAGTCTCTTTCTCTGGCCTGAATCATCTCAACACAGGATCAGGCTGCTGGGGAATTAACTAAGTAGACGAGGCACAGATTTGCCTTTAACCCTTTCCATTTCTTCTTGGCTTCAGATGGTTTCCTCACCATCTGCCATGATGGGAATGCTATTTAGTCAACACATGGCAAAGAAAAAAAGTCACCCATGTCGTCCCATGAGGCAGATTTGTGGGGTCCCTGTCCCCACAAAATGTGTCAAAGCAGGCATGTCTAGTCCCACCACCACTGAGGGGGAGGGCTGTGGGAGGATTAAGCCTCTAGAGGCTGGTGTATGTCTCTCCACATCTCAGCATCATACTTTTCTTTTGGTGAGGCTGAAGCTCCACAGCCACTGTCGATGAGAGGGATGGCCCAAGAGGGAGTATTTGTGAAAAGACTGGATGTCCCCAAGGTGTCCTTAGTCAGGTATAGCAGAGCATGTGTAGTTTGTGTGTACGTGTGTGTGTGTATCGGTAGATGAATGCAGCCTCTGCCGACTACCTCCATTTCTCCTTTCTCAGCACGAGACCACCACATGGGATAGGTCACTCATTTGACCGTGTGGGAGCATCCCACTGAATGACAGCTCCCAGCAGCCACACCGCTGCCACTCCTGCTATGTAATGGTGTGTATTGGGTGCTGCTCATCAGCCCACGGCGGCTTGGATCAGCCAGTTGCATCTGTCCCAGCACCCAAGAGCAGGGGGAGGCCAGTGCAAAGCTGAAAATGCAGGAGAAGACAGGGGGCAGTTACAGAAGTCTTATATGTGGTGCATGTGATTACACAGGTCTGAGCATAGGCATGTATTATTCATGTCCCCGGCATGATGGCTGTATAGGGAATAAGGATATGATCCTTCTTTTCTCCCCATGGAAGTGTTGGTAAGATAGTGTTGGGGATGCAGACCTGCCTTTAGGTAAAAGAGAGAATCTCTAGCTTGGACGGTGTTTCTTCTTCTGCAAAGCTTGTTTGAGCCTTTCATAGGTGCTAGCTGGTAAAGTGGGGAATCTTTAAAGAATCACATTTAGGCAGCCCCTTGATGCTGCCTACCCAGGGGAGTCCCATTTACTAGCCACCTGTCCAGCCTCAGGAGAAAACCTGCAAATGATGCTGCAGGATAAGCCACTAATGGTGCTGTGTGGACCAGATGGGGGAAAAAAACCAACATCCCAGTCACAGGGGATGACAAAAGGCATTATAACTGGATTAGAAGAACTGAGTGGCAGTGGGAGCTGGAGAGAATGGTAAGTTTTGGTGTGGATGTGCTGGAGTGTATGGGACTCATTGTGTGTGTGCATGTGCTCAGGGTAGAAAATACTTTTTGCTGAATCAAAAATATGGGGAAAAATAAATTGTCAGGGAGTGCCTGGTTAAAACATTTGTAGCACATCTCAGCACTTGGTATGTCCCACTATTCTGCATGTCACCCTTTCTCTCCAGTACCTTGGCTTTCTGCTGGAAGAACTGCTCTTCAAGAAAGTGTTCAAAGTCTTTTCAACACACTCAAAAAATTAAGGATGCTAAATAAGAATTGCCCTTTAAAATTCCCTGCTTGGAGTAGATGTTTCTTCCCCTTTGACATAATCCTCCCACTTTCTCTTCACCCCTTTCTCCCCTCTTCCTTTGTACCCACATATACAGATATCATACTAGATTCTCAGAATTGTTAAAGCTGCAAAGAAAGTAGTTATATTCTACTTGAACGCTATACAGAGCAGCTGTATTTTCCTGCTATAACAATTAATAATGCACATTTTCTTCATAGGGTTTTCAGTGAAGCTTTCAGCAAGATAAACGTGGGCAAGTCTGTCTTTTTCTCTGCACTTTAGCATAATCCCATCTGCCTGCAAATTCAGGATATGAAAACTGCAACACAACATGTAGAAGGGCTAGAAACTTGGGGTTTAGTCAAGGGAGAATTTAAATTCAGCATAATCTCTTCCAGGCATCAGAGAAGTGCTGCTCCCAGTTGTTGATGAAGGAACAGCAGAATGGATGAAACTGTCTGACAGGCAGCAAGTTTACTAGCGCTCCCTGCGCTTTCTTCCATTCTGCACGGTGCCCACCATCAGCCCCCCTGGGCTGTGTCCCCAGAATGCTGTCTACTGCAGTCCTGAGCATAGAATCATAGAATTGTTTAGGTTGGAAAAGATCTTTGAGATCATCAAGCCCAACCGTTAACCCAGCACTGCCAAGCTCACCACTAAGCCATGTCCCTAAGCACCACACCTACCCGTCTTTTAAATACCTCCAGGGATGGGGACTCAACCACTTCCCTGGGCAGCCTGTTCCAGTGCCTAGGTATATAGATATCTATCTCTATCTCTATATATATAGATAGCCACGTGCCACCGACCACCCTTTCGGTGAAGAAGTTTTTCCTAATACCCAAACTAAACCTCCCCTGGCGCAGCTTGAGGCCATTTCCTCTTGTCCTGTCGCTTGTTAGTAAGGAGAAGAGACCGGCCCCCACCTCGCTGCAGCCTCCTTTCAGGGAGTTGTACAGAGCAATAAGGTCTCCCCTCAGCTTCCTCTTCTCCAGGCTAAACAACCCCAGTTCCCTCAGCTGCTCCTCATAAGACTTGTCCTCCAGACCCTTCACCAGCTTTGTTGCCCTTCTCTGGACACGCTCCAGCACCTCAATGTCCTTCTTGTAGTGAGGGGCCCAAAACTGAACACAGTACTGCTTACTGCACAGGGGAATTTTTGAAAGTGCCTCCAGGAGTGGGAACTGAAGTGTAGGAACAGGGTTGAGAATGGATGTGGGTTTTTTTATGAGGGGTGCTTTTGAAAGAGTGTGGGATATCTGTGATGGTTAACATGCGTACGTCCCTCTAGAGGGCTGGGGTTTGTTCTCGGAGCCTGTGGGGACTCGTCTAATGCAATGACAGGTCACAGAAATGCAGGGTGGTTGCAAGTGAAGGCTAAATGTAACCCTTGTGGGAGGAGGTCCCTGGAAGTGGGGTCTGCAGATGGGGAGAAGGGTGAAGATTTTCAAACACTGCAGGAACAGCAAGCTGAATGAAAAAAGTACAGAGGTGAGAGAACAGGTACAGGTGCTGGCAACCCATCTGTTTTGTGTTGTGTGACTGGTTATAATCTTATGCAGATGGAAGCACAGTTGACTGTCTGTGGATGCCTGTGACTGGCCCTGTGAAAGGGACATATTCACTGAGCAGACTCCAAAGGTGTTTGTTGTGATAGCCAGGTGCCACAGTTCCTGGAGTGCAAATTATTAATTTTGACTGGCATTGCCTCCAGGAGATCTATATGAATGTGTCTAGAGATGTTTGCTCTTGAAATAAATGATTGTTCCTGAGCCAAGGTTTGGAGGGAGAATATCCTGCATCAGAGGAGCTGACAGAGCTGGAAAAGACAGACTAATTTTCCAGCGTGCAAGCCCTTCCTCTGGTTATAATCTCTGACATGCATTGATAACAGATCAGCCATTATGTGTTGGGGTGCTCAGGTGTGCCTGTATTTATTGCAGAGTTTGCTAGTCCCAAAGGGTATTATACTACATTTTGCAGGTTTGATATATTATTCTGTTAAATGACTGCTCCTGTAAATCAAAGGACCATTATTTTCAAAGGGCTGCTCCAGAAAACTTATTGGTAATTTTGCTTCTAGGAATTACTTATGTGAGTAAAGTGGTCCTTTACTTCACCAGCACAGTGATTCTGTGCTCAGTTCTCAGAGGTAAATTACAGAACATGACCATGTCATGGGCAAATCATCACTTATAGCAACCATTTAATGTAATTATGGTTTTCTATTTTGGTGCTGTTTTTAATATCTTCGGGCATATTTCATACACAGGGGTAATGTTTTAAATTAAGTGAAAACCCACTAATCCCACTGAATCTAGGTAAACTATTCGCTGGAGCTATGCGTACTACCACAAGGATTCAGTAAAAATGTCACTGTAGTAATGCCAACTGGAAGGCAAAATGTTTTTTAACTTAATATTTTCTATACTTGATTTTGTTAGAAACCCAGAAACTCCACAAGAGTGGAGTGGTATATATACCATTTAACTCTACATACATATATGTATACATATTTAGTATATTCCCCTGTAGACTTGGAATAGAATACATGAGCTCACAGTTTGAATATAGAAAATAAGATCCTAGCATTGATTGCATTACTGAACTGTAATTGAAGTCATTGTGTAAAGCTGCTTCAATTCATTTTCTCTAATAAAATGTGCATCTACTGAAATGTATCAGCCTTGAATGTGGGTTTAAGAATGCATCAAAAGGAAAGTACGGTCCTGGTTTGCAAATGCTGACATGAAGGTAGCCTGGTAGAAATGTTGTCTGCTGGCTTTGGAAGCACCTTTTGGAGCTGCAGCAATTCCATGATAAGCTGGGGGGAGGAGGGGGGAGAGCAAAGCGAAAAACAAGTACCCAATGCCTGCCTTTGTTCTCATTACGCGGGGGGGGGGGACGGGTGACGGGGGGGGGACGGGGACACCAAGAGGCGCCAGGAATCCCCAGGGCCTTCGGTGATGATTTTCATTATAGGTGAGTGGGGGTTTACAGCCAGAGCCCTCCCTGCGCGCAATCCTTTTAGCGAGTAATCCACGCGTGGGGGCCGCACAGTAATCCCCTGCTGCGGCGGCAGGCGGCGGGGGCGGGGGTTGCGCGGCGGCCGGCGGGCTGGGGAGCGGGCGGGGCCCCTGCCCCCCTGCCCGGGCACAGGTGCTCCCGCGGCCCCGCCACCCCCCGTGCCCGGCTTCCCCGTGTCCCGGAGCGGCCCCCGCCGCGAAGCCCTCCGCCCCCCCCGCTCCCGGCGCGGCGGTCCGGCGGCACCTGTGGGCATCGGCAGCGGCCGCCCCGCCGGGTGCCGTCGCGCTCCCGAGGGGTGAGATGCGCTGCCCGGAGCGTGTCCCTGCCCCGGGGCGGGGGGGATGCGGCATCCCCCTGCCCGGGGGAGGCCGCCGCTGCCTGCAGGGGGGCGCGGAGGAGAAGGGATCCTTTTTGACGTCAAGTGACCATAATATAATGATCGCTCGTTCATATCCGGGTCCCCCGGCGGCTCCCCTGGGCCGCGCTCGGCCGTGCGCCGCCGCGCAGTGAGGCGGAGGTGGGCAGGGCAGGGCAGGGCAGGGCAAGGCGGCCGCCCGCCCGGAGGTGGCCGGCGGCGGCGGCGGCAGCGGCGGGGGGGCGGCGAGCGCAGCATGCCCGCCGCCTCACACACGCCTGCCTCCTACCGCCGCTTCCCATGGAGATCGCGCTGGTGACTCTGGAGAACGGCGGCGCCACGGCCATCGCGGGCGGCGAGGATGCCGCGGCCGGCGGCAGCAGCGGCGGCGGCGGCGGCGGCACCGCCCGGGCCCGGCGGAGGGGCGACTTGCTCCACATCGCCGGCTCCGCCGCCGCCGCGCCGCGGCTGAGCGAGGGCAAGGAGGGCGCCCCGCCGCCTCCGCCGCCGCCTCCGCCGCCGCCTCTGCCGCCGCCGGTGGACGAGGAGCGGGAGCGGCCTCCGCCGGTCCCCCGGGGAGGCGGCGGGAGGCGCCGCAGCGGCAGCGCGGGCAGCCCCAACGGCCAGGCGGCGGCGCGCGGAGCCCCCCCGCCGCCCCAATCGCCGCCCCAACCGCCGCCCCGCGCCCGGCGCTCCGGTGCGGCGGTGGAGATGGGTCCCCCGGAGGAAGGGGGGCACCGCCGGGGCATGGCCATGGCAGCGGCGGGCGAGGAGGAGGAGGAGGCCGCGGCGGCGAACCGGGGGGTCATGCACCACCAGCGGGTGCTGATCAACATCTCGGGGCTGCGCTTCGAGACCCAGTTGGGCACCCTCAACCAGTTCCCCGACACGCTGCTGGGAGACCCGGATAAGCGCATGCGCTACTTCGACCCGCTCCGCAACGAGTACTTCTTCGACCGGAACCGGCCCAGCTTCGATGGGATCCTCTACTTCTACCAGTCTGGGGGCAAGCTCCGCCGGCCCGTCAACGTCTCCATTGATGTCTTCGCTGATGAGATCCGCTTCTACCAGCTGGGTGAGGAGGCCATGGAGCGCTTCCGGGAGGATGAGGGCTTCATCAAAGAGGAGGAGAAGCCCCTGCCACGCAATGAGTTCCAGCGCCAGGTCTGGCTCATCTTTGAGTACCCCGAGAGCTCTGGCTCGGCCCGGGCCATTGCCATCGTCTCCGTGCTGGTCATCCTTATCTCCATCATCACCTTCTGCCTGGAGACCCTGCCGGAATTCAGGGACGAGAGGGAGATGCCTGTGCCCCTGCCCCCACAAAGTGGAGGTTTGAATGGCACGACTGGGGACTCCCCACCCATGCAGCCACCCAGTAGCCTCTCTGACCCCTTCTTCATCATCGAGACCACCTGCGTGATCTGGTTCACCTTTGAGCTCCTCGTCCGCTTCTTTGCCTGCCCCAGCAAGCCCGAGTTCTCCCGCAACATCATGAACATCATCGACATTGTGGCCATCATCCCGTACTTCATCACCCTGGGCACCGAGCTGGCCCATGAGCAGCAGCAGCCCGGGGCTGGCAGTAGCAATGGGGGTGGGGGCCAGCAGCAAGCCATGTCCCTGGCCATCCTCAGAGTTATTCGCCTGGTCAGAGTCTTCAGGATCTTCAAGCTCTCCAGGCACTCCAAGGGTCTGCAGATCTTGGGACAGACTTTGAAAGCCAGCATGAGGGAGCTGGGCCTCCTCATCTTCTTCCTTTTTATTGGGGTGATCCTCTTCTCCAGTGCTGTCTACTTTGCTGAGGCCGATGACCCGGAGTCTCATTTCTCCAGCATCCCTGATGCTTTCTGGTGGGCAGTGGTAACCATGACCACTGTGGGCTATGGGGATATGCGACCTGTCACCGTGGGGGGCAAGATTGTGGGTTCCTTGTGTGCCATCGCAGGTGTGCTCACCATTGCCCTCCCTGTCCCTGTCATTGTGTCCAACTTCAATTACTTCTACCACCGAGAGACTGATCATGAAGAGCAAGCTATTCTCAAAGATGAACACAGTAGTGCTCAGGGCAGCACAGCGGGGGGAGAGGCAAAGAGAAGATCCAGTAGAAACTCTCTGAACAAATCTGTTGTGCACTTGGAAAACAGTGAGGGGTTCAATAATGGCACCAGCTCCTTAGAGAAAACCAATATCAAAGCGAAAAGTAACGTAGATCTCAGAAAATCCCTCTATGCTCTCTGTCTGGACACCAATAGGGAAACAGACCTGTAAGGAGAGGAGAGAGTTAGAGTTCAGAGATGCCGAAGGATTTGCTGGTGTCAGAAACTTGCTACTATGATTATTCTTTCGGTACCAATTAGTTTTTTAAATCAGGCTATATTTTATAAATTGATCACTGTCTTGAGTAGTCCTTCAGGAATACATGTTTTTATGTTCTTTTTCCATGACACAAAGGGTCACCTATTTTTAAAGTAGACTAAGAATAAGCTACGCTCCATGATGCGGGAGCTGGTAAATTATGACAGTGCAAAATCTAATTTCTAGAAACTTATTTTAGCAAATGGTGGTTGGTTTTAAATGGGTCATTTGTAACCAATTCAGTTTCTCCAAGTTTAGTATTAAAGAGTTGGGGGATGTGTGTGTGGAAAATGAATGGATTGGGGGGGGGGCAGGAGGTTGAGGTTTTTTGTACTGTAGTTTCAAACTGAAATTATTCCAATATATTTTATATCTGTATAACTGTATTTATGGTTGAAAGGGGATTTCTTATTCCTGTGAAATACGACATTGTTAAAGCACTAGGAACATTAGCAGATCAGCACTTTCAGAGTTTTCCACTTGTGATCAGTACAGATCTGGTTATCTAGTATGTGAAGTGAATTTGGTGCTTTTAACCCTATAGCAGAAAACTTCTGTCATTGATATGTGCGTTTCTTGTGAGCCTTAAATTATTAAATATTGTAGATATACTTCTTTATAAATAATTTTATTAATTATCTTACTGGTTCAGAATTTCTAAATAATTCAGTCCTGTGCTTACTGTCCCCACTCAAAAAAATGTATGTATGTGCAGCTTTTTTTTTTTTTTTTTTGTAGTTTTACAGTTTTATACCTTTGTTATATTTTTGAGACAGAAAGAAAAAAATTGTCTGCTGTTACTGGTTTTGATCCAAGTGCACAACAGATCAAAAACATGAGGGAGTGGATAGATAGAAGAAGAAAGGAAAGTATGAGTGCAATATCTGCAAAACTATTTTCATTGTACACTCCAGATTACTTTGGCATGTGTATCAGTCACCTTTATGTATCCATACCATTTGTGTACACAGTTCACTGTTTTTAATTGTCATAGACTGGAAACAGATGGCACTTAAAGAGTCTAACATGGCATGCCGTGCTACTTAAATAACCATTGCGTGGCTTATATCTTGGACTCAGATGGAAAGCATCACCTTTCATCAAAACACATCCTTGTTTTATTTCCAAACAAAACCTTCTCAGTGCTGTGGATTTTACAGTTAAGATGTTGTTGAAAGACGAATGACACATTATCTTCATCGTGATAACACAGCACTGTACAGCTTACTAGTGAAGACTTACACAAGGTTGCTTCTTTACTTTAAATCAAAGAGCTGTGTTACCATTTTTCTTGCAAAGGACATCTCTGTTTTCCCCTCAAACTTCTGTTGAATTGCTGAAGGATGTTTCATGCCTTTACCACATACAGTGGCACAGCAAGACTAGCAGAAAGAGAAGTCTTGATTGTCAGCGCTCAAGGTTTGTTTCTAACAAATTTTCTAATACAAATAAGTACTAAATCAGGATTATAATTTGTGCAAGTACCTCAGATATATGTACTGTGATAAATTCAAATCAGCTTAGCAAAACAGTGCTTTGACATTCTTTCATCCAGACACAAATTCTGCTTATCCCTCCCTTACCATGCTGTTTAATGATAATGGCCAAATGCATGATGGTTTTCCTTTCCTCTTCAGTAAAACAGGCATGGCAAGTGCCAAGCAAGTAGTATTTTTCATGTTTGGTATAAAGAACTGTCACACAGGGCATAGCCTAAAATCCAGGGGTGAGGGGGAAGGAGGTTGAATCTGATTGTGTTAGGTTAACGGTTGGACTTAATGATCTTAAGGGTCTTTTCCAACCTTAACGATTCTATGATTCTATGATAGTAGAGAGCAAGATCTTTCACATTAATTTTAGGTGTTGGTTTCTTGGTTGGTTTGCTTGTTTATTTAGATGGGGAATGATGATGTAGTATGCTGAGAAACTCTGCAACAAAACTGGCAGACAACGTGCCCAGTCCAGCTGCACTCCAGACACAGGCAGATCTCCTGTTTGCTTTAGTGAGAGTTTTTGCATGCAGGTAAAGTGCAGAATTAGCCCTTTGGTGAGACTGAATCTAAAATGAAACAGAATTGGTATAATTGCCTGTTGCATGTGCTGAGATCTAGATCGTTGATGGACTTACAGTGAAGCTTTTTGCTGAGGCAAATAGTTTGACTTACTTTCAGTGATTAAATCCATGTCACTCACCTGAATAAGTACCAAACAATGCAGTGGGTCTTTCAGGATCAAATTTTGGTTGTGTCTTCCTCTAATTACTACCTCCACCTTCCTGACCACTTTTTTCTTCCATAGTTTGCTCTTCCAATTGCACATTGTGCTGAATTAGACTGTCAGCTCCTCAGAGCAGGGGCAACGTGTATATGCAGTCCTTTGTTTAACAGTGGAACCCTGCTTATGGCCAGGGCTTCGGGATATTAATGTCCTGGATTACATAGCAGTAATTCTTGCAATTAGTGGAGTAACACCGGTGTAAAAATGATGTAGGTGAAAGCAGATCCGGGCTATGGGGAGTGGGTTGAGCTGATCTTGAAAGCCCATTGCTGATGGGAAGGGAAGGCCTTGTCTTCTTCCTTTTCAGTCTTCTTGCTCCCATTGTTGTTGCTTACCCCAGACTGGTTCTGTCCTTGTGCAAGTACATGTGCAAGTGCTGCCTTCTCTTCCACGAGCTGCTTGAGCTCACTAATCTGGCAGAAAATCCAATGCAGCAACAAAAAGTAGATCTTTTTCTGTCAAATTAGTGAGTTGGAAAGCGAGTGCCAAAGCCAGTCAAGGAAGGGAAGGGGAAGGTCAGTGGTGCGGGGAAGTGAGGAAGCAGGGAGGAGTGAAATCCTCACCCTTCCGTGGCAGTGAACTGTTAGGTTATCACAACTGCTTGTTGAACTTTGCTTAATGTTGGCAGAGATACCAGAGGACTTGGTCTTGCAAAGTGCTAGGGGCCTTTAACTTCCCAGTGGAGCCAGTCTGCAAAATTCAGCTCTGCATTCCAGCATATGTGCCCTGCTATAACTGAGAGTAGAATATGTCCCAGTCAAGATCAAGCTCTATGAGAGCAAAATACCCTGATTGCTGCACAGGGTTCTGTGCAAGCTTGTCAAATCATTCCTTGACCTTCAGTTTGAACATGCTGTGTTTTTCCATAATAAAAAAAAAGAGCTTTCCAATAAAAAGAAAACCAATTATTCTCAAAATATTGTTGAAAATATTTGTTTGGCTTGGCTTTCTAAACAGTTGTCAGGCACAGTTCAGGCAAACTCGGCTTTGACACCTTCTTTACAAGGATGCATAATTTCTATTGGCTTATAAGGCAGTAAAGGATTTGCTTTCTAATGAGAGAGGTTGCTGCCAGACACTGAGTAATACGACCAGAAACATGATTAGATCACAATTCAGCAAAGCACTTAGCATGGGCTCAGCTTTAAGCACATGCTTAAGTAAAGGACTGTTCAGCAGGTATTTTAGATATTTTAGATACACTGATCTTTGAGATTGTTGCTTAAAGATGAGCTACCTCAGAGCCATCAGTTCCCATTGGACTTTGGTGCAAATATTTAGGTACGTGGTACAGTTTGTGAGCTTGAAAACACGTGGTGCTGCAGGACACTGTAATCAGAACACCAGATTCTTACTACTGAAAGAGTGCCTATTCCTGCAGCCACTACTCATCAGAGTAGTTTTCTTGACATAATCAGTTGGAAAGTGAGTACCAGGATTGTCTGCATGAAGAATTGCAACTTTGGCCAGGATGAGAGTGTAATTGCACTTTCCAGCAGTGAGAACCTGCTTTTGCTGTAATTGATTTTGATGTCAAGAAGCTTCATTGAGTTCAGTAGGCAGCGTGTATCTGTGCCTGGGATACAAACACTGCAGGAGCCTCGTAACATGCCGATGCAAATTCCTGCCGCAAAAGAATACGAGAGTAAGAGAGAGCCAAATCACTCTCAGAAAGCTCCTGTAAATGTGAAACAGGAAGAGAGTTTAGGCTACGTATGCCAATTCTAGGCTCATTACAAGAAGGAAATCCGTCCAAAACATTATTGATTTTATGTTAGCTGACCTGGAATGAAAAGCAAGCTGAATAAAACCTCTTTGAAATATCAAAAGCCACAAGATATCAGAGCTTAATGAATAGAAAATCATTGCAAACATTAAAAAAAACCCCGAAACCAACACTTTTTTGTAAACTCTTTTGACTAGGAGCTACATCACGGAAGATTTCTCACTCCCCACATGCCTATATGCCATAGTTATTAATGGCTTGTCATTTTGTGTGGGACAGTATGTACTGAAATGCATTCCTCTTCCATTCTTCCATTGTGGGGATGCTGAAGTGAATATTCTTTTGGGTCACCAGTAACATAAGTTTAGTTTGCTTAGCCTGGCCCCAAGGGGAGTCTACGTTCCCATTTTACTTTTCCATCATTCTAAAAAATGATAAAACAGTAACTAGCAGTTACATAACACCATTCATCTCCTAGCGCTTTATGAACAATAGTACAATGATCTTCTATATACAAACATGGTAAACAAAAGGCTGTGGAAGGGAAGACCGAGCCTTTCAAAGGGGGAGAGGGCTAGCAGAGGTACAAAAATGAGTGGGCTTGGCTGGACTGGGACATCTAAAATGTGAGATCTTGGGGAGGGAGAGAAGGGAGGAGAGAGATTCACCCTGTGGTCTCCTTTCTGGTCTCTTGCATGGCTCTTGGTGGCTCTGCAGGCAAGGGCTGTATGCCAGCATCTGTGCACTGTGACCCATCTGGTGGGGTCACTGAACACAGAGAGAGAGTTAATGCTGCTTTGAGCAGCACGAACAAATCCCTCTTTTGTGTGCTCTTTTTATTTGGATTCTGTAAGGAGAAAATGACACTTCTGCTGGCTGTTCCCTGGCCTCTTGTGCTGCAAACACCACTCTTCTGGTGGTGGTGGTGATGGAGGCTCTTGATTCACAGCACACTGAGCACTGCTCTGAAGTAGCTTCCCTTCTCCATGCACTGCCGTTCACCTCTAATTAGGTAATAAAGCAAATATCAGTGCACTTTCAGTCTCACGGAAGATATATATGTGCACAAAAAGCCTTACTCTTCTGAAACATATCAGTGAAGCTAGTTCTGAGGTAAAACAGGGAGACTATTTAGTGGCACACAACAATGCTACTTAGCCGTAGTGAGGAATGTAGCTACCTAGCTGAGATCCGTTCAGGTCATTTGGCAAGATGTCATGACCAGTAGTGACATTTGACAAGGGTCTGCAGGCAGATTGCTGCCACGCTTAGGGTATAATGAAAGGAGGACTTTAAAGACCTAATCAAGACTTTGGCCTTGCTACTTGGCCAGTGATGGGATAGGTATGTTGTATGGCAGTCAGTGTGTTGGAGAGACCTTGCTAATAATGAGGTTATTCCTGTTCAGGACAGAGGGGCAGCAAGAAAATGGTGACCTAAAGCTTTAACAGCATCTGCCTGCCTTTGGTGCAGCTTTAGCCTGTCATTGTGTGACCATCGGTTTCACTAACCTCCCTCTGTAAGCTAACTTAGCTACAAACATTTAAAAAATGAAATAGAAAAGGTCTTTATAATAATACAGCCTATAAACAATCAAAATCATTGTTCCAAAATCATTCTGACAAGGCTTATGTAATAGTCAGCACCACAAAATATTTTTTAGAACATGCCGTTTAATGTATTTGTAGCTTTTGTAAGTTTTTTTTTTTTGCCACTTTCTTGCTGTTTGCATTAGCTTCTCCCCAGTTCTCCTTGTCAGCTTGTTAAATTTTTGTTGCTCTTGCCTTAATTTTGGACCTAAGGGTGCCAATACTCTTCAGTGAATCTCGGTCATGCTGTTTGATGTCACAGTGTCAACTCATAGTATGAATAAACACAGTAACTCTCCAGTAATACTCCAGTAACTGTGGATCTATTGGACAGAACAAGCCCCATATTTGTATGATGAAACATTGTGAAAAATGTGGGTATGGTATTAAAATCATATGAAAGAAGCAGCTTTATGTTAATTGGAATAGGAAAAAAGTAAACCTCATAACAATATGACTAAAGAATTAATTGGAATTAGAAGTTGCAAAGATAAATATCAACTTGTTTAAAGAAAAACAGCAGCATTCATACACAAGTAGTGTATATATGGTAGTGCTTTCTTGCTTCTGTAATCTAGTAATGTAGTGTCCTTATTTGATATTTTTTGATTCCCGGGTATTTGTACTGTATTTTTACCAGGGCTGAAAAAGATGAAACCAGAGACAGATCCAGAGCTGTTGTGAACCAGTGCCTTGAAGATGGCTTGTTTACCTGGAAGCATTTTTTTTTCTTCTTTTCTCAGTAATACCAATTGATGCAATAAAAGCTCTTTTCTCTCTTCATAAGTACTGCAAGTAAGCATGTTTGTATAGTTAGCATAGCTTTGTTGAAATCATCTAAAGATGAAAACTAGTAACTACAGCTCCAGAGTCACTGCAGTATCAGCACTGACTAACTTTGTTTTGTTCCCCACTCTTGTAAATGCGTAGAATCATAGAATCATAGAATGGCTTGGGCTGGAAGGGACCTTAAAGATCGTCTAACTCCAACCCCCCTGCCATGGGCAGGGACACTACCCACTAGACCAGGTTGCTCAGGGCCCCGTCCAACCTGGCCTTGAACACTGCCAGGGATGGGGCATCCACAACCTCTCTGGGCAACCTGTTCCAGTGCTTCACCGCTCTCTGAGTAAAGAATTTTTTCCTAACATCTAACCTAAATCTCCCCTCTTTCAGTTTGAAACCCTTCCCCCTTGTCCTATCACTATCTGCCCTTACAAAGATTCTCTCCCCCTCTTTTATATAAGCCCCCTTTAAGTATTGGAAGGCCACTATAAGGTCTCTGCACTTGTACCAGCTTGTGTGCCACTTTCCTTTGAACTTACAGCTCAGCTGCCCTCTGTAAGGTAATCACATATTTTTGCCAAAGTGATGAATCTGACTCGGCAAAGATTTTGCCATTCTGCGCTCTAAAATCCCACTCCGGGGCAGAATGAACAGGTAGTCCAACTTAGTACTAGCTTTGTATCACTAGCTTTGTGGCTTTCTTTAAGTACTTTGTGCTATGGCCAGATACCTGAATTTTGTTCTCATTGATGCCTGGGTGGATCCAAAACTGCTGTTAAAATGCAGTGGCTCTGACTGCAATCTTGTTTCCATTGTTCTGAAAGAGATGCAACATCCTTTGTTTTCAGTGAATTCCTCCTTATTTGAGTTGGTGTGACATGAAAATGAGGTTACCCTTTCCAATGGAACAATGTTACTTTGAATTTTCAGTGGATTGACCTGATTTCCAGAAATCACCTGATCTAATAGTAAAATTAATAACCTTCCTAGCTGGCAACAAAGTGTTTCCATTACAGCATGGGCTTCCCAGCACACATAGTCTATATGGTTACTGCAGAATTAATAATTTTCCAGATAGAATTTAGAATTTACCAAAAGTAATCTGCAAATTCTCTTCTGTGTTATTAATTCACTCATGTTCACTGTCATCAGGAGGATGTTTCCAAAGAAATCAGTGCAGGTTGTAACACTTGTCTGACATGCAGAAGACAAAAAAAGAAAGATATATCTCATTTCTGTGTTTCAGCTACAGTGTGCCATGGAGGCTGTCATTTGCAATCTTGTGGGAAACAGCTTTTAAGCAGCGACGGATAGCTGCATTTTTTAAAAAAAAAACACTCTGTGGTGTTTTCTTCTGTATAGTTTATGTCACCCATTGCAGTCCTTCTCACATGAGTAATGATTTAGACTCAGGATTCCCCAGTCTTCACTGATATTATCTGAGAAGATGCAGATCCAAGATGAAGAGCTGCTTCTGAAAATAGGAGTGATTTGCATTTTTGTCTTCTCTTCCAACTCCAGTTATTTTGTTCTTGGATTACCCTGGATCTTACCCTTTCGATTATTACCTCACTGCTCACTTCCTCCCTTCACTTTTATCACACAGTATATTTGATAGCGATAGCAGTCATTCCTGCAAAGCAGGAAGTGGCAGAGCTGTCCTGCTGCTGTACATAGTAGATGTGATTAGTACCGTAGAATCAGCTTCCTCCCTTCAGTTTCAGATGGATGTGTTGCTAGAGGTGGTTGTGTTAAAATTGACATAGGAGAGCATGTTGCTAGAGAAGCCACCTTGGATGGAAATCTGTAATAATTCCTCTCTCAGGACAGTGGTAATTCTTCTCCATTTTTCTGACAAGGCCAGTTTGGAGATAAGTGGTGTTGAAATATATGGCCTCTTCTGTCAGATCACATCTCCAACCCAGGCCAGGCAGCGGTTGTTTCTGTGTGGTCTGTTTCCTGTAGGTGAGCAGTCCAAAGAAACCTGGCAGCTCTTCTCACAAGAATACAGTTGCATAATAAATACTCATATTCAGGGCTGCAGTTTGTATGAAGACACTGGAGGAATTGGTGCAATTTAAATACACTAGATTGGTAGCACAGCTATCTAAGGGCCTGGGGTGTGTACAGGGATCAGAGGTTGGTAACGTTAAAATTCCTTCCTTTGCATGGCTGCACTTCAGTGGTGGTGTCCTAGCGCTTAGTAGTTCCCCCGGAAAATCTCACAAATCCATACCAGGGTTTTTTTCTCCCTCCAGAGTTAGTAGGGATTAGTTAGATTCTACCATACTTAATTTTCTCAAGCAAGTTCAACAAATTTAAAGCCTCTTCCACCTCCTCTTCCTCTCCCTCCTCCCTGTTTAATTGTAAGTAGAAATACATGTGATGATTGGGGGGAGGGGGCAGCTGAAAATTATTTGAATTATTTAAGCAGTGTAGCCTTATAATTTTTTTCTGTCTTGTTTAAAATGATTTGAAAATCTGAGGGGGTGTAATTGAGGGAAGGCTTTAATGTGAATTTGCAGAGCAGATTTTATGAGTTCTTTAGTTCAGAAAACACTAATTTTCAAGGCAGTGCTGCATAAGAGGCTTACTTAAAGACAAGAAAGGTTAATGTGAAAAGACATGCTGTTGTTATTATTATTTTATTATTATGCAATTAATTCTAGGAATGTTTTAATTAGGAAATATAATCTTTAACGTGCTGAGAAATTCTGGCCATGCAAGAGAACTGATGCAAAGAAATGGTCAGTCTGGAAGGTGACAAAGATTGTCCTGGGAAGGAATACCCTCTAGCTAAAGCTTAGCCACTGTGCTTTGAAGGAGACAACATTCCTCAAGCCAAATAAGAAGCAAAGCGAATAGCAGGAGTCTATAGCTGAGGTATCAGGGCATTTGCCTAAGAAAGGGATGGTGGCTCCCAGTGTTGTTTCTGGATTTCAGCTACTAGGCAAAATACTTACTTACACAATATCGCTCAGGATCATGTTGTAAAAGTCTGCTCAGTGCTTTGAAAGAAAGGATACAGGTACCAGTCTTTAGGAGAGTGTACTAAACTGTGGATCCAAAGCAGACACTGGCATCTTCCTGCAGGCCTGGTGGACTAAGTCCCAGTAAATAGCAAAATTTTCGTCAGTTTCCCATAACACACTTTTCTCACAGCATATCTCTAAATGACCCGTTCCTTGGGTTAAGATGCTAACTTCAGTGGCTCTGATGCCAGTGTGTTGAATATTTAGAGATCCCCCAGACCTCCCTGTGGGCAAGATCTCTGTAGCCAAGGCATTTCAATCTGGATTTCTCTGGACCTGAGAACAGCAATGGTTCTTCAGCGGCCCTGTCTGTCTCTGTGACTCATGAAGCACCAACAGGTGTGCATAGCTTCCTCACATATAGTAGTTGCAACAGGTAGACTATTGCAGTAATGCTAATTATATTATTACTACACAATGGAAAAAAGTAATTTATTATTAGAATCTAATTATTTTTCTAACTTGGTCCGATGATAGTTTTGCTCTGATAGCAGAATCCATTTGACTGCATAACAAAGTGTTCACAAGCTTGTCTTGGTTAGGTTTTGGAGGATTTTTTTTTTTCTTTAAATTTTAGCTGTCGTCTTGACATTCTGAATTGAAACCATTTTAAGCAGGTGCTGGAAGAATACCAGGGGATGTAAGAGTGATGCATACCGATAATAGAGCAGAGGCTGAGGAGCGTAGAATTTTGGAGCATGAGAGAGAAATCCCTCTGGAAGGCTTGGAAACACTGTGCATTTCAAAATGGAATTTGCACTGCTTCTTGCTAGTGGAAAATAGGGCAGGTTCTGTTCTTAAAAAGGAAGCTGGATATTCTACTAAGGAGGAGATATGAATTCTCATAGACATCCTGACTGCATCTATATTAGAAAATGAGATGTGCCCAGGACCATTCTCTGGCACTGAGGCCAATTGGCATGCAACAGCCTGTGTTCATACTGTTAGACTCTCCCTCTAAAATAAGGTGGCCACCGGAGGCAGACTGCCTAATGGGTTCAGTTCCTGGCCTGTGCTGATTCCCAGATTGTGCCTAGGAAGTATTTGGAAGAGAGCTCTCCGGTACAGACTTACAGGTGTGACCAGGAGGCTTTAACAGCATCGTTGATTATGATTATTTGCCTGGGAACATTCCCTCAAACTGTTTAACTGACAAATGTAGATATTGCTTAGTTTCACACTTAGGGCTGAGAAGTATGCCCTGCTTTGATGCTACATGGCATCTCGCCCTCAGGCAATTTCTTGGAGTGTCTTAAAAGTTTTACACATTCCCCCTATTGGTACTTTCTTACCTTACACAATAATGAGTCTCTATTCATTGAGCACAATTATTTCTGCAGAAATCTGTTCTCATCTAATTCTGCTTCCACCTGAGCTCATGTATATGCAACTATACTAAAAGTCACCACACAAAACCCCAACTTCTCTAAGTGCAAATGGAGGAGCATAAGTGACTCTGACAGTGACAGCAGGATATTGTTGCTTTGTTTTTTGACTGACTGATTTTCCTGTTTGCACAGCCCTAGTGTAGGCTATACCTTATGTTTCAGTCACTGCATCTTGTAATTCTGCTTAGGAACTGTGATACAGTTGAAGCCCTGGTGGCCAAGCACATCCCCTGTTCTTGCTATCAGGCAGGCTGCACTAGAAAATAACTGGAAATTTAAAAAAAAAAAAAAAAACAAAAAACAAGGAAGGGGGTGGGGAGACACTCATAACTGCATGCAAAGAAATTCAGGCAGGATGAGACCTGCAAAGATCTCACTGAGGCCAGCTTCCTTCCCAAAGAGATGGTCAGCCTCACCTAAATGATCTTCTGCAGATGTTTGCCTGGCCCGTACCTGATACGGACAAGGCCCTTCTGTGCTGGTCCATGGTGTTTACACTGTGGGTTAAGTTTACTTCTCTTTGCATACATGCTAAAAGGATAATTTGGTCCTAAACTAATTGCAACCTGAAAGGGGAGTAACTAAAGGTCAAAATGAATATGTACTTTCCGAGCATTGTTAGCTTCCAAATGGCTTTGACTTCTCTAAATTCATTCAGATAGCCTCAGAAAAATATGCATGCAAGTAAGGACTGGTAAAAGCATCACCAAGCTTCCCTTACAAAGTATTGGGATTTTGGATGTAATACTGGAAGCAAAACTATTACAAGCATGTATAACTGTATTACCACTTCTAGTGCTGTAGAAACCATGGACCACTCAGCATGGGCAGAAAGTGGACCACCACTAGAATTCTAATGTAACTTCAAGGTGGATGTATATGCCAGCAGTTGCTCTGATGTGGTCCCCAGGGACTGGAGCATTAGTTAAGTTCAGTCAGACTGAGAAGTAAGAGTGTGTGACTAGAAGTAAATTTCCACTTGAAGTCTTTTCTGACACTGTAATTCATGGATCTTGACAGGTCTAACTGCAATAATTTAAGATGTTAATGCTGTCAACCACCCCAACAACTGGGTGAGAAGCAAGTCCCTCTGAAGGGACCACTAAGGACAGATGAACCTATCAATGGGCTTTCATTTTTTAGTTTTGGTACACAGAAGCATCCCATGTGATCTTCCACTGAACGTAGTCATTCCCCTAATGATTCAGTTTTCTCCTTTGTCTCACTCCTCTGACAGAGATTGTCATCCTTCAGTAGGAGTGGCAGGACAAGACTTCAGAGTACTGAAGGCCTGTTTGATGATGGCAAATGTTCTGGACAATAGAACTTACTGGCTGAGGAATTTCTGCTGTGGAGGTGATTTCCTCCAGCACATCACTGGGCAGATGGCTTAGTGTGGGGGTCATGTCTTAGGTGACTATAGCGAAGACCACCAGAACTTGGGGTCTGGAACGCTGAGGTCCACCACCTGGAAAGTCTGATGAAACTTTTTATGTCAGGGCATCAGTGTTTAAAGTCTGTTTCAACAACAAGTAAGGTTAAAAACTCTGTTTATCGTATTTATGTATTATTCAGTATTTAGAGACAGGATACATACTTAAAATGGACATGTAAAAAACACGTAGATTTGCAAGAAAGCAAAAGTATAATTCAAGAGCCAAACACATCTTGGAGGTAAGTGAAAAAAATCATCATTGGAGCCAGTAAGGGGAGGGGGCCTTTCTATTAATTTCCCCTAGAGAGAGAAATTGTAAAGTCATTATTGCAGCATTCATGGACAGAGAAAGATATATTTTAAATATTTCAGGAGCACATGCTGCTCTCTCTTCACTCTGTAATTATGGCTTAGTCCTCCTGAAGTCAACTTCTGTTTCATTCCAGGAATCCTACTCAGATGGACTCGAGGGCTGCAGTCATCTCCTTTGTTTTCCTTGAGTCTTGGCAGACTGAATTAAACAGAGATCTCTCTTACAGTGATAACATGCTCATGGCATGTGCTGTGGGGAGAAGAGAGGGTGGAAACAATATTGCTTATTGCCCAAACTCATCTTGCAAAATGGCAGCATAACATGTCTTGTTTGTCTACACTAATTTCTCAGGCAAAGCAGGTGATGCTGGGAAGGTGTGTGAAGGGTCCAAATTTGGAAGAGAAAATAGTTGGAGACTGATGACTGGAACAAAACGCTCAAGCCAAAATGCTTCCTCCCTGGGGAAGCTCTCCCACAGTCAAATGTAGTGTTGTTTAGCTGTCTGGTTTTAATTCCAGGACTGCAAAGAAAGCATGGCTCTTAAGGCCCTGCCTGGGACTTTTTTTGTCTGCTGTTGGGTAACTAATGCAAACATACAAGGATCAGGCCTGAATAAGAATCTCACATACCATCCATTTCTCATCCCTGAAACCCATCCTATTCCCTTGTCCGATTTTCTAATTGAATTGTCATGGCTGTAAAATCACACTGTTAAATTTCCTCCTGTTATTTTCATAGAGCTCAGAGACAGGAGCCAATGTACATACTTTGAATTTGTTTTCCTTTTTAGAAGGGGCTTGCATTTTGTGGTTTTTTTTTTTTCCCCCAGGCTAATGTACATCTGATGTCAGGCTTCCCAGATGAGAATGGTTAGACTGGCGTTGACATTTTTAGAAATATGTGCGAATGGAAAAATATCCTGGGAGTGCTGCCAATGGCTGATTCTGTAAAGTTTTAGTCCCTGTTGAATAGGAAACATGAGCCAGGTACCTTTACTGAAAAGAAGCCTTACTCATGAAGTATCTCTACTCAGGTGTGTACCATGCATGCCTTCTCAATTTAAGGAAAGGGCAGGAGTGAATTCCAGTAGGCTGTGACTCATTCAGGCGATATTCAATTCCCCTTTCTGACCAGATGATAAACAGCCAATTAGCATCTTTCCCAAAGGGAGGAACAACTACAGCAAAAGATCCTGGCAGAAAATGGATTTTCCAAGGTTTAACTGCAAGGATAACAAACAATGTGGTTCAGACAAATCTCCTGCCTGATTCGTGGCTGTTCCTTCCAGTTTGGTGCTGACGTGACTGGGACAAAACACCGTAGAGCTGAGCTGATTTGCAGTGAATCAAGCCTGCAGCTTTCCATTTCATAGCGAGATGGTAGAATTTGGAGGATGAGTGCTGCTGATTAATGGTGCTATGAATGTCAATAATTTTTATATGCTTTGCAGTATGCTCATTTTAACTGCCTCATCAGAGCAAATGTCTCGTTAACAGATAGGAGGCTTTCACACAGTGCAGGTCAAATGCTGCTCTCCCTTGAAGAGAAGCAGACCACCCTAAATGAACAGGGGGTTGTACAGGGGTTAAACCAGTGCAGGACATGCTCTAAGGGTGCAATATCAGTGCTCGCTGCAAACAGATTGGCTATGTCTATATCCAGGGCTACAGCTGGCTCCCGCTGAGCTGCTGGCTCTGTTGAGTTTGGATCTCAGTACGAGCCTGGAGCCAGGAGCTGGTGCTTTTCACTAAGGCAAAACAGTGCTCAGTGAGTGGCAGCGCCCTGCAGCTCCAGCTGAGCTCAGTGCTGAGCCCAGTCTGCTGACTGGCAGCATCTTGCCTCTGTGAGAAGCGGAAGCTGCTGAGTTGCCCCGTGGGTCAGTGCTCAACAGCAGCAGCAGCTCTCCTTGTGCTTCGGTGGGCATATTGCATGCAGTCGTCCCTCTGCTCTCCCCTGATGAATGGCAGAATGCTCATTTGCAGCACGGTCTTTCATGCCATCGTTCTCCCAACACTATTATCTCTTCTGCAGAGACAGCAGTCTCTTTCTGGTCATCATCTCTCTTCTGTTTACCTTACGCTCACATGTTGACAAGGCTGAATGGATGTGGCGGTGCCTGGTGCTGCATGCACCAGCCCGTGTCCATATTCTGGCCTTGGAAGGGCTCCCTGGGCCGGCTCCTGTTGTGGATGGTTCCCCACACAGGGACACTGGCTTAGTGGTGGCCTTAGCAGAAAATTTAGATACAGCTGTTTTCACACAGGGTTTGCTGGTGGGATTGCTCTGCAACTGCTATGTGGAGCACCACAGAAATAGATTATATCAGCTTTACAGAAAACAGTATGTTGAACTGAACTGGATTCACTCTCATTCTGGAGAAGGGTTTGGTGGTTTCCAAGGAAAACAAAGGTTTTTTTAGTGACTCTTTTGTTCATCAGTAACTTTTGGGCTTGTTGGCTATTTTCAACCAAATTTGGCAAAAGGACACCAGCTGTGAAGAAGAAAATTTTTTTTACGACTTTTGTAAAGGTAGCTGGCTGCATGGCGGAAAGAAAGACCTGAATTAATGCTACTTCTCTTAGGAAAAACCTGTCCTAAATTGTTGCTCTATCAAAACAGGAAAGACATGGTGTATGAAATACACTATCAACACAGGTATGTTCACAGACTTCTCTGAAGTGTAGCAAATACTGATTAGATGGGATTTATAGAATAACAGCGATAAGCAGAGTTGTGCTTAGAAATAAGGCAAATAATGGCTTGCGTATTGAGACAGAGTTCCTTCCTTCCTTCTAGCAGTACTTTCAGAACATTTTTCAGACTTCTAACTTGTTCTAAAGTCTGTTGTAATTGGGGGTCGGGCAGGGAGAGAGAGCCCTCTTGATTTCAGTGAGTTTAGGGTCAGGTTCGTCATGGTCCATCTCATGCCATCCTGGTGTTTTACATGTTGAAGAAACAAAACGTTGAAATTAAAGGTTGTATCCTTTTCTGCTGCATTGCAGTGGTGAGTTGGGAGGGGTAGGAGGAAGAGAAGGAAGAGTTTACAAGAAGACTGGATCTTTACTATTGGACTTTAAATAGAATGGGTTTAAGTAGATTGGCTTGCACGCCCCTTAGCAGCCCTGCAGTACTAGCTGCAGCTCCTTTACTTCCTGGAGCTGAGTAATAGCCCATCCTATTTGCTTTTCTAAGCATAAGGCACTCTGCAAAGAGCTTGTTGATTCTTCCCTACTTGCTAACCAACTATCCATCCATATTATGCCCACTGGTGGCATTTGTGATAAGAGTTTCTGGCCTGATTTGAGAATGGACAGGAAGAAAAGGAAATCACATTACTATGCTGTGTTTAGGACTGGACCTGAAAAGCATAACTGAGCTCTAAACAACTTTCCCAAGGTCACACAGTGCTGGGGTGCAGAAGAGAGGGCACATTTCCTTATGGGGAGGCTAATACCTTAATTTTAAGGACCATGTGGTCACACTTTTTGCCCACATGTTTTACTGTCATAAACTAAAACGAAACTGTAAGGTACACCTAGCCAAAATAACTGTCAATTTACTGCTCTCTAGTAGGATAGCTGTTAGATGCACTTTTCTGTGTTATCTGCAAACATGTTTATCACTCTAATCACTAGACTTTACCCTTCTGGTCTAGCCAATGCAATCTGGTTTATTTACATTCTTATACTGTGTTCATCACTGATTCTGTGGATGAGACTCTTCCCATGATGGCATAAGAAATGTGGCTAATAGCCCTCATCTATTGGTTCTCTCAGCCTCTCCTTGTGAAAGCTGTGAGAAGTGAAGCAGCTGGAGTTTTTAAAAAGAAAATCTAGATACATATGTATTAGCAATATGTGATTTCTGAGAAGAAAGTACATCTTGGAGTTTGTTCTTTATCCTCCAAACTTTGGCCCTATCCTGAAGGAAGTGTTACTTCCTGGTCCCTTATGGTAGGAGGTTTTGCTATGCTTGAGGAAGAAATTCACTTACTGTAACTGCCAACTTGGAGCTCTTAGCTAATTTTTTTTAATACCTTGGGCCAAAGTTCTGTTTCGTCAGTGTTCAATTCTAGGGCCAGTTCTGTTCAATATATTTATCAATTATCTGGATGCAGGAGTTGAATGCACCATTAGCGGATTTGTTGATGATGCCAAACTGGGAGGTGCTGTTGACTCTTTTGTGGGACAAGAGGCCTTGCAGAGGGATCTAGATAGATTGGAGCACTGGGCTATGATTAATGGGATGAAATTTAACAAGAACAAATGCTGGATTCTGCACCTGGGATAGAGTAATGCCGGGCACAAGTATAGATTGGGAGAGGAGTGGCTGGAGAGCAGCCCTGCAGAAAGAGATCTGGGGGTGCTGGTTGACAGCAGGCTCAACATGAGCCAGCAGTGTGCCCTGGCACTCAAGAGGGCAAACCGCATCCTGGGGTGCATCAAACACAGTATAACCAGCCAGTCAAAAGAGATGACTATCCCCCTGTATTCAGCGTTGGTGCGGCCTCACCGTGAGTACTGTGTGCAGTTCTGGGCCCCACGATTTAAGAAGGATGTGAAGGTCCTTGAATGTGTCCAGAGGAGGGCAACAAAGCTGGTGGAAGGGCTGGAAGGCATCTCCTATCAGGAGCGGCCAAGGACTCTGGGTTTGTCTAGTTGGAAGAGGAAGCTGAGGGGCGACCTCATTGCTCTCCACAGCTTCCTGAGGAGGGGAAGTGGAGAGGGAGGTGCAGATCTCTTCTCCCTGGGATCCAGTGCCAGGATGCGTGGCAATGACTCAAAGCTGTGTCACGGGAGGTTCAGACTGGATGTTAGGAAACATTTCTTTACTGAGAGGGTGGTCACACTGGTACAGGCTTCCTAGAGGGGTGGTCGATGCCCCAAGTCTGTCAATGTTTAAGAAGCATTTGGACAATGCCTTTAACAACATGCTTTAAATTTTGGTCGGTCCTGAAGTGGTCAGGCAGTTGCACTAGATGGTCATTGTAGGTCCTTTCCAGCTGAAAATATTCTATTTTCTATTTTTCTATTCTATTTTCTAACGTTATGGATCACCCTGGAGGCAGGACAGTTAAACTTGATTGGTTCACATACAGACAGATCTGTGTGGGGATTAGAAGGCATTTGATCTGCTGGCATTGTTAAGAAAGACTGCAGCATCTTGCCATCAGTATAGTGATGGATTTCGTGTGAAATTTGTTCAAAAACACTGGAAGATGCTCACCAGATCAGACACTAGCAATATTTCTAACTTTATGACATGCAAAAAATACAGTATCTTTAACAAGCCAAAGGTAAACAGGAAGAGCCCCACATTTGAAATCTGATTTTTAAATTAATCTTAGGATGCTGTGAAGTCTGACTCATGATTGTTGAATACTCAGCCTAGCCTATTCTGTCAAAAAGCAGCCTTATTTTGAATGGTAAGAAATGCTGTAGAAGGGCTGCAGAAGAGAGGCAGAGGCCCAAACATTCTGGCCTCATAGCCAGTGAGGACTTCCAAGTTCTAGAAAAACTTTCAGTAAAAGCCTTGTTGATGATTTTGTTTCGCTTTATATTCTTTTATGACTGCGAAATAAATGTAACAGTCTGCTGCAAAACTAACAGAACATAATCTGCCATTTTCTCTTGACAGCTTTGAAATAGTCTGCTGGAATAGCCAAAGAATGGCACGCAGGCAGTTTGCAAAATCATTTTGCATGAAGGGATTTCAAAAAGCTTCCCCAAAATCTACCTACAAGTTATTAACTCACATTTGGGGACCATCTGCCTAGCGGCTTTTCAAAATAATGCTATAAGCATGCAGGCTAAAATCAAGGAATATCTAACAAAAGCATATTTTCCAGAAAAAAAAAGAAAAGCAAATCCCAAATAGTTGAGCCTTACCTTTTGTTATACCCACAGGTAATAAACCATAAGGTATTTGGGAACAGAAGTGTATCTGGGGCATTGCCACAACATATGTATGTTCTGAGAATCATCTTGTAGTTTCTTTTGCAGAATTTTGACCTATTTTGGTGCAGCTACATTTGTTTGGGGAAAATGCAGTGTATGTAACAGAGACATTACTATGGCTCTTCAGACTTTACAACGAGGAATTTACAGTAGTTTTCCTGCTGTAGACAAAGACATTGGAGATAGGGTTTTTCTAAAGCTGTAAGGCTTTATCTTGGGAACACTTGGGAAGTGTAATCTGAATGAACAAAAAGCTAGATCTGAGGTACGATGACTTGAAATGGAGCATACTCCTCTGTGAATAGTCACATTTGGAATAAAGGTTGGCCTGACTCGTGTAACTTAGTCCATTTCAGAATACTAAAACAAATTTAATCTGTATTATTTTAAAGGAGAGTTACTGTGCAGGGACTAACTAGAATAAGCATGGCTATTCCCTAGGTAGACAATCCCCATTTTTAAAAGTCATCTGAGAAGTCAGGAAAGACGCTGAAAGTCATTGGAAAACAGACATGCCATCTCTATAATTTGCTGCATACAAAGAGCACAATTCAACAAGGTGCTGAGCAATATTTTTTTAAGTGCTAAATTCCTTTTGTCATCTGTGGGTGTTGAAGGCAACTGGCATCACCCATGCTGAAGTACAGATGGCATTGAGAATGACCTGTGCTGCTCAATATGCAGATATATCATAGCTCTTATCAAATTTCATGGGTATTGAATGAAGAGTAACTTAATCCTATAAGGTATGAAAAAAACTTTACCATTCTTAGCTGCAAAACACGCTGATGACTGGAACTTGAGCCAGAGAGATGCTTGCTCCACCCTTATTAGATTCAAATTGTGTTTGGACTCTGAAGGCCTATTCCTCTACTGTAGAATTGAATAGAAATTTTGCAACTGGCTTCAGCAGATGTAGGATCAAATAGTGCTGCTACTATCTACTAAAATGCTGCTGCTTTCGGTAAACTTTCCCACTGCTGGCTGGACAGAGTAGCAGTCAGTCTAAGCCTTGTTCTGAACTAGTGAAAAAAATCACAGAAAGCACATGTGGAAAAAGGGTGGGGATGAGATAATTACTATTCACTGTCAGCTCTGAGCCTAAATTATGATTGTCTGCTTCTGTGCTCTCTAGAAAGGCATCACATGGCATTATAAAATGCTGGGTGTCATTGTCAGCAGATAGTTCTTAACCTGGAAAAAATGGAGCTGCAGAAGGTAGAAGGAATTTGAAGCAAATGGAACTTTTGGACTTTCCTTAAGAAAACTTATCTGAGGGGTTACAAGTAACGAACTGATGTTTAAAGGCCTTGTGTAGCATCACAGCATGCCACACTAGTAGTAAGTATTTGCAAAGACAGCTGGAACAGCAATCTGTTCCTTGTTTTTATTGTCTGTAGTTTATAACTCTGGATAATCTGGATATTCCCATAAGTGTCCTGTCGCTTTGGAATCCAGTTACGTTTTTGGCTAGTATGGTTGCATGTGTCACTAAGTTCCATAGCTTAATTACATTTTGTGTAAAAAACTAATTCCTTTTCCTGTTTTTAAATTTCCTGCCTTATATATTAGTCACTGTCCTGGATTTTTTTTTTTTTTTTGAGAACAAAAAGTCCCAGTCTATCTGATTTACCAGGTTCTATATAGCATACATTTTGCCCAGAGTCTTCTTATTTGCATCCTTTATAAGGCAAATAATTCAGTCTTTCCAACAACTTTCAGTTTGACAGTTTATGAAGGCCCTGGATCATGAGCACGTTTCCTGTAAGCCTTCTCATCTGTTCTGAGCTCCAGAATCTAAAGCTGCGCACAGGATCCCAAAAGGGGCTGATCCTCTGATTAATGTAAAGATGATGTGACATTTTCAGCTTCATTCTCTTTTCCACATGCACCCTAGCATCTCTGTAGCTTTGACTGCAGCTTGCATAGTGGTCACAAGCCTTCACTTTGCAGGTAATGAAGGCCATGTCTACACTGGTGGTCTTTCTCAGTAAGTGAAATAGAGCACTGACCCGAAGTGGTGGCAGCCAGGTCTTGTGAATGTTCACTGTGGCAAGTGTCAGACTGATTCAGGTTTAAATGCTGATGTTGAACATTTGGGCTAGCTTCTTTTTAAACAGCTTGTATAGACATACCCAGAGGTGCTCAAGCCCCTTTTCGGAATGTATACACAAACATTTAGATCTCTGTAATACATGCGAGGTTTTTTTCTTTACAAATTATGTGACTTCAAGTTTCACTGGCCATTTTGGTGTGTATTCATCTAGCTCTTTCTCTGAAGGACTTCAAAATTCCTTTTTGTCCCCAACTACTGTAAATAAATTGAGGATTTGCAGGCTACTATATCTCACTGCTACCTTTCCAGCGAAAATGTAAACATTCAGTGAAACAACATCATTGGGGACCCTTGCCTGGTCTTCTCCCATGATTACACTAGATGTGTCACTGACAGTCAACATTCAGCCTTCCTTGAAGCAGGTGCAGACTTCGTTGGAACAAATGACTAATGCATTCACTGGAAGAGTGTCCTTTGAATATGAACTAGAATGTTATGACCTGCTGGGATCTAGCTGTGTTGATCTAGTTGCTTCTGTAGATTTTAGGAGGCCAAGCGAGGCTGCTGAGTGCTTTAAGTTAAGAGGAATGACAGTGAATGATTAAGGACTCTATTGGGCACTGAGTGTGTCCATTAGCCATTCTGAGCGCAATAATCTTATTTCTGAGATGTTCAAGTGTTGTAGTGAAAGTAAAACTGTGTGTCTTGGCTGTGGGTGTGTGGGACTCTCCTGAAACATGCTTTCATCTTTTGCTCTTTTTCAATTTGTGAATGGCCTGGTTCTTTGTACAACTACCAAAGCCGTTAGCAAAACTGCCTTATCAAGCTGTCCTACTAGTTTTGACAGCCTCTGTGAGGCTCAGAGAGACAACACCTCCTACAGGCTCTAGCAACACCTATTGAAGTTATATGCTGTCAGACTCAACATTGCTATGCCAGCCTGAATTTGCCTTTGCAGATAGGCAGCTGGTAGCTGTAGGACCAGGAACCTGACCTGATAACTACGTTATATTGAGGGAGCTGGTATTGTTTCAGCAAACCCCGTGTTTTTCTGATGTGAATGTGCTCCTGGTCTACATTCCCAGTTCACAGAGAAAAAGTCTGCCCTCACAGAACCTGTGTAGATGCAGGAACAGAGGAAAAGTGATGCCTCAGAATGATTGGTCTCAAATTGGTGAAGATATTAGGGCTGATCTAATTAAACTGCATGCATGGAAATGAAAGAGCTAATCTAATGCTTACCATGGCAGTCAAAATGTACAGTCTAGGTAATTGCCAGTATCTGTCTGAAAAACAGTAATCCCAATCCCAATGCAGTTGAAGACACTTGGCACTGTGCCACTGACTTCACAGGGGTCAGAACTGAGCTCAGTGTTCTATTTTAGGCAGAGCACAGTTCAAGAAGAGGACACTGATCTCTGTCAATAACTTAAAACTGAATCCAGTTGCCACAGCATCAGGTAATTTCTCGGGAAAGTTTGTTAGACTTTTCAATATCAGTACTGGGCTTCAGAGGTATATTTGCTGAATTACTCTTTTGATAAAACCGCTTAATAAGCAAGTCTGTTTGCTCTCCATCTGGTGCTGATCTTACTTAAAATACAGTGAGATTGGCAACTAATTCATTCATGGACAGAATAAGTATAAAATTTGCATAAATCAGTTAATACTGGTAAGTCCAAAACTTACTTGTAGTTTCTTGAAAAAACAAACTATCAACCTTCCCTCTTAGGACAGAAACTCTGTGTAAGATGGAGAAATATCTCACACACTTCTGGTGCCAAAATACCGAGTAGTGATGTTTGGTTTTTGCAGATTCCTTTCCTGTTAATTCTTGTTCCAAATATAGTATTATACTTGTCTTGAAACTGATTACACTTCATGTTCAAGGCAAAATTCTGGCACTTTAGAGATTCAGTTTTACCTTTAAGGCTTTAATCTTGCATCAATAAATTTAAGTGCTTTCCAGTGATGCACTGAGCAAGGAACTAACATCCTTCTTTGTTGTTTTCAGTGCCAGATAACATTTATATCCAATGGTGGGCCTCCATTTTCCATGAAGATGCAGTTACAGGGAATGCAGTGTACAGATGTTAGGCAATTTGATCAATGCTATCTGGAAATTATAGTGATTATATATATTTTAGGATTTAGTTTACCTTCTAGGTCCTAACAACTTCTTCTGAATCACTAAAAGAAAATCATGCTAGTTTTATTTTTTTCTAGAATCCCTACTAAAATCTTGTTTAAAATGAGCGTGGAAAATCCACTGGCAGATAAGGATGAAACTTCCCAGGCATAGGATTAAAATGGAATGAGTTCAGAAGAGAAAAGTACATGCATGGCTTTATGGCTTAACAGTGACAAAAGACATTTTTTCAGGTAAGGATGTAAATATTCAAACTAGAAGGCTGTATTGACACACACCAAGAGTCATAAAATCAGAGCTTCACTGACCTTCTCATTGAATGATCAGGAAGGGGAAGGGGGTTGGTCTTGATGTCTCAGGCTATCAGAGATGAATGAAACCTCCTGAAAGCTTGAAGTAGTGAGAAAAAACTGTGGGCTGCTCTATTTGACAGCCAGTTGACCAAAGTCCTTTATGACCCACATTAGAGTTCACCACGTACTGTATTCCCCAACCAATAATTTCTGTTTTCCTTTCTCCATAAACTCCAACCATGTGATTTTTCATGTGAGGTGAAAGGAGGGTAGCACATCAGCATGAGAGACTAGGATCTATAATCAACATTAGACACTCAGGTTCAAGTTCCTCATCAGAATGCTGCCAACTTGGTGTTTGAACTGGCCCTTTCAAGTTCCAAGGGGAATCCAAGGGTTGGATTTCTACCATTGCGCTCTTTTTTTTCTCCACAAGCAATCCCATCCAGTGCCTAACGTATCAAAGAATAGTGTAGGTCTCCTGGCTGCTGCATCTGGGAATGTGGCAAGGCACAGCAATCCTCCCTTTTAATTTCTCTTTTGTGATCTTCTGCTGTACGTTTGATAGTGTTCACTGTTATCTTCTGAAGTCACATTGACCATTCTTTGTATTGTTCTAGCAAGCAACATGCTTAGGCTGATCCAGAAAAAAATTGTACAGTTACCATCCAGGATATGTGCTCTTTCAGCCTACAGTGCCCTTGTGGCCCATCACCAATGTACAAGCAGCTATCACAAAGAGACGTTTCAAGACCATCCTGCTCGATCTTGTAGGAACTGCAAGTTATTGTCTGTTAGAGGTGGTAAAGAGCTCGTCTCCCATCTGACCGAGAAAACCTTTCCCAGAGAACTCTGAATTGAAACAGGCACGTTTCCATGAAAAACGTCTCTTCTGAGGACCTAATATCCTCCAAAGAAAAACCTTGACTGAGAAAGTCCCTTGCTTTGCTCTGTCCCATATACCAGCTGACTACAAGTGAGCACAATGGACTGTGCCCCTGCATCTTCCTTTCCTTGTGTTTGGAGGAGACGAGTGGGAGGAAGGGCAGAGACCCAATACCAACCTCATGTGAATGGAGAGATCCTCTTTACAAGTGGGTTCCCGGCTGTTCTAAGCAATTTCTTTCCTGGCCTTTTGTGCCTCTCAGGTGATAAGACAAAGCTGAAAAGTAAGATATTGTAAGAGTCCCACTTAATTCATACAGTCAGCTTAGAACAGCTGTGGACAAATATAGGTTCAGGACAAGAGACTGCAGCTCAGGACAAACATTACTCTAAAGGACTGCTGATATGAGTTTGACAAGGAAAAACTTGTTGTTCAAGTCAATATTACCAAGGAGCCTGTCTATTGAACAGAAAGCTCACAGCTGCTCGCAGCGGGACACTGCTGCTTTAACAAGATTTTCTCTGGCTGCTCCAATTCCCTTTAGCTTTTTTATTATTATTATTATTTTTATTTTTTGTGTAATCATCTTTCAAACTGTGGCAGCATTTGTTGTCCTGAGGTGCTGACTCTAGTGGAAGAGATTCTAGTGGAAGCTTCTACTGCAGTTTGCACAGGCTTCATTTCAGGTCACTAATCACATCCTCCTCAGGCTCTCCTGAGGCTCTTGCATTGATTGTCCTCCATCTGGAGGAGTTGTCTGAGAGAAATGACATGACTGGTATGTTGAGGTCACATTTCTAGATTGAGGGTGGACTGCGGGAAGCTTCTGCCCTTTGGATTCAGGGAAGACCTGACATTTGAATGTGGCGTGGATGTGCAAGCCTTCAGTCTTTCTTCTCTGTCATGCACATCTGCTGCCCTCCAGGCAGCCAGTTACATTGGGAATGGACAAGAAGAGAGAGCAGAGGATGTGATGGGTGACTTCAGCTGGTGTCACCATCCTGAGCAGCAAAGTGTCTCTGCTGGATTAGGCTCCTTCACCAACAAAAGACTCATTGACTATTCTCTCAGTCACCATCAGAAATCCATGTGAAGGACTTGAGTTGAGGTGACAGGATAGGAATTTTGCAAATTTGAAAAACAAAACAGTCATAGAAATAAAACATGCTTTATGTTTTCCAGTGTTACCTGTATAACCAGATTTGACAAAGCAGAAAAGCAGGAGGCCAGGGAATGTAAAAGCATGAGATGAAGGGCTAGTTGAGATCCTTTGGTACATTTTTCCGTGAAAGCTGAAATAACACAATGGAGCACGAATGATCCTTCTGCTAATCTTACTCCAGAACCAAGCTGACTTCTACCTACCATCTCAGTAAAAAGGCAGATTACTTTGGCTAGATACACGCTAAAGTCCTTGGAGAGCACATTGCTCCAGTACCTATGTGACAGGAATCTTGCCACTGAGTGGAATTCTCATCCCTGAGTTAGGATTTTATTCCCCTTTCCCCACATAAATGCCTTTTTTGGCAAGATGTAGATATTCTGTGGACAAGCCTTCTTTGACTTCTTCCAATGAAGTTCATTTTTTAAAGTGACAGGAAAAAGGGAGAAAACATGACCTTCTAGCCTGAGATTTACTAGTTATTTTCTGGTAAGAGTATTTTTTGAAGAATGATATGGTGTCCAATTGCTGATTCAAAGGTATTGAAGTACTAGCCTAGGGAATATTTGCTTGTTCATATAAAGAGTGAACTCTCTGTGATCTTGGCTTCTGACTGGTTAGAAAGTGCCCTTGGGAAGATGGAGGTGAAAGCTCAGATACAGGCAGACAAAGGAGGGAATTGGGATTCTCGAGCAAGGGCTCTTAATGCTCAACTAGGAGGTAAGAGAAAATAATTATACTTCCTCTGATCACCCTAATTTCTGGGATGTGGTAGAACTTGGGTTCCTAACTAGTGAACACCATGTTACTTCTGGAGGCCATAGCCTAGGCACTTGGGAAACCGAGTCCGCTAAGAAGTATGAGTGCAGGATTACACAGCAGCAGACTGAACTGGGATTTTGGTGTTCTACATTTTGGATCACAGTAGCTGTGCATGCAATTAGTAAGGATTTAAGCATCTAATTCCCCTTGTGATCTGGCCCTCCCATCCCACATGAAGTAACTGTGGTTTGGCCTCATGAAGCATAGATCCTTGATGGTCTGTCTAGTGTGGCACCAAAGACCATATCCCTGAGGTGATAAAGTTAATGAAGAAATGTGTAAGGAACAGCTCTTTTGCTGATGTTGAATTTCATTAACCTGTCTAACAAGAGCCTTTTATCACCTCACCGGGTGAGTCCTGTAATTTTTCTAAAGGCTTGTGCAGTGTCAGCTTTCCACATGACTATCTTGGGACACTTCTGCCACCTTATATCCCATGATATCACCAAGGCTATAAACACAGGAAGAATTGCAACCCTCACAAATACTAATGACAGTTTGCTAAAGAGGCTGCAATAGACAGACCACTTATGTGATAAATTAGTAAGTGATGTTGTCTCTCTTTGTTTTTAAGAGTGACCTAGAGCTCATGCAGTAGCGCTATTCTCCAGATGGCTTTCCACGGCATCGTCTTCCGTAACACACCAGTGAGCCACGAGACTGAGACAGAAATTCCAGTGTGAGGAGGGTGTGAGTCATGAGATGGTGAGTGAAAGAAACAGCAGGATAAAAATAACAGAGCACAGTATGATGCAGAATATTAATCTCTTACTCTGTGTTATCCTAGCTTGTATTACATATACTACTATGTTATACTGTAGATGCTCTCCTGCTCAAAACAGATCTCTCTATGCTACTCTGAAAGATTATGGCTCAGGATGCGAGATTGCAGGGACTTCTAATACTTGTGCCTTTAAGTTGGCTGAAAATTCTTAATCAAGAAGTTCCTGCAATAGAAAATATATAGTAAAGAGTATCAAAATGCAACTTCTGCAACATTCATATTTTTTATATTATATATGAAAACATCAATTTCAGTTAATTTAATATCAATTGAATAAATTTATTTATTCAAAAATTATATCTCTTTTAAAATCCCTCTGTTTTTCCAACCTTCCTTTTTTTCTTCTTCTTCCTTCAGGAGGAGAACAGAAAGAAGAAAAGTATAAAAATACTGTGAAAAATTGACGTGAAATTCAACTTTGATTCTAGCTAACATGAATCAGTAGAAAAAAAGTAGAAAAAGTAGAATCAGTAAAATCAGAAGAAAAGCCAGGTATTTTATTTTGAAATGTGAATCCCTATTTTTCTGCTCAAATCTGCCATTCTGTCCTGGCTGAGCTTCATTCTGAGATCACTCACAACAAAATCAGGAGCCCTTCTAGGGAGCTATCGTTTTCAGCTCAGCTAGTTTGAAGTATCTGAGTAAAGCATCTAACTCAGTCACCTTAACATCTCCTATAATCACTGGAGCAAGACAGTGATCTTCAGAGAGCTATTCAGAGCTTAGGAAGCCTATTACCATGTTATCTTTCAATATTAGACAGGAATCTGGGCATCATAAAGACACCAGGAGCTTTTCCTTTAACTTCAAAGGGTGCCAGCTCTGGCACTGAGTCTTCACTGCAGATTAACACAGAGACGGCTCTTTTGATAGAAACTGTGTCTTTGTTATTTGGGAGTGGGGAGAAATTGTTTGTTTTATTTCACACAGATTTGGTTCAAAATCTTTCAAATGGATTTCACTTTGCTTTTTTTTTTCATGTAAGTCGCCTTCAGGCTTTGTCAGGACTGTGGAAAACTTTGCCAAAACTGGGGAACATAGAAACAAATGACTGGGGAACCTTCTCTGACAAGCACTGAGGTGGCTGCGTGGTCCCTGTGCTGCAGGACTCAGAATGTGAATGACCAATCTTCGTAGGTCTCTGCCTCCTCTTTGCCCTTTCAGGGCTGCCTGATGAAGTGAAGCATTTGCACACACACTGGAAAAAGATGCCATTTAATCATGATCAATTTAAGGTCACTTGATTTAAGGCTGGTGTGTGTGTAAAGTAGTATGGTTTAGGTATGCAGTTATGGTCAGAATACTCCTTGCTCCTTTTCAGACCCTGTTGAGACCAATTTATTTGAGCCCAGTAAGTTGAAACTACTTTGAAAAATCCCTTTTTTCTTCCTTTTTTCCTGTTTTGTCTTACAGAGGCTGCCTGGGAAGCTACTTGGAAATATCTTTTCTGTTTTTTAAATACTGTTCGTAAGCAATCTTCTGTTATTTTTTACATTTATATTTCCATCTATTTAACTTATTCGTGTATATCAAGTCTTTTTATTTTCCAATACGTAAAGAAAAAATCATTTATTTTTGAAGTTATACAAAAATGGAAGTAATTGTAATCATGATTTGATATCCTTGGAACATGCTTTATTTACTATTCAATAGCCACTGTTTTTATTAGGACATTGTTTGAACGTAACTTTAAGCCCAATAAGGTTCCAGGGCTAATCTCCTGGGAGAGGATATTTATGGTCCATATTTTCTGAGAGGGAGATTGGAAGTAGAAAAGGCTTAAGTATTTAGGCCTCGGTTCAACTCTGAAGTCAGGGGAAATCTGTCCGTTGCAAATAGTGACTTGACCAGTTGAAGTAGTCAGTTGCATGGGCAAATGCCCAGCTTGAAGGGATAGTTGCATTCAGTGTACTCATTGCAAGCAGAAACGTAGGCCTTGGATTGTGTATATTACTGCAGGGGAACTGACCTATTTTTCTGGAGAGAAAAAAGCCTGCCATAAAAATCTAATTTGCAAGAACTGTAAGAGTGGAAACAATAGAATTTTTCTCTAGGATATTTGGTTATGCAAACAAATTGATGAAGAAGACATTTCCAGCAGGAAAACCACTGATGGTGCTTGGTGTCACTCAATTAATATTAATGCCTTTGAAAGGAAGGTGAAATAATGGTGCATCTTTCACTTGGTTCTAAGCCATAATTCTGTATCCATTGTAGAGCCTAATAGTTTGCTCTTGATACTTACTATTGCTTTTTGCATTATAGAAGTCTGATTGCTTTCCTCCTGCAGATACTGACCATTAGGAAGACACTGCTATAGAGACTGAAACCAAACTAATTTATTCCTTGTTTTCAAGTCATCTTGGGTTAGAAGTTGCTGAAAAATTTTCTCCTGGATAAATAACTGTGATGTCCCCATCAAGCATATGTGATGGATTTCTTCATTCAAATTGTTGAAAATCTGTTCTACTTGGAGATTTCTGTCATAGAGGAATTGTTCAGCACCATAAACGGAGTGTGCAGGGGTTTTTAATGCTTTGAACTCATTCCCAGGCACAAGAAGACTTTACTACTTCAGATCTTGTTTGGAAATAAATGAGTTCTTGTCATAGATTGGGCGTCTTCTACCATGGTTCTTACATATCAAAATTTCTCATCATTCTGGAAGAAGATTCAAGTATTAGTTCTTTTTCTTTTATTGCCATTCATCTTTGTTTATTTATTTTGTATTCTTGAGATGTGTTACATCTCTAGAGTTTCTGTTTCTACTTTTAGCGTAAAAATGCTGTACATACAAGTCTAGAATGCATCTGAAGAGTAGTCTAATTTTTCATGTGACTTTGACTTGAACATTTTTCTGTTTATGCTTATATTTCTATTTCAAAAATGTGTATTACCTGTATTCTTTATGCCTTTTTCCCATCTATAACTCAATAAAATTTTGTCCCCACTCTGCAGAACCATATCACATGTGCATAAGTGATAAGAGTTTTTGAATAATAATGACTGATAATTGTAAATGGGTTAATCTATCTCCCTTATGAAAGGGAGGCCCTGCTTCACTAACATGGTCTCCTTCTGTGACAAGGTGACCCGCTTAGTGGATGAGGGGAAGGCTGTGGATGTTGTCTACTTGGACTTTAGTAAGGCCTTTGACACTGTCTCCCACAGCATTCTCCTGGAGATGGCTGCTCACGGCTTGGATAAGTGCACTCTGTGCTGGGTTAAAAACTGGCTGGACGGCCGAGCCCAGAGAGTGGTGGTGAACAGAGTCAAATCCAGTTGGCGACCAGTCATGAGTGGTGTTCCCCAGGGCTCAGTACTGGGGCCAGTCCTGTTCAACATCTTCATTGATGATCTGGATGAGGGGATCGAGTGCACCGTCAGTAAGTTTGCAGATGACACCAAGTTGGGTGGAAGTGTCCATCTGCTGGAGGGCAAGAAGGCCCTGCAGAGGGACCTGGACAGGCTGGATCATTGGGCCAGGGCCAGCTGCATGAGATTCAACAAGGCTAAGTGATGGGTCCTGCCCTTGGGTCACAACAACCCCATGCAACACTACAGGCTGGGGGAGGAGTGGCTGGAGAGCTGCCTGGTGGAAAAGGACCTGGGGGTGTTGGTTGACAGCCAGCTGAACATGAGCCAGCAGTGTGCTCAGGTGGCCAAGAGGGCCAATGGCATCCTGGCTTGTATCAGAAATAGTGTGGCCAGCAGGACCAGGGAGGTGATAGTGCCCCTGTACTCAGCACTGGTGAGGCCGCACCTTGAGTACTGTGTTCAGTTTTGGGCCCCTCACTACAAGAAGGACATCGAGGTGCTGGAGCGTGTCCAGAGAAGGGCAACGGAGTTGGTGAAGGGTCTAGAGAACAGGTCATACCAGGAGTGGCTGAGGGAGCTGGGGTTGTTTAGTTTGGAGAAGAGGAGGCTGAAGGGAGACCTTATTGCTCTGTACAACTCCCTGAAAGGAGGTTGTAGCGAGGTGGGGGTCAGTCTCTTCTCCCTAGTAACAAGCGATAGGACGAGAGGAAACGGCCTCAAGCTGTGCCAGGGGAGGTTTAGGTTGGATATTAGGAAAAACTTCTTCACGGAAAGGGTAGTCAGGCCCTGGAACAGGTTGCCCAGGGAAGTGGTTGAGTCTCCATCCCTGGAGGTATTTAAAAGACGGGTAGACGTGGTGCTTAGGGACATGGTTTAGTGGTAGACTTTGCAGTGCTAGGTCAATGGTTGGACTTGATGGTCTTAAGGGTCTTTTCCAATCTTAACGATTCTATGATTCTATTATTCTATATTTATATCTATATCTAATTTATATTACAGCCTGAAATTCTTCTGATGTAGGATTTGAGATGGTGAAAAAATTACCAGTGAGCAGTAAGCTCAGCTCAGGAATAATTCTTCATAAGGCTATTTGTACTTGAAGAGTAGATTTTTCTGTTCCCTAGAGGTGTATGTTCTTTATTTCAGTTCTCACCATGGCTAAGTTTAGAACTGGTATTAGCCATGTGAGTCAATGAAATGTTACCCATTTCATCAGGCTGCATGTGTCTTTTATGTCACTACAGGTCAGGGATAAACACATGACTGCAAGATGTCCTTTGTCACAGAATATGCAAGTTTTTAAGGAGTGCTAGCTTAACCTTTCAAAGCTCCCAGTCATTGTATGATTAAGAAGGAATATAACCTGGGAGATCTGCCACTGGCCTGGAACAGCAAAGGCTTGGGTTATGTTGAATGGCCTAGCATGAGTTTTCTTTGTGAGAGCAGGTATATTAGATGAGTTCCAAGCATATGGCTTTCATTGGAAGTTAACAAATACTAATTTGAGTACGGTACCTAAAATTTCTGTGAGAATCCACATCCTCCTGACTTGTTCATGGACCCTACATTTGAGGCAGTGCACAGACAAAACCAACGTCTTCTGCTGAATGGCTGTTTGGTGAATGAGCCTAGTGAGCAGCAAAGCAGCAGATCCAAGGGATGGAGGTCGTTTTGCTCCACCAATTGAAATTAATGCAAAAGAGAAAAGTTTGTGTGAGGACAGTACTTTCCTTTTTGAACTGAATGCTGTAGGACCTGGCTTTGCCTTTTTTGGCTCTGCCTTTTTTGTCTTTAAGGCAGATTCTCAGCTGGCATGAACTAGCCTGATTTCTTTGACATTAGTGGAGCTCTTCTGATTTATACCCACTGAAAACCTGAGAGCTTAGCTGCATTTAAATGAAACTTGTTTATATGAAGCACAACCTTTTTAAAGGAATTTGTTATTTTTTTTATCCTCTCTAGTAAGAAAAAGAAAAGAGTAACTTGACCTGGGGAATCTGCGGGCTGATGCAAGCCTTAGGCCTTTAACTGGTGGATCTTCACCCTTGTCATGTGGATGTTCAAGTTCTTTACAACTCCCTTGATTTTCTGTGCTTCTCTTTTGTAGTGGGTAGATCTACTGAGGTGCTCAATTCTGGGCTTAACTGTAGCCCTAGCTGACACGAACAGGCTGCACACATGCACAAATGGATGCAGGACTGAGGCTTTAATGAGTAGATTTTTGAGTGTCTGGAAATAGGCTTTGATCTTAGCGTGAACTTATCAAACTCTGTGGGCTATGAGCATTCATAGGCATTGAAATCCCTCAGAGGAAGGACATGAAACCATCCAATGTCTCTTCTGCTTTGTGGAGATTCAGCTTTTCTTGGCATATTTGTTACAAGATGTTCACTGCCAGGAGAAACTTGAGGCGATTGTACAATAGTAGCTTTTTACTGCTGTGATATTTCTTTGGGTCTCCAAAGTTTAGTGAAGTCAATGGGAAATTTTCTATCAGTTTCAGTGTGTTGGGAACATATCCTTGCTGCAAGTAAGGCTCCATCAAATACAGTTATTTACAAAGCATTCAAAGAGGGAAAGACATTTTTCATCCCTGTCCATTTAGTGCTGTATGCCAAGCCTGTGTTCAGGATTTTAAATCATATAAATTGAAAAGTGCCCCATTTAAATAGAATGAAGTCTGAAAAAATCCATTCTGCTACTATGTAGGATATTTGCCACAGGGAAAGGGCAGTAGGACCTCCAATGAGATGTCTGACTGTGAGAGATGACAGTGGTCATGATGACAGGTGACTAGTCTGACTCTATTATAGACTTACCTACACCAAGACATATCTTCCTCGCTGCACTGTTGACTGCAGTCATATTTTCTCCTGTACCCAACAACGACAGCTTCTGACTCTTGGAGATATAGTATATACATCTAGACATCTCCACTCAGTAACAAGATATATTCATGTAAACAAACAGCTGGGGCTGGCTTATAATTAGGGTTACTAGTTATAGGACATCTTCTTTCACTTAGGTGAACTGCTGCTGTTTTGCCAAAAGCATGTTCATTAATTTCTTTCTAACTTCTCCTTGTCATTATTAGAGGATAAAGCAAGTTTTGACCTCCTGGAGGAACTTATTTGCTTTCACAAATTGCTTTTTTTAGGTATGGCCAACGGCCTTTCTCTTTCTTACCTTTCTTGCTCCATTTTTCTGATAAACGCTGCCAGGACAGTCGTGGCTTACAGTGTCCACTGTTCTGTGTTCTCACAATCCAAAGGTAATGCTTCTCTATAATTCAGTTACTACTGTAACTTCTGCAGCATTCTGACAAATGCATGGAATTATCAACATATGCACAGTAAAAAAACCCAGGGCTTTCTGTCTACTTATTGTTATGGTAAAGCCAGCAGAGGCACAGCCTGGATAGAAATCTTGAAAAAGTTATCATAGGGTGCAGCCCTCATTTCAGGAAGTCCCCTAAAATTGATTGACTGGGTCCAGGAGGGTATGTTCTGATTCTAACATTCCTCCTTAAGTATCTGCCATAGGATGAGTAGATTTTGTTTTACTCTAATACAGAATTTCTTGTTCAAGGAAGAAACTGGGAAGGGGATTCAAGCAAACGATAACAACAAAATGATAACAATTTGAAGAATTATAATCTTAGCTACGTGGGCTGCTCTAGTAGGAGCTGTACATCTAGATGGATCTATATTTCCATGGTAGACTTGAAAGCCTGCAATGTTGCATGCCAGGATGAAAGCACATAGGTAGCTGATCTGGGTTTACTCATTCTTTGATAATTAAGAGGTTCTGAGGATGATTTCCACTTCAGGCTGGGATGAAAAGCTAAAACAGCAAGTATGTTTCTGGTTTAAAAAGCTTACATTTCAGACTAGGCTAATAAAATCACTTTAATTCTGTTTATCAGCTTTTAATTTACAATAAAAATTCAATTTGGGTGAAAATATCTTAAACCTGAAAAAGGGAGTTTGCTTAGAAATTGACTCTGTCCCTAACCAGCTCCTAGCCCTGCATGTGGGCTTTGTATCTATAATTACAGGAAAAAAGTCCAAGGTAGGCAGGAAACACAAGAGAAAAGTCTCCTAATATTAAGAAAGGCAATACACTGAAATCCACAGAGGTGAATGTGGTGCAAAGACCCGGCTACAATAGGATATTTAATCATCGGATTCAAATCCATAGACTTGTGAGTGTGTTTGCAGCAAAGAAACCTTGCAGAGCACATGTCCACAATATGGCAGCTGAATCAGCTGCCAACACTCTACTGAACACTAAGTTCATTCATTATTATTGCTGGGTTTTTAGGAGGCAAGATGAGCAAAATCAACATCAATCTCCAACAGATGGGACTAGAGAAGGGCAGCTGCAGGCATACGGTGCACTACATAAGGCATGCAACCGCACGTGGAATCCTCTGCCCCCGGAGCTCTGGCATTTCCGTTACACAGGCAGTAGGAAAATACAATTATCTGAATTAACTGTCACTCCACAAATCCCTTTACTTTGTGCTGCCCAGTCGGAAAAATAGGCAGGACTCAGGGAACACTTAGTACAGAGGTGCAATTTGTTGTGTGGCAGCAGGAGCAGCAGTGAAAGAGCATATTACTGCCTATGTGAGATGAGCAAGAGCATTCCTGTGAGCCTTCTGCCTTTTCTTTTTTGTTCTTGGTATCTCATTTTATTTTTTTACCTTTGAGGCTGAAAAGCTGGTAAATAAGATTACAGCACAGGCATGCAGAAAATAAAATGCAGTGGAAACATGTGTAAACAAGATTACTAGGCCAAAACAGTGCCTCTCGCCACATTACCTGCACTGTGGGGGACATACAGCTGGGGCAGGTCTTGAGGCATTTTTGCCTGGGTACAGCAGATGTGGGCAGAAAATACTAATGCAGTGCTCTTGAGAGAGCTGCTGTCATCCCTGTTCATTGAGTGTAGACAAACTGAGGGTGGGAAAGAAGCATAAGGAGTTTGATTTGTTTGGGTTTTTTTATTATTCTTTTCCTCCACACCAGCCCCCTTGAAATCATACTGGATTCCCACAACTTTAAAAGGATCTCAGCTGTCATTTTGCTGTCTCTCTTGCATGTACCCACATACACTTTCTAGCTCTGTAGGCCACAAAGATAGGACATTAGGAGTCGCCTTAGGATGAGAAATCCAATAATGACCAAGCACGTTTTGTCGATGATGACCAAACATGTTTTGTTGATGATAGGGAGGGGATACTTTTGGGTGGGTTGTTTGTTGTTGATTTAAAATGCTTGAGGTTGTTGATACAGCCCTTGTCTGCCCAGTCTGCTAACCTGTCCTTAGTATGGTCTGAAGTGCCATGAACTCTTATCTTTGAGAGCTCTACATGAGGAAGGGGCCACAGGAGAATAAAATTAGCTTGTGTTTAAAAAAAACAAAACCACATTATGACAAACCCTCCACCTTTCTGCTTGCTGGCAGAATCTCTGCTCCCTCCCACGCAGCCCCAGCTGGAGAGCCTTTACTTGCAGCAAAAGCTACTCTGCTTGTGCCAGTCTCTATCCAGTCACTGCTCCCTCTCCCTTCCTCCCTCATAGGTAGCAGCAGCAGCAGCTGCAGCCACCGCAGCCCTCTTTTCTGGCTCCAGAGGAGTGCCCCACTCATGTAATTTGCAGAAGGCAAAGGAGGAAAACATTTATTTGGTGCTAGATGAGGTCAGGATCATCTCCCTAGTGGCAGAGATTAACAGGTCCAGTTCTGCAGTGAGCATCCTACTTCACCTTCAGGTTGGAGTAAAGTCTTTTGCCCAGGCCCTGGACCTGTCTTACCCATAAAGTCAAGGCAGAGGAGCACTGTGCTCATGTGCTTCTGGGTTTAAAAATGCCTTTCAGGCTATAGTTGAACCTGGTGTTTTGAGTCAAGCTAAGTTAATGGGTTGTGAGGTTGATGGCCATGTGGGAGCTTTTTTGCACATGACTGACAAAATCTGGTATACTTCGGCAGTGGAAGGATCAGTGCTGCTGCAGAGGGGTCCTTTAGTGAGAATGACCCCTTATTCCCCTCTGTGTCAACCAGGGGAAGGAGAGCTAAGTATCTTATTGCACTATGCTGAGTCCTGTCTGAGTCAAGGGCCCTTAGTTTCTAGCCATAATGCGTAAGGCATAAAGTAGCTTTTGGGAAGAAAAGGGGTAGAAGGCAGGAATTAATTTTCCTCTGGTAACCCTGGGGTCTGCCCCATTCCTGCCCATCAGGGAAATGCATGCTAGGGTGGAAGTTAGAAACAGATGTGTGCTCCACTAGTTAATGAAGTGTGAGTGACTGCTTCCCTCCTTGCTTAGGAAGCGCAGCAGAGTGCTTGCTTTTGTGCCACAGGCAAGTCTCCAGACTGAACGGTGACCCTGAAACTCCAGTGAGGCTGCTAAAGAAGTGTCAAGGAGTGAGGAATGACTTGAGCAGCCTTTGGGGACTGAAGGGGTAGCAGCAGCTTCAGTGCTATTTATATGTAGCTAAGATTTATTATAAATGGATCACAACTATCATTCCTCAGCTGCATATTGGTTACAGACCTCTAGGACGGATAACCAGTGATTGGGATTAACTTAAACAAGATCACTCACTGAAAGAAGAAATGCAAAATGCCATTTTGAGAAGAGCAGGCTCCTAAAGTGTAAAAAAGAGGGAAAGCTGACCAAATTGCCAGGTATCTCTTATTTACTTTCCTGTGAACTCCCCGAAGTACTTAGAAACCTGGTTTTCTTCACATGGTTCTGTGATTCAGCTTTTTGTAGAGCTGGAGGTTATAATGACTTACTAACATGGATTGTCAGGTAACTGTGCAGTAGGAGGGTCATTGTAGCCATTTTGAAAGAGCTTTAAGGTTTTAGAAGTTGACCAGATAGGAGTAACAGAAAAAGGCCCATGTGACTTATGTGGGCAGGGACATCTCATGGCTATTGAGTTACAAATAGAAGCTCCCTCAAGCTTTACAATCATCTGCAAGAGTCTGGAGTGAAGTTATCCATATAAACAACTCATTGGAGAGTCACAAACAAGACTGTGGAGAAGAGAAAATCCCATCTGTCAGTGGAGAATTCTCACACAACAACCTGATTACACTGTTTGCTAGAATTCATTACCCTGATATCCCATGAGCTTCTTTCAACTCTTTCTCTCGTTTTCTCTTTACAGCTCAGGCTGAAAGGCAAATGACATGTAAGAGCAAACCTTTTCCTATCTGATCATAGAAAGAACTGCCTTTGTTCAGTGGTGCATTATGAGAAGGGTACGCTAGAGAACAGAACTGTCCCATCAGAGCCCTTGCATCCTACATTGTGCATACCTGAGCCTTGCTGGCACTGCCTGGCTATGCAGATGAAGAATTCCCAGGCTCAGCACCCCACCCAGGGATGCTTCTGGGCTTCTTTGGGGCTTCTTTGGCTTTGCTTGATTTTTCCATGCCCTTCATGTTTCATCAGTGTGACAAAAAAGCAGTCTGCTCCCTGCATGTATTTGTTACGCACACATAGAGGAAAGAATAAAGATCTTTAAATGTTGAGGGACATATTTTTCTCCTTAGTTTTTTCCAGCCTGCTTTGCCAAACTGGCATTCCCAGGTCAGCCTCCTTTGGAAATCTCCACAAATAAAGCCTGTACTGAAAATCTTCAAAATACAAATAACCACAAAGATAATGAGTCTGACAGTTCATAGCTGAGCAAACTTTTCTTCACTTAAATGGGGGTTTTGTTAGGCAAGGTTTGGCATCCAGGAAGAAAAAAACTTTTAATAGCAAAATAGTTTTAACATTTATCTTTTTTTTTTTTTTTTTTAAGTCTATTTAAAGCATTTTAATACACCAGGATGCAGTCTGCAACACGTATATAGAGGCAGCTTTTATCACTTACTGTTGATCATCTAACAGGTTTTCTGTGTGAATATGAGCAAGAGCTGATGGGAAAAAGAAAGGGACAAGCAACAGTTAATGCTGGTTTTTAAAACTAGCAATCCAGGTTAGTGCAGCTAAGTAAATGTGACAGCTAAAACTCTGACTTCCCTGACTCTGTCTATATGAATTGCTGGTAAAACAAAATATCTTGTCTTCCACTGAGATGAGCACTTACTCTATTGTAGTGGTGTATGTCCTAAGAACTCCATGGTGAGCATTGCCATTCTCTGGATTTGCACTGGTGCAAATAAGAATAGAAATTCCTCCTCACCAGTTTCTTTAGTCATGAAATAAAGAGATTCCAAGCATAAAGTCTAGCTAATTATCTCCTGATCTACCCTCCAAAAAATGAAGCTCAGGCCTAAAAGGGTCTTTACACTTGTGGTTGTCTAGTTTAGAAATTGATTATTTTTATTATGGTTCTCATAGTGTTCAGGGTAGGCACAAGGGAAAGTCTTTCAAAAGTCATTCTCTTGAGAACTACAATTGAAGTGTGAAGCAGAAACACATGAAAGAGCGTGGATGGGACATAGGATAATAATAGATTCTTTCGCCAAGACTGAAGCCCAAGAAGTTGAGATGGTGGATAAGCAAGTGAATCAGGTGCAAATGAGGTAAGAATATTCTCTTGTTCTACCCTTGCACACAGAGACAATGCAGGTCTCTTCTGAAGAAGCTGCTTTGATTAAATTGAAGATATTTTCAGGCTACGTAACACTTTCCTTTCTCTGTGTAGAAGCAAGCACCAAAGATAGCATGATTCATCTTAGCAAATAGATGTACCAAATTCCTAAAGGGAGAGGTTGCTCTAAAGGCTGTTAACAGCCTTATAAAGAAGGTATGAAAGGCTTGGAGAAAGAGGGCTTATAGAAGATTGTACAGTGGGGTAGAAAGTAATAGGGAATAACTTAAAAAAAAAGAAAAAAAAAAAAAGTAATGAACTGCACTACATCGCGAGTGTCTACCAGAGAGAATAGTCAAATACCCAACCTGTGAATTTTAAAAATAGGCAAGTGATGTTTAATACCACATTTCATAAATTATGTTATAAGGCCAATGAGATCCCTTCTCTTAGCTTGTTAACATAAAAATAGTGTGGGCTTGTGGGTGCCTTGAAAGCCAGCATGCAGACTGTTGAATCAGCCTTACCTTTTCCTGTATTGATACCAAAGGTGTGAAATAGTTCTTATTAGGTGTATGTGTAAATATCATAGAATCACAGACTTCTTGTTGGTTGGAAAGGTCCTCTGGAGGTCTGGAGTTCAGCTTCAAAGCAGGACTCCTGTCAGTGCTAGATTTCACCAGCTGCAGCTTCCTACACCCAAGTCTTGAAAACCTCCAAGGGTGGAGTTTCACTTCTCTGGGTCATCTTCTCCAGAGCTGAACTGCCTCTTGGTGAAACACTTCTTGGTGACCAGCATGAATCTCGCAAGATCTAAGTAGATATGGGGTGAAGTGAAAATCATACTGGATTTCTGTTTCTTTAAACTTTGTTCAATCTTGTGGTTTAAGGCTGCTATTTCAAACCCTGTGGAAGTTCAGTTTTCCATAGCATCAATCTATTTCAAACTCATTTCCCACCATGCTGCTGTAGTAACTACCTTTGTCATGAGATGCTCTGAATCAGACAGCATTACGGTCTTTCTGCTTTGTACTGAAAATGTGGCTCTGCTAGTCACAGAGCAATGAATGCAAGAGAAGTGGAAAGTGGGAAAATTTGCTAGTATTCCAAAGCCAATCTCCTCAACACAACTTTTGAAAACAAAGCCTGATGTTCATGTCATCTAGGGCTTTGTGGTTTTTAGGGAAGGTGTTTCCTACAAAGGACTTCCCATGCACAAAGACCAACACGGAAGTGCTCATTCATTAGCCTGCATTTTTTGAGTGAAACCATCTGTTACCTATTTCAAACATACTAGCTTGTGCCAATGAACACTCAGAAGTAGAGCTGTAGCATCCACAGTGTCTGCCTACTGAAAGGGCTTGCATAGGTATCAGTACATATTTAAGTAAGTGCACATCAGCTACCTGGTGCACACTGTCTTGTAATCCTATGTCTGCAACAGTAGCCTCCTGGCTTTTGTAATTTTTACCTTAAGGGAAAAATTAAAATACGAAGGCCAACAAGAGCTAACACAGAGTTGTATACACAGTGCTGGGATACCGAGTTCTGTTACTGAGGCACACCACAGTGTGTGTGACTTAAAACACAAACTGTTTCAGAAAGACTTTTGGCCTTCTCCTGACGTGGATTAAAGCATAGTAGTCATTTATAGACAGTGACTTTTTCTGTCACTTGGGAAATTCTTACTTCTCATAGTTTTTTCCCCTTATATTTTGTCCCAAATTTAGCATAGAAGTAAAAATACTTAATGAAAGGAATTGAAAATTTTGAAAGCTCAAACTGAAATGTTTTATAAGCTAGCAATTTTTTTCATAACTGAAATGAGACACAGAGTGCCATGAACAGAAAATGTGTGAAATTATGCTTACACTTAAATAATATTATTTGTATTAAGTGTCATAGAAATTAGATAAAAAGGTGAAACAAAACTTTACTGTTATGTTGGATGAAACGTCTCCATTCACTCAAACCATATTATCCAGCAGAACGTTGTTCTAATTTTTTCCACTAGCTCCTTTTCTACTCAAAATTGCATGAGACATCTCCCATTTGCCAGGAAAGTAAAGGCTGAGGAAACTACAGCGATGAGCAAGACAGAAACAGAGAGTAAATAAGATCTGCATTTATTCTACTGTGAAAGATGCTCTGGTCTGATATGTGTGGTCAGCTTTCTGTGGCACACATCCAGGATCCCCCTCAGCTTGTTTGTAGGCTTTCCTCTGTCCTTGTAGTCTCAAAGCACCTCCAGCAATTCATTGGAAACCGTAGAAAAAGAGGTCCTGCACTGAACACGCTGATCTAACTGGGCTGGAAGAGAGATGTGGAAATATTAAGAATAATCTGTGAGGAGAGTAGTCTCATATTTCTGATCTCTGTTCTGGGAATAACATCTTTCCCTTCCAGTGGTACAATTCCCCAGATACCCTAAATTAGAGTGAATAAACATCCCATATCTCAAAGTGTGTTTGTCAATACAATAATGTAAAGAGGAAAAGTATAAAACAGCTGAGACTTGTGGTAGAGTTAAGAATAATGAATAGGATTAAAAAAATACCAGCCCTACTGAGGTAACAGCTCTGGTGTGCTTCACCCTGGTATTACAGCCCTTGTGTTTGCTTCTCTGTTGCCAGAAAGCTAAACGGGGGATAAGGTTTCTATCAGTACTTGAAATTTTATTTTGATATTTCAGATAACCACAGGACATAATTCAGGGAAATAATACAATTTCATTTCAGTAGCACTGATCCAGTTTGGACCTCATGTTATTTTGAGCTCTAACAAGTCAGAAGAATTATCTTGATCACAAAATAAGCAACAGAAATGCCTTTACCATATGTAGATTAAGATAAAATGGTGTGATTGCATCTCATCCCCTTATGTAAATTAAGGTAAGGACAGTCTGGCACCAGGACAGTGTTCTGATAGTGAACACTGTTTATGCAGACACTCCCACTTGCAGAAGCTCCAGCCTTCCCGAAAACCTAGTCTTTGAGCTTTGGTAAATTAGATAAGATTTTCTGCCCTCACCCTTCTTAATGTCCTTCAAAATATTTTTTTTTCCTTCTGATTGAAGTTATTTATCCTTTCTTCTTAAAATGTAAGGAAAAACATTTACTTTTTTTTTTTAATCCACATAATAACTGATTGTGTTGTCATATAATTGTATTGCATGAAGTTTCCCTGTCTCAGCTCTGTGGAATGTTCTTTATTTACTCATTGTATTTCACACTTGCATGTTTAAGAAAATAATCTTTATATCTATTGCTGTGAAACTTAGATTGAATGATTGTGGTTCCATACTAATGTTTGGTGGTCAAGGTGTCCCAACAAAATTATTTTTTCACACAGGATTAAATTTAGATTATTCTCCAACCTAACACTTACCTGACAGTATGCAAGTATGAAATGAGTATGAAAGACTACAAAGTGGCACTCAATCTGTCTAAGTGCAAATAAATGCACAAAGTAAGGATCAGTGGAAAAACTTCTCTTAATTTGTCACACTTACAGAAGTTTAAGTGCTGGTCTTCAGATAAGTTAGTCTGGTTCACATCAGGTGAGTGGGAGAAGATTCTAGGCCAAAGAGATTGAACTGATCACAACACGAAGAGAACTTGACCTGACAAAACCAAAATCTGCCCTCACATTAGCTGCAAGATCAGCAACCTCAGCGGCTCTTTCCCCTTTCTCTCCAGTGATTTTCTTCATGCACCATGAAATGTGCATTAGTTTGACAGCCAGCAGAGCACTGAAAGATGGAAAACGAATATCACAAATGTAAAGTTCTTGACTCATTGAGTTGATCCAGCAAAGTAGATGTGTTTTATTGTATATGTTCTTTAAACTCGAAAACCATGAAATTACTTTAAGAAGACTCTGTGACAAAGAGAGATCTGTTTAGATCCCTAATCATCCCTCTAATTTCTGATTTCTTTCCTTTCTCTCTTGTCTGCTGTCCTTTGCTCACAGAACGCTGTTAACCGTAAGTCAGATGCTTGAAACAGCTGAAAGCATTTCGTGTTTGCAGTAGAAACTTTGCTTCTGATCACTTGGAGTCAGTGCTGTTTGCTCTTTGTCTTGCTTGAAGATAAAAGATTTTTCTAAAAGCAGCTGCCTGGCTAAGAACAGAACATGAAGAGCTGAAATTCCAGGGATTAAATTGGATTTTCCCATGCAAGAGCACATATACAGTAAGATACATGCCATCCTGTTTACTTCTCTATAGAGTCCAGTGAAGACAGCTCCAAAAGCTCGCGGATAGCTCACATACCAGGAGAAGTTACTTCTCAGTGATGAATCCATACTAAATTTATCTCAATTCCAGAACAGCAGTTTATAGTGCTATAGTTTATAGCAGTTTATATTTTAAAAAAGAACCTTCTTTCCTTGCCTTCTGAGTCTTAAGTTTCACTTGGGAAACTTTTCTCAACAGCTCTGTTTTTTTTTCTCTTTCAAGTAAAATCATGAGCTGCTGAAAGGTCCCAGTTTAAGTTCTGTGGGATGGCAGGGCCCCCCAGATGGTCTCTGCAGAAATGACTCTTGGCAAAGGCCACATGTCTGCTCTTTTATTTCCACTGTGAGGGTGAAATTCCCACCACAAGGACAGCCATGGTCTGGAGAGGGAAGGTACCACGGAGTCCTGGAAGACAAATAGTCAAAACGTTAATAAGCTTAACCTCAAGGCGATGGGAGGGAATACAGAACTTAACGGGTACATGAGGCAGATAGGTAGGGGTACAAGTTGTGGGGATATAATGAGAAAGGCAGACAAAAAGAAGAGTATGGGGGACATTGTCTTCTACTCTGTGAAAGAGTCCATGTAGTCAATGGATGCCACCAAAAAGAAGTCTGCCTGGGTACAGGATATAAAAAATAATTAGGAAGAGGCCCCATAGTCAGATAACATCATTATAGGAAATCTTCTGGAATAACTGCTCTGAAGCATTTTCATTCCCCAGTGAAATACGTGTAAGATACATGGAGGATTTGTAGTCATAGCGTTTTCTCATCATTCTCAGACTGTCAAGCTGAGCATAGAGAAAGAGCCTGCAATCGGACTGAGTACGCAACTGGGCTGTTACCTTTCTGATATGCTGTTTTGGGGGCAGTTTTTTGTTATTTTAAATAGTTGTCAAATATATTTTGTAAAGTGGGTACCCAGTAGTAATAGCTGGAATGCAAAATGGCTCTGCTTATTTTCCTCTAGTTTCGCCTCTGAGACTTAAGTCTGGAATCAGATCACTGTAAATGGACCTTTTTGGCCCATACAGGCTCACATTGTTCCTTCTTCCTCCAAGTCCATTGACTTTGATGGATTTTAAGGAGGTGCCAAGAATATATCAGGTATAGGTCAAAGGTATTCATTTTCCGATATGTGATGTTTCAATGTTTTGGTGATTCTAGGATGCTAGCAAACTTGGTTTTAAGAATAAATTTTAAAATAAGTGGTTTATTAAAGAAGTATTGTCAATAGCTTCTCCCTGAAAACAAAGCAAAGGGATTCTTTCATTTCTTTTGAAGACTCTAAGAAGAACCTGTAGGTTTAGGGCTGTGGGTAGATATCATACAGATGTCCATTCTGATATGTAGGTCTGTTCAACTCATGTCTGAGCTGAGTGGGAGTTCTTGAACATCATGGTAGGAGACACACATATATGGTGTAAGTGCCAACACACTATCCTCTAGAGCATGTGTAAAATACATTGGTTACATGATGTCAGCAGGTACATGGTTAAAGATTACCAGCTCTAGTGCATGTTTTGGTCTATATGACATTGCAGAACAAGCAAAAGTTATGCATAAAGTTGATGTGAGAATTGCAGTGGAAATGCAACTGTTTGTTTGTTTCAATTCCTGTTCCCAGCTCTGTAGTGACAGAAAGTATTTCTGTTTTGCAGTCCTGAATAGTGAACTTTGAGTAAAAGGAGGAGAGAAGAATTGTAGATTTGTGTACAAGAATTTCTTTCTTGGGAGAACCACTCCATCCCTGAGATGTGCAGCAGAGTAAACTAAGGTGAAAGTCAAGACTCAGCTTAATCAAGAGAAGCAGAGACAGCAGAAGAGGTGCAAGCAGTTTGGGGACCCACATTGGAATTCAAGGTAACCTTTGCAGGTCTGGAAAAAAAGACCAAAAAATTAGGATGTAATTCAGCAAGGAAATGTTTGTGGACTTAAACTCATATAGTTGCCAATTTTAATCTAAATGCAAGCTGGAAAATGACTGGTGAAACAGTGTTTCTGTAGAAAAGGACCAAAGACTTACACTGGGGTGCAAATTGACCACGAATCTGCAAAATCATAATAGAATGGAAAAAGTTACCCTGGGATGTATAAATAACTACGTTGAATGAAATATCCTTGAAATAATCCTTCGTTTGTACTGAGCATAAACTTGATCTTGGCTGACGAACTCTGTCCCCAGGTCAAGGAAAATGAGCACAGATCGGAAGAAGTCCCCATGTGAGCAACAAGAATGAGGCTCAGAAAACATGCCTCCTGGGCAAGAATTAAAAAGATGGGTTTGCTTAGTTTGGAGAGAAGTGTGAGAAGAGTTTCGATGTCAGGCAAAGAGGAGGATAACATTGTTTTGGGGCATTTTAGAAGTGGGATGAATGCTGGAAGATGTTTACGAATGGAAGCAAGACCAGCAGAGGAACACCAAGGTGATTCATGATGTAAGAGGAGAGGATGAGGGAGCTGGGTTTGTTCAGGTGGGAGAAGAAAAAGCTAAGAGGGATATTATTGCTTATCTCTTGTTACCTATTGGGTGGTTACAGAGAACAGAGGGTCACATTCTTCTTTCTCGGATATACACAGTGATAGGCTAAGGGGCAACAGACATAGTTCACATAAAATAAAATTCCAACTAGATATGAGAAAAAGAAGACTCATAATGAAACACATCAAACACTGGAAGAGGTTGTCCAAAGAAACTATGGAAACTTTCAAAGTTCAGCTGGAGAAAACCCTGAGCAACCTGATGTAGCTTTCAAGTTAGCCCTGTTTTGAGCAAAAGATTAGACTACAGACTTCCAGAAGTCCCTTCCCACCTAAATATCTGTGATTTTATGAAAAGAAATTCAGGTTAGAGATCAGGTGTCCTTTCTTAATGGTAAGAATAGGAAGAGCCTGAAATAGACTGTATGGGAACAGTGAGGTCTCTCAACTGCCAGAGGTTTCCAAGAACAGGGTAGACTAACATCTATGAAGAGTAGAGAGAATAGTTTCTAATTCAGAACATAAAAATGGTCTAGATGTCTTAGAGTCACTTTCAGCCCTGTTTTCTGTGATTCTCTGAGAAAGGTAATAAGGATGTATTTATGCAAACCCTCATAGCTTTGGCTCTCTCTTTGGCTTATCTATTTGTCCTAGATATAGAGAAGAATGGCAAAAGTAGTTTCTGGACTGAAATAGGGAAAGCCTGATAGTGACACCATACATTTCATTGGATCTCGGATATGTGAGTTGAATCATAAATTTTCAGGCATTGGGCACCTTTAAATTGTCAGCTGCAGAAATTAAGCTATGAGACGGACAGCTCCAGCTTTTTCTTGCTTATGTTTAAGACCTTTCTGTCTTTAGAGAACATGTTGACCATATGAAAGGAATAATCTAAGGAGGCAGAATGCAAACCCCATCATTTTCTCTAGTTGGGGTTAACAGTAGTGTGAGACTTGGGAACATCAAGACTCAAGAAGCAGGCTTGCTCTTGAGTTTGTATTGTGTTACTTAATTACTCTAACAATGCCAATTCTCAGAAAAGGAAAGAGCTTATCATCTACAACAATATAATTGTAACACACAGTGTTAATGGCATGTACCAAAGGTACATTTGCTTCCAATAGGATTTTTCCAGTGATGCCTGTTTGTGTGTGTTAAAAAAAGTGCCTCAAAACCTAGGGTCACCCTGGTATTCCAGAAGGAAAAAAAACCAATATCCTGGTTGAAAGTATATCAGAATGCTGCTGACCGTGTGGGAAAGGTTGCCTGTTAAAGCCAGGCATCAAGATAAGATTGAAATCATTGCAGGATTACCTGAACTGCTCCCCTACCCCTGCTTGCTGCCCCATGTGCTAGAGGAATCAAGCAAGATAACTGATTGACGATGCAACTTCACTCATTCATTTTAAAAGGAAATAATGCTGTTAGATTCTTGCCTGCTTGCATTTAAATAACAAATACTTACAGTCTCAAGATCTTAAGGGCTGCAATCTTCTGTACAGAAGAAACCATCTTTAGTTTAGTGATGAAAAGAAACAGATGTTCTCTCCTTTATGCACTAATCTTCCTGTATATTCCAGAAAATTAAGGTTTGGGGCATGGATTTGGGGGGTGAGTTCTTCTCCTGGGAGAGAAGATTCAACAAAAATCACTTCAAGTAGTTTCACCAAAAATTATTTGTCTTTTTATGGATCAGTAGCTTGCAGGCAGATTGCCTATTACTTTTCCAGAAAATTAACAGCTTGTTTTGGCAGTTCTCTATTATGCAACCTTTTTGTTTCCATCTCCTCTTGTGCTGTTCCCAATTTCATATGGGCTATATTGTGTCAAAGCAATGTTTTCTCTGCTGCCAGATTATGTGCAAGTTCTACTGTGGTTCAGTGCCAAGTGTGCTTCACTTTAGGGTGAGGAAGTCAGATTCTTATCTGGGATTTACTCTTATTCCACTTCTTTTGTGCACTTGAGATGAAAGACTTCGGGAATTAAATTGAGAAATTGTGTATCTGAACAAATCAGGCAATTCTGGGCTAACTTGGGTCTAATATATGTTTTTATCATATAATGTTTGATCTAATCATATACAAGTAGAGTATCACACTTCCAGTGGCCCTACAGGGAGACTTTTCTGAGTGAGGCTTTCATCTGTTTACTGAGTTTTTGTATGATTTTAAAGTTTTGGGTTTGTGGTGGGTTTTTTTGGTTGTTTGGTTGTTGGTGGTTTGTTTTGGCATTTTGACATGTGGCATCTTTAAAGAGCTGTCCTTAAGATCCCCTCTGACATCCACTCAAAGTATAGTCAAGTTTGCATTAAGAAATAGAATACTGGTCAGAAGTTAGGGAACTTCAGTGTTGTATTTGCCTTGTGAACAGCAAGGAGTCTATGCTTGCTAAGGAAGCACCAAAAGAGGAATTCTACCTCTGAATTTTCTTTTTATTCTCTGTTCAGAATTAGTTAATCAATGCAGGTAGAAAACACTGAACCTATGGCAATGGATCTGAGATGACACTTGGGCCTTTCTCAGTCATATATTTGTCCTCAGAATTCTTTAGGGTAAGGTGGCATAAGGTAGTGCAGGTAGAGTTTCACGTTATTGTGCCATGGTAGTGTGTGAGAGATCAAGTGATGGCTTGGAGGCCAAAACTTATGCAGAGATGTTTCAAATGTGGGCCAGGTTAGTTGTGACCTTTCTGCTTCTGAAAGTCTCTGCACGTTGAGAGTTTGGTCATTACCTGCTATGTCATCATCAGGTTTAAATTTATTTTGGGGTTGGAGGTCCATACACTGTATGTCTTGTTTTAATACCTCAGTAGCAGCGAGGCTAACTTAGTTCTTACACTGATGTAGGTAGGCAAACTTAAATAGTACAGCAAGTAATCTGTCAGGTGCAGCATGACTACAGCAGAATAACTTAACAGTGTGAGCTACTAGCAAGAGGAGTGTGCAGGTTATTTTGCTGATAAACATGCCACATTCAATGGTGGAGAAATGGTCCTGGACTCTTCCATGTGTAGTAACTGCCCATCACTCATTAAAAGAAGAAGGAAGAAAGCCCATATGCATCTGGAACTCGCTTGAATGAATTGTTCCTACTTTGGAAAAGACCATTCTATACTTGGAGCTTGACAAAGCTGGAGATAAAAATCTGAAAAGGAGGAAGGTGTCAAATCTCCCTCAGCAAATTTAGAAAGAGAAAAGAAAGTTACAAATACTTGAAAGCTGACATTACGTGTTGTCTATCCACTGGACAGAAACATGACAGCTACTTTGTGGAAAACCAGAGCAAACTTTCTGCTATATTTTGGTATACTCTTTTTTTCTGACCACATTTCTGATTTTTCACTACATGTGCAGGAATAATGAGGGTGTGCAGGCTTCTGTGGTCACAAGCGTTTGTTTCCATTTCCTTGCATCTTGTCTGAACATGACCATGTGAACTTCATTAAAGATATGGTCATGATTTTAAAGCGTAAACAGAGAAATGCTTTCCATGTTTCCATCCTCTTGATTTTAATACAGATAAGTGACAGGAGGAATTGGTTAATGCAGTGGTGCTGTGATGCTGCATCAAAAGCTGATCATGTTTCTTCAATATGTTATATGATGAGGCATTGCCATCATGACCTTCAAAGCAAGGTTATAACATGCAGATGCACACATCATGACTTGTGAATTAGTGTTGTGATGGCAAAGCTCGGTTTCAAGGGCCTTTGAAATTAAGTTGACTGAAACTTGCTTTTCTTAAAACCAGCTGTTTTTCTGCACTGCAGCCAGCTTTGTTGATGATTCTAATGAAAAGCATTTGCAATGATACGTGATATAGCCTGCTAACGTTTTGGAGAGGTGAAAGCCAAAGGCTGGTGTGGGGTTTCAGTTAAGTGATTTCATAAATTAACTTTAATGTGACCTGTAGTTCCTTTGTCAAATAATAGGTTAGCAAATGAATTTGAATATGTATTATCTGAAAGATGAAAGCTAATGTTATCATCTGAATGGGACCTGGAAACCTGACAGGTTTTTATTGAGCTCCAGTCTTCTTATATCTAGTGAATAATTCATGTCCTGAAGGTGGCTATGGCAGAATGACTGCATACACAGACATGAGACAAAAAGGCATTTACCTCATCCCATTCTCACCTTAAAGTGAGAATAAGTTCATATAAAAACAAGACTCAGAAACTAATTTCCTTAAGTGTTCAGTAATTCACACCATCCTGATGCAGCCTTCCACTTAAGGGAATGGACCACATTGCTGCGCCAGAGAAGACAGCAGGGGTATGAGGCAAAAATGCTGGTGTTTGAAGTTGAGGGGGGTATAGTTTCCTACATAGACAGCACTCCACTGTACAGTGAGGTTCTCATGAGCCCACTGATAAGGATGTGCCAGGAGATTTACTTCATGTGTGTGACATTATCCCGTCCTAGATAACATACAAGTGAGAACAGATACAATGTGGATGTGGGAATTGCATGTTTAATTCAATAAAATATCGATGTGTATAATTTTAATACACAGTTTATGCAGCTGTTGCCCCAAATTCCTGCAGGTTAACATAGCAGAGTGAACTAATCATAATCTGGGAACATGATCAGAATAGGCGTGTGGAAAAGAAAAGGATTGTCTTTTCCTTCTGCTCGTGGCACACGATGAAAAATGCTTCTACTAGGAACTAAGCTGAGATCACAGAGTTTCTTTTTAGAGCATGCATTAGGCAGGAGGAGCCAGATGTCTGGTTCTGATCCAGGTTTGACCTCACTTTGAAAAGCTATGATGTGGCTCAATGGCCATTCTCAGGCCTATTCAGCCTTTCAGCATGATGTGGTCTGTTGCAAATAACCTCCTGCTCTCTGGAAATCACTTAGTGGAGAATTATTGAGTGATTTTCTCAATGAGATCAAGGAAAGAAAACGCTGTTAAAATAAATAAATAATTGATTCTATTGCTTGAAAATACCCACTGAAACTGATGCCATGGCAGAGACCAGTTTTTTATTCACAAAGTAAAATGTCAAATTAAACAAAACTCTATTGATACACCAAGAAACTGTTTTTTGGTATAATGCCAACATCAATAATTATAAAGGGGAGACAGCAGGCTAAAACGCATGGCTGGCAGCAGTTTTAAAATATTTGTCCTTGGTGGGACCAGAGACTGATTTAGTTTAAATTTAGATTCCAAAGAAAACTAACATCTCAAAGGGCATATCATAAAACTTTTACCATTTTATTTTTTGCAAATCAGAACGAACAAGATACAATAGAACAAGCTTATATTGGCTTCAAAATACTGTAACAATGCTGCAGTCAGATGAGCGAGTCAATTCAGTTCACAGTGGTGAGGATTTAGCCTAATAAATCACAGGAAGTGGGAAGTGAAAACAGTAATATGAATTTATGAAGGCACACATTTGTTTAACAGGTACTCCCCCAAGCAGTGTCAAGCAAAGCCTCAAAGGCTCTGTATCCAGTGTGAGCCTTTATGCTGAATAGACACTGGTCTTTTCATCTGCTGGTGTACTCAGGTGCAATCCCTGTAGAGCAATTGAAAGCGCTCTGATTTTTTTCTGGTTGGGACTTATCATAAACTATCACTGGTCTCAAGGCATGACACTGGTATTTTCAGGGGAGTTTTTGATGCTTTTGCTATGCAGGTGATCCTAACAATCCTTTCTGAATCAAAATGCTTTTAATCTTCATGGTGGCATTATACAAAGTTACATTTGAGCATCAGTTGGTGGGAGAAAGGCTTGTGGGGCACAGTTCTGCATGAGGAAAGATGGAGCATTGGGTAGATTTCAGGTCATAATTGTTTGTGGGAAGTTTCTATGTGAGACTAGACTGTCCTGTCTTTGAGGAAGAGATCAGGCACAGGTGAGAAATACCTGGAGCAATGCAACTTGTCAAAATAAGCAAAAGAAAGTTTATTGTAACTTCCTGCTGCTTCTAACGCTGCATCCTGCTTTGTTTATAATACAGTGAACAAATTGCACAGGTAGGGAGCTCGTCTCTGGGGCAGAGAGAATAATGTCTCTGGACACCATGGAGATGACTTAGTCTTTGGGACCAAGTCCAACAGGACTGTGAGGTGTAGTGGATGCTTTTTCCTAGCCATTATTCAATAGTTCCACACTCTCAAATTCATGCCCCTCCAAGGAATAAAATAAATAATGGTTATCCTTTCAGGGTGAGATTCTTCCGTGCAGCATGCTTTTCCAAATGTATTTTGTCAAAATTTTGCCAGAATGTCTAGGAAAGAAATTTTTATAACTCTTCTACAACTCCTCTTAGGAAGAGAGTGTCCAAGTGGGGATTCTTGGAGGAACAGATTGTCTAGTAGCTCCCTTATAAAATAGTTCTCTTAGAATTGATTTACTTCTATTTTGGGGGAGAAAGTTGTTGTTGTTGTTTACAAGAGTGATGCAGGAGTGTTAGTTTGTACCATGAAATACTGCTTTCATTACGATATGAACCAATTACAAATTGTCTCCATATCTTACTGTTTCTCAGGCAACTTACAAAATACTAACTTAACAAAAAGTGTTCTACATCAAGCTGGTGCCTACTCCAATGTAATGACAAATGCTATTTTGGGAATACTACGCCTCTATCAGAGATGTTTCATGTTATCACAATGCATGGGTCTAATAACCCACATTAGATTGCAGGATCAGTCCTTGAGGAAGAGGATATAAATTGCACCTCCCCTGCAGACTTGGCCTGTGGACACCTTGCTAAACTATCTGTTCCTTCTCTAGGACATTTCTTGGGGTTGGAACTTCCTGAATAGAAAGCATGGTGATGTAGTTAAAAAATAAAAATACATCAGATTCTCTTTGATCTTTCCCCTGAGCATCATATCATCTTTTTGGACTAGCAATTACCTGATCTCACATATTGTGCCTAGTCCAATAGTTAAAATAGGAGTCTGATCCAGCAACTGAAGCTCTAATGATGGCAAAAAGGATACTTTTTCAAGAGCACATGCTCAGAAGTTATTTGAAAGGCTTAATTTTAATTCAAAATAGGAAAAAAGAAATCAAAGCAAGAAGCTTTTATGGTCTCATTTTAAATGAACACTCTAAAATTCCAAGTGTGACAGCCTAAATACTGAAAATATGTAATGTATTTTAACTTTCCAGTAGTTAAATTTGAATTTGCAATACTTTTTTTATAATAACAGCATTTTTATGTTTTCTGAAAAAAAGACATTGCCTACTTACTACAATAGCTGTGTAGTCCCAGTGGAGATGCCACATGTTGGATAAAGACCTTTTTCCTGTGCAGCCACAATGTTCTGTAATCTTCTACCTTCCATGTTATGAAATTACTTTGAAAATGCATAATTTTTAAGGAATTATTTAAGATTGTTTTTTGATTGTGTTCTTTTCTAACCCTAAGTGAAAACTTGTTCCCTTCTACCTACCACTAGAACTGCAATTTCTCTTGAAATTTTTTAAATATCCATAGCATCATGCCAGGTCACATCAAGTCATTCAGGCTTTCAAGACATAACATAAGCCTACACAATGTGACATGCTTGCTGCATCATGTCACAAATCTTCAGAGATATTATAGTTTTTTTTAAAATGAATGTGGAAGTTACCATGGCTACAAACCCTCTTTATTCTGTTCAGATTTGAAACATTTTTAAATTTTGAGTAAACCACTCTTTCCTTTCCAGCAACAACACAGCAATTGCTTCAAATGTGCTTATTGTCAAGTTTCGCAGATGAAGAAACCCCCAGCATATTTCCATGTTTTTTGTCAGCTGTAATTTCTCTCCTTGGGATAAGTGTAAAAAGTGAAGAAAGGGATTTTGCTGCTATGTAAATAGCAACTGAGAGGACTAGAAAGAAGTACTTCTTAGCTGCTGTAGATCAGGATGACTCCAGTTTACACTTACAGACTCAGTGGCCCATGAAGGTCAAGGTGTGTGGGGGTTAGAAAAGTGCAGTGTCTGGAGAAGGAGACAGTGCCCTGTGAATGTCAGCTGTCATTCCTGCTCAGTAATTCCGAGTTTCATAATGGTTCTCACTCTTTCCTTAGAGTTAATCACAGAGACATTAATGTGGAGCAGCTTGTCAGGAAACCCGTCTTCTCTGTCCTGTGGTGAACAGCATGACAAAGAAGCTTCACTTCCCACCATAAGTGGGGATTTGCCAGTTTTATCGGTGAAAGTGTTTTACCTCCTTCTGCAGGTTCTGATGATGGTACATTGCAATTGCTATAATGAACAGAAAAGGGTAAAATAGTGCAAAATATTGACTCTATGAACCTGAAGCCTATTTGCCCTCCTGCCTGTGTGTAAGGTACTTAGCTGAATGTAGGATTCAGCATGCTTGTTCAAATGTGACGTTCCTCTAATCCAGACTTCTGGTTCTGATGGTGGCCAGCACTGGGTAGCCCCAAGGGAAATGAAAAAATTAAAGGGAGAAGGATGTGGGTTATGATTCCCCACTTGTCTTCTGACACCTCACTGTCACGCTAGCACTGATATCTACTAAGGAGAGACCTTAAAGCAGGTGGTTTAATAAAATTGGAGGGAACCTCTTTTTTTTTCTTTTAGTTAGTATGCTGCTGTTTTCCCTTCTTACTTCCTCCTCATTTCTTTTTTCTTTCTCTTTTCTGAAGGCAGAGGTTTTTATTTTCAGTATTCTGGTGTCCTCCCCTAGCAAGTTCCAAAGTCTGACACTCTTTCCAAGAAAGCTTATATGACTCTCTTCTGAGCTTGCAGCCAGATGTTGGGAGTTTCAGAGTCTGGGGAGGAATATAGCCTGGGAAAATAAACTCTGCAGAAAGAAGGTAATTGTCTAAAATCATTTTACCAAAGGGGGACCAGTCACAGTACGTCACACGACACATTGCAATGGCAGACTAGCAGCACGGGATCTTACTCTTGGCCACAGCATTCTGGGTGAAAAGCCTTTAGGTTCTGGTTCCTTATTTCAATAGTACACAAATCACACAAACTTACCGTTGAGTTGAGACAGTAATTGCTTCTTCAATTTTCTCTGAATGTGAAAGGAGCCTGGAAAAATGAGATGTGTAGTCTCCTACTTAATCTTGCAACAAGACTGCTGTTTTCTAGTGAAGTTGTAGTGTGCCCTTATGTTGACCTGAGGAGGCTTTTAAGATGCTGTGGAAGCAGCCTCTTTTGGGAGAGAAATACCCAGCTGAAAATGACAGACAAAATGTAGATAGCGCTTCCACTGGTTACAACACCTTCTTGCCACCACGTTGCAGAAGTGCAAGTGAGCAGGAAAATGCTGGGAATAAGTGGCATGAGGGTTACATACATTTGAGGACCAGATGTGGACAGGCAGTTGCTGGTACTTTCACTTCACTGATCACAAGAGCAAGGACACCTCTGGGAGAATCTTCCCTGTGTGTAATTCTGGAACACGCTGTGGCTGGTATTACTGGGTTGAAAGGAAGAAGAACTTATTTATCTGTTCCCTTCTTAATTTTTATTTGCTTTTAATTATTTAGACATATTTTTAATTTAAGGATTGTATTATTGAACAATTGATTTTAGTTTTAGCTAAAATACATAACTTCATGCCAAGCTTTCTTCACTTGCTCTCTTAGTAATGATTTTGAATATTTTCCAAAAGTAATGAATGGGAAATTTGCTGGAATTTGACCAGATGATTTAATACTCTTTGTCATAATTATCTAATATCCATATGATGTAGATGTGAAATCTAGGAATTTTAAAAAAATGAATTCTATCATCCTTTCCCTCTGGGGATTTTGCATACACCACTGTTTAAGGGCTCTCCACTCAAAAAAAAATCCTGAAACGCACCTACTCTAGCAATTTGAAATTATTTTTTTTATTGCTAGGAAAATTGCTAGGACTAATTGCTAGGAAGGTAGCAGCTGGCAGGATGGAAGAGCTTGAAGGACAAGTTTTAATAGAAAAACATCTATATTAGGAACCTTTTTTCTGTTCTTCCTCACTGTCGTCATAAAAACGGAACAAATTTTAGTGATTAAAATGGTTTAAAAAAAAATCTTCCTTCTCAAATGTGCATACAAATGCTGATGATCTCAGAGGAGATAAGCCTACTATCTGGCCAACAGCAACCATGTCAGACTTGCATAGTTTTATGTACCAAGAGTCAGTGTGTGGTCTCTGAGTCCCGCAGCTCTCACTTAACTTTTTTGCAATGTATTTTTCCTTTGTATTTTATTCAGTTGTTCCTTCCTGTGGTTAGTTTCTGTAAATTCCTGTGACTAATCCGTTTCTTAGGTGGCTCTTTTTGTAGTCAAACCTCATTCCCTGGATGAATGAGATTTTGTATGAATCAGTGGGGGCTGATGGCATCTGAAAAGAAGGTCGATGAAAGTGATGCAAGTACCCAATTTAAATTGGCAAGGAACGATAACCGATGCTCTGATTTTTCTCCCTTGGCAGTCTCCTCACAGTGGGTTCGAAGGGACCATTTTCAGTTGGTTTCTGTTCTGTGCCGATTGCATCTCTTTATAATCCATCACCTGAGGCCTTTTAGTTTCTGTAATTTTTGTTATCCATTTCAGAGGGAAACCTAGATGGGCTAAAGTTAATGAAGGCTTTACTGGAATCTGATTCTTTTCATTTCTTATACCCACATTATCTGGGTATGAAGGGATTTAAGGCAGTGTAATTTAAGTATCTGGGAACTGCAAAAAAAGAGAAATGTTATCATCCTCCATTAAGTAGTTCTTTGGTTTGTGAGTAAAACCTAATTCTGAAAAGAAAGAGCAGAAAGAAATGAGTTATCATCTCATTAGACTGTAATCCTCATTGTGGGGCAGCAGGAGAACCTCTCCCACACTGTGGTTCAGTTACTCCTTCAGGGTTGTAGTTTCCCCTAAGGCATGATACTGGCTTATACCCTCTATGTGACATGCTCACCTGTATGACATTATTGTGTGCAACATCCTTGAAATGTATTGATGATGTGTGCATCTCTGTGTGTGTCTGTGTGAACAGGTGGGTGGCAGAATTGGTGCTAGGGTGAGAAAATCTGAGGGAATTTACATTTGCTTTGTCATTTCCAGAATTCCAGAAATCATTTTACTACCCATTGTCAGGGAGCAGCAAGGTAGGCTGCTCCATGAGGGAAGGGGAACTGAGAGCCATGGCAAGGCAGACAGGAGTAGCACCCTCACTGACCAGGGCACAGTCCCACCAATCCAAACAAGATGATCAGAGAGGACCCGTGATGATAACCAAGATTCTTGGGTCAGCCAAGAATCCAGTGATCACCCAGCAAGTCTGTAGTGATGAGGCAGGCCTGAGATCAAGCCAGCAAGTCGAGTCAGTGATTAAGGATTGGGGGGGCACAAGACAAGGCACAGACATAGCCACTATGCAGCTGCAGCAAGCCAAACTCCTAGCGGCAGGGCAATATTCTGGGCTCTGGCGCTTGTCTGCTTGCAATGTAAGTGCCAGCCACAAATGAAGCTTCACTGCAGCATGCAGGCCAGCAAGTCATGAAGGCTGATACTCACAGGACCTACCTCTGGGCACCTGATTGAGGTGGTTAGTTATCGGGGCCCTGAGCACGCTAATAGGCTTTCATTGCCCTGACCAGCCTGGCCTGGAGCCTCTACCCATGCACCCTCTGCTCATTGCCTCAGGAGCTCCATGTGAGCCTGGGTACCCAGCTATGGCTTTAGCTACATTATAGGTGTGCCAGCACCCAGCCCTGTCCTACTGAGTGGATTTTCAGGACTGACCTTGGACTTGATTTGTTTACGTTGTCTGATGATCACAGGACCATCAAGGGAACAAGTTGCTATCACCCCCCTGCTCTGCTCACCCTGCTCAGGCCCTGTGGGACTGCGCCCTGGTCAGTCACTGCTCTGCATCTGCCTACGTTGTGGTCACCCTTGGTTTCTGGGTTGCTTTCCGTCATAGAGCAGCCCTGTTCCTTTTGCTCCCTGATACTGCCTTGGGAGGTCTGGTGCCTTTAGACCCCTTCTTCAGTCACTGCTGGGAGAGACAGGCACGTGCAGAGGCAGTTCTGTTCTCAGGTGGGTTTGAATGGTACTCAGCCTTTATTCCTCCTGCCCCTGCAGAGGACACCTAGGAAGGCTGGGCCCCCAAACTAGGTAGTATGAATAGCATGCACAGAGTGAATAAAGTACACTGGCAGGAAACCTCATGTGAGTGCTATGATAAACAGGCGTGCTGCTTTTGAGAGGATGAAAAGAAAAACTAAGAGAAAGGGATGAGGAGAACAAAACAGTAGAATAATTTAGGAAAGGCGGGTGTTGAATGGAGCTGAACTGAAAATATTACAAAGAGGATGCACCACAAGAGTTGGAAATCGTCAACCAGCACAGGATTGAGAAAGTCCAACCACAGACATGATAAAAGATAAACCTTTCTGTGGTTGCTTCTATCATTGTTTATGAGCACTGTGTCTGAACCCTTCTTCTGAAAATTTCATATCAGGCCAAATGGCACATGTTTTATCCTCAGGCCAGAGGAGGTACTGCTTGTGACCTCACTGGCCTTAGAAAGCCTTCCTTACTTATCTCAGACAACAAAAAATAATCCTGGTGGGACCTCCCATCCAGAAATGCTGTGGCTGCTTCTTCATCTAATTCTGCCACATCAATCCTGTGTTCTGAATCCCTAGTTGTGGAAAAGATATTCGTGCCCTCTGTGCTTGTTTGGCTTTTTACTGGGACACAAGGTCATCCTTTGCAGTAGAGTCAGTGTAAGGATAGGAGAGAAGAATACACAATGTGAGTATGTTCACATCCATTGGCAGGTGGAAGGTGGTGGGGAAAAGCTAGTTTGAATAAAAAGAATAGCTGGGCTTTGGTATGGCTGTGCTTTTTCAGCACAGTTTCCCACTGGTGGGATCCTGGAACACAAGAGCTATGAGGTGCCCTGTTCACAGGAAAGGCATAGCCCTGTCCTCCAGTGTGTCTTCCCCTTTCCCATATTATAATGTGTTTCACTCACGGACTGGCTGACCCCAGAAACTTATTTGGTTCAATTTGGCCACAGCAAGGTTACACATGTTGTTTAGTATCAAAAATAAGTAGCTCTGCCAATGCTTTTTAAAGGCCTGGCAATAGCACATGGAGGGAGTTTTATTACTCTGCAGAGTGATTCTTCTTATGAGTAAAATGCAAGTGGAGCCAAAGCTTCACGTTTCTCAAGAGGGACCTAATGCATAAAGGGTCCGTTTTTCTATCACTCCACTGAATGACAACTGTATGTTTCCAAATGAGAGCTATCTTAAAGGCACTGCACTCATTACAAGGTGCTTGAAGTATGATATCAGTGTTATGGATTGGATTCTGGCAGTCATTTGCTTCTAACCCTTTCGTCATACAATGATGTAGAAAGGGGATCATTTGGTGGGGTAGACTTGTGGATCCAAGTTTCACAGGTTGAATTGTGACTAGAGACTAATCCTGGGCTATTGTGAAAACTGTGGTCTGACTTCATCATACTCTGGACTGCGCTGTAAATCCACTGCTCCTCTAACAGCGATAAGTCAGCTTTGGCTTTTCCTGAAGAGCTAACGATGGTGCTCTGGGGAGAGGCTGAATCACATCTCTAAAGTTTTACTGGTGGATGGTGCCTTCAGTTCCCATTAAGGTGAGTGTGAACATCTGCTGCTCCCCTTCCTCAGAACAGTACCATGTAAAAGCAGACTGCTGGTTAGCTGTTCTTTCACTCAGCAGTGCATTGGCCACTAATACCAGCAGGCAAAAAGACTAACCATTTGATGGATGGCGAGAGTCTTGGTCTCCTTTGAAACAATGTGCTGTGGAAAACTGGGACGTAGCTGTTGAGCAATTTTAAGGCAAGTGGATGCTTCTCTATCTGAGCAAACTGTCCCCTAGCCAGACAATCACAGTGGATTACAGCCTCTGCACAGGAGCTGTTGAGTGATTTATAACTAATACGAGTGGCTGCAGGGCAAATGCTCCCTTTGCAAATGTGAGTCTGAGCCAAGGGAAGAGGTCGGGCTGAAGCAGCTTGCCACAAAATCAGGATGTTGCAAAGGTGGTTTTAAGTTAAACCTTTTAAATTGAAACTTAAACATCATTTTACTTTCCACCAGAGTTTGAATTCCTGGCCCTGACTCAAAGTCTGGCCCATGTAACATTTATTGCTTCATTTTATTTAAAGTTTCTTTTGCTGTGTGCGTGCATTTTTAAGCTTCCACACGAAAGCCCAACATATAAACAAATGAATAAAACCCAAGTATTATTTGTTTGCTAATACCTGCTCTTGGATATGTGAAGGCTGACTCCACTGAAAACAGTGGAGCAACATCTGTGCCTCTGATGTGATGCAGAGCACTTTGTGCAAACAAAAATAGCAGACGACAACAGCAGAATTGTGCTGCTGAGCTCTTACTTAGAAATGAAAGTCCTTCAGACGATTTAATAGTAGTTACAAAAGCTGTGTTACATTATTTCCTTGTTTATCTGATAGCATCTAGATACATCAGATATTAGAGCTCCATTGTGCTAGGCTCAGTACTTATATATGATAATAAATATTCCTTGCCCCAGAGCTCTTGCTGTGTGGATATGCAGTGAGAGACAAACTGACAGGAGGACTGCACGGTAGCTGTGAACTGATTAAGATTAGTATAATAAGCAGCAGCTATGGTACACCAGCTGTCTGTCCTGTGTCTAGAAACGATAGAGCAGGGGGGTAAGTCTTAAAGAGACATGTGAAGAAAGATATGGCAATGGATTTTCACATTATCACTGGAAGCTTTTCCCATACATAGAAGATAGATAGAGTAAAAAATGAAAGGGTGAGCATGAAGAAAATTGAACAGACAGCCAACAAAGGCAGGAATCAATATCTGCTGAGTAACCCATAACTGAAGATTTGTTATCTGTATTTCTTCCTTTTTGACCATAGTAAATTATTCTGGATCTCATTTTCTTTAAACGTAACATACACATCCACCAAATACTTCAGCCAAATAATTTCCAGCCTCTGGATTGTTTGTGAACTGTTAGTTTCTTTGCTTTGCTCTTCCTCCTAAATTGCATGCCATTTTTTGTCTTAATTACATGAGTGAAGGAGGTTAAATAGAACAGCAGATAGTCACTGACGAACTTTCCAGAGTGGCTTTTGTTATACTAAGTATTCTGAAGTGCATGAGATTTCCATTAATAAAGACCAAAGTGTCTGTATAACCAATTAAAAAAATATTTGCGTTCCTCTAATCTCTGTGGGCTGATTAAAATCCTCCTCGACTTTTTCTTTCATTTACGGAAAAATATATGCATGTTTTGTTATCCAACTAGAAGGGCTTGTAGTAACTATATGTCCTCTCTAAATTTTGCATACATATTCTTTGTGCTAGAAGTCTCCCAAAGCATTCAGCTACAAACAGCACAAAACTTCATCTAGGATGGTATCCACTGTGAAGGGAAACAGACTCTTGGCCTGTACAAGGGAGGGGTCAGCTATCACATATCATGGTCAAGTCCACCAGTCCCCTGTTCCTATAGCAATGTGACTGGTGCGATGCCAGAGTTCAGGTCTTGAGATACTTGGTTGCTTCGGTAACTACAGCTTATTTTCATGCCAAAATATGTGGGCTTTAGCCAGCAGGACAGTCTGTATTCTGCCACTAGCAAGTTTCTTTGCAATAAAAATAAACTCTGCTTCTAGTTCATCAAATGGATTAGTTTTTGCCTCTATTTTCAGTTTTTTTCAGGCCTCTGGCATGACTAGCTTTAACCTTCTGGTGGTGCTTGTGTGTCCTTCAGTATTTGTCTTCTGTGGTAGTTTGGAAGGGATAAGTTTGTTTGTTTGTTTGTTTCCTTTTTCTCAAATAAATTGGTAGCTTACATTTCCTCCCTTTTTAATGGCAAAAGGACTGTTCTCTGTGTTCTTTCCATCCAAATTTCAGGAAGATGAAAGGCCTGTTGCAAGGTATCTACAGCAGGAGACAGCATACTCCCACGTCATGCTCGCGGCAGCTCAGTGTAGCTGAAAAGTAGCTGCAAACGAGCTCCCAGCGAGGCTGGCAGGGCAGGGAGCTGCACAGCTGCACTTCAATTCCGTGGCCCAGCACACCAATCCTATTCCCCTGCATCATGTTTCCTGCAACGTTGCTAACAAACACAGCTCCCAAAGGCTTTCAGCTTGTGCTGAGCGCAGCTTCCTATGGCAGAGCAGTGGCTGCAGGCATTCTCCGAGCAGCTCACTCACTATCTGTCCCCTGGGTGAAACTCCAAATGCTCTTGCATCAAATAAATCCTTGCAGCCAGGTCCCCTCTTGGAACTGACCTCTCAGTGGGCAGCTGTAAAAGCAAACTCAGTGCTGCTGTGCCACGGGGATGTCCCTGGGGCAGGTGCACATTTTGAAACACGTAAATTTGCATTCTTTTTTGTTTTGTTTTCTTTAAGTGCTTCACATCCCAGTTTCTGTTTCTGCCCTTCTTTATGGTTCTTTTTCTTCTTGTTGGGGAGTGCTCTGCTGGCACCTGTGGGCAGTATTTTATAGGGTTTTACAGAGTGATGGGGAAAAGGAACATATCTGGCTTCTGTTCTTGGGAGGGAATACGATGTGGAGTTGTATGAGTTGCAGATAGTACAGGGAAGTTTTTGCCTTATCAGCTGTGGAAGAAAGTGGGATTCTGTGTTTTATAGCAAAGCATTTAGTGGAAAAAAGTGCTATTGTCCCTCACCTCCCCCTGTTTGCCCTGTAAGCATGTGGAGAGCAAGAAGAGAGGGAGTGAGGGTGTATTTGTGCACATAAAAGCCAAGGTTAAGTCTGTGCTCTTCTTGATGAAGTACAGGAACAGCCAAACATTATTGGATGAAAAATCATTATAGTTTCTTTTTTATTATTGTTATTATCAGAACTTCTCTCAAAGTACAAGTATTTAAACATTAGACTTTTTAAAAAGAATGAAGAAAAAGATCTGGAAACAATTTGTTTTCATTCTGCCCGAGGTTGTAAACTTAATAAGATGAGGGTTCCTTTTGCTCCCTTTACTGATCTTGACAAGTGCTTGACTGAATGCAGAATCACATCGCTAACAAACATCATCATGCCATGGCCCTGGCCTCTTCTCCGTGCTTACTGACCCCATCCATCCTGTAACAGCCTGCTTCTGAAATGGACTGTGAGGTATTGTGCAAATGGTGGGAAATTTTTATGCACTCTGTTGGCCTGTAGACACCTTTCATGTGAGCACAGGGACTTTTTATGATTCAGCTTCAAAACTTCTTCAGGCTCAGTGGATCTTCTGCTGGAGCTTGTAAGGTCTGAGATGAGGTATATGGCTTTTCACCCCCCCAGGGAAGGTATCTTGGGAGCCTGGGTAACTTGTACCTTAATCATGCATTTCATGCAACGAACAGGTCTTGCACATCTCATTTAAGAACTGTTTAGGTTTCAAAGGTGGGCAAAGGGGGTTTTAATGATTTACAGCAGAGGCTGTCATGGTCTTTGAAGAGCTTGTAACTGACTGACCCTTTACAACTCCTGTAAATGCTCTTTGGACTATGAAAGCATTTGGGTAATAGACAACCATTTGGTTGTGAAAGTCCATGGAGAATCATGGCTTTGTACAAGAAAGAATATCTGTGTGCCTAATGGAGTCAGGTAGGAAAGGGCTGTGAGCCATCTGTATTCAAATCAGCCTGCCTAGCTCTGTAAGTGCAGGCACGAGTTGTGCTTATCTCTGCTACTGTACCTCACCTGACTCACTGAAAATGTGAACCATTGGGTTTGCTGGGAGGTGCCCTTCAAAATGTGTTGTACAACTTTCCTTTCCTTAAGAAGGGTCAGTGTTAGTCCTAAGCAGCTTGGCTGTGGTCAGTAGTAATTAAGTAGCTGTCACTGATTTAAAGGATGAATCAGCAGGGACTTCATTCGTTGCTGGCTGAAAGCATCAAAGCAGTCAGTAAAGCTGCCAGAATGTGTTTATTCCTACATATTCCTACACTTCCCCTACATGTGACACAGTTTTGTGTGAGGTTGAAAAAAGTCTGGCTCCATGAAGTTGACATGAAATGTCAATCCTGCAGACCATTCCTGACATGCATGAGCTTATACTAATCCAACTTAAGGTTTATGCAGACCCAGTCATTCATAAGTCCATCAGTCACCCAGCCCCTCATGTGTGGTCTGAGCCCCTGGAACACACAGGGCCATCTGTTGTTTTAATGGAGGATTAATTTCTAGGAAACTCCAGTGTCTAGTATCAAAGCTGACATGCTTACACCCATGTTTGGCCAATTTTTTTTACATTTTTGTTCTGGGCAATAGTTGAATCTCACTCAAGATAAATAACACACATGCGTATCTTGAGATTGGGCCAGCCTGTGCAGTTTTCAGAACAATACAGTCAGGTTTGCTAAATCCTGTGACTCCAGGCGAAGGCTTTGTCACTTATTGTCCTGGTTCTGTAGATGCGTATTGAGATGATCAGGTATGTGTCCTTCTGAGGAAGAAAAACAATGCCGAAGAGGGGTAATAAACTACAACATGGTGTCATAATGAAGCCAATTTATCAGATAAATCTCTTTATTACTATTATTTTTATTAGTAAATTAGAATGTGTGTAGTGCTAAACATAAAATGCTTATAAGAGGGCAATGAGGAAGGCACTGTCAGTAGAAGGCAGGGGCCTGCAAATTCATCAAGTGGTGTGACAAACTGCTTTTTCTTTTCCAAACTGGAGGAAATTTGGAAAAGATAAATGTATCTGGAGGCAGTATTTAATTTTGCAAGCAAACTTTACAAGGGCATGTAAATAAAAATGTGCTCTGAACTTCATTTGCAAAGTACTTTTGCTGGGGACTGTTAGCACTGCTCTTACCCAGTGAAACGCAGCAGGAACTTGTAAGGCTGCTACTTGCCATAGCAGCAAGGTATCCTCCTCATCATCAGCTCCCAGGAGAGTGAGATGATTATTCATGTGCCAGGAGAACCAGCCCTGCTATGCCAGCTCTGTACCTGCCTATACCCTCTACTACACATGCTGTAGTGTTAGGAGCTGGCATGGCATCAATACGCTGCCATGTCCATATGGAGTGTCATTTACTTGCTTCATATGTGCCTGGTGTTAGCTCAGTCGGATTCTGTATCCAGTGACAGTGGTCAAGACTAAGGCAATCTCAAAATTCTCCTGGGGTTTCTGGATGGAAATCTGGTGATTAGTTTAAATATGATGTTTTATGGAAAGTACCTGCTTTCTTCAAGCTTCGAGTTTTTCCTTCAGGGAGGTGGTAGGGTTAGGGGGTAGGCACATGATTCTCGAGGTTGCTGTTGGTTTTCTTTGTCAGCATTTTCTATGATAGCTTCTGCAGTGATGGTTTTCTGTGTATATAATACGCAATTCTAATTCCCATTCATAAGCTATATAGATGAGGATGACTTAAGACCCGAAGTGCTTGGAGCTCTGACGGGTCCCACGGATTCAAACTGTACCTGAGCACTCCACCTTCAGGCAAGTTTTAGTAGGATCCAGCATTAGAAACTAGAACACAAACCCAGGCTATATTGGGATATAGAGATGAGTGATCACATAGGCCTTTTTTCTTTTTTTCATTCCTAATCCTGCCGAAATTCAACAGCTTCTCCAGACTTGGTAGAATGTATCTATTTTAACTGAAGGATTGAATGCTGTAGCATGGCCCCTGTTAGTTCTTCTGAGGCTTACTGAAGAGGTACCAAATGCAATAGCAATAGCTCTCTTTCTCTTTTAGAAACAATCACCATCTTTTTTGGCTGTCCTCACTTACAGCTTGGCTGCATCAGTAGATGGAAGAGCTTTTAAGTAAGAGCTTTAGTACTGATTATTAGTAAACTTTAGCCTCTGTGCTTCTGTTAAAGGCTAAAAATGCCTGTCTTTCTCTTCCTCCAGATTGTTCTCTACCTTTTCATCTTGCTTCTCAGTCTTTCCTTCCTGGTCTTCCATCATTTGATCTTCATAATCTTCTTCCCTCTCCAGTTTCTTACTAGTTTCCCAAATGTTTGTACTCCTCTCCCCCTTGCTTCCCATCCTTGGCAGCCATTCTACTACTCCTGTCTCCTCCAGCTCCTGGTTTTCCCCAGGTATTGAACAAGTCTATGATTCATGTTTCTTGAAGTCCACAGCTGTTGTCTCGCCTTGCAGAGGAGGAAGGGTTCCCCATGCCATCTACTCCATGCCTCACTGGAAATGAATGCAGTAAGATATGCAAGACTGGTCCTCAGAGCAGAAAGTAAACAATTATATTTGCAAGAAACTCTAAGTTGGAGAACAAAACAAAGCAAAAAACTAGGAGGAGGCCAGTGATGTTGGAAAGGTGGCAAATTCATAAATCATAAGAGCACTTTTTTTAGTAGCATATAGGAAATTGTTAAAAGGGTTTGATATGGGCAATAACATAAATATACCAGGTTGTTATTTAAAATTACAGTTAATGATAAGGAATATGGTAGAAATGATATATCCCAGTTCTTAGGCCAATTTCTCTTAGGGATCAGGATAGATTATGATGTTTGTGCACAGGACAGGGTGAAGGTGACTGTCCAGGCAGATTGTTCTACTGCAAGTTTGTCAAGCTCTCTGCAGAGTTTCTGAAAAAAAGTGACGGTCTGGCTGGAGCGAAGTCTGTGTCACCCTGACTCACCATGTTCCTCCAAGTTGCACCTGTAAGAATCCCTGGCCTATACAAATTGATTTGGTCAGTGCTCTTGGGACCATATGCTGCAGCCACAACATAGTCTGCGTAGCTGATTCTCGCCAGAAATTCTGCTGGCAAAAAAGCCATAGGGGAGCTGGGCAGGAGACTGAACAGCCCTACTCTCTTCCCCTGCCGATGGTAGATCATGCTGGTATTGCTCTGTAGTGTGATCCAGCTGCTGCTGAAACAAAGCCGTGCTGAGGCATGTTGCCAGTCTGTCAGTCATGTACTTCTTGTTAACTCCAAATTCATTTAAAAAAAAACCAAAACTGAGCAAATTTTTGATTAAAAGGGCAGTTGGTCAGACTAGCCTGACCTATCTCCTTCTTTTTAACCTACTGTAAGCAGCTTGCTTTCTCTGGTAACAAATCATTCTGCAGCAGCGTACATTAAACCCAGAGTCTCTGTCAAAATATCTGAAAAGTAGGTTAAATCTGACACAAATATCACCTGATTTTTTTTTAATGGGATGTTTTTGAAATAGGATGATTAATGCTCCTTGAATTTAATTAAAAAAGAGAGAGAGGAATGAGAGAAACGAAATATAAAATCTGTAAATTGGGATTAAGAATGCTGAGAACAGATTTGCCTTGACCTGATGTCTTTAATCTCTTCCTTTTTTAATATTCTTCCTGAATCTATAAAAACAATCTCTTTTACTACAAATGTATAGTTTGTTGTACTGAAGCACAAAAAGAAAACTAATCTAGGATCATACTGATTGTCTGACTGTGCTTGTATGAAGAAAGGAAACACTTAGGGAATACAACGCATATTTTGCCATGAAATCCTAGGCCTCCACATTAGAATAAATAAACATTTTATTTTTATTCCTTTCTTTAAATAATTTGCTCTCACACCCCCATGGCTTGACTCACTCTTTTATGCTGTTCTGTTTTTTACGCCATCCTGAGGTGTGTGTAGGGGATGCATGTGTGATTATTTTTGTTTTTATTTTTTAAGCCTTGCCTTGCTAGTTCAGCATTGCCCATGGGGATCCAGGCATATGTGATCTCTCCAAGTTTATGGCTTGATTTGCTTCCAGATGCGCAAAGTCTATTCTGATTGACTGTGCTTTCAGAAGCTACAGCCAGCTAGCCTGCTCCAGACTTGCAGTGGCTTAGTAGCTCTGACCTTGGATTTGCTCAGGCACTGCACCACACAGCCTGGCTCTATCATCTCCTCTCAGTTGGGCACATTCTGATGACTGTAAAAAATAAAATTAATTAAATGCTAGTATCCAAAAAGCAGCACTGTAGCCTGGCAATAACGAATGCTGTAAAAAGATTTGGCAATCGGGAAGATGAACAGTTTATGTAAACATATAAAATAGTGAAAGTTGTCTTAAGATCCTATCATTAAGATATTATTGTGTCTTATTATATATTAAGATATTAAAAGCATAACCCTTCCTTCTTTCCTCAACCCAGCACAGATATAACCTTTGGAAAAGGATGTAAATAGAGACTTTCCCTTGGACCGCTTGGAGTTTGCTGTAAACCAGAGATGGCTAAACTGCAAAACAGCCTTCATCAGGTAGCTGATGCTGCGTGTTGCCAGAGACAGGATACCAGCCTACATGGGACACTGATGATTTTTCAGGTGGAGAAGAGGAAATGGAAGCTGGCGAAGACCTGCCACAGTCCCCTTTTAGTCATAGATGTATGACACATGTATCAAAGGGATTCCATGGGGATTGAAAGCAACTCCCTGGCTACTGCAGTAGTAAAGTTCAAGCCTTTAATTTTTCCCACCATTTGGAACAGTGCATGTTCAAGTCTAGACCTGCTGGCTTTGGGGGTTTTCAGCCACCTCCTTGTCTTTGACCCTCCATGGGCAACAAGGACAAGGCAAGGAAGGAGAATCAGATTATGTGAGAAAGGGAAGGTGGAGAATTACTTCAGACTGCAGCCTAGCACGTCACTTTGAGCAGGGGACCTGCAGGGCCACCCAGCATCCTTTCTGCTGTGTTGTCCATGGTTTGGGCCCCCCTCCTCTGCCGTGGTCCACACGCCACTGCGTTCAGAGGATCGGGCTGGTATGTGGTGTGTCTTCCCCTAAAAGGGCTGAGAGGCAGCGGGTGTTTTTGGAGCGTGGCCCCAGCTCTGCTGGTTCTGAGCTCATAGCTGTTCTCTCTGCTGCGGGGGTGCAGGGTGTCCCTCCACTGAGAGGCAGATGCCAGAGCTGTGGCAGCCTGGAGTGCAGGCTCTGCAGCTTGGCCAGGATTAGGAGTGGGTGACAGATGCTCAAGGTGGCCTGAGGGCTTCGAGAGTGGCTGGCCAGGCATAAATACCACAGCAGGCAGTGCACACAGCTTATACTGCAGGATTCAGGAGTTGGAGAGGTCTGGGGGGGTGCAGGAATGTGGAGTGGGGAGGAGGATTGGATTCAGACCCTGCTTGGTAAAAGGGAGGAAGGTAGCAGATGGGTTTTAAGAAGGTGGAAGAGACATAGCCTCAATTTAGGGCTTTGGTTCAAGGAGAAAGCCAGTGTAACAGCAGTGTGGTAAAATTCTGGTTTGGGAAAATGCAGCGGGCTCAAGATAGCATGTGAGGAAATAAATCTTGAGCTAAAGACATGTAAGGATTTCTGTGGAAATGTGAGGCTTTTGCTTATATACATATTGGATCACAGCTCCTGGTGTTACTGATGCCTTTGCTTTACAGGTCCCATCACCCTGTGTGTAGCAGAGGATGCCCCCAGTGTCCCCGTGGTCAGGTACAGTGGGCAGCACGGACCAGGCTGCAGCAGTCTCACCCGTTGTGGTGCTCCCGGCTCTGCAGATGCTGTCCCGCCCTGGCTGGATTTGCCTGTCCATGTGTCCGAAGTCGGTCGGCAAGCGGGCAGGCGGCGGCCCGGCGCGGGGGCCGCTGCAGCCGCGGGCCGCCGGCGCCATCTCCCGGGTGAGGAGGTTCAACGTCCGAGGTTTCGCTCTCAGTGGAGCACTAAGGATCACTGAGGTCTCTGCCTCACAGAGGTAGGAAGAAAAAGGAGCACGTTTAGTTTGAGAAACTCACCCCAAAATCGTTTAAGACAGAATTTTCTTGAGGTGCAAAAGCACTGTGTGAAGGCGCTCAGTGTTGCTAGCCGTCCTTCCTTCTCTCTCTGCTAGCAGACCACTGAGTATGTTGGAGGATCCTGAAATCTGTAAAAGTTATTCTTTTTCTAGTATATGAACTATAAGATGCCACTTGCGAAAATATTTTTTGTTCCCTTGCTTATTAATTTTCCATTATTTAATTATTATTTTCGTGGTGTTAAAATCCTCCTTACAGGTTCTAACATTGCTGTATGTTAACTTGGTTCTGTTTTTATGCCAGACTTCAAGTAGATAAAATAAGACTCTGCAGCAAACTAAGTTTAAAAAACCTCCAGCCAATGTGGTTTTTTTGTGAATGGATTTCATGGGGACTACACTGTAGGTAGGCTATTTATGTATAACCATGGTCTTTTTCTTTTTTCTTTTCTTTGGGTTTGTCTTTTTTTTTTTTTCCCCTTTGATGGAAGGTGAAGAGTCAAAAGAAAGCTTCTGGCTTTCCTTGCAAAATAAGTTATATTTCTGTTTAGATACTCAGTTTGGGCAGCTTCCTAAACTGTGAGCTTCCAGGAGCCCTAAAGTAGTGAGTTTTGCACTGAAAATGAAGACAGTTAGACTGCTTTGATTATCCATGTCTCAACCAAATAAACTGACAAGGATGTGGTCAGTCAGCTGTGTTTCATTCTTTCCTTCCTTGGAATCTTTCTTTTCTAGTAATGAAAGTCTGAGGTTTAGTCGATAGTCCTCTTTGGCCCTTTATATGAAGAACATACTTGTAAATATTGTATCATGTATTGAAACACAGTTTTGTTAATTCTAAGATCAGAATTTGTAACTTACAGAGTTGCAGGCCTGTGTAGTGCCTCTAACTGGGAGTTTTTATGAACCATGTGTATTAACCTGTCAATAATCTCATCAAGAACAGTAGTAGCATCTTGAGGCACATCACACTATTGAACACTTACTATAATCTTTCTGCAGGTGTGTATGTGTCTCTGTTTTATGAGTCATCTGAGGGGGCAGAGATACAAGAAATCCACTGAGTAAAGAAAAAAGATTGGTTTTGAGTTGTGTTTGTGTTTCATACAGTCAGCATACAAGGTAGCCACATAGACAGTTGAATCAAGCTGTTTCAGGGGGTGGGAAGAAGGACTGGGAGCACAAAGAGGTCAAGAGCGTCTTACAGGGTAGTGTCAGTGTGTAACTGCATCCTGAATACTATGACTTACAATTCAGGGACAGTGTAGCTTTTATTTGTACCCATTATAGCTTTTATTTATACTCATTAACAGAGCTGGAGCTAAACTCTATCAGCTGCTTTAATATAGGAGAGACCCTTTTCCTGCAAACCTTTTCACTTCGGTCCTTGGATCATCCCAACAATGCTGTTTATACTGCCTGTACTATAACTTTCATATCCATCTCTGTCTTTGATTGCAGATGCTCTAATTATGGGAGGTTTATAAAGCTGTTAAAATGCAGAATATTATAAAGGTCAGTTTTCCTCTGCATACTTTACTAAGCTAGGTAGACGGAGTTCTCCACCAACATTTCACTGTGTGAGGTGAGATATAGCATCAAGTCAGCTTATTCTTGTTACAGTATTAGGCACATATATTTGTGCTTCTCTCTGCTAGACACTGAAACAGAAAAGTTTTGCAAAGGTTAATGATTTAAAGGTGCCAGGAATTATTTCTACACAACAAAGGCCTTTTGTAAAGATGGAAACAGCAGAGAACTTGGAAGCTGTTAGTTACCAACATGGGGAATTGACTGGGAAAGCTCACACTCTCCTAGACCTTGCACAGACAGATTGAGAGGGACTCTAATGGATGTTACAAGAATTGGCTTCAATTATCTCTCACAAAATTTGCGGTACGTTCTGTCAGAGGGAAGTCGTACTTCTTGACAGCATATGAGATAGCTGCAATTCTGACTGGAATTTGGATACTTGCCACTGCCTGTTAAGCAAAGCAGCACACTCCAGTACCTTTGTCAAGCTTGTCTTTTAATTTAACTAAGATTTTAACAAAAAAAAAAAAAAAAAGAAATTCTTGTGTGACTGTACTTTTAAATGGATCACATTATACAGAAGTAACTAGAGCTCCTCAGTGCTTCAAATTCTGCATGTGCAGCTTGGCATCTTCAATGGGGAGTGATTTTTCTTCCTCCCCCCTCCACTACCCCCCAATGGGTGGTGGCTCTCAGGACACCAGAGCAGGAGAGAGGCTAGTATGGTGAAACCTGAGTTGCCAGTGATTTCACACTAAGGTGATTTTGTGACTGAATGGAACATAGAAAACTCATCTTTGGAGACTTTCTGCTTGGTGGAACCTTTAAAAAGCAGCTTTCAAAGTAAAATTCCAAGCGGAAAAAAACCCAGTTGTATAGGATGCAATGTGAATAACAAAGTTTTCCTAATTTTTGACACATGAACATGTAATTTTTTACTCTTTTCTGACTGTCACTCTGTTCCGAAACATTTCTCCTACACCTGTCATGGGAATTCATAAGTATAAGCACTTGATATTTCTTCCATGTTTGGCTTGGCAACTTTGCACTTTAGAGAATATTTGCTAACCTCTATCTCTATATCTGAAAAATGCTTATTTAAAAACTTCAACTGTTTACAAAAAAGTTTAGCTTCTGAAAAAAATGCAGCCTCAAATATATTATGAGGAAAAATTTCAAGATGGTCTATACTATGGCTTAACAGTTTTGAGGATTTTTGGGGTTTTTTCCCCTGCTTAAAAACACTTTGCACAACATTTTTTCAAGTTTAAACTCTAATTTTTAATTTTTTTTAATCTTTAGATTGAAATGGAATACTTAATTTCCTGAAAAATATCTTTGTTTCCTGCAAAAGATCACCGTTCTTGAGATCTTTGAAGTTTTATCCTAATTTGGGAAAGAAAAAAATAAAAATCACCTTATTGAAATTGTTAGTAAGATAGGAAACCATTTCCTAGCTGGAGCCATGGACATCTGAGTCTGTTGGCCCAGATTTTTGCATTATAGCTGAAAGTTCTTATACTGAACACTCTGGAGCAAGTCATAATTTTGCCCTGTTTATTTGTTGTTCTTTTGGATTAGGCTTGTTGGAAAGGGGATGGGGCCTATTCAGCCTGTTTACATTATTTAGGTGTTTGTGCTGTACCTTCTGTGTCTCTTTTCATTTGTGAAAGGATAGGAGGAATGTGAATGAAATGCGGGACCATATTTCCTAAGTACATTGAGAGGGCTTGGCAACCCATCCTTCACATCACCTTCCAAACGAGATTCAGCAAGTTTTTTCATTCTTTCCTGCTTCTCACAGTCACTTTGAGTTTGATAACCTTTTCATTAGAGACATGTTTCTTTTGTAGCCTGTCTCTTCAAAGTCCCTGTCTGTTCCCCACATTTATTCTCCGTTTATTACTTCTTATCACATATTCAGAGGACTCCTGGGGCTGTTTGACTTTTTGTTAGGCACAAAGTGTCTGCTGTATTGGTGTTCCATCTAAGGAGTCTCTAAGGGCTCTGGGGAAGGACATGAAATATAAAAATACCCAGCTCTGTCTTCAGATCATCATGATAGTCCTCTAATCCCAGCGTACAATATCAGGATACTTTGCTTTATGCAGATGAACATTACTATCTGAAGAAGAAACAAGATTCCAACTCCAGCTCAGTTAGGTATTTCTGAGTGCAAGCTCTCATCCTTCCCATCACCAGGTATAAATTTGTGCTAGGTCATTTGAGAGAAGGTCTACTTATAGCTAACATCCCGGTAGCTAACAAGCTGGTAGCTTGCCAGAGGATGTGGTTTAAGATTATCTGCCTTCAAAGTTCTCCAGGGGAACATAAATTTAAAAGATTCCCTAGGGAAAGAGGTGGGAAGGTTGGTACAAGGGAATAATGGAGGTCTGTTCCAAACAGACCAGATTTGCTTTAGAAAACTTACCCAGAAATCAAACATTTTTTTTAACTGAAAAGAAAGGTCTGTGCAAATGCAAAGGTAGCATTGACCCAGTCAAAGCACTAAAGAACATCAAACTGGATTGTGTTTTTTTCACATATAAAGTTTATTTGTGACATATTTGGTAAGATAAGGAGAGATATGGTATTACAGCATTGTCTAAGGGAAAGGATTGCCTGTTACAGAGCTCTGTTTGTCTTCCACTTTTGCCATTTGCATGATCTGGCCTTGCTGCTATTGACCTTCCCATGAATAATGTTGCCTTGAGTACTATGAAAAAGTGTTACTCTCTCCACAGATACTAGTATGAACGCTTAGGGTTGCATCAGACAGGCGAGATGAGATTGCTGTTATTTCTTTATTTTCCTACACACAGAACAGACGTTCAAAGGCCCTCTTCTTGCTCCTTACCCAGAGATCCTGTCCTCTGTGGGTGACTTGGACTGTCTCAGCACTGATAAAGATCTGACCTAACTAGATTCCTGAGCAGGACACTGGGATTTGGAGTAGGCTGAAAAGTAGGGTGAATGGACAAGTGATCCCTGGAGCATGAAACTAAAGAGAGTCCTGTTGTGCTGCTTTGCTATGCTTATTTATGTATGTGGCTATGTGGAGATATTCCTGTTTCCATTCCCTTCCCTTTTTGCAGTGTCAGTATTGGTGGCTCCATGCTTCTGAGAATTTTAGTGTTTCTGAGTAGAGAAGACCCAGTGTCAGTGCTGACCAACAGTGTGGCATTTTTTTTTCCTACAACCCAAAATAAAAGTGTAGATCAAGCAAGGAGCTTGGGCTTTTTTGTTTTGTTTTCAGAAGGTATTTAGCTGGATTGATCCTGGCAGCAGCAAGGACTGCAGATGAAGAAGGCCCTTATGATCCTTTCCCATCTGTTCACCTGTGTGTGCTGATGCTTTTATTTTTGAACCAGGGAGTACCTCTCTCTTCTGTCTAGGTACCTCTGAGTGCAATGGGTGCTGGTCAGTGGTGATAGCTCTGCAGTTCTGCAATAGTCCAGAAAGCCCTTATCCATAAATAAGTAGTGTCTCTCCCAGACATCAGGAATATTTCAGTGTCCTTGAGATTCTCCTTTGCTTTTTCCTCTGCTTTAGCTAATATTTATTTTTATTTCTGATTCTTTTTTGCAGCTTCTAGCAGAAGACTACACAGCCTTGAGTCTTGGAAGTCAGATGTTGGTGTTATGAGTCCTATTTTTGCTCTTAGCACTGGCAGGACACCCGCAGGCAGCCTAAGATGGCTCCAGTTCATACTGTCCCTGGTTGTCATGTCTGTGTGCTAGACGGAATAACTCTTCCTCTTGACTAGCTTTCCTGTTATATTTTTTTATGTTTTTAAATGAGTTCTCTTTTTCTGGATTTAAGCCACTTGATAATAATTAACAATGCAAATGGTGGGCAGTTACAGTCAGTCTACTCTTATGCTCCCTTGGTTCTAACGGGATCTGACATAAATATAAATAATTACAGTGTAATCTATTTATGGACAAAGTTCCTAGTCCTGCTGAGGATTTCTCAGCGGGAGCCAGATGGAGAAAGTCAGTGCCATCCGTGCTATGAAGAAGTAGCACCATCCCCAGGGCCTGGTGCATGGGTTTGTTGCGCTGAAGAAGGCTAAAAGTTTCCTTGCAATCACTTCCCTCTGTGCTCAAATATCCACCAGTAGTGGGACTTTGTCAGGCTCTCTGTGTTTTAAGTGCAGTACACCTAAAAATAGGTAGATCTGATTTTCCTGAAAATAAATGTGGACATAATTAAAAATTCAAAGTTTGTAGGGATTGAAAGCTTTTTCCCCATTGACCTCAAGGACTCAGGCCCCTGGTGATGTGACTGGGATGGGCAGATGTATTACAAATTCCTTTTCCAGTCTCCTGAGTCTTTGCACCACATGAAGCTGTGTTGAGAAGGGAGTGCGAGGAAGAGGAAGAGGCAAGGCAGTAGCTTTCCTGCAGTGGACCTTCACTTTTTGTACCGGTGGTAGTAAAAGCCAGGACTGCAGGCAGGAGGTTGCTGTGATCTTGTCTTGTTCCAGGGCATTGGACGGCTTTTGCTACTGATCTCATTTTGAGGTGACATCCAGTCCTTAACACTCAGTGTCTGGCTCTTTAAAGTATCTGCCTTCTAGATATATTGGATTGCTTCTATTGCTATTAATATTAGAATAATCATTTCCAACAGGAAGCTGACCAGATGTCCTCATATAATCAGAACGGGTCCCTTTTTTCTGTGTAACGTCCAGCTGTCCTAGCACTTTTCAGAGCAGACCCATTAATCTTAGTTTTCTTGATGCCGAGATTCCTGAAAGCTGTCAAGAATTGCTTACTAATAATTGCATCTCTGATCCTTTCATTAGGAGTAAAATATGACTCAAAACTCTAAGCAATAGTGGTTAGTGCTCAGAACTTCTTTAATAAGAAAAGGAACTGATACTCAATTTGCAAGGGAATGATTCAGTCCCATCCCCGGTGTAAAATATTTTTAAAAGAGTTCATTATGAAAGTATTTTTGGAGTATCTTTGATTTAGCTTGTGCGCTGTTTTCTCAGACTGTAGGAATGCAGTCTCACAGAATGTGTATGGGAGAAAAAATACACGTTTTTACATACTGGAGGGCTGGAAGAGTCGGCAGGGAGCTGAGTTTAGCTTGGCATTACGAGAAGGGAAGTTTTCTTTAAGAATGATAGCCACTGTTGAAAATAAGACTGATCCACAGACTCTGAGTAGCATGGAAACTAACTCCTTGTCTCTGCTAACAGAATAAACAGCACAAACAGCACAATTAAGTTGGGAGGATGCTTGAAGTTATTTTTATTCCAGTCATAAGACCCTGGTACATTGCGTAATTATTTTGATATTAAGTACTTTATAATATTTGGTTTATCTGTTTTCACCAGATTGGAATGAACTACTTTGGGATAAACTGTACTTTCCACTTTTGGTGCAGTTTTAATTGAAATAGTGTATTTAATGAACAGAAATTCTTGGTGCACATAAGTGCTCAGTCTGAAAAGGGGAAGAATGGGATATATAATCATGGGCAGCTACCAATATGAGCACTTCCTGTCCCACAGAAATCTGCCACTCTGCTCAGATATTTATTGTCCACTATAATTACGGCAAATCTTTAAATCCTTTCAGATGTTATTTAGATGCTCTGGGGGCTCATGGTTGTTGTTTTCAAAAATTGTCCCAGGGTGTCTAATTTCTGTTTGGCAAGACAGCCATGGTAGGCAGAATATGCATTAGTTTTAAAGTCTCGGGTGACTTCCCACAGCAGCACCTTATTTACGCATATTTACTTGACTGGAAAAGTATGTTCTCATATATGGGAAGATACTTTTTGATAAAGTTCATTATCTATGTTGTTTGCAGTACACAACAGATTCCTTAAACAGTTAATGAAAAGAAAGCAGGCCCTAATTTGTTAGGACTACTACTGACCTGGTGCTTTTGATCCAGTCCGGCACAACAGAAGCCCAAGGAGATTCCTGGCAGTGGCAGCAATTTGAGCAAGATGATAGCAAATTTTTTGGACACTGTGGTTTGCAGAGTACATTACAACTGGCATACGTGGCTATGATGGTCTACTCACACAGAGGCATCCAGCTATAAGGCCAGAGGACAGGGTAAATGCGGTAGACTCAGATGCTCAGCCGTACAAGGGAGGGCTATGAGAAGGGAGAAGGGTTTTTCATCACAGAAGGGAAAGAAATGTTATTCCAGAAAACCGTTCTAAACGAAGTATTTAGTGTGTGTTGGGGAAAATGGGTGTGTGCTGGACAAAACTTAAAAAGGACCTTTCATTTTCGTAGTGCAACAAAGGCAAGGGAGGAGTATTGTCCCATGGATGAGGAGTCAGTCACGCTATATTTTCAGCAGCCAGCAATAGATCCTTTCATACCTAAAAATAAAGATCTGTGGGTCTCATCCAAAACCCATGGAAGCAAATGCGATTATTTTCATTGACCTTTGAATTGGCAGCCATAAATAGATGGTTTTTCTCTTTTTCCCCTTCTGCTGGAGAGGAAGAGGACATTTTGGGTTTCATAGCTCCTTGGGCTAAGCTGCTGAAAGACTGTGTCTGCTGATAGTTACCCTCTCTGCTCCCATTCTTGGGTAAAAGAGCACTGCCAGTGGAGAGGTGAGCTGAGAATGGATGAATTGTAGGAATGGCAGCCTCCAACGTGCCTAAGCATGAGGAAAAGATTTTTTATACAGAAAACAGCAGTTGGAATAAGTCTGGTGTCATTGGTGGGGGTGAGAGAGTTCATATTTTTTTTAAGGCAGGAAAGGAAAGAATTTTCAGATACCTGCTCTGACTTTCTTTATAACATGTACTGTGAAGCCATGCTCGGCAGTGAGCCTAGAGCTTCTGGTTAAGCAGTAAGACATCTTAGAAAGCCTTCTCCTTGATTTCAAAGCAGTGTATGTTTAAATGACAGAAAGTACAAGGTGTCTGACTGACTGAATACCATGTATGCAATTCTGCATGAAAGAACGTGTCTCTCAGTATATTTACAGGAGGCTGGCCGCTATGCAAGTAGTCATCTTTTACAGTGTTATTGCTGTATTGTACTATTGTTATTCCTCATTGTACTAAAAATCAGTGCAATGACTTTAGTGCCTATGCACTAAGAGGCTTAGGGCACACAGTAGCTTGAGCAGACAAAGGACAGACCCTGTGCTGGCTTCTTAAATGATATTGGCAATCTTTCTGCTTGAGGGTAGATCCCAGTCCTCTCATGTCCCTGCGGACTCTGTCTACGTGGGTGGCTAACTCCCCCTGTAAGATGTGCCTGGAAAGGTTTTGGATCTGGACACCATGGTCCCTGGTTTGCTTAATGTTTCAGTCCAGTCATTGAGTTTTGTCCCTCCAGAAATACCAGACTCCTGGTACCCCATCCCATCTCCCGCAAAGAGAAAACATCTCCAATTGGGCCTGAATTATTATCTGACCATGCTGTTGTATTTGTCTTTAAAATCATTGCTGAACTGTTCTACTGACACCTCTTCACTTTTTTGATGCCTCAAGCTCCCTTGCTGGCTCTAGAGGGCTTTTTTTTCATATCTTGCTGTTTCTTCTTTAATCCCTTTCTCCTGAAGAGAGCAAAAAACTAGGACATATAGTGGAGTCAAAGCAGCCAGATCAGGTGTGGTAGTGTGATGACTTCCTTCTTTGAAGAAGAGGAAATTTTGGGTAGAAAAGAAGATGCATTATAACTTTCTGTAAGAAATCGAACAGCAGCAATGACAGTTCATGAAGCAACAATTAGTAGGACTGGAGTAACTAGTTAAGGCTGAGTACGTAATTAATATAATCTTTTCCATATTAAAAAACAATTTTTTTTTTGCTATTTCTTTAGAGTGATGTTTGAAATCCTTTGGATTTGGAGGAATTAAGAGCAATGTACCCAAGAAAATATTCTTCTTCAAGACAGGAAGCACCAGGAGGTGTCTGTGGTGAATACCTAGAGTCTAATACCAGAGCAGCTTTGGCTGAGTGATGAGGGTTGGATTTACAAGGAAATGGAGGGGGGTACATGTTATAGTGCCCCAAAGAGTTAGTAGGAATGGATTGTCCGAAAGCTTTTTTGAAAATCTGGAGCTAATATTATTAGCCTAGATAAAGCCTTGGCCATTAGTATTGAGTGGAAGATGACTTTTTCTAGTCTGTGGTTATGGCTTCATACTCTGAAAATGTTTTAGAACTCCAGGTGTAAGAGTCAATTAACTAGACATCGCTAGAATCAACCAGTGATTGCTTTTGCGAGAGCTGAATTCAGCTTTCATTCCTACTTTCTCACTTTTTAAAGTTTCTTGCAACTACCTTAGACATATCTCAGACTATAGGTTTCCACACAAGCTTTCAAACTACTAACCTAAAAATGAGAATTTTGGCTTGCATAGCTCTCCTTTATTGGGGGTCATGGGAGGGTGGGTGCGAGGACAAGTGCAACATGCACCTGGGATAACTGAAACCTGGAAGAGGCCTGAGAAATGTTGCTATATCATTCTCTCACAATTTATTGTAGCTACCGTTGTCCTTTCACAAGATTACATTCTAGAAAACAAGCTACAGCTGTGCTGCTGTGTAAAATGTACAGGATCTGTTCTCTGTCTTTTATGCAAAATGGCATGGCACAACTCACATCCATGCAACTAGGTTTTCGTCCTTTCCCAAACAGATTGACCAGATTGCAGTCTGCCTACCGGGAACCACCCCTGGCTCTTGTTGTCACCCGCCATTCCCAGGCACTGTCTGGGAGAAAGCTTGTCAACAGTTTAAATAGCATGGTCAGTATTTGAAACCATGTCCTGGCCCTCTTTCATCTACAGACTTAGCCATACACAATGGTGCCAGAAACAGCTGTCTTACTGAAGTGTGTACGTAACAAACCTATGTCAATGTAAAGCAGTGCTGGAATGTTTCCTCCCTTTATCCCCATAAAGGAAGTTCAGAGGCCTGCCAGGTACCTGCAAATGCTGGTGTTAAAGGATTCATTCTCTCAAGAAGATAATCAAATTTGCTTGATATGTGAACCCCAAAGCATGATTGTCTTTATTTACTCTGGGAGGACCTACTTGATAGGATTTTTAAGTACATGGTTAACTTCAGGCATGCAGCTTCCCATGAGCCAGTCAGGCTCATGCTCAGAGATAAGTACTTACTTACACTGCAATTCAGCAAGCTGTTAAAATAAGCTTGCCAGGCTGAAGGAAGACAGCAGGAAGAGTCCTGCAGATAGCCATGTCCTTTGATATAAACAAACTGGAACTGTGGTTTATCTCACACCCTGATTCTGTCCATATTCTTATACTCTGATTCTGTCTATTCTAACCCTGAAAGCAGGGTTTTGCTCATTAATACCAAATTCGTATTTGTCTGGCAGCATCCCAGTCTCCAAGCATAGCCTTGGAAGATACAGATGGTTACTTGCAGTGCAGAAGAAAGAGCCGGAAGGTACTGTGAGTTAAGTATCCATACGCCCCTTTTCTTTGGGGAGAAGCAGGAGTTTGAGAGGGAAAAAGCTCTCTCATTTTGCCCCAGAATGAAAACAGTATTCTAAGATTTATTTAGTTATTTCTCATGAAAAGGAGTTGTTTTGAATTTTCAGCCAGCTCTTGTTTCAAGCATTTCTTTGAAATTGTAGGACAGATATGTGCTGTCCTACAGCAAGTTACTGTTATTTAGGAGAAGCTGAATTTATGATGTGGCTTTTTTATATCAGTGCCTAGCATTTTAGGAGAAACACTCTGTGCTGTGAAACTTATTATTAAGTTGCATTTGTTGGTAATGCAAGAATTTGCTATTATGAAGGAATGGAGAATCAGGCCTTGAGAAGGGTATTCTAGCACTGTTAAGATGGATTATCGAGATCTAGCCTCACATATTGACTTACTTTTTTTTTTTCTTTTTCCCTTCTCTTATCAGATACCATGCCACCTGCTTAGAAAGCCTTGTTTGCTGTTGAGCTGTCTGCATCTACAGAAAATTGTTTTGCCTGTCATTTAGAAAATGTTGGAATCACCCTTCTTTTCAAATGCAAGGAAAGAGGGCTGTAAAGCACTCAGTAATTTGCAGTGGTCTTGATACTGCCCAGGTCCACTTTTCTGGTTCTGTTAATTTACTATAACTGGCTTGTGAACACTCTTCAGTGACAATGTTCAGGAAACAAGAACAAAATAAAAGCTCTTCTTCCAGTACAACAGTGAGGGAAATCTGAGTTAGTAGTTAAAGAGTCACTTTGGGAAGCTGTGAGATCTAGTACTAATTTGTAGCATCACTTTAGGATCTAATGATGATGCTAGTGATGATGCTTAGCTGTGAGATCTAATACTAATTTGTAGCATCACCAAACCAAAACAGCAGCTTTTGGTTTTCAGATCTCCATCTGTCAAGGTAACACTTCACAGAGATGTCAAAATGCATGCAGAGCTCTTCTTGACCTCAGGGGGTAGGTGCTATGGGAGGCCACTGTTTCATGATTAAAGGGGTGGGTAAGAATCATGGAATTTTAATGTAAAACTAACTTACGATATATACACAGGACCAAAGATGTTTGTAACACTTGGATGCTTTTTGTGATGTGGACCCGAATCTTTTGAACTCCAGCCAGCATTGCTGGTCATGCTCCTCACATGCCTCCTAGCTGATTCCATGGAGATTTCCTTGCATTTTGTACAGAATGCCTCCTCTCAGATGGTGTTTCATATTCTCATGACTTCAGTCTGCCTGTTCTGAAATACTAGCATGCCTGCTGGTCACTCCTATATGCTCTAGTGACTCAGTAATGCTGTTCTCTGGCTGGTGTGGGATTTCCTTCTGTTTCTCAGGGATACAGTATCAGCTTAGCTGTCCTGAGTTTACATGTCCTGAAACCCTATTTCCTCATCACTTGTCAAGCCACATCTGCCCTTTCTCCTCCTCCTACCCCAGACCTTCTGTCTCTTTTTTGTGATGTTGTTAGACTTCCAGTGCCTTGAACAGTTCACGTATGGGACTCACTTGAAGCTGAAGCAAAGGTGGTTGAGGGAGGGAGGGAAAGGATATATCCATTAAATTACAGGGACTCCCTAAACAAAACAGGAATATTTATCACTGTAGTTTTTCTGCAATTATGGGGTGGGAAAGGTGGTCCTCTTTTTTCAGTCAGAAACTGATTTTTCAGAGCTTTAACAGTAAATTAAACGTGTCCTTTGAATATATGATTGCATGCAATGTACTGGTGTTTTCCTGCTGAAAAGACTATGCTCTTTGCAACAATTTTTGCCCTGGCACAACTTCACAGCCCTCAGGAAGTTCTGACAGTGGAAGGAAGGCAGCTTGGGTAGAGCCTTACTGTTCACACTGGGCAGAACCTTGCCCATAACTGCAATATCCTTGTTCCTGTAGTCCTTTGCCTTTCACAATCAGTTCTGCACGCTCCACATGAAGGAAAAGGAAATAAGCATAACAAGGAACCTGAGAGAACCCAATTCTGCATTCAAGAGAGTGCTTAAGTATTCTGGTGTGGTAGCAGAGTTTCTTCTTGATGAGGGAGAACATATTAGCCAAGTGCCTTAATAACTTACCAACTACGCTTCCTAACAGAGTTTTCCACAACATATATATTTCTTTACTGTGTCTATATTTTATATCCCTCTTCTGTGAGCAAGATTTCTGCTGCAGAACTTTCTACCTAATGCTGGACTGCCCCAGCTCATGAGTAAACCTTCTCCTCTCACCTGTCAAATGCATCTGTTGTGCCCATTGTACACTTTCTTGTACTGCTGACTTCTTTGGATGGACAAACTGAGGCACCAAGGGGAATATGTGACTTAAGACCCTGCAATGAGACAGTAACAGATGAAGAAGTAAAGACTGCACAAGTCTAGTCTCCAATACTAAACCAATGAGAATATATACTATGTCTCATGTCACGGAAAGATGATAGTGAGAGACACAAACTGCTACCATAAAAAGAACGTGTTAGGGTATATATATTCCCTGACATTTGGAATGTTGTCTTTCCATATGTAAGAGATGTAAGTGGGATCCTCTGCCTTGTATATTCAGGCTGCAATATGTTAAATATAACATGAAATTGCAAAAGTCTGATACTGAAATGATGATGAATGTGTGGTAAAATTGTGGGAACTCACAGACCTAAATGCTGAGTTCTCATTTGCTCTAGTAACATGCAGTGTACACACCATGTACTTCGTTATAGCCATTTCTATATTAGGTTTCTTTTTTTTTTTTTTTTTTTTTTCTTTTTTCTTCAGGCTGTGATACTGGTTATTGATCTTCAGCATTTGTACAGGCTGATAACAAAGGACAAGTAAAGTACAGATACAAATGATTATTCAGTACCTTCTATGTCCGTTGCCCAATTGTTAATCTTGCAAAATGTTTTAATCTGTAACATGACAGATATAGTTTGCTTAATATGACAGCTTTGAAAGTAAAATGCTTTTGTGCTCAGTGCTCTGCAGCTTTAAATTCAGCAGACACTCATTTGTAGTAAGGGCCATTTTGTCCCTTGAAGGCCACAGCCTTTACCACTTGAGGCAGAGACTTTGTCCTCTTTCACCAGCTGCTTCACTTTTCTCATTTCTTTTAATCATTTTAGCTGGAACTTTTACTTTACAGTCTGTGGAAGAACAAAATTCTAGCATTAGAGTTAAACATTTTCTGCTGACATCCCTCTGACCTATTCCACCTGCATATTTGAGTGATGCTTTTTTGATTAAAATAAATAATTTTATTTTAACCAAGGAATAAAAACAATGTGATACTTCAGATAATCATTACTGGGATCAGTGGGGCAAAAGAAAAGAAACCAGTCTTTGCTATAGATCCTGCATTTTACCTTGTTTTTTCACTACAACAGTTTCTTATTTGTGAAAAATCTCACTGGGATCTCATGAGAATAATCTCATTCCTGCTGCAGTAAACCAGGACCCCCATCTGCCTCCTGGTATCTTCTTACAGTTTGGGCAAGAAGCAATGTATGTTACAGCTGATCATGACCTACCTGAAGGAAGATTCACAGAACAGGAGTGCTAACTGTTTAGCTCAAGTTTATCTGTTCCCGTCACAAACTAGGGCATCAATTCAGCTTTTTTCTCTTTCTTTCTCCTACTATTGAAACTTGTAAGAACCTTGGATTTTCAAGACTGCCATTCCTCTGATAATTTTGGATAAAAATGGGCAATAAATTGGAGAGAAAGGGAAGGGATGGTGCCAGCTATTATGCTATGACTGTGTTAGCTTCATTGTCTTTGGAAATCATGCCTCAAGATTATTCCAGCTCTTTCTGTACATACAGATAACTCCTTACAGAAGTGTAAAAGTTCTACTGGTGTTAGAAAGTCAGAACCTATTGTCATCTCAGTATATTCTTGGATTATAATTTTTTAAAGCAATTTAGATATCTTGTCATCCCAAGTCCTGTTTAAAAATAATGAACCATTCATAGCCTTAATTTCACTAAAATGTTCATGGGATTTTGGAAGCCTAGCCTATGAAAGAGGTTCTGTGATGCACCTGAATAGGTATCTGAGTATCCTTAAGAAACTGAGACCACATCTCTCTTTGGAAAACAATTCTTGAACATGTGGCATGGTACCCTTCCCCTCATCAGGAACATACCTTCTGTAAGAAGAGGCCAGAAAACAGATTCTGAATGCTTTCCCACAAACTTCCATGGTAATGGAAAAATGAATCAGGCTTAAAGGCTACAGAGATTAGAATATGCAACAATAAATGTGATACTCTGAGGCTAGTCAGTCCATATCTACAGTGTGCCATGTTTCTTGTATTTCTTATAGCATCACTATAAAACTTTAATCCTTCTAAGCATGAATATTATCCCACTTAATATTAACAGTATCTCCATCCTTGTTTCACAGTGTTATCTTTTTGATTCATATCTCATGAATTCCTTGCCTTTCACTTCCTTATCTTCCTCCTCTAGTAAGGCTTGCTTTCTGCTTCCAAAATGCACTTGGTACATTTGAGCCTGAATATGTCTGTGCAGTCAGCCCATCTGGGTACTCTGGTATGCAGCATCATCCGACCAGCTTTCCCAAACTCTCAGCTCCTATTGTTCTGGTTTCTCACCGCTCTTTTCCCTCTTTCTGCCAGATGTGCCTTATTCTGGGTCTGACTTGAGGATATTCAATCAGTTCTACTTTCTGCAGCTTGCATCCCACAGCTGTTATTTGATCTCATTTCCCCCCTTTTTTTCCTCCTCCCCCTTTCAGTTTTGATCTAGTTCCAGAGTTTCATTATCTAATTGATTTGTTCCAGTAGACCTTTAATTTCTTCATCTTTTAATAGGTCTTATGAGGATTTTTTTCTCACTTTGGAGCTTAGTGATGGTTGCTTTTCCCATTTCATATATACAGGCTGCCAATCATTTCTACCAAAATGAGACTTCATCTCAGTCTCCAGCAGTCACTATTTGGTTCATGGTTGTTACCTGGCCTTTCCTAGTAGTTGTTTGGCTTAGAGCCAAGAATGCAAGAGTACACAAATGCCTATGTGGTGGTCTGCCATTGACATTACAAGACAATTACCAGCTTACTTCAGAGATTTTCACTCTAGAAATGCTAGGTTTCTCTACATATTCCTGGCTATGGTTAATTATTTGAGGGTTTTTTTTGAGGCAGACTGGAGAAGTTACATGTCGTGCAATAAAAACATGTTCAGTCACCTTCTTGCCAAGTTTCAATATGCAGGAATCAACAGAGCCATGCGTCATCTTGGTTGTGACAGAACAGTGGTAGACCCTGAGAGCCGCATGCTGAGAGGTATCAGTTTTCTGTACAGAACTGGGGTCTCAGTTTCCAGTCATCTTGTCTCCTAGTTATATGTGTATTTTTTTTCTCTTAACAAGGGGATCTTCATCGCATCTAAGGCTTCTAGATACTGCTGTAATATGAGTGTAATATACATGTAGTTTTAATAAGTGCTATTGAAATGAACAAGGACAGTGACTAAGAACTTGAAAAAGTTGCTTTTTACATGAGTTGCATCTTACCCAATGCACATGTATTTATTTAGGTGTTTTAGGGTTTTTCAGAAATATTTTGGTCTCCTAAGAGTATTGTATTGCTTTGACATACAACATGAACAGCATAGTGGGAGAAGGCAGTGAGAAGGACACACTGATCAAGTGAATTATTTGATTTTTAATTTTTTTCCATATAAATGCTACTGATTTCTATAAGAAATAATTAGCTATATTTAGAGCTGCTTGGAGAACAGGATCTTTTTTTTTTTTTTTTTTTCTGGACAAATGGAAGGAATGTGGAGATTTTTAAGCTTCTGTACAGTTCAGTCTTACATTGATGTCTTGCAGGTGTTCAGTACTGCCCAGACTGTGGTAGCAGTGCCATTTTTCTGCTACTATTTAAAGAACATTAGGGCACCACAGTTTTAGTCAAAAGCTGAAACTGTTCTTATCCAAGAAATGTACTCAAACTAGTTTATTTTGTTCACTATGCATGGTTTTTATTATTTTTGTGGGTTAATGAATTCCTTGACTGAAACTTTGAGTTGCTGTTCTGTGGTGATGGAAGAGAGAGTCATACCACTTTGGCCTTCACATTTTAACTGACATTTTATTTTACTTTAACTCCAGAGAGCTTTTTGGATGGAGAAAAATCCTGCTTCAGAATTAATGGGTAAGAAAGACTGTCAGCTGGTGTGAATTGGTGTAGTACCACTGAAGAAGATGAAACAACTATAGATTATCAGCTAGATATCTGACACAATATAGTCATAACAAAAGCTGACTCTCCCAGAACTGCCTTCATGACAGTTCCTCTTGTTAGTGGGGCAGTGTTTCACAGGTTCTTTTAGTCAAGCAGTTTTTGTCTACCACCAAATGACTGCTCAGTGCTTCATCCATCTCCTTTCCTAGGATGAAATGTGACCAGCGAGCCTGTCACAATGCTGCTTTATCAGTAAAGTCCTTAGGGTCTGGAGGGACTAAGAGTGAAAACGTGACAGCAGAGGAAGGTGACTTTGTGGTCACCTTCAGACATGGTTTTGCTGCTTGGTCTCTTTCCATCTGTCCAACTTCAGCCATTTAATGTATAAGAGTGGCCTGCCATCTTTGTTGGCACTGAACTGAACTTCAGGGGAATTCTCACACAGGCAGTTTTATCTTCCTGCTCTGGAAGAAAACTATCACTAAAAGCTTAACTGCAAGGTTGTATAGCTTCCTTGTCACTAAATTCAGATGTTCTTAGATGCCTGACAGGCAAGAAATAGTAGTAATATCTTGCACTTTTCTCATAAGGGAGTTCTGAATCCAAAACTGAATTAGTGGCTTTGGGGACTGAAATCCACCTGGTTTCTGCTAGCTTCCTGGGCTGCTCCAGAGCACGGGCTTCCACTGGCAGTGAGTTTGAGGGTGATACTGTATTGCAGCCAGCCTTTGGGGTGGGAAATTGGTGGGAGTTTTACCACAGTCTTCAGTGGGATTAATCAAACCAACAGTGAAAATCCCGTATGCAAAGTGGATTCTGTTACGCTGTTATCTTTACAAGAAACCAAATTGTGATCTAACAAAATGAGAAGGCTTGTAGACAAAGAGTTAGGAAACATAACGCTGGATTAAAAAAATACCACTATAGAGAGAGATATGTGTAAGCCCATAAACAGACCACCCTCAAAGTATTCAAAGTGTTTTAAATAGCAAAAATTCTGGACTGTAATGATCGACATCCACTGTACAAGCTAGTTTAATAAAAGGCAAGAAACAACAGAAAAATTAGTTATGCCTCAAATAAGGTAAGTTTCAATATCTACGGGAGAAAATAAAAAGCACGTATGCTTAGTCTGAAGTAACGTGGGATGGAAAACTGCTTTGAGCGGCAATGAAATCTTGGATTCCACTCTGGAAACACTTATGCAAGAGCTTAAAGTGGTAAGAACGGGCAAAAAGCAGGTTGATCTGCCTTGAATTTTGTAAGTTTCTTTTACATCCCATTGTCAAAGAGGTGCTCAAAGAGTGGCTACTTAAAGTGACATGAGGTTTAAATGGATGTTTATGAACCTTATAAACAAAAAAATGCCGTTCTGACTGTGGAACTGTGAATCTGTGACACCTGGATTCTGTTTCTGATTTTGCTCGTTAAACGTTGGTGATACTGCATAATTTTTATGAGCCTTGCTTTATTCGTCTGTAAGAGATACTTAGAAACATTGTGGGAAACAGTTGATTGTGTGTGTATATGTGCCTTTCAGTTCCTTTTATTTATCAAATGAAATTTCCCCAGAGAATGTGGTATTTTAATTCTTCGTTTCATTCTGAAGGCAGGGAAAACCATCTTTGCAAGGCTTTCCCATGGAAACAAAATGAAAAAAAAAATATGAAAATGTCAGAATATTTATTTTTATAATAGACTGAAATACAGTTGACTATAATGAGATATAGGATTGTAATAAGTCCATATTTGGATTTAGTTTTTAATTTTTGCATGAACCTAAAATATATCAAGTATACCAATTAAATATTTAAATATTATCTAAATTATTTGAAAATGTTAAAATACATTATTCAGACCTTTTCCTTGACAAGGAATTAAACAAGTTGGCTGTCTTTTGCAAAATGTTACAATAGCAAAAAAACAGAATTTTTCAACAAACAGTTCTGCTTCCTATCTTTCATTAAGTAGATAACTGACCACACCTTAATTATGTACATCCAAAAGAGAAGCAATTTCATTAAAAGTATTTGTGTAATTTGCCATGAAATAAAAAGGAGTCAGCTTTGCTTAGGATGAGCCAAGACCCTAGTAAATTTGAGAGATTTTTAAATACAGAATGACAAAGTGCATGAGATGATTAGTAAAGGATGATGGAAAGGGTTGCTGTTTTGCTAAAGCTGCCTACAACTTGTTTCAACAGCTAAGGTTCTGATCAATTTTAGTAATTAGTACATGGTGAATTTCTTTACTAGAAACAAAGGTATTAAGTGTCTTTGATTTTCAGCTTAGGTAGTTACACCACACTTAAATTCCACCTTAAAATTTTAATTGTATACACTGTTCTTCACTTTCTGGTGTACTGAATTACATATAACTCCTTTTCAACTTCTACATTAAAGTTGGGACCCCATCTTCTTTTTTTTGCATATGACTTTTGAAACCAGGAAAAAAAAGTTGAGCTATAGGACTCCTCATCTTGGAAGTGATTGGACTTTTTTCCTTTTTGATGAATGGAGCTTCAATTGTGTTGTACGTATACTGTACGCGCAATGCACTATATCAGTAGAACTATAATTTTACCTTTGATCATTCTTATGTGAAAAGACTGTCTTGTGGATAAATTCTGCCTGTGAGATTCTTGTAGGGCAAGGTATCATGTGAAGTGAGCAGGAAAAAGGAAGTTACATTCCTGGAAAACCTTTTTTTTTTCTTTCTTTTAGTTTGACCTTTCTGCTCAAGGTAAAGCAGAAATTGGAACAAAAATGCTTAAACTTCAGTATGGATGTGTTCAAACTTCCTTATGTGAGGAAAAAAAAGCTATAAAATAAATGCAAATCTCTTTGCCAGCAGCTGTTGGACATTGTTTTCAGACCATACAAACAGTGTCCTTCTTAACTATAGCTCTACACTTTATACAGTTTGTATCCACATTCTTATTTTGTTTTCCAACTAAAAATTGTACTTATTCATTGTATTAAGGAACAACAACAAATAAAACCTCTATAACATGCTGAAATTCATCTTGGGTGCATTTGCACCATTCAGTGGAACGGTGTTTACAGTAAAAATAACTATGATGTTTAGTATAGCATAGAATCAGGGCCTCTGTGATGTTATGTTTACTTTTGCTGGTGCATCAAAACTCAGCTGTTACTGGTGTGGGACACTTATCTCCTTTTGGTTGGAAATGAAAACGTTCCAAATGTAAGGTCATGAACTGTCGTTTCTTGATGAGGATAGACTCATTTTAGGGATTCCTAAAAAAAACTTGTTTCTTTCTTGCTAATCATACTTGGGCTCTTTTTCTTTCACAAAGTACCTTCTGCTTTTTCTCTCTGAGATAATTTTTATTGGAGTATGTGGACCTTTTACAGAGACTGCTCTATCACTTCGCCCATGACTGAAAATGCACAGATAAACGGAAGATGGGGAAAGTGGCATCTGTGTTGTGCTCAAAAGGGAGTTCTTCAGTTTTAAATACGTGAAGGAGATTTGGAGGCAGGCAAGGAGCTGGTGTGGAAAGGTTCAGTAATGTCTGACTGCACAAGGGAACATTTTGTGGCCACCATTTTACTGTGCTGCGGTCCTCATAAATTAATCACATCTAGCAAGTTGATGCCTTACTCTTAGAAGAACAAGGGTGTATGTGAATAGTCTTCCAGAACCACTGGTATGGTTCAGAAAACATACAAGGATTTGCAAAACTTCTTGCAAACTTGCAAAAAGTCCCCCTCTTGGGGAACTACTCCAGTTCTGATGGCTCTTGTCAAATTACGTTTCCTTTGCTGTTTAGGAAAAAGGAAAATCTTTGTGAAACCAGGCTTGTGGAGTCCTTTTTCATCCTGTGTCTTCAACTCTGGTGTCAGTAGTCAGATTATTCTGGCTAATGAGTTACTGCTCATCGGCTCAAACAAACCACCTAAGAGTTATGTGGGAGTGTAGTTTTTTGCTTGTTCTAACAGCAAACTAAAATGTTTTCGCTTAGATCGTCCTGAAGAGAGTTTAAGGGATTGAAGTTTACATTGTGAACCCACAGAGCTGTAATGCTAGTTATGGGCTGGGTGGAAATGTTAAGCAAAAGTAACTTATTGTTTGCAATGGCCTATCTGTATTCCAGTATGACATTATCAATTTAAGATACACCAGTCTGAAATCATTTGGTCTCTTTGGTAATGTGTACATTTTATTTTTAGAACCCAGTTTTATATTTTGCGAAACTGTATTTTATCACAGATTTAAGCACTGAATTGGACAAAATCAAGAAGACATGTTCCTTGTAATTTCTTTATGCTTAGTAGATGACCTTTGATTATTTCCTAATAAATGTTTTCCTTTGCTTGTGTAATGGTTTAACCTGAAAAGAGTGTTGATTATAAGAAAATTAAAATGAGAAATTACCTGAAAAACTCAGGAATTTTTCAATCTTAGGGTTGAACTGTCCCTGCATAGCATACATGGTTCAGAGTGATTTCACAAAATATTAGATTGGAGTAGGATCAGTCATTAAAAAAATCAATGATTTCATGTATTTCTGAGAAAATCTTTCTTCTCTTTCAGTTGAGATGTTGCCACATTTTGGATCATTTCTTGGAAATAACTGAGTTTGTTCAGGACATTTTATTTTTTCTATTACACTTGAACAACCCCATCTCTTCCACATTAGGTCTTTCATGTTTAATATGCAAACAGGGGGTTGTTCAGAGTAAACTGGAGCATATTTTGGCTCATGGGACCTCATTATCACATGAAAAAAAGTAAAGCTTCTTCTGTCAGATGCCAGGTTGAGAACCCTGGAAAAAGTTAGAAAACACAAATGTTTTGTACTGCAAACGGACAAGACACAAAAGTCAGCAAAGCCATTTTCACAATTTAACTCAAGGGTACAGGCTAGAAAGCAGGGTAGAATTACTTGTTTGCTTACAATATATTTGGCATGAATTAGAAAAGACGAAGAACTCCAGACATACTGTGCCAAACTTCAATGTTTTTTATATCTGATTTTCTTCAGAGAACAAATGTGGCTGGTCTAAAATGGAGAACCTGCCAAAAAATTGTACTAGTTGGCTTGACTTTTTTTTCTTTTACCATGAGATTAATTAAGATGTTAGAAGATATTTAGTGATATTTTAAATGTGAGAGAATATTGAATATACCCAGTGAAGATCTTCTTACAAATTTTTTCCCTTCCAGATTCTAAATTTACATCTTTTCCTGTGGCAACTAAGCACTTCCTTAGTGGCAACTAAGCACTTCCTTATCTAAAAAAAAAAAAAAAAGGCAAAAAAAAAACCCCACCAAAAAAGTGCCATCCCCCAAATAAAATTAAAAAATCAAACCCCAAACAACAAAACTGACAAACCATTCTGTATTGGGAGACTCAAAATAAGAGAGAATCAAAATAACGTTCTCAGAATCCTGTATGTGTAAATAGGTAGCTGTATTTTTTTACAACTTCCAGAAAGAAGATTTTACATCTACTGGGTCATATGCAGATTAAAGATCATAAAAAAAATTCTGTTACTACATTTTCTATGAAAAATTAGGGTTTTGACTGAGATAAGGTTTGGGTTTTTTTCTTTTCAGGACTTGGCTAGAGACTGAAATACATGCATTTGCAAACTGAGGTATTTAAGGCAAAAATGAATTATATGATAAATTACATTCTGTGATCTGGGAACACAACTAATTTGAATAATACATGGGGCACTTCTAGTAGACTGTGGATGACTAGAATTTGTGATTATTTTGCTGTATAAATATATTAGCTTACTCTGTCAAAGAGGCTTGGCAGTCAGCATGAATGCTGCTCACTCACTGCACCACGGCTTCTCCATTTCGTATCAATTTAAATTCCCTGAAAGGTCTCTTTTCTGAGAGCAGCTGAGTGTACATTGTTTGACAGAACGGTCTGGGCTGAAGCAGGCAGGGAGGGAGACATAAGCAGGATACCTGCAGCAGGAGAGTGATGCAGGAGACAGGAAAGTGGACACGGGACCTACACGCAGCAAGGAGCAGATCTGAATTAAGGCTTTGGGTGAGATGGAAAGGAACAAATTTTCCGTATTCAAGCAGTTGCATTTTGTCCTAGCTTTGTTGGAACAGTTAAACAAAACCCATAATTTTTGAGTTTGGAAGTATGTCTTCATTGTCTCACATTTTTTATTTTAAGGGGAGGAGGAAGGACTTCAGTCCCCAGTCTCTGGCTGCATAGAGGAAAGGGTTGTGAGGGCATGTGCACACTTTATGGACTACACAGTTCAGCCAGGGGTCCCAGTTCTCATATAGAATCATAGAATCATTAAGGTTGGAAAGGACCTCTGAAATCATGGAGTCCAATGCCTAACCACTCTCTCCATGAAGAAATTTTTCCTTATATCTAATCTAAATCTCAATCTCTGGCACAACTTGAGCCCATTTCCTCTTGTCCTATCACTTGTTACTTGGAAGAAGAGACCGACCCCCACCTCACTACAACCTCCTTTCAGGTAGTTGTAGAGAGTGATAAGGTCTCCCCTCAGCCTCCTCTTCTCCAAACTAAACAACCCCTCCTCATAAGACTTATTCTCTAGACCCTTCACCAACTTCATTGCCCTTCTCTGGACACGCTCCAGCACCTCGATGTCCTTCTAGTCATGAGGGGCCCAAAACTGAACTCAGTATTCAAGGTGCAGCCTCACCAGTGCCAAGTACAAGGGGATGATTGTTTCCCTAGTCCTGCTGGCCACACTATTCCTAATACAAGCCAGGATGCCATTAACCCTCTTGACCACCTGAGCACACTGCTGGCTCATATTCAGCCGGCTGTCAACCAACACTCCCAGGTTTTTCCACCGGGCAGCTCTCCAGCCACTCCTCCCCAAGCCTGTAGCGTTGCATGGGGTTGTTGTGACCCAAGGGCAGGACCCGGCACTATATGAGGATGTAGGCACGGGAAGCAACCGATATGTCCAGCAAGGCCTCACAACTCCTGTATGTGATCAATAATAAGAATATTTTCAACCAAAACATTTTGCATTCTGAGCAAAAAATAAAAATTCTTTAAATCAATTGCACAGATTTAGTGAAAACATTTCCCCAATTTATCTCAATTTAGCTATGTTAACTTAATGCAATTTAACCTTTTGTAACAAAATTTAGGTGGGAGCTAAACAAATCACTTCAACAGGGAAAGCAATCAATCTTGGACAATCTGTAGCAAGGAACACTCTGAACAGAACCTGTGCAGTGCTATTGGACATCCTTACTCACGGCAGTGAGACCATTTTGTTGTAGTGAAGAGCCGGTGTTATGGCCTGAGAGGTCTGTGCCTTGTTTGATGACTGTGGGATCTCCTTTTGTTTTCCTGAGCGTCATTTGGCATATCAGACATACAGCTCCTCTAAATGATCTCTCTCCCAAGAGATCTATTCTGTTGAGCAGGTTGTATAGAAGTACAACTTAAGTATTGTGGTCGCTTTCAGAAGGTGCCTATCTCTCTCCATTAAAATAAATTAGACCCTCAGGATATTTTTCACCTTTTCTTAATTTTTCATTCATTATATACCAGAAAAACCAATTTTGCAAATGGCGGGACTGTCCTGCCAATGCCTAGCTGCATCTTAATCTGACATTATGTGCTTTGCTGGATCAGTCCAGACCGACCAGTTCTTCATGCCTTCCCATGTGCTCTTCCATTCTTTGCCTACAATCTTGCAGGTCCTCCTGAAATTTACCAATTCCCAGTTCTGCTTCAGCACTTGGCTGCAGGTTTGGATGTGGATTAACTCACAGAAGTGAGAAAAGTAGCACAGCTTTATCTAGTGCAAAAAAGGTTCTTAGTTTGTAGCTTTGTTATCTGGAATTATTTAAAAGAAAAACTAATCCAGCCAAAGGTCTCAGACACAGTTACAGTCACATATGTGTTAAAAAAGAAACCCCTCCTTACAAATAAACTAGTGAACTTTATGTGTCTTTCAGTTCCTTTTATTTATCAAATGAAATTTCCCCTTCTCTTCCCATCAGCTTGTTAAGAGTATGAAACATGTCCACTTAATTTATTGCACACTTCATTTTTTTTTGGTGAAACGAACAGGATTTATATTGAATTTCCCTGGAAGTTTTCAGAACAGGTGCTTTCAGCTCAACTAGCAATAAGACTCAACAATGCTGATGGCTAATGCTAGTTCAGAACAGCTCTGCAGGTACTTGAGACTATTCTTGTGAGATGCAAAAGGTTTGACCTAAATGTAACTCTCAGCCTCTCTTGTTCTGCTGATCTTTCTCTTGAAGTCTAAGATAATTCAAAATGGTGAAAAGAAAAGCATCTCTGAATGTATTTATTACTTTTTCAATTAAATCTTAAGCTATAAAATCAGTTAAAATCAGACAAATATATCACAAAGTTCAGATATGCTAATCATGAATTTGAGCAAGTAAGAGTCACAATTGAAATTGTGTGAAAATCAATGAAATAAGTCAGAAATAGAAGAGATCTGTCCATTAGCTAAGACATCAAATTAATACAGTCAATAATCATGTAATGAAAGTAACACAGCATGAAGACAGATCTGTAAAATACTAATCTCTAGAGAAGACACTTTTCCACTTAATGCTAAGCCTTTTACAGGAACATTTACAGCAAAATGATTGATTGAATTAATTAAACATTTTTAACATCAAACCCAAACTTGTTTACCCACAAGTACTTGAAACAAATTTAGACTCCTGGATCTCTATATGCTGAATACGATATGGTTGATGTGGCCCCTCTCAATTTACTTGCTTTTTGATACTGTAGCAGTTAGCTGATTTCACTTCCTCCTGTAAAGTACAGCATGGCCTTTGCCGGATCTTTTCACTGTCAGATGCCTGGCAATTTTGAAAGCAGGAATTGCATAGCTTATAAGTTTAGGAAATGGTGACAGATGTCTTTTTCATAAGAACTTGTCTGTGTGCGCTCAAATTCAAACACATGCTTAGAACTTCAGAAGTGTCAGAAAGAATGATAATGGACGATATTCCACCCTGTAGGAAAACAGGAAAAAGATACAAATAATTCCTTAAAATTGCAGAAAAGATTCATTCCTTGATTTGCATAGTCTTTGGACGTTTGTGGTAGCAGGCAGTGGTTCGGCGAGTATGCTGACATCATCTGTTCATGACTCACCTTATGTTGATGGCATCATTTTGGGTGCTTAGGCTGGCTGAGTCATTGCTTCATCTTCTCTTGCCACAGGATCAAGCTCAAAAAGCAGGTATCACTCTTTCTTGATGCTGCAATTGCCTGAGAAAGAGCACCATCTTCTGCCTTCAGCTTAACCTTTAAGGTTGTGATTCTGGCTTGTACTGCCCTGTAGCACCTCCCCTCAAGGCCTCCTCAATGAATCAGGAGGTGCAGACACCTACAGCTCTCCCCTTTCCCCCAGCTTAGTCTGCTTGTCCTCATAACTGACAAGCATGACCCTTGTCAGTTGGGAAAACCACCCTGAATCTGGCAGTTCCTTTTCAGCATTCCCTGTTACAGCCACAAGTAATGCAGACTCCAAAAATAAACAAGGAGTGGGATAAACAGCAGGTGAGCTTACGGAAGCTGCCACAGCCCCCACTTCTTGGTAATAGCTAGAGGGTACCACTTGACACCAATGTGCGGTCATTTTCCCTCGCCCACACTCTTACATTTAAGGGTCTTGACATGTTCAGGAGTGTGACTGATGGTCCAGTCAGTGGTTGCTGTTCCTTATTCATGCTTCTACATCTCCATACATTTTCATATACCCTCTTAATACCTCCTAAAATAGATGTAGATGCATTCTGGGAACTGTCACATCACCATTTTACCAGGCACTGAATTAGAGAATTAATCATTTGTAGCTTTAGGCAGTGAAGGGATATAGAGTCACTCCTATCAATTGCTAACCAAGAAACAAAGTGCTAATTTAGATTCCTAGTAATATAAAGTTCATTGAAGGGAAAGAAAATTAAAACATATGTGAACACGTGGTCTGACTCTTGTAGATCATGAGTCTGATGGTAGGTTAATATTTCAGCAAATGCACCTCAGTTATTGAATGTTTTTTGCACGAGGAGAGTACAAAATACTAAAATGTTACTTAAAACATTACTGTATTCCTAATACAGTCAGAGTGTAACAAACTGGTGTGTTAAATGAAATGCTTCAAAGATGAATCAGTGCAAGATATCAAAAATTTCCTGCGGATTTTTGGTTGCAGGACACATACTCACCTTTTGAAACATTATACCCTTTTAAATTGGCTGAAAATGACTGTTCTGAATTGCTAGTCAATCCAGAAAGTTAGCCACTAAAAATAATCCAGTGCCCACAATTTTAGCCCCATTTAGAATGTAAATTATTTCTCATTACCACAAGTTATTTTACATTATTAGCATTACTTTTGTTAACAGCTGAATGCAAAAAAGTTTTAAGTTCTTGAGCTTTTTTGACATTAAGAATCAGCCATCTATTTGCGTAATTTGGTGAAAAATAATGTCTTCCATCTCTAGCAATGATACCTATGTTGTCGTTGAGTGCTTCTGTGATCATCCATCACAGGAAGAAAGGAGCATTCTCTTCTGAAAATTTCAAAACCTCAGATATCTCCAATCACTTTTAATTCTTTAAAGATCCTCCCCTGAGGCTTCTGATGCTATGAAGTACCATGTCAAGCCCCCACAGTGGGTTATTATTAACTTTTATTCTGAAATTACTAAACTGGTTTTATGTGGCTTAGGACATCTAATCATTCAAGACAGTAGCTTTTACATTATGTTGTTGTTTCCAGCTAAGGACTCAGTTAAAGGGCATTTTACCTCCTGACCTGATCCAGCAACCTCAACAGAAATGGGATTAGGGTGCAGAAGAAGAACTGCAAAGAGCAGAGATATTTAAGGAAGGGGTTCAGCCATTGTGTTTAAACACACTAATGAGGCCCATGAAATCCCAGGACATTGCAGGCAGCGGGAATTGGCCTCTGCCATTTTGCCGCTTGAATTTTACACTGTGGAATGCAGGTGTGGCTGAGCCATAGAGGGCAGACTCTACTTCCTTTTCCCACAGATTCAAGATACGCTTCTTTTTTTTTTCCCCTTCAATTGGCTCCTATTCAGAACTGATTTAGAAGCAAGGCTGCAGCTGACCTGGGTGTGACTAATTGGAACTGGGTCATCCCACCTCTGATTCATTTCCTTCCTAAGGTCAAGATGTAGTGATAAGCTCCATGAAAGGTAAAGGTTTGTGATGTGCTGCTGGACTGGAGGGCATGGCTGCCAACCTAGCTTGTCCTTTCCCTGGTACACCCGTTACCACCCCCGCTTGGTTTTTAATGGTGACTGAATGCATCTTTATGGAGGTCATTACTAATATGAAGTCTGGGAAAGAAGACAGTAAACAAAATTTGATCAGGAGGTATGGGATGAACACCTACTTTACCAAATGCATTGTTATAGTACATAGGAGGCGGTGGGAAAAAATAGATGGTACAGAAATGCTCATGAAAACTATGTTTCCTTTTTTGGTCTGCTCAGAAGAGATGTAAATATCCTGATGTGTTGTTTGGTCCCAGAGTTTAGCGTAATCTTTTCAAACTCTGCCTTGTAACAATCTGTTTTTTTTAATTTCAAAGATAGAACTTGTTGTCAGTCTGGCCATTACCCTGAACATGATAGTGCAGCTACATGAGTAGCCCTGGCTGAAGACATTTTTAACATTGGATGACCATAAACTGATCCTACTGATAAAATTGTATTTTTACTGTACTGTTTTATGACAGTATGGACAGATATTGATTCCCATAGATGGGAATCATGGCCCATCTACAAAGTTGGGACTATAGAAATCAAGTTTCTTTTGCTACAGAGAGCACAAGGACTGCTGAGCCACAGCTGCTGCCTTGCAGAGTCTGATGGGGCAGTGCCTTCTCCCCTCTTGCAACTGGACTCTTCTGAGCTCAAAAGAAGGGTGTTCAAGATTACTTAAAGATGCTTGAGCTGTGCAATTTTGAGCACAGATGAGCATGTGCTTTCTCTGGCCTGTCCTTCAAATGTGGAAAGAGTTACATGCCATATATTATGCTTTGTCACATTTCTCTCTTCCTCCATCCCCTTTTCTGTTAGTTGTTACTTAGCTGGATTGAGCAGAGAGAACATTTTCTCATCTGGTACTATTTCCTGGTGCTCTCCATTTCAACTGTAGCCATCTTCTGTTTCTTCTCTTTTAAGCTCCACCGGGCCAGGACCATGCATAGTGTGTAGTACAGTGGTGCTCTGGTCTATGTCACTTTACACTTTTATCCAGCCCTCAAAGGTGCTGAAGTGCTGTAAGCATATGAGGTATTCCACCGACTTCAATTATGCTTGCTTCCTGTTTCAAGACTGCTTTTTATTGCCAAAGTAGTGCAAAAAAGCATTAGAATAAATGAGATGCAGGTCATAGATTTATGGATACAATACCACAGCTAACAAAATTAATATACCACGGCTAAAAAAATTAATCTAAAAATACACTTTTGGTTCACCTGGTATAGGATTATGTGCACATGAAGCCCAACAATATGCTCTTTATGACAAATGTGCATTTCTTTTTTTTTTTCCTGTAAACTTACAGCACTTTGGACCTTTTCTGTGTGACGCTGATTTAAACTGAACTAGTGGAACAATCTCGAGACCAATGTGATTAACTGAATGCTAATCTCATGCTGTCTCAGTTTAATGGCAATTTGTTTTATTTTATCTGAAGTTAACAATGATTTATTTTAAAGTTGCACTTTCAAATTGTTGAAATAAGGCTTCATAGGCTTTGGGGTTTTTTTTGAGGTGGTTTTGTTTGTCTTTTTGTTGTTTTGGGTTTGGTTGGTTCGTTGTTTTTTTAAGGCTTAACTATATGATCATTTCACAGGCAGCTGCAGTGTTTTATGATGCTGTTGCCCCTTCTGTGAAAGATTTCCGCACCACATGCAATGGCCAGAATGCATGCACTCTCCTTAGACACTGCAGGGAAATTCTGCCTCTTTGTGTGCATCTTGTAGCACAAGTTAAACTACTAGACATTGCACTGAAGCATCTGAGAAATGCTCCCACATGCCATTCCACAAACACTGTTGTGAAATCTGTGACTTCCCCAGAACAGTGTTAACAAATAACAAAGGTCAATGACATCTTGACCCAGTGCAGCTGCTCCCTACTTAAATGTGAGTCTAAGCTTTTGCTGTATCAGTTTTTAAACGGATTTAATTGGTATCTGCAGTTTCCTGACTGAACAGTGCCTCACTAGTAAATCCAAACAAATTGAGCAAAAGTGGGGGGGTGACAGTGTCTCACTGATGAACTTTGGGTTTTTTTCAGATGCTATGTGTTTGAATTAAAGTCAAAAAATGATAAATAAATATTTAAAGGGGGGGGAAAGCACAAAAAAACCCCTTCTTCCAATGTATATTTAAGAAAGTAAACCCTGAAATTCTTGCTGGACAGTTTAAGTGAAATAATGTCTGCATGAACCATCACAATATATTAATGTGCACTCCACTAGTGAGACATTTCAATGATGCCAAGTTATGGAGAGATGGGCATTTAAATTAACTTTGAGCTTTGGAAAATCTATTTGTTAACTAATTGTGCTTTTCTTCTATTCTAAAGTGACTTTTAGTACACTTTTAAGAAAAAAATCTTTGAATTACTTTACCCAATGACCCAGGATGAAGGAGCATCAAAATTACTGACTATTCATAGTGGGTATTTTTTGTTTTCCATGCAGTAGTCCTTTTAATTCATGATGCAGTTCTTTATGTATAGGCATCAATAAAACTTTATAACATACTGACTGTTATCCAAGGGGGTTCATGTGCAACAAAATGCTAGTGGCAGGGAAGGGACACAGAGCTGGACGTTCAGGAATTTTGAGAAGCTATCTACAGATTTCATCTGAGGTTACTCAAACCCCTGTTGAGCTGACATATTCAATTCACGTATCTGCCTTGAATTTTAGCAAACAGCTCCAGTGGAAAATGCATTAGATCATGTTTAAAGAAATATCCTGAGGATGCAAATGCTCATGTTGCTTAGCGACCATGACAAGTTAATTATTCCTCAGTGTACTGTGAAAAAACTCTTGTCCAGATTTTTCTTTAATCCAGTTCCTGTTCACGCATTAAACCACTCATGTGAGCGTGGTTATGTTTTATATGTGGAGTTTCTCATGTAGCCTGAAGTAAAAAGTAGATGCCAAGAAATACTATTGGTTGATCTAGTGAGCTGGCTGCTTTGCAAGGAGGACACAGGTTAAACCACTCTCTCCTTTCCCCTCTGGATTTGAAGGGGTAGGAGGATCTTCCTACAGGTCCCTAGGAAAGGCTCTGAGAGAGGCTCAGGTCTGTGCAGCCCCAAGGACCATGGATTTGAGCTCCCAAGTTCCAGCGATGACATAATTGAAAGTAGCATAAGTGTGGACACAGTGAATTATACTCATTGTGTGTGTGACTTTTAATGTGAAGTCATTCAAACTTGAGGCAAATTAAGATATGAACATAAATTAATTAATCTGAATTAACTTGTGAGGGAAAGCATATTTGAACCCTTGTCCCAGTCAGAGAGATATTTGAAGTATCTACTACTGCTATTTAGTTGTACTACTAAAATGCCTGTTGCTGCTAAAAGGAAAAATATTGGGTTTGATTGTTCTTGTTTCTTCTCAAGCAGATATTTGCCATTAATTTGCCTGTAGTCTCTTAGCTGTTTCTAGAATAGGGTGTAAGCTACTATTTTTGTGTAGAAAGCAGGGTTTAAGGTCCATAAGGGGCCAGAGCAGCTCCTCTTGGAGCTAAGAACAGCTAAGAACAGATCTAAATAAGCCCTTGGAGGTCATGGTGCAATCTGAGGGTGAAAAGGAACACAATCCTTGCCCTGCCTGTCAGTGAAACGCATTTCTGCCACTCTAGCCTTACACTGAGGGGGTGGAAGTGAATGGGGCAGGGATGGGGGTGGTGCCTGGGCCCCAAATCCAGGCAAGTCAAGGGAAGAACATGCTAGGTTTTCTCCAGGATACGTGAGTTCACAAATATTAGGACCGGTGGAGTCATAAGGCTGGCTTGTAGATTTAATACTATTCAGCTGTTCTCTGTTTCCATGTAACTGTACACCTTTGCTTGCAAAACTGTTTATTATTATACTATATTATTAATAGCAATGTTTTTTCAAAGTCACCTACCACAACCTGTCCTCACATCTAGGTCTTGGACTCTCTTGTGGGATTCTGGGAAGAAGTTGTCTTATCCTACCCAAAGATTTCAAGTTTTATAACATAGCAGACACTGCTTGTATAATGTTTCTGCCCTTAAACTAGAGCTCCCATTTGGCTGTAAAAGCCTTGAAGCACAGAACGTTCTTTGTCATTGACCCACTGATTCTCAGCTTGAAGTTGCTTGTCCTTATTACGGCCAGAGAGTAGCATCTCTTATCAGCAAATAAACTGCAGTGAGGTTGGAAAGTCCAAGCTAGTCAGAAAATTTAGGACCCTTTATGCTGGCTGTGGCAGGACATAAAATCATGTGTGTCAGTTATTTCATGAATTCTCAGTGTGCATCTTTTTTTTTTTTTAATCAGTTTATTTTGGGATTTACTGGAAGATGTGAAGGCATTTTTTTTGTGCTTGTATTCATGTGCTGCTTTTCTTCATATTAAGGACTCCTCAGGCTAAAACATGGCAGTCAGACTGTTCCTTATAGGTTCACTTCAAGTAAATTATTCAGTATTCCTTGAATTGGACAGAAATTTGGTTTAAGTACATATTTGGTTATGTAAAATATCTGATATGATTAAAGTTATGGATTAAGAGATTTTCCTCTTTGGGTTGTTTAACTAGACATTCCTTATTTGAAATTTGGGCTTGACATCTCTAGCTAGGAGCATTTTCTAATTAAAGAAACTATTCTTTTGAGGTCAGACATGTATTAGTAGCCTTCAAAATAAAAAAAAAAAAAAAAAGAAAAAAAAAACCAACAAAACCCAACCAAATTCCAAACACATTAGTCTAACAATATATTAAGAGGATGGTTTTTATTTAGGAAAAATGCATTAAATGCTCGAAGAAAGAAATTGTGTATTTTTGGTTTTGAACTGGAGATACTATTCAGATCTGATATGCATACTTATATGTAGTGATTTGGCAATTTGGTGAAGCTGTTCTCTCAGGAGAACAGGTTAGAAGGATAAGCTAGGTTCAGAATAAAATTATTAACTAATTTATCTTGTTTAAATGTGAAATCTGTTTGAGAAAGTCTTCTTAAAGACCCATTCCTCTTTCATTAGCAATTTTTAAGTAGCAATGATCTTCTCTCCTGACAGAAGGCAGAGTAGCTCCACATTATTACAACTGACAAAAAAAAAACCTCAAGCAAACAAAAAAACCCAAAACAATTGGGTTTTTTACATTGTGAGCCCAGTAAAACAGTTGCTGAAGTGAGGCACTATAAGATGTCAAATCATCCTGGGTCTAATCTGAGCTCCACCAAAGTTACTCGTGTGACCTTGGGTGAGTCTTTTATCATTTCCAAAACTGGCCACCTAATGGCAGGCACCTCATCTGTAATCTCAGTTCTACCCCTTTGGAAATGTTAGAAATAGGGGTGTACATTTGTGGCTTGAAAGGATGTCTAATGCACAGTAGTAATAATTATATTTTTGTCTACTTTAATCATCGCAGTTGAAACAAACCAAACAGCTGAACTCAAACAGCTCATTGGTTGCTTCAACTATCTGAGTATACATAATATTGTTCTCTACAGATTCACATGACCTAATACTATTTTTATCATCATTTCACTAATAGGTGTCAAAGGCACTTAATACATCTCTCATTAAAGCTCCTCTTACTGCCGTTGCCATGGGGTTGTGTGTTCTGAACCCACCCACAGTCCTTCACATCTCAGCCCTTAGAACCAGAAACAGTGAAGAGGTGCCACCTCATCATGGATGCAGAAGTCCTCTGTCACCTGCCTCCCACCTCCATAGCTCTTTTTGCAAGGTCAGTCTAACAGGCCCTTGCTATTTGCCATCCCTATACAATATCCTTGGTATTCAGATTTGGTATTTCAGCCATGAGTTTTACATCTGAGAGCATATGGCTACAATACATTTTTTCTTACACATACTACTTTGAAAGTGGGATGTCAGTTTTCCTGGGCTTGTTGCTCATGCAGGCTTCACAGTCTAATGGACTTCTATATGTGTGTGAGCGTATATATATACATACATGCATATTTGTACACACATATGTATTGTCCTAGTGTACAGAAGACTAAGCATACTCCTTAAATCCTTCCTTTGAAATCTACAGCTGGAGGTAGGTAGACTGCTGCTGATTATTGCATGTTTGTTTCAAGTACCTAAGCTGAATGCTTACTCTCACCTCTGAAACATGGCATGCTGCTTTGTAGTTAAATAGTCTCCCCCTGGCCCATTTACATGCAATTATGTTGACAAAATCCAGATGTTGATGCCTGCTACAAGTTCTACTTTTCATAGCTTCATTGTGAAAATTGATGGAAGTCCACAATATTGCTGTGAAGAAGAGGAGGGGGGAAAGTACTGAACCCAGTGTGTGCAAATTTCTAGAAGTCTCTGCAACCGGTGCTGACACACTGGAGTACTCAATATTAGCAAGTGAAAAGTTAGTGCTGCACTTGCTTGTGTAGGATCCACCAATTAATATTTACATAGAAACTATCTAAGGCATTAAAAATATCGCTTGACAAGTCTTTCTTTGCTGTAAATGGAGAGCTATTCTTCAGATGGGTGACCTCAGGAGGAATTTTTGGCAACTGCTACATCAAAAGGGTTTTTTCTTTCTGCTTACTGTTCTTAGAGGCATAAAGCTGTTGAACATCAATAATAGCTCATGTTTGTGTAATGTGATGCCACGAACCATAAAAATGTAAATTCAAGAAGTAACTTGCTTAAGTAACCAGGGAAACAAAAAGCAGCAGAAAAATGTCCTTTTGCACCTCATAAAAAAAACCACAAATGGTGACCAGTGCCTTGGGACAAACCTATCGTAGGCTTTTAAGAGAAAGGTGAAAAGCATCCCATTGCAGTCCCTGTAAAAATTAATTGCAAACTTAATAATGGGGATATTCTGTTGGTTCCACCTCTGAAAATTCATTTTTTTATGACTCCTATGGTGAGAGGGAAATGCTATGTCTGCAACTTCATGTTTCTTTCTTATTTATTCCTGTTAGCACAATAAAGGATTGACAGGCCAGATGTGTGGGAAGCCAGATAGAGTAAGGGACCAAAGTGGGTGGCTATAACTTTAATAAGACATGTCCTCTTCGCAGATTATTCCTGTCATGTTAGCCCTGACTGAACAACCACTTGCTGGTAAGATCAGCCAGAGTGAGAAAAGAGACTTTCAACTGCTGCTCCTGAAAACCTCTTTACTTCTTTCTTCCTGGTAAGAAAGAAAAAAGGGCACATTAGGTCTGGAAGTAGAGATTGGAGCTGAGGGCGTAAGCTTTCCAACCCCACGTACTTTGAAGGAGCTAATAAAACATGGGACTGGATAACTACAGGAAGTGTCAAAGAAGAGACAGAAGATGTTGTGATGTATGGTTATAGAATCATAGAATTGTTAAGGTTGGAAAAGACCCTTAAGATCGAGTCCAACCATTAACCTATCACTGCCAAGTCCACCACTAAACCATGTTATGTCCACAAACTACTATGTGGTTAAAAAAAAAAAAATCATTACTTTCTCATGCCTAACTGAGAGATCAAAAATGGTAATCACAGTTACTAGATTTTTACAAGGCTGTTGCTGTTTTCTTGACATTTCAAAGTATTATATTTTCCAAGGAAATATAGTACTCATTACCTGTAAATATTTTTTAATGTTAAACAGCTTTCAAGATTTTGAAGTTTTCACATTTTGAGTTTTCATACTCAGAAAATAAGGAAATTGAGATCTGAACAGATTTTTACCAAGGCTGTCACACTTGATAAAGGTTAAGTTAAAAAATGAAATAAAATATAATCAGTAATTTACATAAATATGATTTAAGTTATTGACTTAAGTCACTGATTTAAATGATCTTGATTTAAATAAACCTGCTCTCAGTACTAGTATTAAAAAAGTGGAGTACAGCAACATGCAGTGCTAGCCCATACATTTGTGCTGTGTTGAGATGTGGTATGAATCATGCATCAGTATATGGTGTAGATCATGACTGAAGATGTAGCATAGTTGGAAATGTTTAATATGCTATCTTAAGTGGTCTGGCTTGTAAACCTGAACACTAAGTTCCAGGCTTATCAGGCTTATATACCTGAAAATTGTTCAACTGCTTCCAGCTATGAAAGTTGATGTAATGAAACACTTTATCAGTACCTAAAGGCTTTGTCACCTAAAGCTCATAGGACACAGTAATTGTAATTAATCAGGTTGTGTGGAAATAGATAAAGTTAAGCTAACCAACCTACTATTCATTTGTCTAAGTTCTGTTCTCTTTGAGCAAGATTTTATAGCAGAACTGATGAGGATGTCACTGAATCCTGTCACTGGTGAAGTTCCAGAGAAAGACATGTATGGAGAACAGAAGATTACTTCTGTGGTGGTGCCAGATGTTAATGATAATGTCTGAAAATCCTCAGACAACAATGCTGTATACACCATCTCTATAATCAGGCCAAAATTTTCAAAAATGTCTGTTAATTAAAAAAAAAAATCCTTCTGATGTCCATCAAAAATTGTAGGATGCTTTTGGAAGTTCAGACCTTGGTGTAAATAATAACTCCTAATAGCAAGGACTTCCAGAAGCTAAATGTGTGCAAAATGCCATGAACAAATCTAGAAGATATGGAAAAGGGGAGAAAGTGATCATCTAACTGCATTAATGCTATCCATGATCTGAACAACATTCGTGTAAACATTATGGATAGCAAATGTGGGCAGCTACATGTAATATCTGAATTACTACAGAAATACAAATAATGCTTGATGCATACTGATTATTCCATGTGCATACTGATTATTCTATTACTGTCTACATTTTTGCATCAAGAAGATACTGTTTCCAAGGGGAAAGACTATGGGATACCAACAAGGCAGTGTTTCTCTATCACCTCCAAGGAACTCAACCCGGTTTGTAAAAAATGAATAAATAAAATAAAAAAATATGCCAAACTTCTCTTTGTCTCATCTCTCCCACTTTATTGATTGTGTTAATGTTTATGTATCCTGGATTTCACTGTTCATAGTGGCTGCTTACTCATAGTAGCTGTGATGGGAGTTGTGCAAGAGTAAGCAACTAGAACTAGAGTATTGTTGTTAAGGTATGAGCAGGAATAGAAACCTGCTCACATATACCATTTTCTTGATGAAACACACCCCTATTCAAAGGACCAGAAAAAGCCATATGTACCTGTTAAAACTCATGTAAGCCCTGTTTTGAGACCTTAAGAGATCACTGATCCTTTGGTTGGAGCAGAAGCAGGTGTGTCAGTGCCCTTGCCTGTCTTGGATTTACAGGTTTATGAACTAACAGAAAACACACTTTTTTGACCCCAGTGTGTTTTCAGATGCAACTACATTGCGAAGGAACCAGTGTCCTTCCATAGGTCTCATTTTAGGGCAGAATAATACTTTTAGTCAGTTAAAGTAGTTTTCCCTCTTAAACACAATTGTCCTATTAGATGACATGCCTTTATATGAGTAATGTCTATCTTGGCTTCTTTACCATTATAATACTTTACAGTAGACGTGGTAATAAACCTCTTCCCTATTTTTATTTGCTTTAAATGGCTAGGCAAGCAATTCATAGTTTGGTCTTCATCATCCTGCAGAAAGATCCTTTGTTTTCAAAGCCATAATATATGCTGCATGGGGAATACACCTGCCTCCTCCAAGGAATTCCTCAACAAAAGTGTAAAAGAAATGTATGTTTTTCGGAAACAGACACAATAGTTTACCTAGGTCACTTGATATCCTGCTGCATAGACTGAATACAAATTTGTTGTTGTAAGAAGAGATTTTCTGCATTTATTTAGGGCTGACTCAAAGTGTACCCTTTATGCTTCTCCAGTAGTTTTACTAGGAATGAGATCTAATATCTATTCTCCCTGACACAAACACCCAGTGCTTTTGATATAGGCTTTGAAGTACTATGAAGATTTCACTGATGGCTATCACTAAAAAACTTATTCACCATCTGGAAATACCCACTGCGTTCATTTTCTATGTCTCATTGTACCTGGCAACAAGAGTTAGCTGGGAACTTGAGCGAAGCTTTTTTCAGTTAAAAAAAACAAGATATGTCTAGATTTATTTTGCTCAAAATGTAGTTTAAAATACAGACTAAATAGAATAGCATAAATTGATGAGGCTCTTAAGACATCAGATAAGAATCCTGGACAAGATTTTGTTAATAAATGAAGTAAATGGCAGCTAATAAATATGTATAGAACAGAAAACTTTTCTAACAAAGTTCTCATTGTTAAGGGTTCCTCTTCAGACCATAGCCCTGCTTATCTTTCCAACAGTCTATTACACTAACATTTCACAAGCTAAGCCAGGTAAATCTGAATGGGGCTGGGTACCATATTCCATTGGCCTTTAAGCTAAACTAGGTCATATTCAGAACTGTTTAGTCTGTTCTGGCTTTTATCTTGCTGGTTGTCTTTGTTAATGGATTATTTTCATTTTCTCTTTTAACTTAATGATTTTGAGTAGGAAGAAAGGAGTGTTTCTAGCTTAGACTTTAGAACTGCATGACCAGCTGCTTGTCTTGTTGCATCTGGTGTGAACTGGGATGCACTTAATAAAATGAGTTAGTTGATATACACTGTATTTCAGAAAGGTGGTTTAAAATCTTTTCAAGTTGCAGTTTTATACTGGTTGCTTTTAACACTAGCCAAAGGAACTCTTGCTATAACTGGCTTTTGTTTTCATGACACTTGATTTTAGGATTGAAGAATTAGCACAGCAATCTTGTCAGTGTTGTACGACAGGACAGTCATATCTCTCACATAAAATTGATTTCCTTGTAGTGTTGTGGTGGATCAGCTTTGGGAATGACCTTGGCCTAAAAATGTGGAAAGATTTTAGAAAACCATGCTATTTTCACTGCCTGAAATTAGCCATGAGTAAAATACAGTGTATATCTATATATCTATGCCTTTGAATGCATGTGTGTATATGTAAATGTATACGTATTATACAAAACATGACATTTTTACATATATATTCATATACATTATATATGTGTCTCAAAATGACATGAAGAGTGTTATTGCAGAAGTCTTCAATAAAAAAACAACTCAACTACTCATTCATTGTCCTGTGTTCACCCACTCAGTACTAATCGAAATTCCTTTTTTTACCCCCACAAAGCTTCTGTCTGATGTCTTCAGAAAATATACTCTAACTTAATTCACTTCAAGTACAGCTATCCTGCTTTTGTTCTTTCAAAATACATGCTACAATAGGTTTTATAAACATAGAAAGGTTTCTTTCTCACGTGTTGTAAAAAATGCCAAGATAAACACAGAGAAAGTGTGCTATATGTAAATAATTTTCTGTGGGTTTCACTTCAGTCCTCTCATTCTCAGTAAGCTAAATCTGGTTTTATAAACCAAGAAGAGTACATATCAGGTAGTCAAGTACTACTTCTTTGTAATGTGTAAGGCAGGGGTTGCTGGCTTCCAGCTCAACCTTATGGTAGATGCAAACAATTGATATAGTTGCATTTAGGTTGGTAAAGATTGCTTGCTGTGAGGTTGCAAATTAAATGACAAATAATTCAATAAAGATTGCTTCATAATCCTAAAGATTCACTCACACTTTTCAGTGGACCTATTTATTTGACTTTGGCTTTTATTTCCACTTCTTAATTATTTTTCTTTCCTTCTTTCATGTTTCTGCATCACTTAGAAGGGATTTTTCTGCATCTTCAATTATTAAGAAGTTCTTCAGTTATCAGTGGCTCTATACTTAGTGTCAGTACGAAATCTGGCCCTGTTTTTTGGGTTTCTTTTCTATGACTCTCTTACATTAATACCTCTTTGTGCTGTTCTGACTTACATGGTATAATAAAATAAGCAGTAAAAAAGGAAGTAGTTTTGCTTGTGCTGTGCAATTTTCTAAAGGAGATTTTGTTCTCCATCTATTCAAATAACTATGCAAATATTCAGCCTTCTCAGAAAATGTACTGGAATAAAAGATTTCTGTGACCCAAGAGATACCTGTGAAAGAAAGTGAACAGGGGTTGCAGAGCAAAGGTACACTTTAAAGGCGTGTTTGTGGGCATGATGCTTAGGGTTATTTTAAACTGACACATTAGAACAAAGGAGATTTAGTCCACCTGAAATCAAATAGTAAAACTGCTGAATTGGAGTTCAGGAAAAAGTAACTTAATTTGGGATCTGTAGAGAATATTACTGAAGAAAAATCAGTATTATGAAGTGTGATTTGACTTGATTCTATCAAACACTTTCAAATCAAAACACTGGATATTTCCCAAATGAGTCAAAGCTGTTTTGAAAAACTCTTTTATGGATTTTTGAGTAAGATTTTATTTTTAATGGGCATTTTTGAAAGGATGTTGTTCTTGTCTTCATACAAATCAGGACTTTCTGCACACAGAAATTTAAAAAAGGCAAGGAAGGAGGCTCTGCGCCTTTCTCTTTTAACTACCCAGCATCATTAACAGTGATAACTTCAAGATGGTTCTTCCAGACACAGGACATAATGAGTCTGGTGTCCCTGAATGTGTATGTGTATGGGCCCAGAGGTATGCACTTTTTGTGTGTACCTGTGAAGCTGAGGGCAGCCAGTGGGTGAAGTGGCTTCTTTCTGGATACTCTGAAGTAAAAGCCAAAGTAGGGTTGCTGCTATACTAATATGCTAACTAGGGAAGCATATGTAAGAGGACATTTTCCTTATTCACCCAGCAAACCCTTGCCATAGAGTGAGGCACAAGGGTGAGGATGCTAATACAGAACTGTTTGGCAGCAGAGCAGTCACTGGATCCTCACATGGCTGCAGGTACCTGCTCCTTCTCCCAAACTCAGTGCCACATCCTTGAAAAAAGTACCGAGTCCTTGTAATAAGCAAAATTTACAAGAGTCCAGATGTTAGGACAGGGCATGATAGCACCCTACAGTGTACAGCAGGAAATGCACAGGTGGTGGGGGAAGAGCAGAAGATGGGCCTGTCTTAAATCCTTTTTCAGAGAGTCACAGGATGGGGCTCACAACCACAACCTGGAGTCAAATGCTTAAATCTCCCTCATGGAAATCCCCTCATGCCCCTTCTCCTTCTTTTTCTTTTAAAGTAAGGTTGGGGTAGAGTTTTATGTAAATGGAGGAGGCTGGTGGATCCCAGGTATCATTTGATTATTGGGGAGCCTGTGTAGATACTGTAGGAGCTATGTATCACTATCCCATTAGGCCAGATACCTACTGCTCAGCAGCCGCACCTATTGCAGCCAGTCTGAAAGGAGCCCTGGGACTGTCTCTGGCTTATGTCTGTTGGGTAATTCTTAATACCACTTAATCCAAATTGTAGTGAGCAAAGTATTTTCAGGTCAGTCTGGAGGAAACATGATCTCTGTAAGCTTGTTGTCATGCCCATCCCTTTTAATGCTAAGCCCCTCACCCCCGCTCCTTTCCTTGGAGGCCCTATGGTTCTTGTTCAGGCAAGGCTTAGGCAGGCTCTCAGGAAACAATGGGATTTCAGGGTTTGGGTCACTGAGTGCTTTTGGCCATGAATTTAGCTGTGTGAACCCACCAGGGCGCGCCTGGGCAATGAGATGGTGCTCTAAGCCAACCCAGAAATGTTACTGCTCTGCTGCTGGCAGACTGAAGAGGACAACCAAGAAAAGATCTGAGTGGACTGTGCTTGAAAGCTTTCTAAATCAGGCCTGAGCAGAGGTGTAGTGACTACAGAGTGTGGAATCTGCCCTCCCACACATGTTGCAGATTAAAGTAATGAATGCACCCACTGACAGGGCGTTCATGGTTTGATGAAAGCAGCGAGGAGGGGGCTGGAGTGTCTGAGCTGCCCAAAGGAGCAGCTCAGAGAAGCCCAAATGCTGCAGCAGGAGAGAAGTTGTTCACACCCCCAAAATCTGAAGCCTGGGATCAGAAACACTGCACTCCTTCAGTGCTTCCTGGGGGGTTCATTTGATCCTTGCACACCAGGGTGTGTGATAGCCCTCAGAGCAGAAGCAGAAATGCTGTGTATGATTGGCACAGGGAAGCTTATGGGACAGGGAGGAGGGGTGCCAGGGGGGTGTTTGTAAGTTAAATGTGGGGATTCCCACTGGGGCCTGATGGCTAATTATCACCGTGAGTGTGACTGGAGAACATAGGTCCTTGTAACGGGCACTTTGTAGAAAGCCAACTAAAAGGACTCCAGGAAGGTTAAAATGTTGTTTTCAGAAACAAAGATCTTAAAAAAGCAGGACCTTTTTCTTTAGTTAAGTGTAATGAAAGTTCAGATGCAACAGAGCTGCTGAGCCTCAGACTGGAGCAAAGTCAAGAAATCAGATCAAGTCCTTGCTAAAGCTTTGTGGGGACATGTACAGCTCTTGGCAAACCCCCTCAGCTGCCTGCAGAGAGCCATGTAAACATGCATTTGCCAACAGTTGTGAAAGAACCAACTCCATTCACGTAGAGCTTGGGTCATGTTCATGCTAAGACCCTCTTTTCCTGTCTGTACCATCCTGGCAGTGAAACTAGACTGTCATTTGTATCTATTTTTAAGTTCTTTCATGTTGCCAAATTGAGCTTTCATGTAAAGGAGGATCAGGCCTGGATCAGTTTACATAGATAGCATCCCAGAGATTTTGCCTGTCTGTCTTTTGTAGCAAAGACAGAGCTGTCCCAAGGACAACTTCTACAGATTTCACTACAGTAGCCTTTGATATGCAAATAAGCCCTTGGCAGGGTTTCTTCTCCAGGTGTTAAAGCACAAATAAAAGATACACAAAAGCATATTCACACATACATGAGCTCTTTCCTACTATATATTGGAAAATTAATGCTTTATTTTGATTTGGTGCCCTGTGTTTCTGATAAGTCAAATATTTGTATTCTGTTAGATAATTAACTGTACTGATGAACAGTGATCTGCAAAAATCCAGGTTTTCCAGTTGTCGTTTTGAAGCAATCGTGAAAACTTTCCCTGGTGTGATTTGACAGTGGAAAGAAATTGCCTTGGTGGAAAACACAACTAGCTAGGTGTTGGGGAAGAATTGGTCGTGATTAAGCAGAATGCCATGGAGTGAAGCTGCTTTCAAGACAATGAGTCTTGGATTTTTTTTCTTTTTTTGCAAAGCAATTCAGTGGATGAAAAGAAGAGTGCTCTTTACCACTTCTTCCACTTTCCCTGGTTAGCCATTGGTGAACCACTTTTTAAGTGTTTTTAAGGGTTTTAAGCCTCCTCAGACTTAGAAGGGAATGATACTGAATTCCTTACATTCTAGATGAAGGCCCTGCGTGACACCAGAGGTGACACTGGCAAAGGTGGTGTATACATGGTTGGCCTATACAAAACTTGAGCTCAGTTCTTACCTTCAAGAGCACTAACATGCTGCTAACACATCACTAACACTAACACTGACACTAACAAACAGTAACATGCCATTAGTTCTCTTGTGCACGAGGCCCATCCACCTGTCAGATGATTTTCTAGCTCTCGTGGCAATTTTGTGTTCAGCTGGCATGCAGTTCTATACGTAGCCAACAAGTCACAGTTGTTTCAACCAAGAAGCAAGAAAAAGGTTTTCAGGACTTCAGGTTATCAGGCTTCCAAACCGCTTCAGATTATTAACTCTGAGGACTTCTGACAAAACTACGTAAATTCTCTCTTTGTGATATACATTTGATTATTTTTGTGTGCAGTCTTGTCAAATATGACAACATGTAGCCCTCAGAGACCATGCTATTAAGATTTTTGAGGGCAGCAACTCTCTTAGCAGGGTCTCTGCTGAGGTAATAACAACTAACAATGAGCTTCTTGTTGTCAGAAACCTCATGAGGCAGAAGAAAAAATGTCTTAGAAGCAGTTAAACTTTGCTTTAAGTTCTGCTTTGAGTGGGAGATGAGAGTCCTGAAAGATTGTCAGTAGATAGACAAATTTTGGAAGCACAGTGAATATTTGGGTCATTTGTAAGGTTAGGCGAAGTATGTGTTAGGGATACAATGAAATGTGCATATGTGTGTGTGTCTGCATGAAAGTAAGAGAAGAATTTTTTTGGGTTGGCTTCCAGGTCTGACTGCTTGTAAATGCAGAGTGCTACCCCAATATGCCTGGAGGGCAGAGCTCAAGTTCTGGAAATTGAATCTTGAACAAGATTCTGTCATGCTGTTGGGTACAAGGAGTGTTAAAGTTCCTTTTGGAACCAAACTGGCCATGTAAACAACCATTACTGCTGTCAGAAGAGCCACTCCTTTCATATGGAAACAAAGAACCTTGTTTAAGGTTTGTGTGTGTGCCTATGGGGAGAAACAGGTTTAGTGGCTTTCCTTTTAGAAAAGGATTTGGGGGATTGTCTGGAAGGAGTACTTGGCTGCAGCCCAAGTCATGGATCAAACTGCAAAACAGAGGAAAAGATTTCCAATGGTCTACTTCTGCCCTTCTGGGTAGGTGTTGACTTGCCGAGGTCTTTGGTCAACATGCTGGGTGTTCTGGGAACTATTCTGAGGTCAGACATTTAACAGTAGTTCTGGCATGTAATGCCTTGGGGGTGAGAACAGCCGGGAACAAAAGGAAAAGAAGAAAACATTTTGAAGGACAACTGTAGTGCTTGTCTTCCTTATTTCGAATCATACTATGCCTACTGAAGTAACAAACCAGTACAGGATCAAGACTGGATCTCAGTCTCCTCCTGGTGTCACTCCTTTGATTTCAGTGAACTCCTTTGTTTTACATAGGTTAGAGTGAGTACAGGATCAGGACTTAGGTATCAGATACCTGCAGTTTATTTTTCCAATGTCAAAATCTCATGATTTTTATTATAAAGAACACTTGGCATAGTTCATAAGCCTGAACCTGGAAGCTGGTATGAATTGAAGGCATTAATTATCTTGGGCCATGCATGTAATGTAACCCCAGAATAACTGGGTTATGACTTAAGGACTTTAAAAAAGACATTTTTTAAGTTCAAGACAATTAGAATTACCTTTCCTCTTCTTTCTAAAAGCAAAGTTGAGTAAAACTGTCACTCCAAAAGACACAATGATTAAGAATAAGACCTTGTCTTGTGGAGCTGGGTCTGCCCCAGTACTTTATAATGGCAGTGTGTATCTTGATTTGCAACAAATAGTGCCTTTCTCTTAAAGTAATTTTGCCAAAATGAGTAGCATTTACTGGGAATTTCTACACAGCATAGAATGGGAATATGTACTTGACTTGTGAGACAGCATAACATGTATGAACCTCAGATTTGAAAGGAAAAACATTACAGAATGCAGGAGCACAGTGTGATTAATTCTTGGAGTCTGGCATTTAGAGGCCCCTTATTTATAGATTTATGCCTTTAGTAACTTAAAAATAGAGACTACAGGAAAAATCCCTGTGTCACTAAAGTTGGCAGACATTTTTGAGGGGGGAAGATTTTACCTCCTTGTGCACGATGCTAATCTTGTCCATGAATCTGAATTGAACTGATAAACTGCTTTATCTACCTCTTCTGTGCTTGTGCAGTAACTACTCATGACATGTTCCCTAAGTTCCAGGTGATTTCTAAGACAGTTGCTGGCTTTTATTCAAGGATTCTTTCCTATAAAACATAGAAACAATTTCTGATGCAAGGATCAGAACCATGAATTCACTAATTTCCTCAGGCCCAGCGGAAAGCTGTGGATTAGGAATTAGGAGAGCTAGGTGTAAATTTGGTGAGCATTGGGGTAGATGTCTGATGAGAGTGAGGATATCACAGGAGAAGTGGGGTAGGCATGATAAGGAAGAGACTGGAGGCAAGTTATGAAGTTAGAAGTAACTGGAAAAGAAGAAAAGGACCTAAAAGCAACAAGTGGACAAGGTCTAGTTGCAAGAGGAATTGAAGCCAACAAAATACTCCCTGCTAGAACTGGAAGGGAACCCAGGAGCCGTGCTAGCACACAGCTCTGCAGCTTACTGGCAAAACGCAATGGTCCACACTAGCAATGCTAAACTGTTGCAGCTGTCATCTACTCCATGATCTCCAGGAACTGAGATTAGACTGAGGTGACTCACGTGAGTGTCAGTAAAATGCCATATGATGAATTTTCCTTCTTATTCACTTGGCAATTTTAGACCAGATGTGATGTGTGATACACAGTAGTAGACACACATGGAGTCTGCTCCCATTTGCCAAATGACACTCAGGTTGGACTCCCAGTGGCTGCTGTCAATGCAATGAGTTAATCTGAGGAGCCTCACAACAGCACCAGCTTTCAGGGCACAGCATTGAATCACGCCCAGCACTGCAACTGAAATCTCAGAAACTGGGTATTAGGTACAGAGCATGCCAATTTTGCAAAGAACTCTGAATAACTGGGGCCTTCAAACTGGGCTGTCGCATGAGCAATACCTTTTATTTTAACATCTCTCTGTTTCTTGTCCCCATCAGTAAATGATATTTTTGGGGATAACATCATTCCTGTTCATGAAGCCTTCAGACACAGTGCTGTCAAGCAAGCAAGAAGTACAAGACATCCAGTCAAGTGTGTCTTCACCTTCCCTTACTGTGGCACTGAAGGATTCAGGCAGATGATTTACACTTGCTACTTGTGGAAAATCCCATGGCAAAATTAAGCCTTCTGTCTTCAGAGCAGGATTTGAATAAGCATGTCCTGATGCCACATGCAGAATGAGGAGAAATGAATGAGGAGAATGGCTGTGAATGAGTACAGATCAGCCTGAGCACTTTGAGCACTCAGAGAGAGAGAGAGAGAGAGAGAGAGAGAAGTACTTTAAAAGGAGAAGATAAAAAAAGACTAGGATCACTCAGTTCCAGAATTTATCACATTTCAATCTCAGAAAGGAGCTGAATTACAGTTCTTCAGGCACTGCCTCATTTTTGACATTTTCTATCTTTTAAATGTTTGACCTTACAACCTTAACAGTGTTCTTCTAATACATGTCTAAAGGGGGGGAATTCATGTACATACTCACCCACAAGCTAGGTGTGTGCACTATAGTTACTTAACATACACATTAGATATATATTTCAATTCAAAAACACTTCTAGAAAGTAGTTTTTAGTTAGCCTCTCCTGCTTTTATAACTGGTATGCCTCACTTGGGGAATGGTATGATTTTTTTTTTTCTTTTTAATGTCTGAGCTTTATAAAAGCTGTGGAAAAAAATGGTTTAAATGAAGATCGTTTCTTTAGTTAGACCAGCTTGCAGTCCATGTTAATAACCAATCTGCACTCAGATTTCTTCCAGTGCCCTAAAAAAAATTGCCCCCAGATTTTGCTTCTCTTTTGTAACCAAACTGCATCTGGTCCACAGGTGATTTATGTGTCAGACCTATAACATGCTAGTATGTATGTATGGGGATTCACAAACGTGATGCATTCAGGCTAGAGTTCTCCATCATCCTGCATACCCCATATGGGTGAAGCATGATAAGAAATCATAATGTTTTTTCACCAAATCCAGAAGAAAAGCAGAAACCTGCTTAGGCTGTTGCCTGAGAAATATCTAATGCTGTCATAGTATAAGATAACTAAAACATTAGAAAATTTTTCAACTACTTCTGTCCCACTGAAAAAATAAAAAAAAGATACCTGTGTGCAGTATCAAAATTCCAGGAATTCCCTGAGCTGTGATTCTCTTATCTTCTGTGCTCCTACTGTTTTTCCTGCAGTAATAAGACAAGAAGGATGGGGAGACTATTACATTTACTTTATGCCAAATTCCCAAAGGTAATTTACCATTCTGAGCATAGGTGCTATAAGTTGGCCATGGATCAGGCAGGTGCTGTAAGTCTGCTCTGCTGGTGCTTTTGAAATGGCAGAGGGCAAGGTTTTCCTGAATACTCTATCTACAGGGCAGCATGGACTGTGAGCTCTTACTAGGTTCATTTCAAGGTACCAGTGCTTGACCTGAAAAAATTAGGGTGGAGCTCTCTTAGAGGTATTACCTCTCTATGTTGCGTTGTAACAACATTTAAGATTGACCAAGCCAAGGATGGGTCAAGTCATGCCTGTAGGGGTCCTCAGATCTCACCCTTCCTACAGCCAGCAGACTGCATTTAGTGGAAAAAAGGTGCTTTCTGCACAAGGAGAAAGAAGGCGGCACAAGCAGCACTTCTGTCTCTCTCCCTCTCTTCACAGGCAGAAATGTGTGGAGAGCTGAGATCACCTGAGGTCTTCAGCCCAAGCCTGTTCTCAATTAGAGTGAGAGGCAACATAAAAAATCCTGAATATATACCAGAATACTCCGCAGCTGTCTCTGTGCATGCTGTGCTCTTGTCTCCCCTCCAGATCTGCCGTATTATTACTGGTATTATGAATTTAATTTCTTTGCCAAGTGACTGGCTACCTTCCTGGGCTGAAGTGTTGGCCTTTGCTCTTGCATTGGAGGGGATGCAGTATGGCTGTATGACAGCCAAACTACTCATGAATCTACTAGAGCATTGCTTGGAGGCTTCCAGACACTGTATAGTGGTGTGACAGTCATATTATCCATGCATAAGATGCATCATACTGTGCTTACTTCCTAAATGAGCCTGGCTAATCAGCAAAGAGAGACCATGGCAGAGCCTTACCACCCTCTCCTTCCCTCTTCATATCCACCTTTTCCTAGATCTGAGAGGAAATAGGAACTTCTCAAGGGAGTCTTTAACCAGACTCCACCAGGAAGATGAAGAATGGCAGGAGATATTCTGCCTTCTTTCCAGTTCTTTTTGAAAACAGCATTTGACCAGATTTGACCCACACTGTCTGTGCTGATTTTCCAGCAAAGTGATTCACAGACCACCTGAAAGGGAGACCTGAGGGAGTCTGGCTGCAAGGGAGACAAGAACTCACCCGTCATCTTTAACACTAAGTATATGTGCCTTCTCATAGGTGTGCACAGTCAGTCCTTCATTCATGCTATGACCTGTTGTATCCTTAAAAGTTTTGCTGGCAGAGTTACGTAAAGATACCAGAATTAAGCAAATCATATATATGTGTGTGCATATACACATACATGTGTACACACACACAAATAACCACACAAACATTCACATGCATCTTGTTAAATACTTGCCTATTTTGTCCTTTGATATATTCTCAATAAAGGCCATTTGTTTTCCTCTGTGTCTCTATAGATGCCCTTCAGTATGGCTTTGTAGAGCACCTTCATACTATGTAGTGGAGCACAGTCCCATGAGCTGGTGAAGTCCTGAGCAGGTAAATCCTCACCGTTCTGTGCAGTTCTGCTGGATAACCTGCTTAACGCTGACGTGTTCACATAGCGCTAGTTATGCTTGGCTGAGCCATCCCAGCAAGGTAATTAGCTTGGATACAGTCTTGTGCAAATGTGGCTTTCCTGCATTCATAGAATAGGCTAGGACCTCTGGAGATCATCTAGTACAGCCATCTGCTCCAAATAGGTCTGATTAGAGCGGGTTGCTCAGGGACTTGTCCAATTGAGTTCTGAGTATCTTCAAGATATTCCACAGTCTTCCTGGGCACCTGCTCAAGTGTTTGGCTGCCCTCATAATGATTTTTTAGTGAGACAGCATTTACCATATTCCAGCTCGTGTCTGTTGTTTCTCATTCTTTCACTGTGTGCTTCTGAGATTTGTCTGTTCCTGTTTTCTCTATATCCTCCCATTAGGTAGTTGTACACAGAAACAAGTTGTCAGAGGCAAAATAGTCGGTGAATTTTAATTTATTGCCAATTAACACAAACTTTTAATTACTGATTCTGGTATTGAGAAAAAAGAAGATATAAACAATTAAAAAAACACTTAGGGATACACATTTCCTTCCCCTTTCTCAGTCTCAACTTGAGTCATACACCGCTCCTACGACCTTCCTATTCTTAACTCCACTTTTTTTTCACAGGGTGTTACACTCAGTCATTCTGTTTGGTGAGAGAATGGATGGCACAGGAGGCTAGGGTCAGCGCGTAATGGTTTTCTGCTCCCACTCCTTGCTTCTTACCTGTTCTCCTCCACTGCCTTTTGTTTCTCACTGTTCCTCTGTTCTGGTGTGGGTCCTCCACAGGCAGCAGACCCTTTGGTGATGGCACGCTGCTGTCACATATTCAGCTTGTTGTGCATCAAACCTCACAGGTCTTTTTCTGCAGAGTTGCTGCCATAGTCACTGTGCCAGACACAGATCCCACTCTACCAGTCACAGATCAATATGCTTATTCTCCCTATACAAGACTTTGCATTTGCCTTTTTGAGCATCATGAAGTCCCTGTCAGGCCATTTTACCAGTTTGTCTAGTTCCCTTTGAATAGCAGCCCTGCGCTTCAGTGTATCAACTGCTCTTTTGCATTTGGTATAATTCACAACTTGCTGAGAGTATTCTTTGTCCCACTGTCCAGGCTGTTAATGAAGATATTAAACAGTATTGAGCCTAATATCAATCCAAGAGGGATGGCACTGGTTACTGGCCCCTAGCTTGATCTTGTGTTTCTGTCCATCCCGCTTTGAGCCTGACAGATCTGCCCATTTTTCACAAACCCTATCATTCAGTTATTCATTTCATATCATATCTATTTGGCTATAAGGATAATATGGGAGACCAAATCAAAGGCTTTTCTAAAAGTCAAGGAAGATATTATTCACCACCCTCCCTTTATCCACACAGTCAGACATCTCATTGTAGAAAGCAATCGGATTGGTCAGGCGTGATTTACTCTTGGTAAATTGAAAATGTCTCCTCCCAAACCCCTTCTAGTCCTTCATGTGCCTGGAAACAGCTTCCAGGAGAATTTGCTCCTTAACCATCCTAGGGACTGAGGTTAAGCTAACTCTTCTGGAGTTCCTTGGGTCTTCCCTCTGGCCTTCCTTAAAGATGGGTGTGACATTGGTGTCTTCTCAGTCATAAGGAACTTTCGTTGATTGCCATGAGCTTTTGAAGATGATATAGACCAGCCTCACAGTGACACTGCAGAGCTCCCTCAGCACCATTGCATGCATACCAACTAGTCCCATGAACATAAGTATGTCCAACTGGCTTAAATGCTCCCTAACTCTATCTTCCTGTACTGTGGGTAATGTTATGTTCCCCAAGATTAATGTAAGTAAATTTAGGGATCTGGGAGACCTGAAGGCAGAAATTACCAGTGCAAACACAAGAAAAAGGTGTATTGAATATCTCAGCTTTTTCCATTTTTTTTTTGTCACTAGGTTCCCAAGCCTATTGAGCAGTGGGCTAGCTTTGTCCTCAGCCTTCATTTTTGCTCACAATGTATTTATAGAAGCCCTTCCTGTTGCTCTTCATATCCTTGCTTGTTTCAGCTCCAGCTGAGCTTTCAGTTTTCTTACTGCATCCCTGCATGCTTAGGTAGTGCCTCTATATTCCTCCTAGTTAGCCCATCCCTGCTGGTATCACCTTTACACTTGTTTTTTGTGTCTGAGCTCAGGTAGGTGTTCCTTGTTTATTCACGCTGTCCTTCTGCCATGTGTTTGCTTGAATTTCCACACATCTGAATGTACTGCTATGCTTTGAGGAGGTAGTCCTTGAAAACTCCCTGAAGCTCCTTTGGGCCTTTTTCCCTCCTACAGGAAGGTCCCTGAACAAGCCAGAAGTTTTTCTCCTGAAGTTCAGGGCTGTGATTCTACTGTTTGTCTTGCCCACTTCTCTCAGGATTTTAAACTCTACCATTTTATGATGACTGCAGCCAAGGCTTCCCTTGACCTTCACATCCCCAACGAGTTCTTCTTTTTTTATGAGTAGTAGGTCCTGCAGAGCATCTTCCCTAGTCATCTCATGAATCACCTGCATCATGGAATTGTTTTCAACACACTCCAGAAATCACCTGAACTGCTTGCATTCAGCCTTTTTGCAGTTTCAACAGATATTGGTATGGTTGATGTCCCCAGTGAGTATCAGAGCCTGTGACTGCAAGACTTCTTCTACCTGCCTGAAGAGGGTTTCATCTACTTCCTCTTTGCAAGCAGGTGGTCTGTGTCAGATGCCTGCCACAACATCACCTGCATTGATCTGTGCTCTGTTCCTTCCCCACAAATTCTTGACCAGTTTATCAACAGTTCCAAGGCAAAGGTCTTTGGACACCGGAGCTTAGATATTTCTGCTCTGATTTTCTGCTCTCTCCAACTTCCAGTTCTGGGGTTAGAGCAGCTGGAGTCACCTCAAGTTTATCTGCATGTACTGGTGTAAAATCATCCTTTGTGGCTTCTGCAGAAAAAAATGTTTCAGTCCAGCTGTTGAAAGCAAAATTGAAACTCCAGGCTGGAATTTTAAAAAAGAAGTGTATTTGTAAGCATTTATGCTCTTCTGAGGTACCCAAGTATTTGAGAAAGCTATTAAGGGAAAATGGGGGGAGGGAGGGGAAGAAAGAAAAACAAAAAAAAAAAGGTAAAAAGATTTAATTTTGTGTTTGGCTGTGAATAAAGTATTATGATCAACTTCCTCCTTCTTTTTATCTGCTGGCCAGGTGTATAGCTTTAGGTTGTCCCAGGGAAAGCTCATTTTCTGTGACCACAAGTCTTCTGCTTACCTGTCACAGTTGTGTGAGGTCTTCACTGTGGAAGGAATCAGGCTAGCAGTTAGTGACAGCCACAGCCAGTCATATCCCTGAGAACTGGACAAGGGGCTTTGAACCGGACTTGATGCTTGGTAGGTCAGTGGAAGGAGCAGTGAATGAGGATAATGTGTTCCCACTAACCTGTGTTTCTGAAGAGGGAAGAAGTGGGTGCTGTACTCAAGAGCAGCTGCAGCTTACTTCATAGGGGAAATTTAGCTTCTCTCTCCTGGAACTACAGTAAAAACTAGGCAAAAGGTTACAAATACAGCAGCCAAGACTATGTCCCATAGAGTAAGGCATGACTGCAAGTCAAGTGCAGGTGGCACTGAGTGTTTCTTCCACTAGGGCTGTGAAGTGATCTAACAGTCTGAAGGCAGATGCTTTGATGAGGACAGTTTTGGGCATGAGCCCAAAATGAGCATCTGAAAAGACTTCATCCTTCCAGACACTGTCACCTCTGTCTTGCCAGGCTTCAGGCTCATCTCAGGGTGATTCACTCAAACTAAATCCCCATTCAGTACTTAGAGTGTGGAGAGAGGGGCTTAGTAACACTATCTTTTAGCAAGATATAGCTTTCATGACTCTCTCTTCTGGGGACACTGATCTCTGTGTTGTCTCATTAGCTCTATCAATGACCAGTAATGAGAACAAAGTGTTTCTTGCTCCAGCCAAAGCACATTAAGTAGGCAACGAGGTTGCCTTTTGGTAACCCCATCCTTTGCTTTTTTTTGTCTCTTTAAACCAGTGCTCAAGCATGTTCCCAAAGGTAATCACACATTGGGCTCACCCTGTCAGCCTATTCGTTTCCTAATTCCTTCTTTTGTCATCATGACAGTGCCCTAGTGTCAATCATTATACTCTGTGCCAGATATGCCAGGTCCAGTCTTGGATGATTTGGTAAAATCTGAATATGTTAGCCTAATGGGGAATCAGATCATTTCTTAATAGAAAATATGTGGTTTAGATGAACTGTGACATAATATGGTGACATGTGTGTTTGGGAGACGGAGAGAGAAGAGGTAAATTTCTGCCAAATTAGTCTATTGAAATTTTAAGATAGGTATACACAGGCATACGAAATCGTGCATGAAATTGCTTATGCAGACTTAGCTTGGGAAGTCACTATCAAACTCACTTTAAAATTAATAAATCAGCTCAGGGATAAGACTGGAATAACTTGTAATACAGGGAACTGATACAACTAAATAATGCATGTGCCAGGTGATTCTTGTTGGGTAGTCCTTCTTACATTCTTTCCCCAGTAGAGAGCAGCATCTCATCAAGTGTTTCTTTTGCATGTTCCTCCTTACAGAAGCTGTAAAAATGAGTCTTGGTTCATTTCATATTTGAGTTCATTCATCACAGCTTGAGTTAAACTGAAAGCTTTGTAGGTATCGGTTATGGTATTAAAGGTAGTTTTAAAAGTCTGTAAGAAAAGATAGTGAGAAGTCTGGCATTCCCTAGCACTGTCATACAATTTGCTGGATAGCAGGATGAACACTACATCATATGCTTTGGTAATTTTTGCTTCCTTTCTATAAGCAGAATTTGCAGCATTCATGTGTTAGACTGAAACTTTGTTCGGCTATTCATATCACAGAATCATTAGTTCTACTCCATCTCACACCTACTGGGATCATGCTTTTACATGAGCCTGGGTGATATTTGCAACATTCATCTATGGTCTCTTTTTGTAAATGCCAGGTCAGGAAGAAGAATCAAAGTCGTGTGACTGTCGAGACCAGAATGAATCAAAGCATGACTTTTCATTCTGTTGAGGGTATGCAGCAAACCCTTACCCTCAAAGAAAGGCCCTCTCCTTAATATTTTAGAAAGCTGTTTGTAAAGGGTCTTTGAAAATCTCAGACTTCTGTGCATGTATTTTTTATGTGTTTTCTTCTTTATGAAGTATGAAGACAACTGTTGGAGGAGGGGCTAGGTGTGATGGCATGGAATTCTTTTCTATTTTTCCCCTTTCTATTTCAGTCTAAAATCTCAAGAATGCCATGTCAAATTTTATCTTCCTTTCTGGGGATCTTTAGAAATAGATGTTATGTGAACTGATGCTTTGACTGAAGGGGATGAATTCAGCTGAAGGTTGAACAAGATTTCGTTCTCTCAAATTCATTAATAGTTTAAATTAAGGGGTGAATAACAAACACAAAAAGTCCAACTGCTAAAGTCCCTTTTTCCCTGCAGTGCTCATCTTCTTTCTGTCTGCTTGTGTCATCACCAGTCCATATGTTCTGTAGCCATCATAGTCTCAAGAGCAGAAAAAGTCTCCCAGTTCTTTTGATGAAGTTTCATAGCACTGCATCCTGGGTGGACTCAGGGAGTGCAACCACTTAGTCTGTTCCTCTCAGTCAGGAAGATGACAGGCAAGGATAAGGCATGAGTAGGGTATCAGAGCATTCACTGGTACCAGTTAACACATCAGAGCTGACATAATGGAAGAAGTGAACCTGTCTTAGCAAAGGCAGGAGCTCCATAGATCACTGGGAGAAGTAGAAACCCAGCAGGCGATAAAGGTCCTGTTTTGTGTTTAAGGACATGTTTTACCTCTGACTCAGACAAGAAGATATGGTTGAAAGGTTTGCAGAATACCAGTGAATCTGCCTTTTCCCATGGTACCATCAGTTGGACGGAAGATGACTGTGAGTTGTCAGACTGTAGCAGTGCACGTATAGTGGGAAGAAACAGGGGTTCCCCAGAGGCCAGGGGACCTAAGTCCATGCTGAGCTATTGCCAAAAGGAGCGTGGTAGTGGTGGCACTGCACTGTTCCTGTGAGGGAGGTGCTGTAGGGAAAGTGGAAATGGCTTTAAGCTTTCAGATAGGGTAGCTGCAGTGACATTTTCAGGGGTCTGGGGCACAATAGGGGCTGAAAGACAAGACACGTAAGTGATGGCAAAGCTATAAAATACTGAAAGTGTGATAGCACAAGGAATTGCTGTGAAGAGGAGAACAAGCTTATTTACTGCTCTGTCAGGAGCTGAGCTGAACATGCGTGTTGCTGTGGGTCAAGGAGCCGTGTGCGTGAGACCACCACAGTGAGCTGACAGGCCGGGAATGGCAGTGTTATGCTGAGCTGCTCTGTGGAGGTTTGAAGTGATGTTAAGCAGAGCAGCTTTGAAGTGGGAGCTGTAATGAAAAAGAGCCTCTGCAATGAGTTTGTACCATGTGTTTACATAAACGTTCTCTCTCTCAGCTGGGATATGAGGTGAACTAACTGCTTAGGCCATACTCTGAATATCTTCAACTTTGACTGTGGCTTCCATTAGAATTTCTGCTCTGTCGACCCGTTGCCATCCTTTTCATGTTGTTAAAGCCTTAAAGTCTTCTGCGTGCTGGAACATTTCTCTATAATCTGTGTCTCTAACAAACTGCTGTCATCACAGATGTATCACAAACAGCTCTTGCCCCAGGATACTGCATGTTTCTGAAGAACTACTTTCCTAACATCATTCCAGTGATATGCAGGAATCTTTTCTTGTTGTCTTACAATACCTCCTCTTTATCCATTTTTCTTTTAAAATGGTCAAATTGTACATTGTTATATTTGTGTGTTATTAAATCTCTCTTTCATTATATTTTCCCCAAAAGATAAAATATTCTTTATCTTATTTGCATAAGGAAAACTGGTTATTTAAAGGGAGAAAACATGACCACAATCTTTTTACATCAGTGTCTTGGGCACATGTCTGATTTCATGTGTCTAAAACTCTGTAAGACTTCCAAACCAGTTTTTGCAACACAGCCTGAATGTTGCTTTTATAAACCCAGGTCCTGGTCTGTTGTTGCTACCTTTAGATACCCTTACCAAGAGATAAGGGTATGAAATTTGTCACATGATTGATACACTGTCACAGTTTTCAGAGGCTATCCTCTTCAGCAATACCCTGTGATCCTATTAGTGGTAGTAAGTGACAGTAATAAGTTTGTCTCTGTTCTGAAAAGTGATCATTGAGGATTCAATCCTTCCCCTTAGCTTAACAATGCTGTGCCATGTACACAGTCAGTCAGATGTGCTTTCTTTAGGAACAAAAGTAAACCTTTATCCCTTTTAGCACTGCCAGAAGAGAGTGGGATGTCCCTCCCATACATAAAAATGTGTGTACAAACTCCCCTCTGCAGCACATTAAGCAACCTCTCTATCAAACTGCCTATTACTGCTCTTCCAAAAAGCCTGTGTGGGTGCCAACATTACACAGATGTCCCTGAGGACCCATGGTAAAGGCAGCAGTTTACAGAAGAAATTGTTTTTAAAAAAATTGATCTTCTTGCTTCTAAGTCAATGAGCTGGAATTCATTTAAGCTAGGTTTACTTGTGGGCAAGATTCTCATAAATACACTTGTGGGTAGAGATACTTGAAAAAGCAAATCTTAAAGGCTATATATAGAAAGCAAGTTTCAGGTCATATTCAGCTGTCTAAACATCAGCATCTAACATCATCTGAGCTGTTCTTTGATAGCCTGTTTGTCTGTAGCTGCTGCTTTGGAAGGGGTAGGCTTTCCACAGGTCTTGTATAATTTCTGTCTAGCTCATGTGAATGTCTTAGATATCCTCAAGTGTCTCAAATTACACCAGACGCTCGTGTGTACACAATTGAATTGCAGCTTTTGAAATAAAGATATAAAAGTATTGTTAGTGTTCCGACAGTTCTCAGAAATATTTTCATTTATTCCTCTTCTGTAGCATCTAAATAAATCTGCAGAGTTTGAGTTTTGCATGTCAGATTTTGGTAGTGAATTGTCTATAAATCATCTAACGGCCATAAGCTAATTGCAGACCTTGTCTAGACTATTTGGGATGAAGCAAACTCATTGGAGGGTTATTTTCCTGATGAAAAAGCTCTGGTTTTGAACAACTTAGATCCTGTATAAGAAAATTATAAATTTACTGGAATATTGCAGTTTTCTCTTCAGAAAATCAAAATAGTATCTTCCCAGCAGCCTACCTTGAAGGCTCTGGTCCATTTCTCTCATTTTCATTGAAGAAAATCAAAGGCTTCAAGGCTACCTGTAGAGGAGCTGAGCACAAGCTTGAAGGTAGAAAAAAGGTGATGATCAAGAGGGCAAAGTATATGTGTTTGTAGACAATGGAACCTGAAAGGGTGCTTTTTTCTTTTCTTTTCTTTTCTTTTCTTTTCTTTTCTTTTCTTTTCTTTTCTTTTCTTTTCTTTTCTTTTCTTTTCTTTTCTTTTCTTTTCTTTTCTTTTCTTTTCTTTTCTTTTCTTTTCTTTTCTTTTCTTTTCTTTTCTTTTCTTTTCTTTTCTTTTCTTTTCTTTTCTTTTCTTCTCTTCTCTTCTCTTCTCTTCTCTTCTCTTCTCTTCTCTTCTCTTTTCTTCTCTTTTCTTTTCTTTTCTTTTCTTTTCTTTTCTTTTCTTTTCTTTTCTTTTCTTTTCTTTTCTTTTCTTTTCTTTTCTTTTCTTTTCTTTTCTTTTCTTTTCTTTTCTTTTCTTTTCTTTTCTTTTCTTTTCTTTTCTTTTCTTTTCTTTTCTTTTCTTTTCTTTTCTTTTCTTTTCTTTTCTTTTTTAATTTAAATTATTGTGGTTTTCTTCCTGCATTGAGAAAGCAGAAATGATGATGCTTTCAAGCTGGGCAGCAAGCAAGCCACCAAACTCCCAAAATGGAATATTTTAGAATTCCTATCCCATGAATAACGCCTGGGTTTTTCTGTTTTGTTTTGTTTATTGTGAATCAATATGAATTTGTTTTCCAGTCTCTCAACATTTTCCATGGGAGGTTGATTCTGTTTCTCTGGGCCAAATCTATTATTAAGCTTTTGGGGAATAATTTCCAATGGCAAATAAATATGAAAAATAAATTAACAACTACAAAATCAATGTAATTTCTGTGAGTTACACACTCAGCTGGAGTTCAGGGTGACCTCTCTAAGATGCGGATACCTATCTCAAGAATCTTGACATGGCTTATGACATGTTTGGAACACAGTCTAGGTTACCCATGCTGCTTTCAGTGTGCACTGCCAGCACTGCATAGCCATGAAACAGGATGAAGCCTTGCATCTGGGGACTCTTTTTTCCAAAAAATAAATTTTGAAAATACCAAATGAGGTCCATGCCCTTGCTACATTTCTGTTACATTAGGAAGAAGGCTGGGGAGGATTAAAGTTCTTGAACAGCTCTCCATCAGGCTACAGAAGGCTTTTTGCAGACCCTGTGGATGGCAGGGGTATTCCTCCTGAACACCATTTCTCACAAAGGGCAACTATCAGACTGGCTGCCTCTCTGAGATGCAGCATCTCCTGGCTCCCATTGAGGACTGCTAACACGCTCAGCCTCTAATTTTGTAAGATAAAATACAATCCAGCATAGCACCCTTGAAAAGCCATCAACACCCTTGCTCATCTGAGAGTCACACTGCATGGAGGAAAACCAAACCACTGGTGCTTTGGTCCATTTGTGAAGCTGTCAGAGTGTGTCTATGCCTCTTGCTCTTTCTCTTCCAGTGTCTGCCAGGTGCGAGTGCTCAGGATCATGAAGGATCTATGCCTGGAGGTTTATGTGCCTATGTTTCATAATTATCACCTGTTTCCAGCTAAAGTGTTATACTTGCTGTCCTAGAGTGAAGGAGTAGAGGGCCCTGTTACTAATGTTTTATTCTCCTACTTACTGTAACCATTTTGGATTTCAGCCAGCGCATATAAACAATATGCCTGTGCCTTTACAATTCTGCATTGCCATTTTAGCTCTCTGGATACTAGCCAGTGCCTATAAAGTGTGTGGCATTAATTTAATCTCAGCTGGTTTCCTACACATTTACTTTTGATAAAGGGGTCCAAGATGGACATGTTTATCTAAAATAGGAATTTAATTCTCTATTGGAAATAAACTATATTTGGTTAAATTCTGTTGGTGGCACAATTATCAAGAATTTGGTAATGTCAGATGAAAGATGCTTTAAAGAAGAGGATGGCCATGGAAAGAAATGTTTCCAGTGGGGCTGTAAGCCTGATGTTTTATATTTTATGCCCTTGTGGACATTCAGGCTATGACTGAAATGGCTTACTGTGATTTACCTCATTCCCATAATGCACTTCAGCATTACAGTATTATACATGAATTCTTCTCATGTAGTTGAAAAGACTTGCTTTCATAAGTTCAAAGTGCCATTACTCATTAATTTGAAGCAGAAACAGTCATGGACATAGAATCATAGAATCATAGAATCGTTAAGGTTGGAAAAGACCCTTAAGATCATCGAGTCCAACCGTTAATCTATCACTGTCAAGTCCACCACTAAACCATGTCCTCAAGCACCACGTCTACCCGTCTTTTAAATACCTCCAGGGATGGAGACTCAACCACTTCCCTGGGCAGCCTGTTCCAATGCCTGTTCCTACCCTTTCAGTGATGAAGTTTTTCCTAATATCCAACCTAAACTTCCTATGGTGCAGCTTGAGGCCGTTTCCTATAGAATCATAGGATTGTTAAGGCTGGAAAAGACCCAACAAGGTGGCTAAGTAGGGGTGTGATTCTAAATTATCTCCTGAAACCTCTTCCTTTCATGGACAATTTGGAAGGAATAAATCATAAGCTACCACACCAGTTTTACAACCTGTATTTTTTCAGAAGAAAATTTTCCACTTGCTCATTTCACGTTCCAAAGAAGTACTGAACTGATAATATATTTGAACAATCATAATAATATTTAAATTAACAGTAGGATTAACTTTCAATTCAGGATTAAAATTGGTAAATGAGCAACAAAGTGAATTTATGAATTCCATCTTTGTATTTTCAAAGAGGTATGGGCCTACGACCACTGCTGCTATATTTCTGGTACCTTGATCAGAGTCTGCACCAGGTAGTATCTCTAGAGTTGCTGTATATTAACTTACACAAGGGTCAGAGAAGAGACAGAAGGGAGGTTGTAGAAGACTGTCTGAACATATGGCAGCTTCCTTCATGCTGTGGAGGCACCGTGTCTGCTCAGACTGCTTACTGTCCCCCAAGACAGAGCAGTGCTCTCCCTTCAGCTCTTGGTAAGCAGGTATCCTGCATCAGAGGCTACAAGTACACCAGACAGGACTCTGTAAGACACATGTGTACCTGTCTGGTCAAATTCAGTCAATTGAATTTTAAAAAATGAACTGTTACAGGGGACTTTTCCTTAGAGCAGTGAAGATTTAATCAACACAATTCTTATGGGGACAGATAACAGCACAGATTAGAAATGGGCGTCGGCCCTGACTGCAAAATCCAGATCCTGGTCAGAGTCTGAGGAGTGCATTGCTGTTTTCAAGGGTATTTCAGCTGAGAGTGGGAGTGCGTGTGTGGAGAGGGGGGCTCCTGGGGTGGTGGTGTTTTTTCAGCCTACTATTGTAGCAGGAGCTGCTGAATAAATTTAGAGAGAGTGTCTCATTTTGCCTTCTTTTAGAAAATTACAACTGTTTTTTCATCTTTATTACTACTTGCAACATGATAAAGAACTCTTGTGCATGGGAATCAGCTACTCATTTTCTTAAAACTTTATTGATGCTGTCGTGTAATGATGCAAAGCTGTGTGTCAGGGACTGGGCATTTGGCTAAATTTATGTAGTGTTTTGTGAGAGGTGCTACAGATTTATCCCAACACTCAGGTGTCAATTATACAAACTCTGTAGAAAACAGAGGGAAAGAGAATGAAAGTTTGTGCAAATAGTTTGTATATTATTTCAAGATACAAATGTTTAACAGGACAAGAGATCGAGTTCTTATAATGTTAATTCATCTGCATTTCAAATATGCTGTATTTTTTTCCTGCTCCTATCCTCAAACATCAGCCTCATCAGTATTCCTGTAGTTTATTTATTATTTTATGACTCCAAAATGGGTGAGATTTCTATGAACCTTTCCAGATTGCTACATAATGGAGCAGAGAAAACACAGGGAAAAGTGACACACCCTGGCCATTTGGGTGGGAATTTCTTTGAATCATGGATTTTCTCTCATTCTCTGTCTTTCCAACATAGATGTGGTTTTGATTGGCAAATATGTGAGCTGTTGTAATAGCTACACTTGCAAACTCAGTACAAATGAATGTAGTGTATCTTTAATATTCATTTTATTTAATTTTTGACCAATGCTATTTAAGAATCTAATCGCTTGTGCTATTCAAATGCACCACATCATTACAGAAAATTGTCAAATGTCAACATGTTCCTAAAATCACATAATCTCTTACAGATCTTTCTATACTTGGTGGCTACTTCTAAGGTTATTGTACTTATATTAACGCCAGGTCTCAAGCAGTATTATCTTGGTTTCTATTTCCACCTAACCTACATGGAGAGACAAAAATTTAAATTTTGCAATGTAATTAAAAGCTCTCTAGCAGATAGAGGATTGAAAGGGTTACCGGGAAAGCAGAGACTGTAATTTTGACAGATTTAGGGGGGGCAGAAAGTAGAGTAGGCTGGAAGTCACCAGTAGGTGAAAGAAAGCATGTTTTTATCTAGGCAGAAAGTTTAGATGTTAATTCACAGATTCAAATGCTAGTTAAACTTTATTTAAAGTTTTTCAGCCTTAACAAAAAAAGGCAGAGCAGAAGAGGAAACAAAACAAACTCCGGTAAATACATAGGTATTCTCTTGCACAGCAAAGGGTCCAAAGAATGGAGTGCTCATAAGTACTTTTAGAGAGCCATCACATTCATCCCTAGATATTGTGTAATGATTCCTATATGTGTTGCAAGGGCCTCCGATTTTTAACCAACACTTGCCAGATGTCTTATGGTGAACATAGTAGAGCTGTGCATAGCATTGTTTAAGTTTTCCTCTGTGTATGTGTCCTAAATTTCTTTTATATCCATTTAGGCACATGTGGATTTTACTATTCCTATCACTAGTTTTAGTTCAATGCAATCTGTTTCCACTAAGTGGATCTGTTCCTCGGTCTTAAAATGCTTTCTTGAGCTCTATCAATGTGCTTTATAAGGCAAACATTTTAAGCCACCCTTCTACCTTGAGGAGACTAAAGCTGCAGAATGATAACATCTTGCACCAACCCACATTTGAGGTAGGAGCCACATGACTAGCAGCCATCCACTAGGGTGATATCCAGTATTTGCAGTTAATGTGAAACATGGCCTGGTATCCTAGTAAAACAATGAAAAAAATCATCTGAGAATTATGGTGAATATTCTGTGACTTAAATAATTAATACCTTCTGCAGTATGTTTGTAAACATGTATTTGCTACCTCTCTGTCCTGAAACGACTCTTTGAAATGAACAGTGCCACTCAAATTCAGAGCTTGTACATATGAGTGTCAACTGAAAATTATGTATCAGCTTCTCTGCTGTACCCAGTACATGGAAAAGCTATAAAGCAAGTAGCTGGTGTATTACTTTCTTAATTTCAGTGCTGCTGCAGGTGCAGCGCAGTCTGAGAGTTAGAGATATCAATGTATTAACCCCCAAGCAATGCCCCAATCCCCAAATCCCAGGACAGAGCTTGCTTGTGTTGAAGTTGTTTTTTCATTGCTATTCTGTGAACACATTGGGCAAGAAGACATTGGGCAAGAGACAAAGGAAGACATCAGAGAGAATTTCTGTAGCCTGTTGATCATCTTCAATTGCTGAAAACCAGCAACTCTTTAGCTGGGTTAAGAATCTGCAATTGTAGATGCCACCTCAGTGTTCATAGCACTCAAAGCAGGACATAATGCACAAAGTAAACCTTTCATCACAGTAGCCCCAACACATTCTTTCTTTTCTTTGTGAAGCCAAATCCCCTTGAATGTGGCCTGTTCTCTACATTATCTCCTTTCTTTGCACTAGTCAGTGCAAATTTTTCTTTAAAGACAGTGACAGTGTGACAGGAGTGAGACCTATCAAGCTAAATCGTGTCATGACAGACCAAAATCCTGACGACAAACATGACAGCTGTACAAACTATTGCTCAGAGGAACCGCCTTCTTTCTTCCGTGGAGGTTATCAATATGGGTCCACAATATTCATATGAATAAATGCCTTCTAGTATTGCATCTCTGACTTTATTGACTGTCAACATCATGCCTAACCAAATATGATACAAATACAATTTTGGAATGTAATATAAAATCTTAATGAAATTGGGAATTTGGTGGTAGGCTATGATGAAGATGATGTTAATTTTGTGCCCTGAACTTGAGGAAAGAGTTTATTTTAATGTTCAAGGCTTATAATTGTTGCTTATCTGTAAAAAGACAATTGGTATGATGGTCTATAGGAAAGATTGTTCTGATTAGTTGGAGATGGCTGTCATGCCAGCTGGTTGTAAATTAATCAGAAAGTTTCAAAGAGAGGGCAATAATCATTTACACTTCATTTTATCAACAAATATTCTGTATTTACCTGGATATTTAACAGAAAAATGTGGTTTAGAAACATTGTAGATTTTTAAATGCATCTACACATATTCATCTAATTGTATTTCTTACATTATAATTGCTTCTTTTAGTTGCATCATTAACCCCATAAACGTAAAGTTTTATAGGATTTATAAACTTCTTTAACTTTTGTGAAGTCAGCTGTCTGGAGTTCAGTAAGAGCCAAAAAGAAAAAAAATATGGACCTAAACATATTTCAGTTTTAAGAACTAACTTCTTGGGTATGCCCAGGACTGGAAGCAAATGACATACGTCATTCTCCCTTCTTCTTTATTAAAATTGTTTTTGTTTTGAGCTCTGTCAGATCAATTTTTGTACCAGTCATCAACATGTGAATAGCCATTGCTGCATTTTGGGGGACTTGTACACTGAGAGGCAGAAAGAGAGAACATTTTAGCAGTAGGTGATTTCTTTTTTTTTTCAAGTATGGCAGCTGCAGAAAACTCCCCAGAGGTCTGGCATGCTGAGAGCAGCCCGAGGGAGATGGATTAGTGGGGCAGGTGAGTTCATCAGAGACACATGAGAAATTGCAGAACTATGTGATAAACACTTTTTTTATTACGGGGCTATCTTAAGAAACCTACCTTGTTTTCTACAGACAGAGGCCTAGCTCACAAGGGAGAACTGCTCTACTGAAAGCATGCTAGAGGGTACACAAAGCAGGTAGTAAAAGAAGAAAGCATCTGATGAGCAATGATGACTTAGATTGCTGAAAGTCGAAACTCTACACTGAGGGAGGGCACGGTGTTCCCAGTGTTCCCAGTGGAGGTGAGTGTAACCAGGGTGTCACTGTGGTCCTTCCTTCCTTCCTCCTCCCTTTGCCCCTCCCAAGAGCAAATGATATGCCCTACCCACAAACCCTGTTGCTCCTTCAAGGATTAAGAATAAAGCTGGCACCTGTAACACTTTTGTGCCCACTTGCAGTAATTCAGAATGAAAACTGAATTCCAATATTCAGCCAATAGCAGGGAAGAATTAAGGGGTGACTTCCTTCCCCTGCCTCTCCTCCATGTCCATCTGTTCTGGATGAGGGGGTGAGAAAACATGGACTATCACTCTTACCAATCCAAACATAAATAGGAGCACCTATTCCTCAACTGTCTTTATTCTTCCTGTTCTTCCACCCATTGCTAAGCATTTGAGTGCCTCACACTCCTTTGTGCATTTTTGCTTAAAGATCTGTTGGAATTCAGCAGGGCATCTGGGAAACAGCTGTGTATTCACTTAACAGAAAAAACACAAAAAAGCTGAAGCACCTGCGTATCCAACATCACCCCCCTCCACACATACAAATAAATAAATCGGACGACCAACTTCCCCAACATATGTGCTAAATACCACCTCTAAGTGCTTAGGTCTAAAACTTCAGCCATTATGACCCTGGTTCATCTGCTGCTGCTCTTTAAAGATGCCTAAATTTTAACCTACAATTTGATCACTGAAGCTCCAACCCCAGCTTCCCATTTGGAAAAATTAGAATTTGGGGCACTCACCAAGGATGTGGGAGACTTAACTCCAACACCCTTCTGGAAGAGTCTCCCATACCCTGGTGAATATTGTAACTGCCATGTACTCTTGCATGGGCTTCATTGCTGAAGCTGCCCTTTTGATAGTCTTGCTAAATGTTCTTCAGAAGAGGGAGGTAAAATGTATAAATATCACCTCGTATGCTAGTGATAAGGGTACACAGTTAAGAGAGGAAGACTCTGGATTTCTGCCCTGTTTCCATGGAAGATTTATGCATTTTTAGGAACTGGGACGGAGGGTTAGGTAGGAGTTTGTCTTGACATCTCATGGAGAAGAGGGCAGAGAAGACATCAGAGCTGATTGTTAAAAGCCTTCTTTAGTCCGCAGCATGAGTAAGGGACAAATAACGCTTTGGATAACAGAATTTCAAGGCTTATCTGGTTTTTCTTCTGCTCCATGGAAAGCCTCCTTTCAGCACAGGTGTTTCATTTTGAGCATGGGCTTTATCTCATAGAGTTAAATTAGTTCTGTTCTTTGGTTGGACCAATTACAGTTAGGCTCTGGCATACACACTCTCTCCCATGGGCCAATGCCCACAGAACATGCCCATCCACCTGCTCCTCAGACCTCCTATTATCTCATCCTTTTACTTTCAGACAAGTACCCAAGCTGTAATTTAGAGTCTGTAGAACTAACTCTTCGGGCAGACTGTCTCATGAAATCGCCACTAGTCTTACTGTGTCCTCCATTTGCGAATACCTATCGTACCCACATCCCCACATGGCTCTCACAGTTAAAATGTGACAAGATTCATGGGTAATGAGCACAAAAAAAGAGGTTTCTTTGGTGTGGCTGCTGGGCACAGGGTATTTTCTCTAGCTTTTGCATTCCAAGCCTGTGGTGCTACACTGTCTCTTTTGCTGGGGAGAAATTTCTGCTTCAGGAAACCTGGAACTTCTATAAAACAAGCTTGAAATAATCAAGACTAATCACTGAGGATTGACTGTACAGGCTGAATATACTAGATATATCAGAGTTCTACACAGTGCCTTGAGGCTAGATGACTTCTGTTTAGGAAAAAGTGTGTTGTCTCCAAATGTAAATTGCCACTTGCAAAACACAATTGACTAACCAGCTGCACAGAGATGAACTGAAATTTTAAACAAAGCTATATTTGAGTGAGTGCCATACTGAAAATGTTCTCTGCCGAGAAGACTCTAGTGGTGGACAGTGTTGGCGTAGCCAACAGCTTATTGCATCTCTTTGTGGTTTGTGAAGAGAAAAAAAGCCACAATCAAACTCCCAAACCTCATTTCTCTAATGAACTTAATGAGATTTCAGGCACGATGAAGAAAGTCTGAAGCACAGTTCCCTGCCTGCTGTCTCTCCTTTTGCTTCTCCCATTGAAAACTTGTGGACTCCAGGGGAGTCAGGACAGTAACTTGACTGTCCCAACGGCAGCACCCACAGGAACTGTTCACCAGGCACTAAAGCGTTATTTGACATATGGTACTTTGAGCCATTTAACAGCTAATCTCTGATTTGTGTGCAAATAGTTTCTTTCTACGCTATATTCTACGCCCTAGTGTAAAGACCAGCAACAGTGTGGCTGAGAGCTCAACAGGCCTTGACTGACCCTACTCCCTGAAAATACAGGGATTTGTTCTAATAAAGGAAGATTAGAGAAAATAGTGATAAAAACCTTATGTTTCTAGTCCCTTCATACTATTTCATGAGTGGCATATATAGCAAATGCAACAAATGCACAGGGGAGCCCATTGTTTTGTTGCCAAATGTGGTTGAACTGCCAGGACTAACACACCACTTTTCTACCCATGCTCCCCAGAAGAATTGTTTTGTAGAACTCCGGGTTGTTTCTGTCTTTACCTAAAGGAGGCCTGAGAGGGACAAGGCAACAAGGTAGCCCTTAGCTACGAGAAATTCTGTATGAGTCATTGAAAATAGCCCACTCCTTTTTTTTTCTTCCTGATGAGTAAAGGCATATGCCAAAAAGGGAACAATTTTGCTCCCATGCTCATGTGTTATGTTATGCCAAGTGTCTTGACAGATTATTTTATGTTTGGCTGTCTTCTGGTTGGATCCCAAACTCTCAGAATTTGGCTCTGGGAATTTACACTTCTTTGGTTAGGGAGAGGATAGGAACTGTCTCTTAGAAACAGAAATAGCATGCTGGACTCACTTACACCAGGCTTTAGCCCTCAGGCATCAGAAGGCCTGCAGGTCTTTGCTTTTAGAAGTTGTTCTGTTCCTTGACAGATTTCTAAACCTTAGTCTTCATTCATGTTTCAATGTGAGATAAAGTAAAATGTAAGTAAACTTGTATGTTAATTTAAGGGAGGATAGGAGCCTACAGACAATGTAAGTCAAAGTTTCTTAGAGGCCACCTTTTTGGGGAGTTCAGGTTTTGTGTGCCCAGAAAGATATGTGTGGGATCTTGAACTATACACACCAAACATAAGGCTCCTGGGGTGAGAATCTCCTTTTGAAAACATCTACTACTGATTAAGAAGATGACTTCATCTCATCTCAGAGGCTTAGTCTGGGGAGCCTATGTTTGGAAAACTGTGTAGAGAGCCAGAGTAAGCTTAAGAGGTATGTGAGACACTAGGCAGGAGAAACTCACATTTACAGCCTTAACCTGAGACCTCAGTCCAGCCCAGAAATGCAACAGGAGCAGGAAGCCCCAGGTGCGCTGCCACAAAACTTCCATCCCTCTCATCCTGGAGAACCTGCTGTCCTCAGAGTAAAACACTGCTTGCACGAGCAGATGTGGAGATTTCAGTCTGCAGTATTTTATACAGTGGAGACATTTGATTGCGTGTTTATTTGTTTTAGAAACTGAACAACATCCATGTACAGTGTAATATTTTTGTGCTTGATGGGAGTCATTGAGTGACAAGTTGACAGCTGGAAGATGTGATTTAGTCTCCTTGTTGATGTCCCTTCAACTCAGGTGGTGATTTTGTTGCCAGAGGAAAGATTTAACATGTTTTAAATAATCTCTGAAGAAATCTTTCCCAGATCTAACACCTAATTCCTCATTAACTTGCCACTCTGTTACCAATTCCCTCACCCAGGGGTGAATAACTGATTGCTATCAGTCATGTCACTTCCCCTCATCATGCTGAAGGCGCAGAAATATGTTTTGCTTTGTAGGAAGATTAATACTAGTTTCATAATGGAGGGAGTAGGTCTTGCGGATGGGAGTTAAACACACCTTAATTAATATGTATAGGGGGAAAAATGCAACAGCACAACTGTTGGCTTTATTCCTAAGTTAGTGTTATAACTAGAGCTGTTCCAATATAACAGACTTTTAGATTTTAAGCTATTTTTCTAAATAACACTGAATAATTACTCAGTTTTCATCTGGACTAGCCTCCTAAGATTTCTTTGGGCCCAATGGTGATATTTTCCCCATTTTTCTGGTAGCATTCTGTTGAGAATTCAGGAGTGGGGTGGTGGGGTGTACTTTTCAAAATTTGCTTCTTGCCAGCTAGTTGAAATATCAAGCATTTGAAAGCAATTTAAAATTAGTATTGCTACCTAAAAAAGAAATTGAAAGAAAAAACAGTTCTCGTACATTTTTCAGAGGAAGGTTTTTCAACTATTCCAATTTAAGATGTACATCCTACAAAACCAGAATCATGGAGGTTTTATTAAAGGCTCTCTAGACTGGAGCCGTATTGCCCGAGAAGCCTGTAAACGTCAACACATCCTTTATGCAAACGTATTGTTTCAGCTATTTATTTATAACCTAACATTCTGTGATTTGAATTTTTTTGTTCACCAATTTGGTTAGATTTGTCAATAAAATATATCAAGTTCTTGCTGATTGACTTGGTATTTGAATACTGAATCCTTACTTTCTAGAATTTATGGTCTAGCAATGGCAATAGAGTAGATATCCCCATCATGTTAAGAATTAAGGGAAAAGTTTAAATATACATGTTTTGAAAATAAACTATAAAATTATAAGTTTTCAAAATCATTTAATATACGTTTTCAGATATGGCTTGATATTTAAGACTGTTAAATGGGTCATATTTGAAGTTTATCATTTCAGCTGCCTTTGAATAATGCTAGAAAAATTCAATTTGAAAGCTTAGTAACTTAAGAGCAAATTTAAGCTTACCATTCAATACTGGACTAAAAGTAATTTTCACAAACATCCCAAAGAAAATTAAGATACAAATTCAAAATTTTGACAAACTGCAAGCAACTGGTTTGAGGAAGTACTTATTTTTATTAAAATACTATCAGTTATTATGAATGGGAGAAGGTAAAACTAGGAAGTGCGCTTCAAACTAACCTGTAAAAAATTTGTCTGCCTGTAAAGAACTAAGTTTTTTGACATACCACCAGTCCATTTAGGCAGTGGACAAAGTAGATAAAGACTGCGGTTTTTTGTAACACATCAAAGATAGGAAAAGAGAGTTTCAAAATGAGGTAAGAATAGTGGTTTGAAGAATGAAATTAAACTCCTATAAAGAAATATTGGTGATTTGGGATTTTTTTTAGCATAGCTATTTTAAAAACACTGCAGTTTCATCTTAAACCTTTTTTCTAACCTTAAAACAAACTTCAAAACCTTTTAAAATTGGTAGTCATCCTCCTGTTGGTTTCAGGATCTTTTCCAGCACTGTTTTCAATGATGATATCTTGTCTGTGATATGGTGATTAGTGCCGCTTGCTGCATTTCAGATGGGCTCTATTAGTAAAAATACAACAGCCTTTTGCTTTATATTCACTCTCCCTGTAATGATAGCCATGTGCCTTGGGTTTCCTTTATTACTGTAGCTGTGTAGTGGGCTGATTTTTCCCCATAACTCCTAGGTTCACTTCCAGATCAGTAAACTATCTGGTCTTTTTTTTTTCCCCACACATACCTCATGCAGTGTCTTTTCTCCCAGATCTTCTTCCGCGTTTTTCAATGATCTGTCCTTTAATAGTAGATCTCTGTAGCTGTTACAACCACAAATATTACCCTTAGACTTCTGTTATCCAGGAATAACATGAAAGAAAAATATTAAGAGATAAGAAAGTCAGTCTATTTATCATGTCTTTCCTGTGATGTAACATCACTGCCCTTGCTATTATATAACTGAAGGGTTGAAATGGCACCTCTGCTAATTGACAGACACTTAGAGAATATTACCCTTCTGTTCTGCTTCTGGCTTCTCTCATTCATCTTTTCTCTACTTGTATTTCTTTCATTTCTCAGGAACAGGCCTTCAATTACCTCTCAGCTGGACCTCAGCCTCAGTCTAATTTCCTATCCTTTTACGCAATTAAACAATCAGGACTAGCTTTTCTCACCCACAGATCTAACATTTGTCCCATTTATTTTCTAAGAGAGTTTTTATATATGTATACATATATATGTATGTATGTATGTATACATGCATGCATGCATGTGCATATTGATGAATTATCTTTGTGATTACACAAAACAGACTATAAGTATTTGATTTTTTTCACTGTCTTCCACCCTGTAAACTCTTTGGTCTTAGAAGAAAAGAAAGATAGCAGAGAATTTAACCTCCAATGGTTTCTAAACACAGGAGTTTTCAAAACATCTGCTTTTCTGTATACCAGCAGAGTGTCACATAAGTAAGTAAGACCTTCAGGAGTAAGACTTTTTTGGAGGGAATGAGAGCTTATTGTTTACTGCAAGAAAACTTGAATGATTTAACTGAGAAATCAAATTTTTAACACATGAATATTTTCAAGGACCTTTCTAACCCATTCCAAACCATCCTCTATTCCTCATTCCTTCAGACACAACAGCAAAGTCTTTTTCAAAACATTTTGTTTTCTTCTGTTGCATTCCAGGGACAAACACAGCATATTCCTTACTATCATATCTGTCATTGTGCAGCAGACTGCAAGAAAGGAAAAGGACTGAATTCCTGGACTCATCTAGGAGGCACAGAAAATGAGGCGAGTAAGTCTGACCTCTCCTGCAGTTCAGATTCACCTCCTTGTCCTACATGTTCATAATGAAAGTGTATTTAAATGCTTGGCATTCTGAGGCAAGAGAATTGGGAGACATCTTCCCACCATCCCAATAAAATAAGTTTTAATCATCCATTCATAAATACATTTTTCTTCTTGTTGCTGTTATTATTTTTTATTTAATGACAAGCTTTCTCCAGTATGCTAAGTGTGAAGCTGGGAAACAAAACCAGAAAGGTTTCCCTACACACAAATCACTACAGTCTGTAAATCTCCTGAGGAGCTCTTTTTCCAGTATTCTCAAGTCATTCTAGTTCTCTCACAGAAGTATCAACAACTCTATGGTTGTGGTTTGCCTTGTGGTTTGGAAACAAAGAGCAAATCTCTCTATATTTACGTGTATGGAGAGTTAAGAGCTTAGAGGAGGAACAGAAAAGGCAGCAAAGTCCAATGTACGTGCGTTACAGCACATCCCAAGAACGTGAAAGAATTGGTTTCCTCAATGGACAATTGGCTCTCACTGCAACTGGTCATATGTTGGTGATGGCTGGTTCTTCTCCTTACTATGTTTTTGATAAGGTCTGGTTTCATACACAGATTATGATGTGTTTTGGAGCAGCCAGTATAGTCAGATGAAGGGAGGAATCACCAAATTTGAGGATCCCTCCATGATTTATGTTGTTCTGAGCAGTATTTGTGGTGTTGAGACTTCTTCCCTATTCAGAATATCTTACTAAGCCAGGATATCCAGCCCATCTAAACGATTGCCAAATAGCCAGGAAAAAATTAAAAACCGTGCACATTAAAACACTTTTCCTTGCTGCATTAATTTTTTTCCCTGTTGTTAATTAAACAGATTCAACACATTCCTACTATTTGGCATCTTTGAATACCAAAATTTGGAATTTTCTGTATATTAGAACTGTTTTTTGCTTTTTTTTTAATGATGAGTGTCATGGCTCACATTAACACTGTCAAGGCTCTGTATTGAGGTGTAGTAAATGCAGGGTATAAAGAAAACAGTTTGCAGTGGTTTCACATACAACTGAGTATAGTATGTATACCCTGATGCCAGCCAGACCGCTACTAGGTTCCTGCTAAATTCCCAATACCAGCAGCAGAGTAAACAGCTAATCTTGTAAGAGATTCCTGCTCCTTTGGGGAAGGGATTGATAACAGCCAAGAATTATGAATGCAGGCTGTGCCCTTGGAGCCAAGGCTGGAGTGCTTTGAAGTCTTTCACAGGGTAAGAGCTGTGGCACCAAAATGTATTGCTATTGGCATCTCTGTCCCAAAATTGGGGCATTGAAGGTACTGAGGGGGTCAAGATTGGCAATGTGGAGAAGGCAAGGGAAGGTAAAGAGGACCAAGTGAAAACAAGCCAAACAAAAATCTTATATAGTATGCAAAATCAGCAGGGGCTTTATGGGGGTCTTTCCAACAGGGGATATGGAAGAAATAGAGGGATTTGTTTCCTTCTCCAGGCTTCTTAAATCAAAAGGCTTGTTAAAGCAAAAGAAATTCTGATTAGATAAAAGAATCACCTTGCAAGGGTGGTCAAACACTGGAACAGGTTCCCAGAGTGGTTGTGAAGTCTTCATCCTTGGAGCTATTCAAAATTTGACTTGATACAGTCCTGAGCAACCTGCCCCAAATCAATATTTACTCATGGTCTCATCAGGGGTCTGAGCCACAGAACTTCCAGAGGTCTTACCAATCTAAATTATTTTGTGATTCTATACTAGCTTCTGAAGGACTTTGTGTTATGAGTTAGATGCAGGTGCATTAAATAGGAAAAGCTTTAAAAGGATCCCTCCTTCACCCTTGTTGTACCTGTTAATTTCCAGGTTTGGGGAAGAGTGGAAAGGCACAAGCTATATGTGACTGGCATTACCAGAAATCTGAAAGTATTTTGCTTTTGGGGCGGGAAGAGAAAAACAGATCAAAGTCACAGTAGGAGCCATGTGAGAGTGTTACATACAAGTACAAGAAGAAATGTCTTTTTCCACAAACCATTTGAGCCTTCTTTTAATATGGTACATTTTGAAGCCATCACAATTGCAAGCACATATGATCCCTTCCCTACCCTATATCATGGCAGGCCTCATGTATAGAAGAGCTTTAACTGATCCTTAATTTGCTATTTCCTACTGAATCTGAAAAGCCTATAACGGTGTTATTGGCACCCTCTGAGCTCTTGACTGAGTGAATCATTCTACTTATGTTACTACAAGGGAGTGGAGTCTGGCAGAGGCCCTGTTTGAAATGATTTAATGGAGTAATTCCTTTAGAAGGGATTTTTTTTTTTTGCTTTTTGGCTTTTGCTTTGGGGGATTTTTTTTGAGGATGGAGGATCTTTTGTTTTCCCTTGGTTTTAATACTTCCAGCCTTGTCTTGACAACAACATAACAACTGGAAGATTCCCTCCCCCTCAGATTTCAACATATGATAGCCCAGCACACATTTTGAAAGGAGATGAACGTCTGGAGATTGGGAATGGTTGTCTTTTGAAGCATTTTACTTCTTGCAGCACATCTTCCCTGAAAAGTTGAAGGTCCAGAGATTTCAAGGTGCCATTATAGCTTTTGCAGTCAGGGCCTTTGTTTTAATGTGAGCACACTGTAAAAACATGCCCATTAGCAACACTCCAGCAGTATATTTGGTATAGTTCAGTAGTAGAAACACGGAAGATAAGAAAACTCACAATTTATTCTCTTGGAACTATAGGGTCCCTGCTACCTCTCTTCTAGTCACTATCCTTTCACATATGAACAAACAGCCTCCCCAAGGACATATTTTCATAACCTTTAAATGAAGACGGACATCTGACAGCACTGACTGCGGAAGAATATTGGCCAGGTCTTGGTACAAATAGATGTAGTTCAGCCAGCATCACTTGAGATCAGACTGTTTATAACAGTTTATAATCTAATATGCTGATTTTTTTTCCCCCTTACTTTCTTAACACACAGTAGTAGAAGAATATAATGATATGCAGGAAAAAGTGCTAAGTGGTCACATTCAGTTGCAAGATCGCTCAGCTTCAAAGAAAACAGGAATTGGCATACTGGGCGAGAACTGCTGGCCATGAAAGCAGGCTTTCTGTCTTTGACATAGATGTGGCAGATGTCTCTGAGAAAGACCTACTAGGCAGATGTGAAGGTAAAGAGCTCTTCTCTCCTCATCTTTCAACACCAATTGAAATCTTGATCTGTATTATGTGGCACATTTTTGTTGTTATCAAATGGTTATGGATATGCATATGAATACTCAATCTTATTCTGAATCTGATCAAATTTTTGGCTTCTCTGACTCTCTGTTTCCCACCGTACTTATGCCTTACATGATTTTTTTTAAAGCTTTTATCACTTTGAAACTTCCTGCATTTAAATGTCATTAGATACACATCATTATTGTCTTATGGACTACCACGAACAGAAGCTTGCAATATAATCACCTTATACAATTTGTTATTTTTCAAATGCTTATACCTTCTTGTATTTGCCCCTCTTCTCAGTTAAACCTTTCCAGTCATTTCAATTTCTCTTTAGGGTATGTCATTCTTTGGTCTTTTCTGACTTGGAGTATGTTCTCATCTATCTCACATGAGATAAGGATACTGTCAAAAAGATTGTTTCACTGAGCTCTCTTTTCCAGATATTTCACTGCCTGAATGCAAGGAAAACCTCTTAATAAAACCAGTAGCAAGATCCAATGGTGGGCAAAGCAGACCTGTGCTATGTTCACAGAAATGTCTCAGTGAGTGAAAGACAATTTAAGCCAGCTGTAAATACAATAAACGGGGCCTTATACAGATCTAGGTGAAGATACAGAGTTGTTATTTTAATGTTGTTTGGGTTTTTTTTCCATCAGTTCCATATTAAGTTCATTGATCATCCCTAAATATCATGCTTCTGTGCAGCACTGTATGGCTAGTTCTTAGCACTGTTAAAATGTGGAAAAATGGAGCAGAGAAGAAACTCTGGAAACTAGAAGAGAGGAGGAAAAGGGTGCAAGGCGTGGGGGAAGGAGCAAGAAGAGCTAGGGAAAAAATATTTCTAAATAGAAAAAGTTGTGTAAGTTAGTGAAAGATAGATGGATTCCCATGTTGCACACAAATTTTGAGGTGAACTATTTTCTCTTTATAATACTTAATAAAGCCTCCTCTTATCCAGAATCATAGAATCATATTGCTTTCCTTGTTGTTGGTTTGGTTTTTGTTTTTTTTTTTTTAACATGATCGACCTGTCTTGAAGGTCATGGTGTGGAACTGATTTCAGTAAAACACAAGAAATTAAGTTAATGATCTTTATCTGTTTCCCTAAAGTGAAAAAACCTTCTGTGGAAGGCCAGGGCTGTTCCAGCTCCAGCCAGACCTTGGGAATGCCTTCATAGGTGCCAGTAAATTCAGTTTGACATTCTTCTTTCCCTGGATCCCAGTGTCTAGGTTACGCCCATTAAAAATCAGCTGACTTTTAAGCAGGCGTTCCTTTGTTACAGCTTGGAATCTGCTCTCCCTTTTATCTGTTCCTGGAAACTTTTTCTCTCCCTGCTGAGGTGGCATCGGTGGAAATGAAATTATTGTGGCTAAGGAAGAGACAAGAGAGATACACGGAGAGTACCACGTGGCTCGTATGTTTGCTTTCTTTCCGACAACATTCTTTTGAAAAGGCAGAAGGTAAATTTCTAAGGCTATTGTGATCCAATTTGTTACAGGAAGTTTCTATGGAAGTCTTATAAGTCATTTGTAACTTAACTACACTGTCAAACGTTAACGCTGTCCAGCAAGGTATAACATTGTTCCACTTGTTTTCTTAGCAGTTCTTCTGAAAGTAGTGTGTGAGCTCCTCTATGTATAATGATCCTTGCCTGTGGCAGGAGAGCGTCTTATGTGTCTTGTTACAGTGCAAACTTTGTTGATTAGAAACAAATGCAAACCTTTGGGACTTGCCCTGTTCAACATCTACCTTAGAGCCAAGAGAATAATTTCCTATGTATGTTCACATGGTTCCCACTCACTCACACAAACAGAGCTGTCACCTCACACTTAAAACACAAAAATAGAGAGTACTGTAGCAACTTCCTTTAGAAAACAGCTTTGTAGTATTGGCAGTGAGCAGCAACATTACTCCAGAGAAAAGTCCACATGGCATTGTGCCTGTGGCTGGCACGGTGTCTCTCAGAGCTCTGTAGTATGCAGTTACTACGGTATACTTGATGGGAGGTGTATTTGGTGTTCTCTATGCCCTCTTAAGCAATGCAGAGAGGTGGAATAGAACACGGACTTCTTTCTTCAAAGAAATGCAGGACCCCATAATACCTAGTTCTTGTGCAAGGATTAGTTAGGCTCCCTTTGCCCTTCTGCCCTTTAGTTCCATGCAAAAGCAATTACAGCCTAAAGGGCGTTCAGTCTGGCAGAGAATATTATATCTGACGAGGACTGGCTCTCAAGTGTTCCTGCATTAAAAAAAAAGGGGGAGCGGGTGAAAAAGAAAAAAAAAAGAGAGATTAAAAAGTCTGTTTGGGCACAGAGTAAAAACAATACATAGAATTCAACAGAAAACTGTATAGAACTTGTATTTATATTAAGAATAACAGCATTTCTTTGTCAAAGTAGCTAGACAAAGAAATTACAGATTTTAGCAAATGTTTCTGAGGGAAAAGAGAGCTTGGAAGACAAAACAGCTTCACTGATCATGGAGGGAGGGGTGGAATTGGTGCTGACACAAAAATGTCTTACAGACCTACTGTTACTACTACCAATTATTTCTGAAATGCCATAGAGAATGTACTGAAATACTTGGAGAAAAATAAATAGAGAACATATTTTTCCCTAAGAGAAGAAAAGGAAAGGTTGAAAAAGAAGCATAAGCCCTCACCTACATCAGTCCATAAGCTGTGGCACCAAGTAACTTAAACTATATCACTCTAATTTTCTAGTCAAAGGTTTAATTAAGGGGTTTAGTGCAGAGGATTTAGATAATTTCCATTATCTCAGGAAGAGAAATGCTCCTTAGACCAAAACTACTCATACTGTGAGATGGACAGTGGGCTCAAAAGGAAATTTAAATAGGCAGAGTCCTATGAATTAAACACTTTTCTGTCTGTATTGCAGACTTAGCTTGAGAGTAGAAGTGTCAAAGTACAGGCACTGTGCATAAGATTAGTGAAGGCTGTGATATATCCCATTGTTCTGGGCTGTAGTGTGCTCAGCTGCTGCTCTGCCTAACCCTCTGTGATAGATTGAGCTTGGACTGCAGCCAGACACCCACCCAGCTGCTCTCTCACTGCCCCTCCTCAACAGGACAAGGGGAGAAAATAAGATGAAAAAACTTGTGGGTTGAGATAAAGACAGGGAGATCACTTACCAGTTACTGTCATGGGCAAAACAGACTCAACTTGGGGATAAGTAATTTAATTTATTGCCAATTAAAATAGATCTGGACAGTGAGAACCAAAGACAAATTAAAGCAACACCTTTACTCCACCCTCCACTTTTTCCAGGCTCAACTTCACTCCTTCACTCCCAACTCCGCTAGCTCCTGCCACCCCAAGCAGTGCAGGGAAATGGGTCATGTGGGTTATGGGGTCAGTCCATAACAGTTCCTCTCTGCCTCTCCTTCTTCCTCATAGTGTTCCCCTGCTCCATTTTGGGCCCTTCCACAGGCTGCAGTCCTTCAGGATAAACCTGCTCCACTGTGGGCTCTCCAGGGGGCTGCAGGGAAATCTCTGCTGTGGTGCCTTGAGCACCTCCTTCCCCTCCTCTTCCTCTCACCTAGGTATCTGCAGGGCTGTTTCTCACACTTTTTCCCCTCATCTCTGGATTTGTTTTCTCTCCCTTGCATCCCCCACACACGGACAGACTTGCTTCTTGCTCTCAGCTTTGTTATTCTCCAGTCAGTGTACGATAACCTTTTAATAAGGATTTTGAAGAATAATAAGGATTTTGAACAATCTAATAAAAGAGAGTAAATAATGTTACCCTGACTTAGGATTTCCAGTTGGATTATGAAATTAGCCATTCCACAAACAGTAGGACTACTGAAGCCTGATTCCTACTGGGTTTGTGCCATGAGGCTGAACTGGACAGAATCTCTGATGTCTAATAAAAGGAAAAGTCATCTTAGTTTTTCCCTCAAAGGGAACCTTAAAGGATCTCTTGTCTTTCCCCAGATGCCATTTAATAGTAATGTATTATGTCCCAATGACTGTTACCCCTTAGGATAGTTGTCCTCGGTCCCTGTTTGTGCAGACCAGCTGAGCAAAGAGCCTCTTTTCTGTGTTTTAACCCTTGGCTCCCTGGTGCCACAGGGGGATGCACACAGATGTGTGCCCCTGGCACAAGCCTGCCAAATGAGGCCAAAGCTTGCAGCCCTGTGCGCCCAGCTGGAGCATTAGCACAGCTTTGGAAAAGAAATCTAAAAACTCTGCATTTCATTTCAACATGAGCATATGTTAGTTAATCTGGCTCTTGACAAGAAAACAAAATCGTGGCTGAGGAGACCTATACAGCCTGTGTTGCTTTTAAATGATCAAAAGCAAGATTATAAGTCCAACCTGTAAATTACTGGTTTCTTTATTTGATACGTGGACAGCTGTGCAATAAGTACTGCAGAGCAGTGTGATGTGGTGACAGGGCTTACTGAAGCATTCTGGCCCCTGGCAAGAGCAGAAGAAACAACAAAACTGGCCATTACCTTTTAGTAAATCTCCTTCTTCATAGGAACCCTGAAACGGGGAAAGCAGAAATTAGTCAGAGACCTCAAATTAATTATAAAGTGTTGACTTAACTAGTTTTTGCAGGACAGCAAAGTGAAATGAATGGACTAACATGTAACACCAACAAAACCATGACTCTGAACATTACTGAAATGAAGTAACCTTGCTTTGAATTATGTGGTGGGGAATCTGAAAATGAGATGGTAATTTGGATCAGCATTGCAGTAAATAATACTTCTTTCTAAACTAATGGTTGTAACACCAGTATGCCACTACCAAACCTTAGAAGCAATGTATGCTTCATCACAGAGCAGAATCCAGTTAAAGACCTATTACCTTTTACTATCAACTGTTTCTTGAAGTTGTTTTTTTTTTTCTCCTTTTTTTTTTTTAATTCTGGTTTTAGGCAAAAAAGAGTGTGCATTATGTGGAATTCAAGAAAGCACATGCCACAGGAATGTCATCCTGCCCTCAGGCTAATAGCTTAGCAAACCCCAAACACCAGACTTTCAAAAGCAAATTCATAAGCTGCTTTCTGCAACCTACTATATATTAGCAGGCGTGAATTAAGCATGCTTATCCCTCCCATTGCTTTGCTGAGGCAACTGTTGTATAAGAACAAAACTACCTAGAGGGATATGATCTCAAATGTCAGGTAATAAGCCTTTCCTGTTCTCAGTAAATTTTTATGTTTATATTTTTAATAATACCCAAAGCTAGGATACTTTTCTTCCTCCAGATTTTTTTAACCTGGCAGGATATATTGCTGATTAAAACTAAGCATGAAAACTTTTTAATATTTGGCTGCATTATTTCATACAATTAGAGGTAATTCCTTGTTAATAGCTGAGACTATCTAAGAACAGAAAATGGAGGAAAAAAAATAAAAAGAAAGTGGATTTGCTGCAGTTATTCCTGGTTTATGTTGTGTTGAAGTAGCTATCAATAAAGGGGACTCTTCATGCCATTAAGTAAAAAAAGGTAGGTTGTTAGCACTCATTTTTCTGGCCAAGTCTTTTTGTTTGATTCTTGAGATGCCAATCTGTTATAAAGGACACTGACTGGTGCCTGGTCCACTAGAGTTTAAGTCAGGTTCAATATCTGATTCGTTGCCCCTTATGAGCCTCCAGCCTGGAACGGTTCTCCCAAAACAAAGCAAAGTGGTGGCTTGTGCAGCAGGTGTTTATGAGTGATGTATATTCCTGCCACTAGAGGGTATAATGTCTCCATCATTTATAGCTGGTCAGGCCTCATTGCGTGTGTATGTACACTCGGCTTTTTCAGGAGTTTTAAAACTGAGGCAAAGCTCCTCAGGGAAGCCCAAGGGAATTAAGTTTTTCCAATATGAGCATCTAACTTCTGCAGTCCATTTTGATGATCTCAGCCTGAGACTACTTTTCAAAAAGCTGCAAGAGAACTGACCAATAGATCTAAAGGGAAAACATAATTTTCAGGATTTGTGGGAAAATATAAATAAAAAATCAATAATCAGAGCTGTTTAGCAAACAGCAAACAGGAGAGGGAAATCCTAGCCTGTCAACCCAGGCTGAATGTGGAGGGCTGATGTAACACGAAGCATAAGCCAAACATCCATTAATCATGCTTCCATGTACTTGGGTGGTAGGATCTCCTAGCAGCCAAAACAAAGGTCCCAAGGCTGAGCAGCAGCTCTGGATAAAAATACAACTGAAGAGATCTCTGACTCTTAATTCTGAGGAGGGAAGAGCTCATTCTCACTCTGCTGGGGTAACAAGCTCTGTGCCTGTGCAACAGTCCCACGATAGGGTCCTTGACGAGAACAGAGGGTACCACAGCCCCCACCAGAGACAAGGGTTGTGCTGTGGCAGCTCTTCTTCCAGAGGACACATGATTCTTCAGGTAGAAAACCTGCCTATTCAGTTCTAGGATTTGTTCTGCCAGGTGACAAACACATTTTTCTATTTCCATCTAATGGTAAAATGGAACTTTAAGAGAAAAGTTATTTGTGAACTGTTAGAAGGATCCATGCAATTTGTTGACCGAATCTCTAGCATTTGGGAATAAGATATGTATTTGATTGTCTGTCTTACAGTAGTACTTTGCTGTACCGTAGTCTGAGTATCTTGCTGTTCTACATAATGTATAAACCCAGTGAAGAAAACTTGCAGCCTAAATTATGCATGCAGAATCTTCTTCTTAACCTCTTAAAAAAAGGGGAAAGATATCAGGTTCTCAGTCCAACCCTTCTCTGTTTTGCAGTCTCTTCCAGAGAGGCAGAACAATAAAAAGTGCTTAAATCCATAGGTGTTGCATATGAAGAAAGAGGGAGGAGTATTCCTTTCAACAGCAGAAGATATAGACCCTGTATAAAAGTCAGAGGGTGCTACCTTGCCTTTGAAAGGAGCAAGATACATATTGACATGCAGTCAGACACTACATTCAGATAATCAGATGGCTTTCTTCGGCTAATAATGGCAGAGCCCCTTGCCGACACTGCCTCCCGCCCCCTTGGTGCGCAGACGCAGGGCTGGGGAGCTGGGGCATTTAGATGGCACCTGAGTGTTAACATAAAAACGCCTGCTATGAGTTCCAGATTTGCCACAGTTCAGTCTTTTATTGCGAAGACATCAAGTAGTCTCAGAAGTATTTGCTCTGTTAATCTGGACTACATTTAATGGCTATCAGATAACCCCACCATGGTGATTGTTAAGGGTCTTTTGTCCCCAGCCAGTGGAAGCACAGATGGCCTAGCAGCAAGACTGCCTTTCTTGAGAGGGCAGTGCCTGAGGAAAGCAGGAACACAGAAATTCTGTGTTAAAAAGGACTGTGGATGGGTCATTGCTGCAAGGCATCCACAACTGAATTCTTTCCCCTCCATCCTGCATGTGGAGGGCCTGGACCGGTAGAACAAATCCCTGATGAGAAGCCAAGTCGATGGGGACTGTGTCTATGGCTTGCTATAAACCCTGAACTGTGAAAACTCCCAGTACCGCAGCTCACTGGTAGTGTTGGGAAGGGGGCTAATAGGATTAGTCGTATCAAGTCTTCACACATCAACCATAGTGCAGAGAGGCTCTGCTGCTGCTCTTGAGCAATGAAATAGAGCCAAAACCCCTGTGAACTTTACTGGATCTAAATTTAGCCCTCTGGCCAAATATGTTATATTGTGAAGTTTCCTTCAGGAACAGGGCAGTTAGGGGTTGTAAGTGAGAAACAGAGAAGATGTATGAGTAGAACTAGAAATGCTAGACCAGAGAAACTTTGACCTCTGGAAATAGGTGCTAGACTCAAATCTAGTAAGATGTAATCTTTGTCTACAGATTTAAATGGGATTTATACCAGGCCCAGTTTCTGTTTACTAGCATAACCAAGAGCCTTGCCTGTCTTTCCAGTTTATAACATGTCAGAATAGTATCCCTTGTTTTTTTTTTCCTAATTCATTCCTTAAAAAAAAAAAAAAAAAAGAAAAGCAGTCTCTCCTGCTTTTGAAGATGTGGTTATTTATTTATTTACTATTAAATATTGAAAGCATTGTGTTACTTCTGTTCCCCCAAATGCCTGTATACAGGCAAGATAGAGGGATTCTCTGCATAAACGTCACCACAGATTCCAATGGAAGGAACTACATGCTCAAAACCAAGAAGATTATTGCAACAATAAAACATGTACAATCCATTTAAAAAAAAAAATAATTTGTGGAGATTTAAAAAAAAAAGGTTTTAAGAGGATTATCCTGACAATAAAGGACATAAAGAGACAGGTTTGTATATTCTGCCAAAAATACAGGGACTTGTCATGAAACTACGCTGCAATGGAAGTGGGAATTATGTGGATTATATATGAGTCTGAAAAAGGCCTGGAAATTTGTGCAACTACTTGTATTTTATTATCTGTTTTTATTATACTGTATGATACTCAAATCCTAGTGGGTCCATTTCAGTTCCTGGAGGGTAAGCTGACTTTAAATGCAAGTAGCATGCACATGTCACAGGATAGGTTTATAGCTTATATTAGCAGACATGTGGAAACTGCCAACTGAAGACAAAGCCATTTGCAGTAGTCATGCATGTTAGGAGGTCTTGAGGTTGTCTTCTGCTCCTGAAGCTACACTCACTCAGGTCTATCTAGGAATTTACCTCCCATGGGTTACCACATATTAGCTGTTCAGGCTAGATAGTTTCCTGTGGAAGACAGAATTAAGTGTTGGTTGATTCATGGATTCAGATATAGCAGACAGATAACAAATTCAACCCCTCTGTCCTTTTGTAAAAGTCCACTGAACCTGAAGAGGTCAACTGGATGTAAATAAGGGCATGTTTCCTTTGGCTTAAAACTAAACTCACTTAAGTGGATTGCTCCACAAATACTAAACATGGTCTTCTCTAGAAATCAAGAGATTTGTAATTTTAGTGCATTCTCGGAAAGAAAAACAAAATACCGAAGTTACTCTGTGTAGCCACTTGCAAAATTCTTAATGTTTTCCAAATGTATTGCTACTTTCAAGAGGTATGATACAATACTGCTTATTATAGGATTGTATTGCAGCACAATTCTTTCCTGTTCTTGTAATCCACAAAGCATAACTGAAGTGTGCATTCTGAAAGCTAGAAATACCTAACCCAGAATAATTTTTGTAGTCCAAAAATGCAGAGCAACTGACACTATCCTTGCTTACAGATGTGCCACCCTGAGGAGGTCAAACAGACTTTGTTGGTCATGGCTTCTTTTTGCTCCTTGCAAACCGTGATGCTTTCAGTCCTCCAGTCTGTAGTGCTGAACAGCTCCGGCACTTGGCTAAATGTAAAAGTTTTGATACATGTATGTTCTTAATGCTGAAAATTACAGTCCCATCGCTTAAGTCTTTTTACAGATGTGTGGAACTTTTACTATGAAGCAAATGGAGCCATGGAGTTATACTGTCTTTCACCTCAGAAGGAATTTGTCTCTTTCTTCCTTGGGAAGCATCTTGGAGGATTGGTTTCTTTCCCTTTACTCCCTGTGGAGAAAGGAGTGGGCTGTAAGTTCCTATCGCTCTCTCCACTAATCATGGTAGCACGAGTATCTCAGGCACTGGCTGCCTTGTATAGAGCTGAGCATATTGTTGCCTATGTGAATTTATATCTTGTACTCGGGATATGAATTTGCAGTCCACAAGTACTATTGCAACTTCTGTAGGCGTACTTGAATTGGCTCTAAATGAGATAGCTGAAAATCCTACCATTATGGTTACTGCTATGAGTACTAAGCTATATTTTGCTTACCCAGAGCATCGGGAGGTCTTATTCAGCTCACAGAGAACCAAGTAATGCTTCAGCTGCATTGCTTTCCATATCAGAGCTTATTAATTTTAGGGAAGCTCTGATGCATCTAAAGAGCTGCGGATGCACCTCTGAATTGCTCTCTAGACGTAGTTTATCTGTTGTACTTTAGTTTTCCAATTTATTTCACTGTCACTTATGCCATTGTGTATACTTTCATTTGCACACTAAAATATGCATATGTACTCTAACTCTTGCTCTGGCTATCACAAATGCAAATACGAGTATTTGCTCTCAAGAATTTTGCAAACGTAGAGGTTGGCATCTCCACACTAAATATATATTTGGTGTACACATACTTTTTCATTTGGAGAAATGTGCACAGGGAAAGATATCAAAACCTTAAGGTTAATCATGCCCTGAATTGTCTATTTCTTTCCATTAACAACAAACGAGTCTAAAGTGGACAAATCTAAATGTACACTTATACGGTGACAGGAAAATCCCACCTGATGCATCTGTGTATTAAAAAAGGAAAATCTTACAAACTACACTGGGCTGCTTATACAAAATAATCCTCCCCATGCACACTTTCAATTTCCTCAGTTTACAGCACTGAAACTTGTTAGCATTAAATTACATTAACCTATGTTTCTAGATATAAAGGCTTCCTTTCCACTGAAAGCATGAGAATAAAAATGTCCACCAGCATTTATTTTTATGAAGGCTGGGAGTGTCAGCCACCTGTAGGTCTAGATGTACAATGCACATTAATGGAAAAAGGGAGCTGACATATTTTAGACAGTGTTGAAAACCCCAACTTTACACTACAAGTTAACATTAGAAGGCTAAAGAAGATGTGAAGTAAAAGGAAAACTTAATACAAAAGGATTTTTTCAGTGACATATTCCTACAGGGAAAGCCTCGCATGCTGAAAAATTTCCACTTATTAGTTATAGTTCTAATGAGGCTTCTTAGAACCTTTTTATAATTCTTTGTTAAACCAAAAAGAGCAGTTGTTAATGTGTTTTCTTTGTGTATCCTTGTAAAGTATACTTTCCCAAGTTCTCAAGATGGATTCTCTAACAGTAAAATGAAACAAAGCTTAAAGGCATCATTTTTCTTCCAGCCTTCATCTTGTTGAGTTTGTGGATAATTTTCTATTCATCTTGTGATTCTTAAATTCCTTCAACTTTTCCTTTAACTTTTCTGTTACTTCTTGAGACTATAATTTAATACACCCAAAAATGCCCTGCAAAAGATTGAGCTACTAACAGTTCTGTTAAGAAGACAAAATGACTATAATAACTATTCTGTTCATTGTTTTGGCAAATAAATCTGGCACTAAAAGAAATTTAATAAAACGAAATTTAGAAATACATAAAAATAAAACCTAATATCACTGCAGGCATTGCACAAGACTTTAGGCATACAAAGGCAATGTGTGGCATGCTTATTTGTGTTGTACAGATTTATAACCCTGGGTTAGTTTGTAACTGTTCAGTCTGAAAGGGGGTTTTTGGCTTTTTAATATCCCAGGTGGCACCAAACTGGATCTCCAAACAACCCCTTTTATGTGTGATGAAGGTAGCTGAATACACAGAGGGTGTGAAACACAGGCATCAAAGTTATGCTGTGGCAAAAGCCCAAAAATGTTTTAAGTTGGGATCTGCCCTCTAAAGCTAATGTGTGAAAGATCTTTTAAACTCTTGTCCACAGCCATGCTCCCATGGTTGTCAAGGGTACTTGCAACAAGGATGGCTTCCCAACAGGAGGTAGAAATAAAAGTGGAGAGGTTTTGAGTCACCGTGCACATCTACCTCCCGCAGCAGTGTCAGGGAGGCAGTAGGGAGCATGGGGGCACTCAGTCTCTCATGGTGGAGTGTTCCTTTTGAATTAAAAGTGTAGTTGGCTGCTACCATGCTGTCTCTCTGCGATTACTTTAATGAAGAGGTGCGCAAGCCTAGTAAGGGGACATCTCCTTTTAAACAGGAATAAGAAGACAAGCAAAGCAGATATTCAGGACCTACTATTAAAAACTAATGTACCTAGCTTCACCCCTGCACTCAGATTCTCAGAGGTATCAAGGTTCCTGAAGGTCACCCATTGCAACGCCATACCATCCCCACAGGTGTCTATCATAGAAGCCATGGGAACAGTTAATATCCAGTGTGGGCTCTGTATGACATTTTAGTCAGCATAGTAGGACCATTCAGAAAGAGGTGCTGCAGGCTAAGCAAGAACTCATGGAATTCAAAAGAACTTAAAGCAACACTGTGTTGCCCCAATGCACAGCCTCATGCAGAGCAAGTGACTGGGAACAGAGCAGGACTCTGTCCCTAGCCCCCAAGTACCATAAGACTGCAAGCATTGTGCAACCGGTGAGTGGTCTGTCATAGATGGCAGCAGCCCCTAAAGCTGTTCTAACCAGTGCTGGGACTATGAGGTTTCCAGCTCCTGATGAGATGAGCTTTTTGACTCCTTGCAAAGCATCAGGACCAAAACCATTTTCAAATCCATCCATTATCCCATCCCGCGTGTGTGTACACTGCATTCTCTGGATGTGCAAAGCCAAAGTCTTGTTGGTTGTGGCATTGTCCCACGGCACTTGCAGTTTACTCCTCTCCCAGCAGAGTTTAATATTATCAAAACAATAAAGGTAGATTACATCTATTGCTGTCTTACCTCCCAGAAGAGTATAATTTCTGTACCCACACTGTCACCCTAAAAAGTTCAGTAATCATGGCGTAGGAACACTATCGCATGTTAGACCACCAGTCCAGCCATCCCTATATTCTTTCTCTTCTAGTGCCTTGCACTAGGCAGCTCATTTGCAAGAAGCCATTAATTGAATGTGTTTGACCAAAGGGGGAGTTTTTTCCTTACACTTCACTTGGAGGAGAGATTGTATTCTAAATCATGAGGCTTTGTTTTTCCTTCCAGTAACTCCTTCGCGTATTTTTCTTTCCCCCATTTCTTCCTGATGTAACTGCAGATGATAGTCATCATTATGTAAGTGTCCAGTCCCTTTGTTAATCTTGCTAAATGCTTGACTTCAATGCTGTCTTGTGACTAATTAATCCCACACTAAATAGTACTGTTACCACATGTAGGCCGCAGTAATGGCTGTGCAAGGTGTGCTTTTGCATCAGTGTCAGGTGAGTTCTCCCTCCCCTACTAGCCTGAGGTAAACATTATCACAGTACAGATTTCCTCCATCTGTCAATATGCTCTATTCATGTTAAGTGACCAAAATCCTTGATGATGTATTATATCATTGCTAATCATAGGGATAAACGATATTTTGAAATCCGGAGTGTTTTCTAGGTCTCTTCTCTGCTTCCCTCCTTCAGAGTTGAGCAATACCAACACACACTCTACAACAGATTATGTTCACTTCTTGAGGTGTCATTTTGATATGCTTAGATTTGCTTGGTTTTATAATATTTAAAATTTACTCCAGCTCAAAAAATTACAATTTGCTCTCTATTACTTGCCATACAGTGTAATAAATAATAATAAAAAAGATTGTGCCAGCTGTCTTTAGGAAAGTTGAGGAAAGCTACCAAGATAACAGGCACAGAAAGTTTTAGAGATCCCCAGGAACTAAAGTTATTCTTTTTGCACTGAGTATGAAGTACTGAAAAATAACATTGGGTGTGAAGACTGAGCTGGATGTGATGCCAAACACATGAGTTCCAGGTGAATGCTTTTCCCCGCATAGCACCTTCTCCTTTATAGGACCCAGCAGTATTATTGCAGCCTCATTTGCACTGCTGCTGTTAGGGCTGTGTCAGTATTTCCATTGGAAAGCCCTACTTTCAGGGGTTTAGAAGCTGGCTATAAAAAGCCTCAATGGGCAAAAATCTTGGCAACCCTGGTCTCAGCATGGGAGAAAGCCATTGAGTTTTAAGAGGGTTTATTTCCTCTAAGTTGTAACTCAAATTACTTCATGGGCTTTCCTTAAAGGAAAGTTTTCAGACTATCTGTGTCCTCTTGTGGCCTGGACTAAAGAAGCCTCCTGTTGCTGAACAAGAATAACACCTGTTGCCCAGTGAGGAACTTCATGGATGAGTCTCTGAAGACACTTTTGCCCAGACCTCCCAGCTGTAATATAGTCTTGGCAATTCTTTACTAATTCTTAAGAAGGGGAGAGCAGATAAAATTCAGGGATAATTCAGCACCGTTTCCCCAGCCCCACTCCAATATATCCCTGGTACCAAATCTGTAGATTTCATATCCTGACCAATTCCTTTCCATCTGTGAAGGCCATAAACCAGGGAGAGATTTTTTTCTTTTTTCCCAGTTCAGAGTTTAATTTCACACTTTGGACCTTCTTATTTATACCACAGCCATTTTACCTCTCTCTGAACACATAAAGAAGCAATTAAGAATGCATAAAGGTTACTGACATTCACTTTAAGGGCCCTTTCAACTGTTCAAGTGATATAAAAGGAACACAAAGTAATAAGAAACAGAAGCAGAAATGTGTTAGTAATAAAAAGAATGGAAAATAAATCTCTTAGATTGGGGGGGAATCTAAACGGTTTGCTTCATTCTTGCTCCACTGACCCTGATCAGGTCTATTTGCAGTGGTCAGTTGCCCCTTGCCTGCTACACATGGGCTATCCAATGGGGAAATGGCTTCTGATCTCAGCATAAGCCTCAGAGTGATTGCAGATATTTTATACCATGCCATGGCAGCACTAGCCCCTAGACAACTTTGCAGACATACTTCTGCTGCAAGCAGGAAAAGTTACCTCGTATTTGCCTGTGATGTCATTTGAGTTGATGAAATTGCAGTTGTAGGTGGTTTGCAGTGAACCTTCACCTCCTTGTACAACACTTACACAACAAACAGGGTTGAAAGACCCAGTCAGGACTTATGTTCGTGCTGGTGTGCAAACAGGACCCTCCAGCTTATTTTGATTTCTTACCAATGTAACTCTGGATGTCCTGAGAAGTCACATCAAAAAAAAGGAGTGGGAGAGCTTCTACAATCCCTTCTGTGACCACATCTTATTGTGAAGAAAATAAAACACCCCTCACCCCCTTTTTTAATGAATATATAAGCTATATTTTTACTGAAAAGTAAGGGGGAATCAATCTTTGTCCTTCTGTTAATGGAAGAAGAGACTAACTGATTTGTCTTACATGAAGTGATTCATTTTGCCCCTGTGCCTTCACTCTTCTGGATTAAAAGCATGCAGCCTTTCAGGCTTCTCCATCTCTGATCACTTTTGTGTTGCTTTGTTTTTCCAGGAAGGCTACACCTTTCTTGAACCGTAGCACTAAAGATGACTCACAGTGCACCTGCTGAGACCTTGGCATCATAGGTATGCTGAAGTGGTGTCTTACCCATGAAGGACCTCTGAATATATCATACAATGAGATTTATCTTTTCCTGCTGTTGTTACAGCTTCATGTTGTTGATTCTCTGTCACTCATAGTGATCCCCTTTTTTTGTAGTACTTCGGCCTAGCAATTATTTCTTGATTTATATGTATTTGTTTGATTGTTCCTTCTTAATTGTATCACTTTGTGCTTCACTTTACTGAGATTCTTTTTGTTTATTTTGGACTGGTTTCCCAATTTTTCAAAATCTTTTGGATTCTGATCCAGTCCTCCAAAACACTTGGAACTTCCTATTTCTCCATGTGATATTCAGTTCTTTATAAATCCTGTTAAGCTCTTAGCCTCAGTTAATACTTTGTGCAAATAATGAATTTTTCAGTTCTTAGTCCAAACAAACAAAGCATTTAGCCTTCAACCTAAGTGATTTTTTTTTTTCTTTTTTCTTAGAGAAACAAAAAAAAGTTGTTATGAGTCAAAGGAAATATTTTTGTTTTCATTGCAGACAATTCTAACAGAAGTAAAATACTGGAAATGAAAAGCTTCTTTAGGTGTCACTAAAAAATAATAAAGAAGTGTCACTCTTTCTACCTAACCCAGTACTTAAGCCACTTACTCAGAATATCAGAGATTTAGATTCACTGTCTTCACTCTCCCACTGAGAAGTTTTAAATCCCCAGGTCCCAGAAGAATGCCCTGGTCTCCACACTCTATGCCAGAGCTGGACAGCTTTTCAGTCTCCCCTTTGAAGTAACTCTAATTTTTACAATGTCCTTAAGTAATCACTGGCACAGGGACAGGAACCAAGGTTTTTCACTTTCCAGGTAAGCATCCTAACCACAACAGTGAAAGCACTAACCTACAGTTACTCTTTCTCATGTCTGTTCACCCGGTCAGTTCCTGTGCAGTTCCTATGCAGAGGAACCTCCTCCCATCACTCTAAATCAGAATACCCTTAATGTGGTGATGCCCTCAGATGTGGAACAGGAAAAAGGTAAAAGGTCCTTCAGATTCAAAACGGGTGCATCAGTGTTCTCCCAGAGGATAAAGATCCTTGCTGCGCTTGAGTTAGTGTATCTACCCAAACAGTTTCTTTTGATTAAAATTTTCAGACAAGTTTTGCCAAAATCACTGCATTATTTCAGGTCAACCTAAAACTCATTCTTCAGTAAGCAAAACTGTTGAGGCATAGTACATAGCACAAGTATCCAGGCCTTGCCGTAATAGCTGGACCTGCCCACAAGCTTCTTCCTTGTCAGATCTAGGGCAGTTCTCTTTGACCCAATCCATGGTGTTATGCCTCTCCTGTGCTACCACATGCCTAGCCTGGAGGTCAAGGCACACTGACAGTGCAGCTCTGAGCTGTGATATGCCCGGGGTGATAGAAACATGATACAAACTCACTGCACTACTGTTCATCTGCACTGAAGTCCAAGTCCAGAAGGTTAGTAGAGAGTGAAGTGAACAAAGCCTCCTGGACTGTATTCCTGGCACATCCCTGCCCATGACCTCCTACAGACACTTGATGCCTACAAAGAACTCGTGACAGATAGCAAGAAAAGCTACTACAGGGTGTATTCCCTGTGTGCAAGCTGCACAACTATCTCCTTGATTTCTAAGTTGCCTGTCACTAGCCATGATGAGGCTGAGACAACTATTGGTGGCATATTATAGACTAGCCGAAAGACTTAGCCCCTCTGGAGGAGCTATCCTTTGCAAGACTAGTTCTCCAGTGCTTCCATTGTTTCTCAACTCTTCCTCATTTTCTGGCATCTGTCTCTACTCAGGAGGGTCCAAGACTGCTTCCAAAACTCATAGGAGGGACCTCAATCAGCTTCTGCTAACAAAGGCCAAGACACATTTAGTGGCTCTAGGAAGCCCAACATAAACTTATTGTGCCACAAGCCTAACAATAAATATGTTTTAACTGTTTCCTCTTTAGGTAATGTTACTCTGAGCTTCCAGATGTTGTCAACCAGAACAGTATGTGCTGCTCTGTTCTCAGCTGCCATGTGGAACTGTTTCTAAACCACGCTATGATTGAGATGTTTAGAGAACATAATACAGAAACAGACATGGTTCAGTTGGAAATTCATCATTAACAAATGTTGTACAAGATATTTGCTGCTAAACTTATCAAATAGTAGAGCTCAAGGAAGCCAGTCCTACATGCTAGTGACTGGCTGGGACAGTGAAGAAAGTGCTGAATCCATTAGCCTGCTGAGCTATATTTTCTCAATAGAATAGAAGGCTTTGTGCATATTGAGATTGTGGTAAAAGAAACCCTAGACCTCTAGCAAAAAACAGTGTCTCTTAGGCCCTTGCTCAGTGCTATGTTTGAGTAGGGATTACAAGGCTTATTTTCAATTCTTATGTTTGAAGCGTAACACCTGAAGAATATATTGTTGAAGATGTTCTGACCCCTAGAGTAAATCTCTTGTCAGATGACAAGACTCTGAAAAGGACTGCAGAAGACTTAGAAGTAATGCAGCATAGTGTGATGAAATTCATGGTACACCGCTACAACAAACCAATGGCTCATCATGTGGCCTTGAACACCAGGATTTCACCATCTTAGTAGGGTAATAGCAGTCTAAGCAAAAGGCTAAAGCATGCCTGGAGTTTTATATACATGCCTTTTCTCTGCTATATGACACACTGCATATAGTGATTTCTTTGTCTATACCCATCACAGACTTGACTTATGAAAGACTGTTGGTTCAGGCCACCTTTCCAGAGGTTTAAGAAAGGTTTCCCATAGTTAACTTTGGTGCAAAAGAGCAGTCTGTATCTACCAGTTGGGTATCTATAAACATAAAGTCTTTCATCAATGTTCATCATTATTTGCTCTTGCAAAGCTGCAGGAGCAGCCCTGGCGTAAAAAATAGTAGTGACAATGGACAAAGAATTCCCAACTGCTACTGAATTCTAATTCAGCTTTCTCTGTAGGATTTTACATGTATCTTTCTGTAGATTTGGCACTGGCCAGTAGTAGAAAAGAGAACTGATCTCGTTGGCCAAATGATGCAGTCTAGAATCATATTTTTTCATGCAACGTTATTATGGAACTGTTTATGATAATATTGAACTCACATACATAAATTCAACCTAAAAACCTTAGGAGATTTTCAAGCCTATATCAAAAGCTACCCTCATCAGGAACAGCAAACACAGAAAAAGAGTACTTAAGTTTAAAAGTATAAGCACATCTGAAGAAGAATGTGGTGGTGACTATTTATATTGAACGTAAACCAATATTTTTATGTTCTTATATTCTTAAATATTCATGTTTTCAGAACATGAAATCTGAGATTTTTGCAGTTGTGATGTGTATCATACAGCATTCAATGCTAAAAGTTGTCGGCATCCTTGATGAGATACATCTAAGAAATGCTTTCCAAAGCTTGCATCAGTATTCCTAAAATATTTTAGCCTTTCATAAAATTTCATAAAACAGTTATGGTTCCACAACTATTCTGTAATTCTAACTTTCCTATGTTCCCTGGACCAAATCATAACTCATGAGAACAGGATTATAAAGATGTGTTAGCAGGACAATAGAGTATCAGTGAAGAAACGTAAATAGGCCCAGTGTCTAGCAAGGCTGCAGCAAATCTTAACATTCTTGACAAACAAGAACACAAGGCAGTTTGGGAAATGAATGGTTCATTCAGATGAGTCCTCACTTCTTTACCACTCCTCACATTTTTTCCCATCTCTTCTCATCTCTCACATGTAATAACTCTCATTTCACTTCCTCATTCTGTTTTGTGGAGCAGAGCTAAAGAAATTATGTTTCCAGGAGGTCTTAAACTTCCACTAACTCAAGTGAGGAATTGCTCTGCAGCTTGCTAGGCTTTGCTCTGCACTACTGACAGCAGATTTTGAAATGTACAAATGAGAGGTCTCACTGTGCTGTGCTATCTGATCTCAGTAGTTGCTATCCAGCCAGGAAGCGCAAGTGGAGAACTGCTACCCAGAAACTAGATGGATCACCATGGAGTCCCACTATGAGTTCCAGTTTGCACAAACATGCCATGTATCACCATTAGCAGGAAAAGCAGAAAGGTGGAGGTGGGGAGGTGGAGTGAGGGAACCTGGAGAGCATGTGGTGTCCAGCAGCTGCGTGATTTCTTTCTCTGTTTAGGATTATTTGCTTGTGCAATCTTAGATTAATCACTTTGTCCCAGGAGACAAAGGGCCCAGGGTCTGGACTCATGATTTTTATTAGAACTGATGCTTTTGTAAACAACTTCGGAAACATTCTGGGCAGAATTTTGCCCTTGTCACAGACACACACAGAAGCAGACTTTTCTTCCCCATTTTTCTTTCATTTTTATATCTTCTTTTCTGCTCCACCCCTGTATCCTGCATCTTTCCTCCTTTTCTCTGTTCCAGGAACAGAGTGTGTGTGTCTCAGACAAACAACAGGTGTTTAAGAACTAGTGGAGTGCTTTCTGGATATACCATTTGTACTGGTTTAAAATATATGAATCTAAGGTATACCTCTATTCTTCAGCATATTGAATATCTAATCATCTCTTGCACTGCTGCCAGTTAGGAGGCTAACTTAACATGTTTAAAATTGGACTGTGTAGAAAGTTTCTTCCCTCCTCCCCTCTGATCAAAGCAACTTCAAAACGATTATTTGTTTCTTCTCCTTAATAAAGGTAGTGAGACAGGAGCATCTCACAGCCGTAATGAAATGGAGAAAAGTGGATTGTAATTAACTGTGTGCTGCTCTGAATTACCATGGCCACAACTCAGCAAAAGACTATCCAGTTTTTTAAATAGCTTTCTTCAAGTCTAATTACAGTGACTAAATCTCATTTTTCTTAAAAATAAAAGATATACAAGCCCTAATGAGCATGAGTCAGTTTTGTGGCCACTGAAATCAAAGTCAAGATGACTTTAGGTAGCAAATTAAAGGTCTTTTACTCTTGCAAAGAGCATTGTTGTGCTTTAGGTCTTCTAAATACTTCAGAAATACTTTTGATTGCTAAAATAAAAAGCATCATGACATTTGTTTTCTAGTCTGCACCCAGCAAGATCTGGATTGACTTCTTGACTCAATGGAGGCAGCAGAATTTTACCAAATGGAAATATTTCAGGCAGACTTTTAACTTAAAATTCTAACACTTTTATTTTACATTTTAATGATACACTTACACTGAATTAAAATGGAGTCCCAATGGTAATGTGAAATATCTAAATCAATATCACATGATTAGTGTAATGAAAATGAATATTAAATGATATAATAGCAATGGGGCTAACAAAACAAGAAGGGACTTTTTAAGGGAATAAAGCTTTTGGAGTCCATTAACTCATGCCTGAGTAATGCTAAATTATGATCAAATATCTGGAAAATACTTGTGAGAGCTTCACTAATGCCCACAAAATGTATCCTAATTAATGCTATTATGATAAATGCTGAAAGAATTCATTATGGCTCAGGACTTCTAATAGGTAGTTACCCATAAACTCCACCTCAACAAACTCTGACATTATCACAACCACAGTGATGACCATTACTTCCACAAATATGCAGTTTAAAAGCTCACGTTAACTGTGACCAAACTCTTTAGTTAAAGTCTACCAATGACTGATTTTTCTGTTTGACATATTTCTACTGGAGCTTTCTACAATAACTTGGAATCAACATCTTGCCTTGTTTTGAGCAACAAAACCTCAGCTGTGCAGCATGAATTACACAACACGCTTAATGGTCAGTGCAATCTCAAAGTCCATATGGTCTCAACAATGAATACATGCTTATGTGCTTGAGGCAACTGGGGGAGCACAGAGATGAATATGATTTCAGTCTGTCCAGTCTCATAGTAAACAAAAGTTTCACTTCATTTGCTAGAAGAAAATTGCTTTGGTTCAGATTCTGCTATCAGATACCAGATGTATGGCTTTTTTAAGGTTATTCCCTACTCACTTGGGGTCTTCCATATATATTTTACTGTAGCTAATAGCAGGACTTGGGCCAGCAATTTCACAGGTAACAGCACCGCTGACCTGACTGTAGCATCCAGACATGCAAACCTTGAAGTATAATCCATGTGGATGCATATTAAAATGAGATGGGGCAAAGAACGCCTCCTGACAGTGGCAGCCCAGCTGTGAAGAGCCATCTTTTGACTCCAGCATGTGACTGTCTAATTTCAAAAGTGAGCCAGGCTTGTAGTGAATGCACCTGGAGATGTCACTTAGTACTCTGGACCAACTGAAGCCTGACAATTAAATCTGCAGGCTGCAAGCCTGATTGCTCTCTTGAAGCACCGATTTGGTTTGCTCATTTTCATGTGAGTGCTTGCACACATGTGTACCTATGGATGCACACAAAAGACCAAGAAAGCATACATTGAGGTAAAAAGACAGAAAGGGTTTACTTTTGTGAAAATCAGGACCTTTTGATCATAGAATCATAGAATCATTAAAGTTGGAAAGGACCTCGGAAAGGACCTCTCTGCTTGAAATAACAGTAAGATTCCTAGCTTGGACTATATATAAAAAAGTGAAGAAAAATTAACTAAGAAGATATATGTATAAAACTAATTAATTAATTAAAGTTCCCTGAAAGATTTAAGGAAAGTTTAGGTGTAGAGAATTATAACAGCAATGTTAAGACGATGAGAAAGATGGGACTGTATGGTTGTAGAAGCACTATAAGACCAGAGGAGAAGGAGAGGGAAGATCTGATTAAGGGTCTCAGGAAAACCACAAAACAATTAATAAATCGTAACTTCTCACAGAGGTGGGACAGGATGCAGAGGCAGAAGATGACAATCACTGTCAGGCCCTAGAGACTACAGAAAAGGGAGATCCTGAAGTGGCACATGGCATCCAAGCTAAGAAGAACCTCAGAGATACAGAGAGGACTCAACAGCAGTCATTCTTTGTCCTGTGTGTCATTGCAAAGACTACTGGATGGTTCACCTGGATACAAGTGTCTTGGTGCCTGACTACAGGACAGACTACTTAGATACACATGCCGTGGGAGCTTGAGAGCATGTGGGTCTGACAGTCTGAGTGTGAATGAGTGAAATTGGTTTTGTTTCCATTTTCTTTCACAATAAAATCACCTTCCTCCCTTATAAGTTAGTGCATTAAGATTTGTTGCAGTGCTGCAACAGTATTGCAATGCATACGCTGCAATGCAGGAGAAAGAATCCATTTTTTTATTTGAATCATGGATGCCCATTTGTAGCGGATGTGAAAATTTAAATGACTATGTTTTTCAGGTAAGAACATATCCTTTTCATTCCCTGAAAATCAAGTCTATTTGCAAGGAGGCTAATTTTCATTTCCACTGATTTAATATATCTTGAGTAGTTAAAAAATAAGAAAAAAGAAAGCTGTAAAAAAAGTCGTGGTGATAGTAGTGTCTTGCACAAGCATTCTTTTTTTTTTTTTTCTTCAGGAAAAAAGATCTAATTCCTGACCTGCTTATATTATTAAGTGGAACAGAAGTTAGCTCCCTCTCTCAACTCTGTGCAGGCAAATATCTTTTTCAGGGTCAGCACTTTAGCATATACTTAATTCAAGCTTGCATTGCCATCTAAATGTTGAATTCAACCATACACAGCACCATGTACTTCAGTTACAATCTCAGATTTGTACTTTGGAAAAAAAGCAGTAAAAAAATCACTTTGTCATTGAAGTCAACAGGTTTGATTCTGATTATTCAGAATGGAGGACTGATTCGTGTAAGAAGCTGCCATTTTACATAACATGTTTTCAGAGTAAAAACACATTTTATTACCTTCTAAATCTATTGCATGAGACCAAATTAATCTCTGGCACACATCAGGGATGAATCTGCCCCATTGCAATTTTTTTTTCCCAGCAAATCAAAATGTAGCGTCTATTTTTTATTCAGTTCTGGAAAAGCTGAGCAAATCAGTAAATTTTTTATGATATTAAATTGATTTATAAGTGACATAAGCAATGTATAGACAAATGAGGATCATAACCTATTAAAAATATGTAAAGTAACAGACATACAAACAATGAATAGACCTTCTATTGCTCATTTTTGTCTACTGGCTACACAGAAAATAATCTCAGTATAACTCTATCCTGACTTACAGATGAAACTTGTTACTTGGGTAAATATTTTTTTATCAATAAATATGAAGGCTAAATGGAGAGGAAGGTTTTGAGCAATGCAAAAAAAGCACCATCGTATGTTTGAAGGCCTTGATTTAGGAAAACATGTAAGCATGTATGAATGCAGTCCTGTTTAGAAGAATACACATAGCCTGGAGTCCTCGGGATTTAATCCAAGCATAAATCCAGCAAAGCATATGCTCTAAAAACGTTGTCCAGGCTGGAAATGTGTTTTGGGTGAAAGCCAAGATTCTTACAAGGGTTTAAACATGGACACACGGTACCCCACAGGACAGATTCGCTAGTGTCAGTTACAGTTCCTGGTGCATTGCAATGAAACAAAGTTCTCAACCCTGTACTGGTGTATTGGGTTTGGCTGAGATGGAGTTAATTTTTCCCATAGCAGCCCTCATAGTGCTGTGCTTTGTATTAGTAGCTAGAAAGGTGTTGATAACATACCAGTGTTTTGGCTACTGCTGAGTAGTGCTTGCACAGCATCAAGGCTGTCTCTCCATTTCCCCCCCTCACCAGTAGGCTGGGGGTGGGCAAGATCTTGGGAGGGGATATGGCCAGGACAGCTGACCCAAACTGACCAAAGGGATATTCCATACTATATGACGTCCACTCAGCAATAAAAGATAAGAGAAAGGAGGAGGAAGGGGGAGCATTCGTTATTTACGACGTTTGTCTTCTGGAGCAACTACTTCCCAGGAAGTGGCTGAACATCTCCTGCTGATGGGAAGTAGAGAATAAAATCTATGCTTTCCTTTTGCTTCCTCATGTGGCCTTTCCTTTTGCTTTTATTAAACTGCCTTTATCTTGACCCACAAGTTTCTTTTTTAATCTTATTTTCTCCCCCCTTGTCCTGCTGAGGCAGGGAGTGATAGAGCGGCCTGGTGGCACCTGACGTCCAGCCAAAGTCAACCCACCACAACAGGTTTTGGCTGGGATAGAGTTAATTTTCTTCATAGCAGCTTATATGGGGCTATGTTTTGGATTTGTGCTGAAAACAGTGTTGATGACACAGGGATGTTTTTGTTATTGCTGAGCAGTGCTTACACTGAGCCAAGGCCTTTTCTGCTTCTCACCCCACCAGCAAGTAGGCTGGGGGTGCAAAAGAAATTGGGAGGGGATACAGCTGGGACAGCTGACCCCAACTGACCAAAGGCCTATTCCATACCATATGACGTCATCCTCAGCAATAAAAGCTGGGGGAAAGAAGGAGGAAGGGGCAACGTTCGGAGTGATGGTCCCAAGTAACCATTACGCATGATGGAGTCCTGCTGTCCTGGAGATGGCTGAACACCTGCCTGCCCATGGGAAGCAGTGAATTAATTCCTTGTTTTGCTTTGCTTGCATGCACGACTTTTGCTTTACCTATTAAACTATCTTCATCTCAACCCATGAGTTTTCTCACTCTTACTCTTCTGATTCTCTCCCCCATCCCACAAAAAGACAAATTTTGGTACAGAATTCCTTCTACTCCACATAATGCACCTTTGCATTCAGAAGTTAACTACAAACTCAAGGTAGCTTTCTTCCGGTCAGCTCTTCACAGTTACTTCAGCACATGCCAAAACACAGAGAGGAATTTAGTTAGCCTGTGCTGAAACTCCATGTTGCAAAAACTACACTGTTTACAGATGGCAAGTTAGTGACATTTCAGTTAGCCAAGATATGTCTACATGAATTACAGCCATCCCTTATGCTCTTCCCCTCATGGCATTGTAGACATATGCTAGAACAAAGGCTTTATTCCTGCCAAGCTTGATTTTCACAAGATTAAAATCGTTTAGGCAGTCAAAACACGAACAACTCTGAGTTATCACCTCTGTCTCAGGTAGTCCTCAAGCTGATTACTAGAGACTGGGAGAGTATATTGGGGCAGTATCACTTGATGTTTACTTGATTCTCACCTGTTTTCCATGGAATATGCTATTGACCTTCCCCAGGGACAGAATACTGAGCTAGATGGACTTCTGTCCTGGACTTCTGCTGTTCTTGCATCCAAATTTAACTTACAACCAAACTATCCATATTCAAGACCTGAAGTTATGAATAAACAGCATAATAATTCACATAAACTGGTATTTATCTCTTTTTGCTACTATTAGACAAGCAAATAATTCAATTCTTCAACATCTTCTGGCCAGGCTGGGAACTGAAGCTCCACAGGGCTGACTGTCCTTCAGAGCTGTCAATTCCAGCTCCTCTGCTGGAAGGGAAGAGGCAGGAACTGGGGCAGGATTAGTCCCACTGAGTTTTAACTATCTGAAAATCACACGTCTGGCTCAAGTTAATCATGTGGGTCTCTCTCCAGTCAACGTATAAGCATCTCTAGGGGGTGATTCATCTCTCTCATCTGAGAGATTAAATTAAGTGAGGACAGCTAAATGTAGGTGAAATCAATCTTGTTCTCAGTTTTACCCTCTCTTGTCTTTCCTTCCCCTTAAGTTTTTCCCCCCCCCCAAATTATATTCTAAACAACTAGAAAATGATGCATAACATATTTAATAAAACTTATTAAATAAACTAACTTATTTTTAAGAACTTCTGAGTCTGCCAAGGCATAACAAAAAATGTTTCGCATACCTCCATTTCCCAGAGTATGAAGGAGACAGGAACAGAAATTTGGAGACAAAATCTCTTGGGGTCAATGGAAACTTTTTTGTCCCCATGAGAAAAAAAAAACAAAAAAACCCAACAATATTTATTTCAAGGGTTTTGTTTTGCTCTATTTTTTCAGGTTCCAGCCCAATCTTTTTCACTTTCTGGAAAGTTTCACTTTCTGTTGCAAAATTATTTAGACAATTACAAATCAATAAGAAATCTTAAGAAGATGAAGCATCAAGAGTTTTCAGAGGGAAAATGGCCTTATGGGTCTGAGATTCCATTTTCTTCTGAATCATGTGACCTGGGAAATTCTGAATTGTTTGTTTGCTTTCATTTCACTCAAGAAAGGAAGAAATTTTGATATTCAAAAAACCCAGTGTTCTTCCACAACTGTTCTTGCTTTCAGTTTCTTCCAGAGGGCTCTGACTCCTGTGAATGAGGAAGAACTGTTTCCAGAGCTGTCCATGAGTAATGTCTACTCATTTCCTAGAGCCAAAACCAGGCTTATATCTCTGGGAAATGACTTCTGAATCAGATTTAATTATTTTAGAAAAAAATCTCCCCTAATGCTGCCAGCAGCACCTGTAAGAAAGGATGCATGTCTGTATAGGATGCTTCCTGAATCAAGGCCTTCATCTCCATCTGGGTTATAATTTCATTCATCTGTAAATGGGGATAATATTTACATTGACCTCACAGAGATGTTGCAAGGTTCACTTCATGAAAATTTGCCAAAAGTCAGGAAACAATATAGGATGGAATTATTTTTAGTATTCAGAAATTAATCTTTTAACCTGCCAAAAGAGATGCTCTGGACCTTTCTCTGTGCCCTCCAGCTGCTGAACTCTGGTGAATCATGAGCAGAAAATAGCTCCAGACTTTGCCTGCAGACATAGTAAGGATTGCATCAGACTTCATGGAAATAACAATATGTTCTCAAGACCTGTTGGAGTCCTTTTGAATCTGAAGACTGTGTTGAACAACTTCATATCTGATTCTGCAGCTTTTCAAAAAATTGTGCTGTTTGAAAAGTCTTCCATTAGTATTGACAGCCATTTAGCCCACTGAAATTTTGCTTTGTTTTCTGAATTCTGCTGATTTTTCTATCATTTTCCCATATTTGGAATCAGTAATTTTCAAAACTGTAATTGCAGAATTTTCAAATGAAAGAAGTAAAACTATAGGACTACCATAAAAAAGTAGTTAGAATCAACAACAAAGCAAAATTTAAAAACCCAAACAAATGAAAACCAGCCATGCCCAGAAAACTAAAACTAAAGCCAAAAAGGAGAAAGTGATAAGGCTTTAGAGCATCTGGAAGGGAAAAATGCATAAAGATAAAACAGGGGAAGATGATTTATTTAAGCTTCAGTTCTTTTTCTTAATTACAGTTTAAGAATGCTTCATTTTAATTATGAACATGAATGGTTCAGTGACTCAGCTTACAGACCTCAACAATTACAGTTCAACAACATGCAAAAGCTGTTCCTTCCACTCTTTTTCTCTGATACTTTATCACTGCTGCTGCCATGTTTCAACTCTGCCTACATTACCAAAAATGAGAATGCTATGGAGAAAAATGCCTGTGAACACTAGCATTTCCTTTGCTGCATCAGGCAGGCCTGTTATGAAAAATGCCACACTACCCGTCGCTTATAATACTGACCACACTGCAGAGAGTAGCTCCATACAGAAATCCTGTGGACCTCATTGCTTCAAGCTGTCAGTCCTTCTAGCTCAGGAAGACCCTGTGTTGGAGGTTGCCAGGATGACATGATCTGAAATAACATCACTGTATTCTTCTGCATTTCTTATACTCTTTGGCTGAGCATCCACTGGCCTCTGACAGAGACATGTTAATGGGCTGGATGATCTGACCCAGTCCGCTCATGACTGCATAGCACCAGAAGTGTAAACACCATGGTAGGGATGAGTGAAGTTCAAACCTGGGACATGACTTTCCCACTACCAGGATCACTTTGTTCTTCAATGCAAGTTAGTGCCTCTGTGTGGTATTGTACTGCACCAGACAGACACAGCAGCTTGTTCAGAGCTAACTTGGTGATTTCGAGTGTAGAGCTGCACAGTACTGAAGGTCCATATGGGTCCATGCAAGCACTATTAAGCTAGCACTACCGACTGCTGATGTGACATGCAACTGTAGAGTTATCATGGAACATAACCAATCAGGCATTTCAGGTAAAAAGACATAATGGAGACATGGTTCAAAGAAGTGAAGCATCTAATTTGTGCTGTTAAAATGTTACTAATAAAATGTGATGACAGCTTCAGTGTTAATACTGTGTGCACTATCTCTGTGATCAGCAGAATGTTTATTTTAAAGAACAGTGTTTATTCCTTCCATTGCCTGTCCTAGTCATTCAAGACCAAACAAAAGATCATTTGTGTAGCATTGAGCTGGGCTTAATCCTACAAAGGGCTGAGCATTCTTGCAGCAGTGGACTTAATCACATGCTTAACTTTAAGCATGTCAATAGCCCCAGTGAAATTGGCAAGACTAATTATGTCCTCAGAGTTAAGCATGCGCTTAAGTGCACTTTTGGATCACAGCCAGAATACTCAGCACCTTGCAAGGCTGATATTCCAGTGACTGAATTTTGTTTTGGAAGAATTTATATTCAAAGAAAACAAAACAACCCAAAACCTTGCGTCTTTCTGTAAGTATTATCAATTTGGATCCAGGCCAAACCTTTACCATTCCCACCAGCACATGCAGCTGTTCTCTGAGAAAAGGGTGTAATTCCAACCCCTGGATAAAAGTGTACATTTCAGTGCATTTGCCATAAGCAGAAGTTTGCCATCTTTCACAGTAAAAGCAACTTTTCCTGGTTAGTGGTAGTTTCCTTGTTTCCAGTGAAAACTGCCTCAATTTCCTATGGAATGTTTACAGGCAGGAACAGGAAACAGTTTCATTTTATTACAAACCCAAAGTGTATTTCCCATTTCATCAAGCCTGAGAAGCACGCCTTTCAACCCTGTAGGCTGATCTGTGGCTAGGAGAAAACTGGGGACAAGCTTTCAGGTACCACAAGACTTATATCAAGACCTCAACAAGCCTGAAAGAGGGATTTCAAGAAGCAATTTGTAACTCCAGGGAAGGCAGTGTGGTGAGGAGCTGTGAAATGAAGTGCCACTGATGTACCTTCATGTGCTCTGCTTGAAGGAAGAGAACTGACTGAAATAACATTGAGTCCTCTTACAAATGCAGTGAAAGATGTTCCTCTGGCTCAGGACTGCTCCTTCCTTGGCAACAGCTCCCAGGTTCTGCAGCACAACACGACCGACCCACTGTACTCTTTGTCCAGTGCCCACGTAGGTTAAAGATCAGCCTTACGGATCTGTAAAGAGTTATATTTGCAGGCACACACCATTTTGCAGAGAAAAATAGAGTAATATAAAGTGAATATAGTTTAAATGAGGTTCAAGCCTATTGATTGCTCTTGTATGAACTTCACTATAGTACCCCAACACATTTCTGTCCAGCTATGTCCCTTGTGCCTGAACAAATTTCCTAATATGTCACTGTTTAAGTGTGTATGGACTTAGCCACAGCACAGAGCAAAAGTAGTATTTGCTACTATTGACATGAGCTGCAGTAGAAGTCACTTTATTTCCCATAATTTACACACTAAAACACAGCACTGGGAAACTGCACTTCCCCACTGCACGGCTTGCCATCTCCTCCAGAATGAATCCGACCTTCAACTACTGCTCTGCTGTCTTTTTTCTTTCACTTGCATACTCATTTTTCCCCACTGAACACCGAAAATTTTCCTCAGATTACTCAGATTCTCAGCTTTTCTCCTATTACTTGATGGTGCCTGTTCCTGCTCCCTTCCACTTCTGGAAGTGAATGTATCCCAGCAATCAATTTCTCATAGATGAAATAAAAAACTACTCTTGTGGAGAGGAAATGGGAGGGGGGAGGGAAGCAGGAAAGAAGTAAGTCTCTTAGCTTTGAGCTCTGTAGCTGCCAGTGCTTTTCTAGCAATGCCCTCCCAACTTGCCAGAACCTGTCAGTCTAGACTTCCTATTATCACTTCCACTTTGAATTTCTGCGGGAATGTACTCGTTTGTTGATTTCCCATTTGCTGTTTGACGAGGTTAATGCGGAGCAGCTGCAATACCTGTCCTAACTCTTTCATCTCTCCTCCTTCCTCCGCCACCCCCTCTTTTGAAACCAGTCACAAATGTACAGCTGCTCTGGCTTGGAGACCCTACACAGAGCTTCCAAGCAATGTTTGTTAAACAGATCTTCAATTAGCTCTAAAATCCCCAGGTTTAGCTCTGGAAACACTCAACTTAGCAGCTGAGTTTTCAGTTCAGTCACCTATCAAATGTATTAATTTTTAAATCCCAATCTTTCTCTAAAATCTCAGCACTGAAGGAGGGTCTTGCTTTCTACATGCACCTTGCTAAATCACACAAGAGTACATGAGGTGACATTTTCTGCTTTCTAAGAGGCCAAAAGACTATTTTGTTATAATATGTTCCATCCTGCTTTTAATGCTTGCCACTTTCAGGTTCAAGTGACTTCAGAATACACCCCTATCCATCATCTGTCTGAGTCATTATATTAGGCCCATCACAGTGGTACAGGAGAAATGAGGTCACTTTCCTGGAAGGATAGTAACTGCTGATTTATTTAATAAAAAAGAATAATCTGTAAGCACAGCAAACTGCGTAATGGAGTGGGATAGTGTGAGTGCTTCCCTCTACTTGCTAGATATTCTTCTTCATTTTAAATGTCAGTGATTACTTCTCTCCCCCAGGAAATCCCTTTTGCTCATTTATTGCTTGTATGTGACAAGACTAAAAGGAAAATCTGAGGTTTATGTTTGTATATGACTGTATTCAAGATATTACTGTGTTTTACTCTGTTGCTGTGTCCAAGCATAGGTCCTCTCTGGTCCCATGTAAACAGGTCTAATCATTTAAATACAGAGCACAAATTCAAGCAGTCTGGAAAAAACAAGACTTTGGCAGTGTAAAATGTTACAGAAGGCAGACTGCAAAAGGCAAAGAAGTAAAGTAGTAAAGGCAAACTTGCTTTAAGAGAGCACTCCTTGAGCTATTTACTTTCACAAATGCACACTGGCAAATATTTTATTTTGCCATTTTTTAAAATAAAAGCCTAAAATAGTTTCTACAACCTACAAACTTGTTTATCTAAGTTGCACAGGCTTTCTGGACATTCTAACACTGCTAATGCTGTTTCCTGCAAACTCTAAGGCTTTAATGGTTCCTTTGTCCTATTCAGCAGCAGAAGGGTGTGTAGTAATCTGCAAATTTTTAAAGGAACTGGAGTCTGAAATCATGCTTTGTTGCAATGAATATTTTCTTCTAAGATTCAACATGCTCCCTTCTTCTGCACACATCAATGACTGTGTCCTCATGCTAAGCAGGGTGAAACACCTGCAGTTCCTGGACAGCAGATCCACACAGCATTTGAATGCCATGAGATATCTGAAACATTCAAAATTTATTAAAAAAAAATATGGGAGTCATCATGAGAAATGTCTGTTTACTTCCCACTGGAGGAATTTGAGACAGTTCTGAGGAAGTAGCACTTAATAACAGTGCAACATTTTTGCAGTCACTGTGACATGAACTCAGTTTTTCTTGAGAAATTGCATAGTCTGGAAAACTATCAATGCAGTGAGAGGCAATATATTTTCTCCTGTTCAGAAAATTGTACTTTTTGGTATGGCAGAACTGCTATATCACAGGAATATTTTAAGAGCAGAAGGGATCTTATAACAGAATTACAGTGAGGAAAGTCAATCTAATTCTTTATGGAAAAGGCAACAGTAAATGGAGTCAAACTTTTTAGAACTCTAAACCAAAGTATATTCCATGGGCAAACTTCCCTTTCTTTGTCAGTTAAATATAGCCTTGAACACTGTAAAATAGTTTATTACAGAAAAAACACAAACATGCTTGTAACAGCATATTGTCATCTTTGTGTCTAGAGAGTAATGCAATATATCCATGCACCTTGATTCAAGATGAACATCTCTGATGAATTCAAGCAAAATTCTCGTGGCTTTCAGAAAATTTGCAGACAGAAGGAGAGGCTAACCTTGCTGTGTAAACTGTGGTATGAATTAGTTATTAAGCTCTATTGAAAATATTTACTAATCTTTGTTATTTATACACTTTAGTTACTGTAGTATCTGAATGCTTTACATTTTTTTATTTCTTCTCTTTACATCTCTGCACAGTATGTCAATTTTCAAGATGAGGAATTAAAACAGAGAGATTGTGGCTTGCCTTTACAGAGAGCTTGGAGGCTACCATGGTCAGCACTGCAGGATCTTATAGGAAGGTGCCTTAACTCTTGCAAATGGCGGCCACAATAATTTTTTGTCACCTAGATTCTCTAGGCAATATATCTAAAAGGATTTGCATGCTATGATGTGGGATGACTTCATTTCAAAGCCAATTCACTTGAGTGGGAAGCCATCTAAACTAGCGTATAAGGAAAAGCCCTGGAAAGGGATAAGCTGTAAGTCACATCCAAGCACAGTTGACATTAGTGATGGAGAAGGTGCTTTCCCTCACAGCCCTTGAGCCTTCTCCAGAAGAATAGGTACAAATGTGCAGCTGCTCTGACTTGAAGACTATACACAGTCTTTCATTCAACTTGATGATGGGCTACTCTCCTCTGTGAAAGGGCAGCTGGAGGATGAATATGCAGTTACAGTGGTACCTTGTGTCTCTTTGCATACAATAACCCCTGCCTGAGGGATTTCAAACTCCATCTCCTACTTTCTGTGAGAGTACCTTAATGTCCAGTGTATAAACTAGCTGTTGGGAAATGAAAGGGCATCCAAGGCTTTCCTGCAGTAGCTGTTCCACTCTGGTTCATAGCCCTAGAGGAAAAGGGATGAAGTAAAGTTCAGTCTTACCAATAGGCTATGAGTTCCTTGGGAAAGGAGAACTCTCAGTTCCCTTGCTAGCTGACAGGTTTCTCCTTATGCATTTTATCTAATGCAAAATATAATCAGTAAACAGACTAACAAACAAAGGAAAAAGTCATACTCTGCATATGTATATATCTGTCTGAGCTCAGTGAATCTTGAGTTCTTTGCTATAGACTGGCATAGCTTTGCCAAGAGTGTTTTCCTTGTCGATGAAAAGCTATACACAGCTGGATGATTAAGATACTCTGCTGGGAAGTTGCAGATAAGGGTCAAATGCTGTAGGGCAAATGATGAAATTCAGCTTGGGTTTTCCGCATTGGGGGGGGGGGGGGGGGCAACCTTTAAAGCACTAAGGTCCTGAACTGAAACAATAAGCAGCAGAACTAACAAAATGTGGTTTACTATACAATGCTATGGCTACATCTCATCACTACAGTGATTTCAACTCTTCCCACTCTCTATTCTGTTACTTTTCAAAGCATTTCTGAACTTTTTTGATACTTGCAAATGACCTCCTTTACTTTGAGATAGGAACTGGAAAAATTTTAGTAGGATAAATAGATCAGGACTCCAAATCAGATCAGAAGAAGTACTATTTCTTCTTCTGGTTTAGATGAGTCACCTTTTTCATTGGATGATCAAGTTGAGCTGTAAAACCCAGGCTCATTTTAGAGAAATCTGACTGAAAGCCAACCTTTTTCCTCATCAAAACTGGGGCTCAGATAGCACATAGGAAAATAACTTCTAAAAGTGTTTAGCAGCTGGTGAAAAAATTAATCAGAACAATCAGGTCTATGAATATAATATATTAGAAAGGTTGTAAAATATAACCTCTTCTTAATTACAGACTGTGAAACATCACCTCTTTGTGGCTGTAAATAAGGGTGACGTTTGACCTTGAGTCTGAAGGAATATGGCATCTCCAGAAAGCATTTTAGAAGTCTATTTTTCTTATTTATTTTTCTTCACTTTTGCTCAACTAGTAAATCAGATCTGGTTTATTCTCGAGCTCAGTTCCTGTTCTCTTAATTTTTTACCAAGTTTTCACTATCTCTGCCAGCCTCTACAAAATTCCTCAGAGACAATTAGGAGTGGCTTGCAATAAACATATAAGCTTAGAATTTATATAAATGTTTGCATACACTTGTGCGTATACACATAATCTGTCTCACTTTATAATTCTGAATCTCACTTTCATATTTCCTGAGTAAGACCAGGCCATTTGTAGGCACTGCAGTAGCAAAGGAATGAGAATTGTGCAAGCCAAGGGAAGCTTCAGATACTGTAATTTATTCATGCAGTAATGTTATCATTAATCACTGTCAGAAGATTCAATTTCAAGACTTGTTATCATTGTGTGTCAGGAAAACTTTGGTGGTGGGGAAACTATTATTTTTTTGTACTCAGCTGTGGAAAGGAATTTGGTCTGCTAGTGGCCAAAGAACAAAAAATTAGTATCTCAGGAAATGAATTGGATATGATTACTAATCTGTCAGGCAACAGCAGAAATCCATCTCCCATTGATTCTGGGGCATCTATAAATGGACTTTTGCTATTCTAAGTAGTACTGAATAATAACCATTTGAATTGTTCACTATGTTGATTACCAGACTAATATATGATACTGCCAGGCGGGTGAACTGGCAGGATCTTACACCACAACTTTACAATTTGAAAAAGTGTTCCAGAAAGTGGAGGAAGACTCAAGATGAAACCAGAATACCAGGTGCAGAAAACCAGGAAAAATAGTAAAACATGTGACCTTCAAAGACATGCCTCTGTAACTCAAGAAAAGTAACTGAAAGAAAGAATCATATCTTATTTTTTAGAAAACAAAACAAAACAACCTTTACATTGTAATTAAGAACGTAGGCAGTTTATTTTTGCAGATAGAGCAATCAAGAACACAGGCACACATCTTCATTCGAAGAAAGAGATGACTGAAGACTTAAATACAGGGTCATAGGAGTGCGAAGATCAGTGGAAGCTAAGGAAGGACAAAAGGAAGGACTACGTGCCTTACTAGGCATTCTCAACATTGATAAAATGTCTGGTATTATTTTCCAAACCTCATTAAAAGGGAGACTTTCCCAATGTACTAACAGAGTACATCTTTCAGTAGGCAGTACCTTATCTTAGATTTAAGCTACATTGCTGTATATTGATCTGTTGAGTCTAATCAGGATGTTCTTCCAAGCAATTAAATCTTGTCTAAATACGTAGGAGTTGCTGCTTGTCTCTACTAATACTTAGATTTCAATCATTATTGACATACAAAATTCAACCACTACTAGACAAAATGTGCTATGACTGTCCATTTTAATGGACACTGTCCATTGTAAGACATATTTACTCCCACATAAACTCATGTCTTCTAGTGTAGTCTCCTGCCTTGAATTATGCCCTGGAGGAACCTGTCCTCCTCCACTGACTGCAGAGGGAACCTGCACTGACTAGTCTCTGATTCTAGTGCTCAGTTTGATGTTAGTCATGCTGCTTCTTTTCATCCCTCATCAGACTATCCAGAGCAAGTCAACATGGACAGTGATGAGCAGGAATCTTTTGTTTCTTTGGCTTCTGCAGCACAGAGGGAGTATTATCATTTATGTCTCCAAGGCACCGGCAGAACATCAGTACCTTCCCTGGCCAGAAGAAGGGGAGGGAGAAACTGTGACTCAGACGTGCATCTGAGTCACAGTCCTCGCAGCAAACATCAGGGTGGTGCTGCTTTCACCACACTCTCAGAGCTGCACTTGTACTCATAGCCTTGCTTGCTCCCTGTTTGCATGAGACTGTTCTCATGAGGGACTGAGGTACCTGCCCTTGTGTACCCGATTTTAAAATTTGGACCAAATTCTCTAAGCCATGGAATAAATGTACAATCATTTCTTTGAAAGAAGAAAAAAATGTACCCAATAAACCCTTCTAAAATATTGAAGTCAGCCCTTAAGCTGAGTCTGGCTAGACTTCAGGCACTAAACAAACATTTCTGCATGCCAGATAATCCTCTTTCAAGTTGGAAAGAGAATGCTACAAAGGAATTTCATTTAAAATTGATGGAAAATTCAAGAACAACATGGACCCGGAGTTTTCCAAAACTGTTCTTCCCCTTTCTTACATCGGAAGCAGAGAGTGACATAGTGACATTCTTAGGTGAGAATTATATTTTAATGTAAGAAGATGTTCCCATCTGCCATTGATCTCAAGGCATTTGGACCTCTGCACAGACACATTTACTTCCAGCTTCTCTAGAGCCAAAGCAGCCCTGAGACCCAGGAGTGAATCTGGGCTTTGTATGAAGATTCAGAGGGCTGATAGAAATAATAATTATTCGAGGGTGTGCTGCAATTCAAAAGAATGAATGTGGTTCTGGTAGAGTTTGAGCTTCTCCTATGGGAAATGGATTTATTTCTGCCTCAGAAGACTTCTGTGTTTGTTCTGAGACCTGAACAGAAAAAACACTTTCATACAAGCATGTTTGGCAGCAATTTTATCAATTTTCATTGAAATTTCTTTTTGGAATTTACAGGAATTTCTCTAGTTAGGCAGCCATGACCATATACCCACAGTAAGGTTTTTATTCTCTAACATTTTTAAATAGTCTTGAACCAACATAAACAAGGGTATGCAAATTTAAGATGGAAATTCTACTGAGGTACCAGAGGTTATGTATGATACATGAAAAAATGCTCTGTTGAACTGAAATTGTTTGCTTCATCAAACTATTTTTTTGATTTCCTGTGTTGTTGCTGATGTTATTGAAAAGAAAAGAAGAAGAAAGCTCAGGTTTATAAGAATCAGTCTGCTGCATCATCACCTTCAGAGTCATTATGCTTGGCTTTTCATTTATACAGTACAACCACATTTATAGTGAGGTCATGCCTGAAATGTGTATTTATTCAGCTGCGCCCCCTTTTTTTGGAGCAATATCAATTCTCGTACTAGTAAGAGTGTATATTCTGAAAAAGAAGTAGAAACAGAATGAATCCATGTTTGGGCCATTTGGACGCAATAGAAAGCGTATTGAAAATGGGACTGCTAACATGCTGGATTTCCAGTGTCATCTGAAGAAAATGTTTAAAGCACCTGAGGGTTGATGTGAAATGCTTATCCCACTGAAAGCAAATGCAACATCCCATCAGCTGCTTTGGAAGTCTTGCTGGTGCACAGGAGATGCACAGAAATACCAGTGCTGGCTCCAAGTGTGCTGCCTTTTGCAGATGTCACCACACACCGCTGGGAGTGGAGGCTAGCTCAGTCCTGCGAGCAGTGTACCAGCAACAGTGCAGCACAATGCCATACCCGCGGCACTCGTCTCACCACAGGGTTTATTGCAGCAGGGTGCTGCCCTGCTGATACAGCTAACTTGATCCAGCTCTGGATACCCATTAGTCAGAGGCGGTTTAAAGGTTTCTGCAGGGCACTCAGCAGGAGGTGGAGACGAGACCTTGGTGCTGCACAGGATTGTCACTGATGTCAATTTAGGCCATATAAGGATTAGGCTTGGGACAACAACTTGAAAACCAGGACCCTTGTCAAGCAACTGGTGAGCCAAGATTGAAGACAAGCCAAACGAGGGGGGGCTTGGCCAGGCCTAGGAAGTCTGTATCAGATCACATTTGTATCCCTCCTAGTTCAATGTCCTATTTCTGACTGCAGGCAGTGCCAGTTATTTCAAAAGAAATTCAGCTGTAGACTATTGCAATTTATCCCCAGGGAAAGCCTAGTTTTATATTTATGGCTTGTGTCTCGAACAGAAGATTTATATCTATTTGAAAAAAAGCTTGATAAACATTTAGGTTTTTGGACAAGACACTCTCCAGTCCCCGGGGAGAAGCATTCTGAAAAGCCCTGGAAGGGGTGATGGGGGCCTCAGACAGACTGTTTAAGACTCAAGCCTTGGGGGTGTGGGAGGAGCTTATGCAAGAGCAAAATCACTTCAGGCCTTGCAGGCTTAGGCTAGAAACAAGATAATTTCCAGGGAAATGTGAAATTCACATCTTCTGCCATGTTAAAGGAAAGTTTCTTTTTCAGACAGCATTTACTCCACTCCGAAGCTGAGGACTGATAACCACCTCAGTTCCCACCAGTGTGAGGTGCTCTGCACTTCCCAGTGAACACCCAGCAACTTCCAGTAAATTTGGTTCACCAATCCGTTCCTCTCTGCCCTGCCAAACCCCACCTGTCCCTGTAAAGCAGCAGACCCATCTAATCCACAGCTGGATGAATGGTGATATGCCTCAAATGAATCCTCTAAACCTGCTTCCTCCTTCAGAAGCTTTCAGCTGACTAAAGATTTACTAGGCTCTCAGGGGAAAACAAGGCATTCAGGAGACCCCCCTGATCCCATCCTCAATCTCATTAACTTTCTGCTTTCCCAAGTGCCCTGGTGGCTGCGTGTTAACGAAGAGCTGTAATTGGTAAATGAAATTGATTACACAACTGTTTCAATGAGGCAAATTGTCCTTCTCTAGAGAAAAGGTATAATTTTCTACTGTGCATAAATCAAATGCATGTCTCTTAAAAGCACTAGGTAAGTAGAGAGCATTTCAAATTGGCTACAAAGTGCTGGACAAAGCACTTGGCAGAAGGAAGGGCATGGACAAAAATGACCTTAGCAGCTCTTTTCTATCTCCAGTTTCTGTGATTCTATGAATTTTAATTCTATGCTGCGCAATTTAATTACCACTTGCAAAAAGCTGCAGAAAATGGATAGCCATTTTCTGCTGTAGGCAGATCTTTTCTGTCATCTGTTAGCTGTGAGGCTGCTTAATTGTTCCTACAGAAATCTGGACATAAAATTGATTCGTCTCTGTCTGAAGGACTGTACATTAGGGCATCATAGCTAGAAAAAGCTGTCAGAAGTAGTCCTAAAAAACCGCAAACCCCTATTCAGTAAAACAATCTGAATCCTGCCACATTGCAAGACTACTCAATATCTTGTCCTTTAATCATCCTAATATCTTCATATGTCTGGTTTTGAATTGCTGCAGAATAAAGGAATCAAAAGGGAATCAATTCCTTTACCCACTTACTCTATTTATAACAGTCATTTTACTAATGCCTAGCTTTGCCTTTTTTTCTTAGTTAGAGGAGAAATGTGTTTCTAGGCTATAGTTGGAAACTGGGAATAATTCTCTTTCCTCATGAGATGACCTTGCAACAGCATTGATGACACACCTTCCACTCTCTGCTGTCCTTGAAGAGGTCCTCCAAGCCTGGTGTCACTTCTGTTCTGAACATTCTGGTTCCTTCATATTACACAGTTGCTCCTGAAGCTGTAACGACAGTATAGAGACAAAAAGGTCTCAGTGTCCGGCCATATAAATTCCTAGATTAGCCTGTATATTCATGAGTTCATATAGTTTACAGTTTATTGCCTGTGTATCCCTTAACCTTTCTGTTTTCTGCATCACGATTTTCTGATTTTCTTTTGTCATTTTTACGGGTTTCAGAATTTCTGATGTCGCTCTTTGCAGATATTGCTTTTTGCTGTTGTATATGTGGTCAGCATCTACCTTGTCCATTGTAGTGCTTCAAACGTGGTGCGTTCTAGCATGCAAGCCTGATGTAGTCCAGAGCTTTCATTCCTAGGCCAGCCAATGTTTCCGTTGTAAGTGATAGGTTTCATGATTTAACATTTTTTGTGTATAAATACACATCCTAGTCATGGTTCTCATGCTACATCTGGGCAGTTTCATCTCACAAATTCTCTGTTACTGCAAGAATTAAGGAACTGGTGGTATCTTTGATCTTCTTACTTTGGGGGTTTGATCTGTGCTTGTTGATGGATGAGATAAGTAGTGCTTGGTGGTGGATGTTTAGGGTGCTATGCTCTTTCATTCCCACTAAACTAAAAGCCTATCACCTGTGACAGCTGTTTTACAGCCCAGATGATACTCCCAGTTATTATCTTATTTTTTCCAAGAGGAGCTATTACTTTTAAATGATTAACCTACGCTCAGCAGCAGCTTCTTATATTGTGCTTTTGTTAATTTTTTCTCATTTGCATTGCATCAATTTGTTTATGTAATGTTTGATACGTTATAAAACCTAAAATGATCCTAGACATAAAGTCCCTTCGTCTTCCAAGATTTCTAAAAACACCTAAGGATGGCAGGTGTCTAAGTTTTTCATCAGTGTTACGAGTTTAACTCCATTTGGTAATCCTAATAGAAATGATTAATTCAGCATGGTTCATCAGTCCATAAAGGTAACTACCTCACCATTCATTATAACATGAATTTAGACAAGAGGATTAAGACCTTAAGTACCTCAGATTAGCTCACAGGAAGATAGAGTGAATAGTTTTTGCAATGAGGGAACAAATAAGCATTTGTATTCAAACACACTCACTTCTGGTGGCCTGATTTATTCCAACTCCCTGCACCAGAAAGGAAAGCACTATGCTCTGTGAATGTGCTGAATAATGAATTCTCCCTAAAAACCTGGTGTAACAGACAAATAAACACTTTAGCCATGGGAAGGCAGCAGCAGAAAGGTGTTGAGACTTGCCTAAAGCCACACAGTGTTGGTGTTAGAGACCAGATTAGGATTTTGCAAGTCACTCATCAGCACTCTCGCTTGACTTTGTATCTGGGAGTTACTCACAAAGAAACTTGGCAAGCTTTACCGGTGCTCCTGTCATTGGTGCTGAGGTAGGATCTGAGGACATACACGTATAGGATAAAGATTCTGCCACAGCTTCCTTGCCCTGTAGTGTACATGTGAAGGCAAAAAGGATCTGGCAGGAAGGTGTAAAAACTTTAGGTAGAAGCTGTAGCACACATTTGGTGAGACTGTGAAGTAAGTTATGATGGGTGGGGACTATGGTTTGCTGAAAAACCACTGTACGCAGGGAGGTGGCCCTGCAATATATTACAGCCACCACCCAGTTGCTTTGTTTCTTTTTTTTTTTTTGTCAGAAAATGGATCTCAGATCTATCTGAAAAAGGCAAAGTCTGCCAAGTGTCAGTAACTCTTACTCGCTTTTGGACAGGATCCAGAAACCTACTGGTCTAATAAGTTCCCTGGAGCTAGCTAATGACCATATCAAACTTACCAATAGAGTTCCTGTCTCTGATACCCCTCATTTGGGATATCTATGCCCTAGTTGCCCTTCAGGAAGACCCAGTGACCTAGGCTTGCTGAATTGGTTACTCAGATAATTCCCTCTAACCGTAGTCCACCAGGCGAATTGACTCTGTTTTTTCTAGTTACTTTCTTTAAGGATTGTATGCCAGATAAAGTAATGAAGATAAGGATTTCTTAAAGAGAAGATCACACCCACATACCTTCACACACATATACCATACCATTCCTAGAATCCCTGAAGAGAGTTACCAATAAGGTATAGGGGGATAAAGCAAAACTTTAAGAGCATTTCTGCCGTCCTTTGTAATTCTTACAACTCCTAACAGCCTGTGGATTTTGATCAGTATCTTCAAGACAAAAGGCAAAGTTTCCTTTTCTGTTCACTCTCCAGCATTTGGTAACAGTTCAGTACTTGTAGCTGAAGAATATATGCCGTTTTTAAAGCCTATTGCAATGTCATTTTTCTTACCACACTGCAGCAGTTTGTTTTCCCCAGCTCCTTCTGTGGATGAGTGGGCAAGGATGGAGAGCAACAGTTAGTGTAACTAGTGGCAGTACCCACTGTCACACCAGCATAACTTGAGGTTCATGGGGGACCATTGCAGACACAGGACTTTGAGACCTGCCAGTTCCATGCTGTTCAATGACTAATTTAATTCACAGTAATTGCAACATCTAAAACAATCTTCCCTAACCCAAGTGGAATTCATAATTGGACACAGACATATTCCCCCAGCTGCACAATTCCTACAAAAGCACTATTTAAAACTAATGGGTCAAAGACATTCTCAGTGTAATTCCACTGAAACTGATGGCGTGAATCAATCTGAAATTCAGTAAGTGGTGCCTAAACCCTTTCCAGCTATGGACATCAAAGCCTGTGATGTGGTACAGCAAGTGGGAAATAGAGGCACCAACAAGAGTGTAAGAGCAGAAAATCTAAATGAGGAAAAATCTAAGCCTGATCAGCATTTTTCTTTGTGGTCCAGAAGGGTTTGTCACACATATATTACACGTATATATTATAATTGCATATATACAATACAATTATACTGCTGCGCATAAATATTTAGAGAAATTTTTACTTCATTTCAAATGTTTCCAAAATGCAAACCTGGGAAATATTACAGATATGTCAGGCAGATTGGGAGCCACCTTAGTTTTCTAAATCATTGCAAATGCCTTTATGAAACAGATACTCTTTTTGGCAAGAGCCATAACAGAGATGTAGAAATATTAGATAATCAGAGCACATTTCAAATAACAAACGTTTCGTTACCTTTGCTCTAGCACCTATGCTCATGACAATATTTAGTTTGTTGGGAACTAAGTGCATTTTCCTCTGATGGCACCTAGTCTGTGCACTGACACGATGGGCACGTGGAAGAGAAAAATGAAGCCGTTTTAACCACTAAAATGCCACTCCAGTGAGAAAAACAGCTGAAGCTCTAGAGAGTGTCAAGATTTGTGATTCATGCCCAGTGACTGTCACAAGGTAAGCAGCAAATGACCCCAGGACAGATGGTGGGGACTAAGGGGAGATGGTGGGGACTTAGAAGGTACTTTTTCTCAGAGTCGTTCCACATGTGAGACCGAGAAATCTCAGCAGCAATTCTCTGATGAGGTAATAGAGTCACTGATCACTTATGATCACTAAAAGTCTACTGCCAGCTTTCATGAGACTGGAGCTGACAAAGAGATTTAGGATTTCAGTGTAGTTAATTACATTCTACCTGCTTAGATTACTCTGCATTTTCAGTACTATGGAGTATTATATTTCTGCAAATTTCTGGGTATTAATTTTAGGGACAATAAGGAGAGCTACTCAGTGACAGATGACTATCAGTTGTCACTTATAAGTTGAGGATAATGTTTGTACCTACAGCTGGGCAAATACTGTGGGATATTTAAAAAATTATATTTCGATTGACCATTGTAGGAGCAATCGTCTGTTCTTAGAAAAAAAGAAACAAGCATATAGTTGTTCAGATATATGTGAGGTGGATATTTATATTGTTCTTTTGAAACTTATTTATTTATTTTCCTGCTTATAAAAGTTGTCATTGTCCAACCAGGCAAATTAAGTGCCCTGTTGCGCAACAGAAGAAAAGATAACATGAAGCACTTAGACACAGTTTAAATAGAGAGTTTGCTGGTAAGTAGGTGATTAAAAAAATTCTCAACATGTTCACTGAACAATTATAAGCAAAAAAGAGAACCATAAAAAACAATATGCAGAAGACTACATTTGTCCAAAAAAAATTGCAACAAGATTTGCACACTTCTTTCCAAGCATGATCTTGCTCTGCTTGTAAAGACTGTAGGGATCCTATGGGACCAAAGTTATTATGTAAGTCTGAGGATTTGAATTAGAATTCTAAGACTTTTAGTTTCAAGTGCTGCAGAGTCTCAGTGACAGAACAAAGTAGAAAATCCACCTCACACAAAGACTTGAAGGGCCTTCCCACCACAGTGTCACATAGAAACACAGCATTATTTCTCACCATTATGTTTGCTCTCTGGAATCTTGCCACACGGAACTGAGTAGACTTGTCATTAGCTTAGTTTTGACCTTAGTAATGAAAGTATGCTATCACATACATGCTCAGTCCTACCAATCAATCAACTGAACTAGCAGCATGCAAGCTACTGGACCAGTTTGGAGTTCCAAACCTACAGAGCTGCTCCATTGGATTTTTTTCCATGCTGTTCATATAATAATCATAAAATTCACCTGATTTGGAGCTTTTCTGTGTTGGACACTCAGTCAAGCGGTTTAAGCTAAGTCATATCATTACATTACACTTTGTGTTGAATGAACCAGGGCCTTGGTTCAAACAAACATGAGCAGCTGTGTGTAGTTCTACCTTGAGGCTGACCATTCACTAGAAGGTTTGTGAAAGCAGGTGAAGCACTCTGGTTTCAACTATTTCTTTCTTTTGTAGACTTTTGGATTTTGTGTAATCTATAGTGAAACACCAAGCAAAGCTGAGCCCTGGATGGAATCCCTACAAGCAGAAACTGGAAAATAGTCCCTTTGAGCCAAATACAACTTTGCTCTGGTGCATTCAAAACCTACATATAGGTTGGTGTTTTACTTGTGACTCCCCTTCTTTGTAGCAATGGAAGCACAGCCCCAAGTCGACACACTCCGGAGTCTTGCCCTTTTCCAGCTTCCTTTATTTTTTAGTTTTGGCTTGTATCTTCAAGGCTTATATATACAGCATCATGGACTGGTCCCTCTAGGTATTTGAAAGTGGAATAGTTAACTGTGTAGGTAGGTTAGTAGTAGATAGGTAGATAGGTTGATGCAGTAGTCAAGATGTGCTTGAGAAAATAGGGAAGGAGAAGAATAAAAACAGCCCAGGACACTTGCCTCAGAGACATATGGCTGTAAACCATTCAGTTTCCAGTGAATTTAGATCTCTGTCAAGTGTCTGCTTAAATGTTTGGTCCCATAATCTAGGCCTACCTTGAAAAGAGTTTACCATTAGGAAAACTTTCTGTCATCCAACTGCCTTGTTCCTTCTAGTCTTTCCTTTTGCTGCTCCAGTCAAAGTTGTTTTTCATTTAAATGTGGTAAACATAACAAGCCCATTCATGAAATGTTAGAGGTCAAGTACATTCCCCATTTTATTTAGTATACATTTCTTTACTTCATTTAAAAGAACAATAGCAAAACCTTCAACTGAAGCCAAATATCATCAAGCACTGAAAACAAAAGGGTGCTTACGGGATTGGAGTGCTGGAAAAAAAAACCAAACAAACCCCAAAACATTTTATTTCCCAAAGCATTCAGAAAAGCACATTTGATTTTATTTCATTCTTTGGTGCCTGATATTTCAGCCATGCATCCTGGGTTTAATTCTGTGTGGTCCTACCAGCAAATCTAGGGTCTGTTCCTGACTGTACTGCTTACCTACTGTGTGATGTGGATTAAAGCACATATCCTAGTGGTGCCTAAAGACACCTGAATTTAAAATGGCTGCAGAGTTGTATTTAAGAATACAGCTTGATGCCAAAAGGCTTACACATAAACAGTCTCCATCTACTCACAGTACTTAAATAAGAGATGGAGTGGATCCACTTTGTCTCAACTGTAATTTTTGGGGTTTGGTGAAGATGCAAGGTATGCTCTGGGACTGTCCAATGCAAGTTACTTTGCATCCACCCTTAAATGTTGGAGTAGGAGCTGCCCAGACTATGAGCAACACTTCTGTGTATTCTCCATCAGAGGAGTCCCCACTCCTACTGTGCGTTGAAGGCAAAAGGCACCCCTGCTGGCACCAAGCTCCTTACAGTATCACAGTTACTTTAAGATATTCTGCTCACTCTTTCTTGCTTCCTCCATCCTCAATGCCTGACCTCAGACTTGCATTTTGATTAAGTACTTTATTGGGAGTTCCTTTGCCTTAACCTTCCTCATTTCCAGACTGTAAGTATCATTTTTGGGTGTCTCCTCAATATTTTTATCTCCAGACTTACCTCACACTTCCAACCATTTCTTTTAAACAATAATTCTAAATAAATACAGACTCCAGGAGGGGGAAATAAAGAGAAATTCAACCTCCTACACCACTAATTCCTGTCCTTTTCTAGTTTTGTGCTTCGTAAGATCTCTCCCACTCTGGACTCTGTGTTCTGTCTTGTGTTTTGTCCACTTTAAGTCTAAATAGGGCATATTTATTTGTTTGAATTTTGTCATGCTAATATTTTTGGTAATACTTTTTACTTTAACTTTTATCTTTTTACAGTCCCCAGTTCTGGAATGTCCTTTGGAACTATTTCCATGGGAAGGACTGCTGGACTGCGCTGTTCTCTCACATCACAAGCCTCTGGCAGATCCAGCTACTCCATAAAACAATAAAAAAATAAACAAGATGAAAAAGTTTTTGTTATCGTAACTGTTAATTAGCATGATTTACCTTGTTTGATGGTCTATAGTTTTAATTTGTGATGACTTATATGCATTCCGATAATTTATATATTCAAAACAGGGATGTTTATGAGTTTCTGCCATTTTGTACTTTTTAATAAAAAGACATAAATTCATAAACTTTCATATTTCAAATATTAAAATACCTTCATTTAAAAAAGTACACTTTATGCTTTTTAACAGAAGTATATCTTTAAAAAATTGAAGCAGTTTAATTATCCAGTATGTTCCCCTATACTTAGGAGTTACCCTAGAGGTAATGGGAACATTAAAAGGAAGACATTAAATCTAACTCAATTTCAGTAGTTTGCTGGCTGAACATGTATGTTATATCCACAGAATCAAGAATCACCCAAATGTTTTGAGTTAATGATGAGGTGGAATTATTCAGCATCATGAAAGTCGTAACTGTGAATCATTTTTACCTCCTTGCTCAGGTACTATTTGGTCTGCACCATTGGAGGAAGGAGCTTTACATTTTTATTGGAGGGGTAAGCTTAAATAACCAGGAAAGATGAACTGCATCTGGATAAGTCACAGTGGACAGATGCTAGAGAGCATCACGGATAGCAAGCCCTTCACAGAAGAAATAACAGAGAAGAATAATAGAGAAGGGTTTGTCTGGACCAGTAAAACAAAGACAGAGAGGGATTGTAACTATTGGCTAGAAATATAAAAGGAGCTAGAAGGCCTGTAGGGGGAGAAAAGGTATCCGAGCAAAGGCACAGAAGAATACATTAATTTTAAGAGGCACTGAGGACACTGAAGCTACGTCGTTACAGTATATTTTTAACGATTCAAGCATTTAAGTTTTTAATCCTGTTTCCAGTAAAGAAAAGTAGCTATGAAAAGTGAATTATTTTTGAGCTGGACCATGGGCAATTTATGTAGTATTACATGTTGTTTGCAATAGCAGAGGACTGGGATATTGGGCCAACATTTCTATAGACTCAGTGTCTCCAAAAAGCTCATAGTTAATGATGAGAAAAGATGGGGAGTTGAGTGAAGAAACACCTGAGGAGTCAGATCAGATGCTAACAGCCAGCTCCTTCTCTCTTGTACTCAAGTGTTTCCCATTTAGACCTTTCTGTAGATGACTGCTGTGAAAAAACAGGAGGAAAAAGATCCCTCAGTCAGCCTAGTAATCACAAATTAAGACCAAGAGGACCAATAGCAGCACCTTAGTATTCTGATCTAAAAATATCTAGTATGCCACTGCTATTTTCCAGTAATTTCAGTGCTACATTCATGGCAAAATAGTGTTTAATTTTTACCTGCCAGTTCTGCTGTGTATTAACTCCGAGTGTGCATATGGTCAAGAGGAGAAAGGCCCTAGAGTTTGAGTAGCCAGTAGAAAAAGAAAGCCAAAATTATCAAGCAAGGAGGTGCCAACTTCTCACCTAGGATACTGGCACATGCCAGGAGTTATCCTGTAATAAGTACTGAGTCTGGAAACATGCTTTCTCATGGGAAATGTTGGCAATAGCGGCTGAGGCATCTGTCAAATCATTTCCAGGAAGAAGGAGAAAAGGTACACAAAGATTATTCATCCATTTTTTCCAAGGGAAAACAAAGATGAGGAGAAAAAAAATGGACACTAACACATTTTGTTAATGCTCTAAGAAGTTATATTATAATTTTTTATAACCTAATTTCCTAAGGAAATTAAATGCAATAATATGTTAGTAGTTCCTGTATCTGCTAGCCCAACAAAGGCAAGGCTGTCACAACTCCATGTCTCCAAGTCCAGCCAGTAGTAAGGCTGAGCATGTATTCCCGTTAGGCACACATTCACACATATGCACAATATACATATACATGCACATACACACATATACACATACACCCACATACTGATGGCTGGCCACACAGATGAACACAGACAGCATCCATGCAAGTGCAAACAGCACAAATGGCCTCATCAACTTACCAGATGTCTGCTGGAAATACAATACAGTGGAGAGCAAACAGTCTAGGAGGTTCCTGGAGTGTGTGGAAGATAAATTCCTGATACAGTTGGTGGGTGAGCCAACTAGGGAAGGTGCCCCACTGGTCCTGTTGTCTGCAAACACAGAAGAACTTGTGGGTGATGTGGTGGTTGGAAGTCATCTTGGGCATAGCGATCATGAAATGATAGAGTTTTCGATTCTCAGAGAGGTAAAGAGTCGGGTAAGTAGAGGGCAAAGGGCAGACTTTGGCCTGTTTAGGGGCCTGGTTGACAGAGTCCCTTGGGAGGCAGTCCTGAAGGGCAAAGGAGTCCAGGGAGGCTGGACATTCTTCAAGAAGGAAATCTTGAAGTCACAGGAGCTGCTGTCAAAAGATGAGCTGGTGGGGAAGAATAGCGGCCTGGCTGAACAGAGAGCTTTGGCTGGAACTCAGGAAAAAAAAGAGTTTATGATCTTTGGAATAAGGGGCAGGTGATTCAGGAGGACTACAAAGATGTCATGAGGTTATGCAGAGAGAAAATTAAAAGGGCCAAAGCCCAACTAGAACTTAATCTGGCTGCTGCCGTAAAAGACAATAAAAAGTGTTTCTATAAATACACTAACAACAAAAGGAGAGCTAAGGAGAATATCCATCCTTTATTGGATGTGGGGGGAAACATAGTGAGAAAGGATGAGGAAAAGGCTGAGGTATTTAATGCCTTCTTTGCCACAGTCTTTAATAGTCAGACCAGTTGTTCTCAAGGTACCCAGCCCCCTGAGCTGAAAGACAGGGATGTGGAGCAGAATGAAGCCCCCATAATCCAAGGGGAAATGGTTAGTGACCTGCTACACCACTTAGACACACACAGATCTCTGGGGCCAGATGGGATCCACCCAAGGGTACTGAGGGATCTGGTGGAAGTGCTCACCAAGCCACTTTGAATCCTTTATCAGCAGTCCTGGCTAACTGGGGACGTCCCAGTTGACTGCAGGTTAGCAAATGTGACGCCCATCTACAAGAAGGGCCAGAAGGAGGATCTGGGGAACTACAGGCCTGTCAGCCTGACCTCAGTGCTGGGGAAGGTCATGGAGCAGATCATCTTGAGTGCCATCATGTGGCACATACAGGACAACCAAGGGATCAGGCCCAGTCAGCATGGGTTTATGAAAAGCAGGTCCTGCTTGACTAACCTAATCTCCTTCTATGACAAGGCGACTTGCTTAGTGAATGAGGAAAGGGCTGTGGATGTTGTCTTCCTGGACTTTAGTAAAGCCTTTGACACCATTTTCTCCCAGTATTCTCCTGGAGAAACTGGCTGCTCATGGCTTAGATGGGCGTATTCTTTGCTGGGTAAAAAACTGGCTGGATGGCCAGGCCCAAAGAGCTGCAGTGAATGGAGCTAAATCCAGTTGGCAGCTGGTCACAAGTGGTGTTGCCTAGGGCTCAGAATTGGGGCCAGTTCTGTTTATTATCTTTATCAATGATCTGGATGAGGGGATCAACTGCACCCTCAGTAAGTTTGCAGATGACACCAAGTTGGCTGGGAATGTTGATCTACTTGAGGGCAGAAAGGCTCTACAGAGGGATCTGGACAGGCTGGATCGATGGGCTGAGGCCAATTGTATGAGGTTCAACAAGGCTCAGTGCTGGGTCCTGCACTTGGGTCACAACAACCCCGTGCAATGCTACAGGCTTGGGGAGGAGTGGCTGGAGAGCTGCCTGGTGGAAAAAGACCTGGGGGTGTTGGTTGACAGTCAGCTGGCTATGAGCCAACAGTGTGCCCAGGTGGCCAAGAAGCTTGTATCAGAAATAGTGTGGCCAGCAGGGCTAGGGAAGTGATCGTCCCCCTGTACTCAGCACTGGTGAGGCCACACTTGGAATATTGTGTTCAGTTTTGAGCCCCTCGCTACAGGAAAGACATTGAGGTGTTGGAGCATGTTCAAAGAAGAGCAACAAAGCTGGTGAAGGGTCTAGAGCACAAGTCTTATGAGGAGCAGCTGAGGGAACTGGGGTTGTTTAGCCTGGAGTAAAGGAGGCTGAGGGTAGACCTTATCACTCTTTATGCAGGGACAGGAGTTGGACCTGATGATCCTTGTGGGTCCCTTCCAACTCAGGACAATCTATGATTCTATGATTTACAACTACCTGAAAGGAGGTTGTAGCCAGGTGGGGGTCGGTCTCTTCTCCCAAGTAACAAGCGATAAGACAAGAAGAAATGGCCTCAAGTTGCGCCAGGGGAGCTTTAGATTGGATATTAAGAAAAATTTCTTCACTGAAAGGGTTGTCAGGCATTGGAACAGGCTGCCCAGGGAAGTGGTTGAGTCACCAGCCCTGGAGGGCGTGTAGACATGGTGCTTAGGGACATGGTTTAGTGGTGGAGTTGGCAGTGCTAGGTTAACAGTTGGACTTGATGATCTTACAGGTCTTTTCCACCCTAAATGATTCTATGATCCTGTTCCCCTCTCTGGCTGATCAGGATGAAAGCCCATTAGTGGAAAATATATATGTGTATCCCTATGGTAGCTGGTCCTAGACACCCATTCTATCCTGTAGCTGGCCCCTGGATCCCCAGGTTTTCTTACTTATTAGCACCTGGGCAGGCAAAGCCCTAAGACCTGCAGCCCCACTCCAGCTGTTGGTACTCAGAGCTACACACACACAGACATGCAGGCACACTATGTATTGCTCCAGTAACTGGCCTCAGACAATCTGTGTCTCCGGTAGCTGGCCCTCGGATCCCCTTGTCTTCCAGCTGCATCATGTAGAGACACACACACACATACACACACGCAACATGTCTCTCTGCTAGCTTGTCCAGACCTAGTAGCTGACCTTCCCAGGAGCTGTCTCTCAGACTTTCTGGTCTTTTCAGTATCCTGCCCAGACTGATGATCACTCCAATACTTGGCCTGACATACACACCCACGAAATAGGCACACTCTCCACTTTTTCCAGTTACCAGCACCAGAGACAAATGGGACCTTGTGTCTCATGGTGTCCTCTCCAGTGGCTGGCACTTAGGCCTCCATACGCACATGTGCACACAGAATAGAGATCCCCTTACTCAGGAAAATAGTCAGGAACAGACTTCACTAAGAAGATAGGACAGAGTGTGGTGACCAGGAACAGGGCATGGCCAGACAAGTATACTGACCAGCAACCTGTTTACACGTGACAGCTGCTTTTACAATCTTTTCTATCTGTTTGACTGCACTGGTTACAAAAGATCCCAAACCACCTTGATCCCTGCTTTTCCCAGACCTTGGTTTCTCTGAATCCCAAAAATGCTCCTCCCGGCATCCCACGATGAGTCCCGTACCTGTCTAATCCCCTCAGTCTGTAACGTGACCAGGGAGAACATCTCCCATTGACTCATCTGGTGGGTCTCACATCTGGACAAGGGGGCTGATTGTCCACCTGCAACAGCCGTGGGAATAGCTGTGTCAGGGTGCACTGGTGGCTCTGCTCAGGTTTTGGGGTTTTCCACACATCATTCTTCCTCTGTGGCCTGCATGTCTGTGAGTCTATGTGCATCTTCTTTTCTTTTCTGCCCTTTCCCCTCCAAACACAAGTCTTTTAAACCAAAGATTAAGTCTCAACCATATTTTTCAGAGGACCAGAGATCTTAAAAATGCCAAGTCCTGAAACACTTTGTAAAAATGAGCTGTTGAATAACAGAAAGAGACCCTATTAGTTCTTCACTCAGGGGAAGGATGGACCATGAGCCCAGGCTTTGTTAGCTACAAGAAAATCCACACCAGGGATCAAGCTTAAGATATAAACCTATTGGAAAGTGGATTGGGTTAACTTCACTATAAATAGAATGAATTTGAGCAACAGTTAGAGGCTCCTTGACATATTGGAACATTTCATGCTGTATGCATGAATTTAAGAGCTCTGGAGCCAATATTGCCATAGTAAGAAGCTTTTTTCCTTGAAACTAGAAATAAGAAACATGAACATAGATAATGTGATAAATAGCACATTGACTGGGAACCTCATTGCTTGGGAAGCCTGTGATTACAGCAAGAAAAGCTCAAAAGCTGTAACTGTAAATGGGATAAAATAATTTTTTTGTGTGTGTGTAATAATATTAAAATAAACCTAGGTAGATCTAATAAAAATATTGAACACTGAAAAGAGAATTAGTAACTTAGTCTCATAACATGTTGCATGTGGACTTCAGTGTCCCATAATAGACCAAATAGCATCTCACTTTATTTGAATCCACATAAAGCAAGTATTGCTTTTAAAATTTAAATTCTGAAATACTCAGTCTAATAGTTCAGAGTGTCCCTTTCAGTTTGTGTAAAATTATGCCTGTGTGTATTGCTGTATTCATTGATAAGTATTAAAATGTACTGTTTTAATTTATGTGCCATTTATGCATTTTCTTATTTGTTCCATTCACACTGTGTGGAAAGGTTGAAGGGAATAGTACAGAACAGCAAGATATTGGGTTCTTGTCATGCTATGATTTTCCCTGAAGAAGCAAGATTTGCCACAGCAAGCAGGATTACAGTAAGAGAGGCGTTTAGAATTGAATTCAGGAAGGGTGTGTACAGGTATGCTTTTATGAATTTTATTTCAATGGGACAAGTTCATGTGCAGGATTATATTGGATTCAAAGCAGTACTTGCATATCCTCATATTTCAGTGTTACAAAACCCCCACAGATCATTTCCTGCCACCACACAGCTCTGATAAAAACAGCTAAATATGGTTGGAATGTAACAGATAAGAAGAGCTGTTTTTAAAGGGTGCTTGCTATAGGTTAAGTGGGAGAACAGCAGTTTTTCATTTATTCCTTTGTAGATCTGCAGTGAAGAATTCCAGGAAAGGATATAGATTTAGCAACAAACAGATGAAGTGGTTGGGACGTCTTGGTCTAATGATATTTTACATGAATTTTTTTAAAAATGGAGGAGTTTATTCCAGATCCTTATCCAAACATTTATTTGTTTAAGCAGTTTCCACAGTAATTGGCCATTGCAAACACCCAGAGTCTTACAGGGCTGGCATAATGGGCCTGCTCTTAATTTATAAAAATAAATCACAACTTACATGTCACTTTGCAGTTCCATGTAGGGAACTGATAGCCAGCTGGAGAATATTAACAATATGGTAGTTTACTTTTTGTTTTTTCATACAGTGGCGATGAAATTTGTTTTCAAGGTTCACCAAAACCCCAAGACAGCATAACAGCATCAAGACTGGTTAGCACAAGCCAATACTTTGTGTCCTCATTGTTTGCAGTGTGGAAAATGGCTTTTGATGAACTGTACATCACAGAACTCTTCAAATTACATACACACATACACAGATGCCATATAGTTGGATATCTTCCAATGTAAGGTTATTCCCTGCTGTTAACTTCCTGAAGCTGTATGAGCATCTTCCTCAAAACTGGCAACAGGCACCAGCTAGAGCTGCCTGGAGGACAAGAATTTCCATTTTTATTAGCATCTTAGAGGATTCAGCATTTGTTTTGTCCTGCTGTTTTTGGAAGAAAAAGCACATTGGAATAAAAATTGCACTGGAACAAAATCTTCCCCTCTTAGGAGAAATAAGAAAGACCAGCCCTACCATTGCAATATTTATTGAGGGACAGACAGCACAACTGTGCCATTGAGGAAGGCTAAGGTTCAGATCCCTGCTTTGTCTACTTTGGCCACCTGGATGACTGCTGTGGCCTCTGGGCTACAAAATCAGTCTGTTGTCCTCATTAACAGACTTTAAATTATTCATATACTAGCAAAACAAATGCCAACAAAAACAAACAGCCTTTGTTGAAGTAGTAATTTCCAAACCTACTGAAATACCTCCACAACCGCAATAATTAGTAGTTGCTCACAACAGAACCACAGGATCCATGAACCCTATATTTGTTCATGCAAAATAAGACCAACTTTATCCAGTGCACTAAAAGCTAGTTGAAAAAAATAAACAACTCTTTCGCACCACAATGAACTTTTCAACAACAGATAAATGATAGGAACAGCCTTATTGACAAAACATTTTCACTAAATAATAGTTCTATTTCTGAGCTGACAGAGATGATTTTGCAAGGAAGCACATCTTTAAAATGTGCATCTGGAAAACTGACATTTGTTATTCTATTAGATACTAAAAAACACTGACCTGATACAGATACTGGTTTTATAGCTCATTACAGTCTTGTCTCCCACATGCTGATCTGTCTCTATGTCACATACACAGCAAAATAACCCTCTCCTCCAAAAAATTTAACTTACTCTTTTTCATCACAATTCAACTAAATTATCAGTCCAAGTGGAATAATTTAAGACCTTTTAAAACCTATTTTTAGCTTTAAGTTTCATGTTTTGACAGACCCAATGGTATGAATAATTTTCAGTGGCTTGTTTCTCTTTTCCAGCTATGCCTGCTGGAAGGACTAAGAAGGTACTATATTTCCCTATTACACTTGCTTCTGTTTCTGCTCAGAGTATTATTTACAACTTTCCTACTTTTAAGTTGTATTCTTCAAGTTTCATTTCAATTTCTGATTGTTAGCAATGAGGGTGAAATCTAGTGTTTGAAGCAGATTATGCTGTATCATCGTCCTGAAAGAGTCTTGCAAAGCTTTTCCATCACTGTTAGTAGTTGCTGTCACATTTAAGATACCAGAAAATGCCACATAACCTGTCTTCTACGTAATTCTTGTATACTTGGCTAACTAAAATGGTCCAAAAAATCAAATTAAAGGTATCTGCCCATTCTGCCGCTGCTCCAAAGATGCTGTTCTCAGCTGTCTCTTCTCCTCTCACTGCATGTGACATGCTATTGCTCAGAAGGTACACAGTCAACACCCTATTTTGACACTTACAGAGACAAAGGGACATCTGCAAGACAGACTGGAAATAGTAGGTCTGTGGATTTTAGAGAGGTGAATGAGAAAGGATGCACCAGAAAGAGCTGGCATAAGGAATGAAGACCATGCAGGTTTTTTCATTTTGACCTATAATTCAGGAGCAGCGGGAAAGCAGTAGAATTAAGTCAGTAGATTTAAAACTGATAAAAGGGAAAGGGATATTTCAGACAAAGTCCAATTCAGCTACCTTTTATCTGTATCTATTTTGCTGAGCTAAAAAGAGGAAAAACCAGTAACAGAATACTACATTCGTTTCATGTTAAAAAGTATAACTGAATATACCCCAGAAGTAGCTATCTTGAGTAAAAATGTATCATCAGAAGTATAAAACTACTTTAAAGCTTACTAAAGCTTACTAAGGCAGTTATTAATAAAATAATTCATTTTTTCAAATACTAATGAACATGTATTTAAAAATACATATTGCACTGTTTATCATTATTATGAAGGAAGAAAGCTAAATCTAATATAACCTTTAAAGTCACTTGTTTCTGGACATAAAATGTTCCGAATAATGAACAGTCAAGCTAATAATCACTCAAGATAATGATGGTTTGCATGCATTTATGTGCATGTAAGTGGGAATACTGTATGTGAGGAAACAGGATTAGGCCCCATTCACCTTAAAAATGTTTTAAAAGATTAAAAATTATGAGTTTAAACAATGGTAAAAAACTCACTTGCTCTCTAGTGTAATTGAGATAAAAAAATAGGCTGCCATAGACTTTAAGAGGTCATCCAGTCCATTCTCCTACCCTAGGCAGGGTTACATATAAGCAAACTTCAGTCTCATAACTCACCTGGCAAATGTTTGTCTAAATTGCTCTTTAAATCTCCAGCGAAAGACTCCACAGCTTCCTGAAGCAAGCTAATCCAGCACTTCACTATCTTGCCATTAAAAAGATTTTTTTGCTAATGCCCACCCTAATTCTGTTGAGGCAATTCAAACACATCATGTCTTGTCCTGTTCATAATGGTTATTATCATGTATTTCCACATTCTTCCCTTCCCTAGACTAAACAAATCCAACTCTTTCAATTTTTTCTCACAAGTCGTGTTTTCTGGACCTCTAATAATTCTTGTTGTTCACCTCTGGATTCTTGCCAATTGGTACAGACATTTCCCAAACTGTTATCTGCCCTTAGCTGGACACAGTATCCCTGATAAGGCTTTATTCACACGGAGAAGAAGTATTACTTCCCAAATCTTATATAGCACACCCGTATTTATACAGCCTGTATGAGGATTCCTTGTTTGCAGTAGAATAAATCTGCTGACTCACATCCAAATTTCCTTTTGCAGGTCTGCCGCCTACTCAGTTGTTCGGCACCTTGAATTTGTCCCTGTGACTGTTCTGATCAAGGTACAGCACTTCTTCTTCTTTTTTATTCATCTTTTTCTTCCCATTGGGGCATTTCTTTGAACTCTTAGATTAAAAAAAGAGCAGTTTCTGAGTTCAAAAGATGAGATGCTCCAATCCAAAAGAGGAATTGTACATAGGTTTATAATGATGGAAAGACAGGAGAAAAATATGTTGCCATATAAAATTAGATGCAGTTTCACTACTCCAACGTTATGATTAACACAATCTCTAATCTTTTATTATAAATGGTGAGAGTAAAGTGGCCCCTGGTACAAATTACTTCATTCTGTCAACATTTGAATTTTGACTTAATAAAAGCAATCAATAACTTCTTATTTATCATTTGTAAATAAAAAGAAAAAAGTATGTGATCATTAATCAAATGAATGAATAAAAGAACTTCAGAGAAAAGTGAACGGATGCGTGGGATTTCCAGTCTTGTCTAGAAATTTCAGGAGAAGAACTGCATTTTCTTCACTTCCTGTTAAGTTTTTAGAGTAAAAGTTTTCATTCTTTTCAAATGAAAGACTGAAAAAAAGGCTGTATCTACAAAGAAATACTTCAGTTACAAGCCATCTTCTTTCCTAGGAACATGAATTGTTCTATGGTCAGCAGAACACATGAAGCCTGATTCCCTGGATCTCCAGGTTTTCTGGTTGAGTTCTCCTGTGAAAAACAAATTCTGGCCAAAGCTTCTTTCATGACTAGAACACTAACATTGCCTTGCTGCTCTGTTGCCGCTCTGGTTTCTGGTATTATATTTGAGCTTCTGCTCCAGATTTTCTCTCAGTAAAGACTGCTTTGGATCTTCTTCTGTCCCAACCATCAATTTATTGAAATTTGCAGCTTAGTGTCTCTGAAAACTGACATAATATGTCAGATCTAGCTGAAATTGGAAATTTATGAATAGAAGGGAGAATAACAGACATCAAAACTGGTTGTTAACATCAATCTTATTTCCATATGAAATCAAGCTAGAAAGCCTGCTGCTGCCTATGCACTATCATATATCTTCCTACAAAATATACACTGTTTTGTTCAGGCTTTCTAAAAATAAATGGGACCAAAAAGAAGGTCTTGCTATGAAAGAAACTTTTTAAGGATCTGGGTGTGAGACAAAACCAACGAAAAGGCTCCTGTTGACCTGAGAGAGATTGGGTAAAACTCATATGAACACTGAGACAAGAAATGAATGAAAACTGAAATGAGATGAAATGAAATGAAAACTGAAATTTCATTCTTAATTGCAGCTGGCATCAGTGACATCCCCTCTCCTAATTCACTCTGCAGCAATGACAAAGACATTATAATCACTATCGTTTAAATACCAGTGATAATAACGCAGAAGAATTTGAGCTGGCCAAAGCTTTTACGTTTTCCATTTGAAACAATTTATACATTTCTATTACTTTCCCATCTTTGTTTAGAGCTATTGGGAACTCTCAGGTGTCAAAAGCAAACTGTGGAAAAACTGTGGAAACTACTATGAAAATTTATGAGATCTCAGCCTAGATGTTTTCTATGGTCAGGTATCTGAAAAGTGAAGCAAGAGACTGCTTGTTAATTTTCAGTTCTGATGTATATTCTTTTTCAAAATGCAGACAAAATCCAGTCCTCCTCTCCTCCCTTCCAAACCAAATAACTGACAGGGTATTTATTACATATATTTTCAATTAAACATTTATTTCTGAGGAAAGGGATTTTTTAAATGAGAGAGAGGAAATAAACTAGCAAAAGTATCTCTGATCTGTTTCGAACATGATCATTAAATTGATAATTTTTCCTACCTTCTTGCTTTTCCAAGGTCCCCTCTGTCTTTCCTTCGGAAATTCCTTGCATTGTTTCAACAGCAGTTCCTAGTTCATTAATTCAGGCTTAGGCATCCAGTTCTTTTAAAACAGGGTTCCCTCAATAATTTTCTGGTCATGCAAATAACCTTCTTCTCAAATACTATTTTTTTCTCTCAAAAGCAAATCCACCAGTATTATATTTCCCTATCAGAGAACAAATATATGATTTACAAATTCTTCCTTCTTTCCCCCAACAGCCCATTGATTTCATGCACACTTTCCCAGAAAATCCAGCAGCTTCACATTCTCCCTGCCCCCAAATCCATCAGGTTTTCCATTCCCACAGTCTACCCCGGCCCCTCTGAACACACCATGCTCCTTATTCCCCAAGGACTCAATAAACAGCTCAGAAGCAGGGTGTCTTCTCTAGCAGCTCTTCCGTGTAACAGCACCAGCATGACAGTGGCAGCAGATGGGCTGCCTTGCAAGCCTCTGCTAACAGCACAACGTGACAAACCAGTCATCCTGTGGGGCTCTAATTTTTGGCTGGTTGGCAGGCTAGGAAGTGGGAGAATCTGACCTCCCTTGCTTCTGTACATTAGACAGGAAACAAAAGCCTTCCCCTCCCTCACTGATTTCAGAGAGAGACAGGCTTAAGACCTTCACATTGTGCAGACAACACAGACTGCCCCATTCTCCTTTATTGAGCTGGAGGAGGTAAATGCTTCCCGCTGCTACATCACCTGCCTTCCCATGGCAAGCCAGAGAGATGATTCCTGCTGTATACACCTGCCTCTTTTCCTTCCAAAACACAGAAAAAGGACAGATTGCTGTTCCCTTGCCTCAGCAATGAGCAAAGTATAGCGTGTGTGAGTGCATCTGGTAAAGCTCCTCAAGCCTTTTCAAGATTCTCTGTTTGAAAATAATAGTAATTTCTATCATGATACCTCAACTGTATGTAATTAGTGAATTTCCAAGTATTCTATTTTTTTAAGTTGTTTGCTTGTTGGATTTATTAGGTTCAGCCCTCTAAACATTCATGAATGTTTTTATGTTACTAACATTATTAAATGGAAATCAGTTCAGGTAAGTTCGCACAGTCAAAGAGAACAGGTTTTAGTAAACTTGACTGCAAAAATCAAGGTTGTTATAATGAAAGTGAAGCTCTTTCATTTACCCGCATGTCAGAAACAAAATGAAGATCATCATTTGCAATGTTACTGTGGAGAACAACTCCCAAAAGCTGCTCTTTCAAAGTAATTCATTTACATATCATCTGAATATAACATATAGGACTCCATAATAAACCCAGGGTGCTATATTCTGTTAATAAATATAACTTAATTAGCATTTACATCACAGTAACACTAAATACTTACAAAATAAAAAATTATTTTACTTCAAGTAATACCCTAAAATAAAAATAACTGATTTCTCACAACAGCTGATCTATTACAAGTACCAATTTGTTGTCTTCTTTATCTGCTTTGGAAACACACTCCAGTTCTGATAAACTGACAGACCATAAAATAGTTATCAGTTAATCCTTGTGGACTGAAAACTCCCAAGATTTCTTGTTCCACTCCCCCTTGGCAAGAATTAGAGACTTCCTCTTTCACATGGCAAATCTCCTTTTCCACATATTTGCTGTCAGAGCTGTTTCACTAGGCCTTTTACCTTACAAATCCAAATTCTTTCTGTTCTTTTTTTTTTGACTGAAATCCATATGTACAGCCAATAGGAGTAGTAAGAATACACATACCCTTCCTCCTCCTGTCCTTCTCTTTCAAGGCACCCGGCTCTCCAATGTCCAGAGGTAGTCGGTTCCTTTCCTTGCATCTAGTACCATACAGAAGAGAACTAAAAGCCTTATGTTTATAAGTTCATACCTTGCATATGTAGAGGAAAAATGCTGTGATTCCTGTCAAGTTGCTCATCCATGTCACCTCTTCCTCCATGGACTATTTTAGCTCTATGCCCATTTCAGTTGCTTCCTTGCTGCTATCCCAAGGGAGAACAAAGAGCAAAGAGGTGAGTTGTGGAGGCAGCATAGATGTGGAAAAATGTGGAGTGTGGGGTGTTCTGCCTTGATGGAGGAACTACAGGAAAACCAGCATTATCCCTAGTTTTACATTACTTCATAGCTGCAAGAAACCCCCTTGGTTCCTCAATTGACACCTCTTTGCATCAGTGAGGCTTAAAACTGGAACAGTCCACCTTCCACATTAAATCATCTGAAATCATTAGTGTTTCTGCATGAATATAGCTTAACAGTTTATTTATAATAGTTCCCATCCTTTTCCCTTGGAAAAATATGCTCATGTGTTACCACTCCCGCTGCACATTCATAATTCTCCAACTGCAACCTTTAAGAATCTTATTATGTCAGCAGAGATGTTAAAAGAGATGTCAAAGGTGACAGCTCAGGTAGGAGATGTTACCCTAGTTGATTCTGAATACTAACCTTAATGTGGAACCAGCCTTGCCTTGAGGCTTTTTTTTCAGGCTGCTACTCACCTCTTCAGTAATACTTTTGAAGAGGCTTGACCTGGTGTTGAGACTTCACTTCTTTCAGAACGGGTTGTCATGTTGAAGCTGACAGTGGATTTTGCTGTAGGAAATTGCCTTGCGTCCTGCCTTCTGCATTAAGACCCTCACAGCCAGCAGCTTTAAAGCACCTTAAACCTCCATCTGGCCACTCTGTCATACCAGAGCTGCTCTGTGGATGTGTCCTACTACATGCAAAACATGCTCTATGAACTGAGTGAACTCACTTGCTGTGACATAAAGATGTTGTCAGGGAAAATCTTCAGTTGCTCTTTTTAAAGCATCATGGCTATGCCAGAGCAGGAGCCTTAGGATGGACCACAGTTTAATTTGTCTTTGAAATGTTTGCTTTTATCCCAGTTGTTTCTTATTAGAAAGCACTTTCATTTCTTTTTGTCATTCTTCAGCACTATTGTTTGAACATGGTGTTTAATAGTACACTATGACCATCAACTTAAGACATCAGCTTTTTTACTATTAAAAAAAATTCCTTCTGTGTTGAAATAAGTAGTACGATATCTGAATCTTGAGGATACTTTTTTAAAAGGAGCATTTTGTTTTATGCATTTTTATGTGCACTCTGATTTACAACATACATATTTATACATTTGTGTAAGTAAACAGACTCAAACACTAACTCACAGACCTCTACAGTGACTGTTTAATGGCAAGTATACTCCCTAGCAGGATTTTGGCTCAGGGCAGCTATCCCTGGTGTGGTTCAGGGAAGGTCATAGCCCAAAAACTGCATCCAATAGGCACTTCAGATGCAGCTACCCTGTTTTAAGGAGGAAGAAATTTTAGGCACACGGACACAAGGCCAGGCCATGACACTTGGCCTGTGAGCCAAGTCTGGGGCACCAGTTTGAGGCTGTTTTGTTTAGTAGCACAGATGAAATCTACATCCTGTACATTGCATTTTTGTGTTTCTCCTGTAAAAAATAACATATTGAAATAGGTCACTTTTTGATTAAAGGACCAATTTAAAACACATAAGTTATTAATGCTTTCCTGCTCTGTTCTTCTGGCAAATTGTACATTAGAAAGGAGCAAGAAATTATGAAAATACCATTTTTCCATTTTTGGGTGAACAACTGGCAAGGGAAACCCTTACTAATATTAAAAACAGAAAACAGAAAAGTTGTGGGGTTTTTTTAATACTAGTATTAAAAACTAAAAATGGTCAAATAAAAATAATCTAGTTATTCAATTATTATTTTTTCCAATTAAAAAAAAAATCCCTTAATAACAGGCTGTTGTAAGCAAATTGTAATTCAGGCCAGATTCCCCTTCTAATTATTGATGATATTTTCCCCATTACTTTTTTGACTCCAGTTATTCCAATATCAAATGAAATCCAAGACTATTGAACTAATGTTCAATTGGCTAAACTTTTTCTCTGCTCACTTTCAGAGATTTTTTTTTGGAAGAGGTTTTAGCAATGTCATCAGTCCACTGCATTTTGGGAGAATGTGGGCCAAGTTCTGCACCGATTTACACACTACAGAACATGCAGTCCATTGGCATCGGTCAGGTTACACAAGATCGCATGGAGAAGAATTTAGATTCAGTATATTCTTACATATGTACAGAGAAAGAGATTTTTTTTCTCTAGAATATTTTTATCTAACTGGATAATTAAGTTTTACCTTCAGATTTTTTATAATGAAATTTCTTTCTTGTATACAATATAAGAATGCTAGAGAATTGATGGTAGTATTATTTTTTACGTGTTTTTAAAGTTTTTTTTAAAAGCACTTCAGACAAAACCTTTTGAATACAAGGCATGACCCTATGTGCAGCATTTTCTGCAAGAAAGAACTCTGGAGAAAGAATACACCTGAGTCAAATTGCTCGGGTGGCAGGAAAGTCCTTTGGAAATGTGGTAATGACAACTTGTAAGTGCTAAGCTTTCTTGTTTCTCCAGCTTTGTCGCTTGGTCTAATAAAAATATTATCTGTCGCTGCAAGGTTTGATGTCACTATAAAAGCAGAGCTGATATTCACTGCATACTTTAACTAAAGACTGTCTTTGGCAAATCGGTATGATGGCTAAGATGAAAAGAATTTAGACTTAACTTAAACTATCCAGTGTCTAAGATTTTGAACCACTAATGGCTTTGAAACAGAAGAGTCATCTAGTCCTGCAAATACATCAGACAGTGGTCAGAATGTCTACTTCTGGTTTTGATAGGAAACAAATCTGACATCATTCCTGGAGGAGCAGAATGCAGCTTTATCATCAGTAGAAATAGGTTATTCAAGTGATAATGAACTACCTGTAAACACATCAAGAATGCATTAAGGACTGAGACAGCTTTTGGTGTTCCTGTGTTCATACCTACTTGTATATGTTTTTATAGCTTTGCTTGAAGGTTTCCCATGATACCTAGTTATGCATTAAGATGTACGACAAGTTTAAGTAAAGGAGCTTTACCTTTGGGTTTCATCAGGAAAACCAACTGGAAAAGAATAAAGTACTAGGATGTCAGATAAAATTCTCTAGCGATGCTGAAATTTTGAACTCCTCCAAGGGTGGTTTAAGTGTCATCAAAATTTGTATCAGCCTAAATTAGTGCGTCAATGTATACATATATGTATATCTGGGGACCTCTTGTTATCACTAGAACCAAGAAAAACCTTTGAGATTTTCAGCCCCTGCTTCATAGTGAGGAATATATGTGTTTTCTAGCTTGAAGTGTTACTTGTCTATTACTCAGTTTAATTAACACCCCAGGTGAAAACACTCTGTGAAGTGATTTATCAATTAGCTAGGACATTTATTGCCTAAAAAAAAAAAAAAAAAAAAAAGAACCAGTATTAGGACAATGCCAGCAGTTCAGGACTTTTTACCAGACAGGTAGGTCCTGATGAAATAAGTTTGAATTTCAGCAGGCATCTTTCTGGGTTAACAGTGTTTGGGTATCCTTCAGATCCTGCTTCTAATTTAGTTTTGGAGGCTTCCCCTTTTTTAAAGAAAGGTAGAGCATGCCTGGGCCTGTTCTTAACCCTCTGCTAGATCTCTTTTCTTTCATGGACACACACATTGAAGTATAGGAGTTCTCAAATCAGTTGTTATATCTGCATTCCGTGTGGCTTTCTCGTCAATCTGTCTCAGTGCTTCATATGTAAATCAAAGGGTCATATTCACATACAATGACTGCTACCTTCTGCTGACTGGTCCGTAGGGGAACAGAATACTGACTCTATCACCATTCCCTCTCTCCTTTTCCAATAAAAATTCATAGAGGAATAAAGCAAATAATGCATACACTCCTAAGACTTACCACTTTGACTTTTGTATGGGCTGCCTGTTTTGCGGGATCTCCTCACTCACTGCAGGTCTGCATGAAAATCAAGAAGCATTTAGCATGGTGAAAGCAAACTGGTTGGCTCTGCTGTCTGTCCTCCACCATTTCCCTACCTCCTGCTTCACACTTGTGGCACAGGTCTTCCATTTACTGCCTTGTTGGAATTATACTTTCTCAGTCATATAACTCAAGCATCAGTTTCACACACCAGATCCCTAAAGGTGCTTGACCATATAATGTATATCTACTTCACGTGTCACTCTCCAAGTGATATGTATCTTCACTAATTCAGGTCTCAAAAGTGAGCCAAGAATCCTAAAGAAATATAGGTCTTGGTCCAACTGTTGTCAAATTAGTAAGGACTTCTGTGGATGAGGATCAGACCACCTTTGCAAACTGTTGCAGAGATTGAGAAGATTATAATCTAAAGATATAATTCAGAGAAGATTTAAAGCTGTGCTTCATTTTGTGCATGTAGGCAGTCTCAAAGAAATCAATGGGATTATTCATGTACATAAAGTTAAATGCACCCATAAATCTCTGTGAATGTATGACCCAAGGGTCCAGTCTTGCATTTATCTCCAATATGGATTTTAGTACTAGAGGCAATTTCATTGATGACTTATGCTCATATATAGTAGTATCTCATATTCATGGCTGTATGTATTTGGTCAATCAAGTCCTTAGATAATATGTGGAGTGTCAGAAGAGAGGATTTTTTTTTCAGTCTGCTCACTTTTAGTATTGTAACACCAACCAGCTTAAAATACTTCTCTTTCCGTGCATTTTAACCCTGAAAAGACAGAAAATATTCCTTAATACTAAGTTAATCTGTTTCTTCAATCTTTTATCAGTACTCCTGATTCCACCACCCAC